>NW_027507758.1:644909411-645634411 GCF_037356315.1 Lithobates pipiens
TGCCTGCAACAGCTGTGTCCTTAGCAACCACCGACTTCACCCTGCCCATACCTTTACATGGCTATGTAGGGAAATGGGTGGGGTCTAGATCATGACATCATTGTCTGAATATGACCATATTTGGGGAATTATGTCACCACTATCCCCGCCCCTTCCTTTATATAGCTGATGACAGCTCAGGACACGATCAGTCAGCGAGTGTTACCATCAGAGATCGCTCCTGTGTGGCAGGTCATTGGGGGTTATTTGGGAGCCAATAGGGGGTTGGCATCATGATTGACGATGGATTTACAATAAGAGACTTTTTTTGTTTTTTTTAAATAAAGGACATCGGGTGTCTTTATTGCTTTTTTTTTTTTTTTTTTTATGAATGTACACCAAATGCATTCATATGGGAGGACTGGGCACTTCCAGATTCTGATAAGCCCCCCAGACTCCCACAGCCACTAGGCCAGAGTTGTGAGGATGAGGCCCCTGTCCTTATCAACATGGGGACAAGGTGCTTTACTATAAGGAGTCCCCCCAGGGAAGGACCCCCAAGTTGAGGGCACATGGCCTGGTATGGTTCAGAAGAAGGGGGTGGAGCCACATGCTCATCACTCCCCTTTTCCTGGGCAGCCAGGCTACATGCTTGGATTATGGATCTGGTAGGGGGGAATATGTATTTTCTGGGGGCACCTACATTTTTTGTGTGAGTCCCTCCTTAGATTCCATCTTACACTCAGAGGGTCTGGTATGTATTTAGGGGTCTTTATACATTTTTTTAATTCTTGCTGTAAGATGGGCTACAGAAAAACTGACCTTTACAAAGAAAAATTAATCAGTTTAATTTGCCAGAAAATGTGACTGGGGTTTTGATCACCCTGACTCACCAGATGGACTTAGTCTTTGCAGATATCCCCGGGGTCACCCCCCCCCCCCCCCCACACACACACACATTATTTAGTGCAGTCCACTGGTGCATTGCCTTGTTCTGGAGTCCCCTGGGATCAGGTCCTTAAGCATATGACTGCCACCCAGCTTATGGAGAAAGTCTTTCATACTATCATGGATATTGTGATTGTACTGATTATACTTCAGTCCCATAAGTCTATACAATACTGAACCCTATACTTAGTTGCACTCGCTACTGAACATCCCAGTACTGTGTCCTGTAACCTTCTCTGTTCCATTTTTGAGTTGTTGAGTTTTTGCTTGTTTACTTTATATTTGTTTTTATTGTCTATGGTTTGTATGTTCTCTAGCATTTACCCTTATAGCACCTGCCTGGTGACAATACATGTACATCCCTTCTGTTGTGTGAATGGGGGGGATTGAAGGAATAAAGAGATCTGCTGTGTTGGTTGAAAGTTTCCCATCAAATGCAAATAAAAACTGTTACATTTGTTCACTAGATAACTTCTATGATACTTAGCGCCATCTAATGACCAAATGCAACCATCTGCCGACTGCCAGTCGTCAAATGACGGCCAGGTGGCACAGCTATTGTGGCGGGGGGGGGGGGGGGGTGTCATATGACATCCTCCCATTTAAACAGGGAATGCATGCTCATCCCTGTTCCAATCTCCTCCTCACCGATCGTGTGTGAGGAGGAGATTGCAGTAACATCTCATTACCGCTTACAGTGTACACCAATCACACTGATTGCCCCCCCAATAAAGAGGACCTGTCACCACCCCTCATAGTACATGTCACTCACAGTCCATCAGAGTACCCGAGTACCTGTCACAGTCCATCCGAGTACTCGCGTACCTGTAACAGCCCATCAAAGTACCCGAGTACCTGTCACAGTCCGTCAGAGTACCCGAGTACCTGTCACAGCCCATCAGAGTACCCAAGTACCTGTCACAGTCCATATGCGTACTCGAGTACCTGTCCCAGTCCATCCAAGTACCTGAGTGCCCAAATACCAGTCACCAGGCCATCAGAGTACCCGAGTACCTGTCACCAGGCCATCAGAGTACCCGAGTACCTGTCACCAGGCCATCAGAGTACTCAAGTACCTGTCACCAGCCCATCAGAGTACCAATCTGCAGCCCATCAGAGTAGAGCTGCAACTAACAATTAATTTGTCTGTCGACTAATCTATTGATTATTTTTTTGATTAGTCAACGACTATCCAATTATTTTTATTTTTTTATTTTTTAATGAATCTAGTGTTTCTTTTTTGATTAGCTAATTAATCCTTTGGATAACCTTGAGAGTATTGTATTGCATTGCAGAGTATTGCAATGCATTGGCGGGCAAAGTATTGTATTGTATTGGCGGGCAGAGTATTGTATTGTATTTGCTGGCAGAGTATTGGCGGGCAGAGTATTGTATTGTATTGGCGGGCAGAGTATTGTATTGTATTGGCTGGCAGAGTATTGTATTGTATTGGCTGGCAGAGTATTGGTGGGCAGAGTATTGTATTGGCTGGCAGAGTATTGGCGGGCAGAGTATTGTATTGGCTGGCAGAGTATTGGTGGGCAGAGTATTGTATTGGCGGGCAGAATATTGTATTGGCTGGCAGAGTATTGGCCAGCAGAGTATTGTACTGTATTGGCGGGCAGAGTATTGTATTGGCTGGCAGAGTATTGGCGGGCAGAGTATTGTATTGGCTGGCAGAGTATTGGCGGGCAGAGTATTGTACTGTATTGGCTGGCAGAGTATTGTACTGTATTGGCGGGCAGAGTATTGTATTGTATTGGCTGGCAGAGTATTGTATTGTATTGCAGCAGAGTATTGTTTTGCAGCAGAGTATTGTTTTGCAGAGTATTGGCTGGGTGTGGAGGGATGGCTGCTTCCATCCGACCTCTCCCCTCCACTGCACAGATCAGTACAGAGAGGGGAGAGAGAAACCGGCATGACGCCGGTTTGTTTACAAGTGATCGCTCTGTCGAGCCACAGCCTCTCCTAAGGCCGAGACCGCGGAGCGCTCCGCGGATTGCGGCATGTGCGCTCGGATCACGGATCGGTGACGATCCGTTGCACCCCTAGGGACGGTGGCACGGAGGGAAAGAAGAGATGGGGATGGTGGGGGAGAAGATAGGGGGTGGCGGCACGGAGGGCAGCGCTAGATACTAAGCACTGCCACTACTGTGACGCATCGACGCCCAGAACGCACGTCGACTTATTTTCTTAGTCGACGTAGTCGATTACATCGACGCATCGTGGCAGCTCTACATCAGAGTACCCGAGTACCTATTTGCAGCCCATGCCTCAGAATATATGTTGAGGTGTTTACTTTCTAAAATGGGGTCATTTTGTGGGTAATTCCATTGTCCTGGTGCTCCTGGACCTTCAAAAGTGACAGGTAGGAATGAATGTCTTTTATGCTCCTAGAACGCCTGAAGGTACCACTTCATTGTTCGGCCTCTCTATGTGACCAGGCAGTCTAAAAGTCCTACACATGTGGTATCACCATACTTGGGAGGAGTAGCAGAATGTGTTTTGGGGTGTAATTTTTGCTTTATACATGCTATGTGTTAGAAATATCTTATAAATGGACAACTTTGTGTAAAAAAAAAAATGTGTTTTAATTTTTTTCCACATATTCCAAAAACTTCTGGAAAAAAATGAACTGTTTAAAAGACTCATTATGCCTCACAGATTATACGTTGGGGTGTTTGCTTTCCAAAATGGGGTCATTTTATGGGCAATTCCATTGTCCTGGTACTCCAGGGCCTTCAAAAGTGTAATAGGTGGTTGTGAAATGAAATGCTCGTAGAATGCCTGAAGGTACTACTTCAATGTTGGGCCTCTGTATGTGGCCAGGTTGTGTAAAAGTCTCACACATGTGGTATCGCCATACTCGGGAAGAGTAGCAGAATGTATTTTGGGGTGTAATGTGTTGTATGCATATGCTGTGTGTGAGAAATAACCTGATAATATGTCTGTTTTGTAAAAAAAAAAAATAATAATCTTCCAATTGCAAAGAATTGTGGGAAAAAATGACAACTTTAAAAAAACTCACCATGCTACTTAATACCTTGGAATGTCTACTTTCTAAAAGGGGGTCATTTGGGGGGTATTTGTACTTTCCTGACTTGTTAGTGTCTCCAGAAATGAGATTCACCTGATGTACTGAAGGCCTGATCAGATGTGATAAATTTTCAGTGATTGGCACCATAGTTTGTAGACTCTATAATTTTCACAAAGACCAAATAATATCCACTAATCTGGGTTATTTTTACCAAAGATATGTAGCAGTATAAATTTTGGCCACTTTTTATGAAGAAAAATTACTAATTAGAAGCATTTTATGACAGAAACAAAGAAAAAGGCATTTTTTTCACAAAATTTACGTTTTTTTATTTTATTTATTGCACAAAAAAAAAAAACCACTAGTGATTAAATACCACTAAAAGAAAGCTCTATTTGTGTGGAAAAAAGGACGCAAGTTTCATATGGATACAGTGTTGCATGACTGAGTAATTGTCGTTCAAACTGTGAGAGTGCTAAAAGCTGAAAATTGGTCTGGTCAGGAAGGGGGTGTAAGTGCACTGTATTGAGGTGGTTAATATTGTTGCTTTGAATAACTTATACCCTTCAGTGTGTTCTGTACTCCCCAGTGTATGAGTATGATCTCAGGTATTAGTATGAAGACTTATAGAAAATTCATGGGATGAATGTGACAATCACTCATCCAGCCATTACAAATTCTGGCCATAATATAGCAAAGTGATTTCCTATGATGGTCAGCTCCATCTAGTGACCATAATGGGGTATTTTTTACTGAAATACCTCAATAAAAAATAGCACAATACCACATTATGGCCACTAGATGGAGCCAAGGAAATTAGTGTATGAAATAAAATACATCCAACATTCATCACAGCCGGGTGAATGTCGGTCATAATCATTCAACTGTTTTTTTTTATAATTAAAAAAAGAGGAAGATTTGGCTACTATAAATGTACCACATCCATAATATTTATCATTTCAAAAAGAACCTTGTATGTCGGATTTTATTGGTACAAAAAAGGCAGAACACAGAAAATTACAAAAAATATAAATCTTTCTTACAAATATTAAAATGATGTGTTAAAACCACATGGGAACAAATTCCTCAAACCTTAGGCTACATATAATATTATATATATATATATATATATATATATATATATATATACTCATTTATCTTTGCTGAATTGTCCTAAAAGTCAGCAAGTTTCACCTCAATAAACTTCTTCAGGACCTTTTATGCCTTGGCAGCAAAGAAAATCAGCCTAACTAAAAAAACATACAGAATACAAATACATAGCAATCTCATAGTTTTGTAACATTGTAAATCATCATCTGTGCCACTTACACAACACTTGGGGGACATAGCAAGGAGATGGTGATAAGAGTCATAAAGATTAGCAGGATAATAGACATGTGCATGACAAAAAATTAAGTAAAAAAAACAACTTTTTTTTTACATATACAAAATAAAAGTTACACCCAAGCACATAAAATGAAGTTAGTCACCATTTCACAGGCGCACACAAATTTAAAGTTTGACATGTTGGGTATCTATTTACTCAATGCAACCCTCGGCTTTTATATTGTAAAAAAAAAAAAAAAAAAAGGTTAATTTATTGTATTTTTTTTTGCCTAAGATTAAGATAAGTGTGTTTTTTTACAAAAACAATTGTGCTTCCTAGACTTTTTCAGTAATATCATGTGACATAAAATATGGAACTACTGCCATTTTATTCCCCAGGGTGTCTGCTTTCAAACAATATATAATATTTTGGGGGTTTTATATAATCTTCAGGCCTAAAATTATTTTTCATATGTGGGCAAAAAACACAAAAACGGCTCTGGCAGTGAAAGAGTTAAAGGAAATGTTCACCTTCGGGAAGATGTTCCTGTTCCTGCAGTGGCTCAGTGATCTGAGTCCTCTGTGTGACAGCAGTGCGGGGAGAAGTTCCCCGTACCAGCTGTCACTTTATGAGAAAAAAAAACAGAGCGCGGCCGTGCCATTCATTCACAGAGTTCTGTCCTTTGCCGATGTCGGCTTGTGAGCTCTCTGGTAGATGATTGGTTCTTCCTGTCACTGTAACTGCCTTCCCGAATAATGTACAGGCAGACAGATTACAGACAGATTACACGGACAGTCTGCAGGAGTCCTGCATAGCTTTCCAGGCTCCTAAAAAAAATATTGTAAATAAAAAATGTTTTACCTGCAGAAAATGTGAATTTATTATTTTTTATAAAAGGTGAACTTTTCCTTTAACATAGCGGACACCGGAGCGTGATTTGTCTGCTCAGCATGCGCTTGTACTGAGCACCCAAGTTAAAAAATACCCCGACATTCCTAAAAGCACCTCAGATTTATATACGGTTTTGGTTAAAATTATCTTTTATTTTATCAGGACAAGGAGATTGTCATAAGAGACTAATAGATGATCCCCCGATTCAGTCCCTTGGACGAGTCGTTTTTAAAAAGAATGTCCAGCCATAGAGTATATCTGAGGTGTATATCAGGGTGTGCTTCTTCCCCACATGAGAGCTGTGATGTCCAGCAACATTCATATAGAAGGCACTAATACACCTTGAGGGTTGTGTGGGGTCCCTGATGTACAGGAAGACAGGACTTCAGAGAGTTCAATTCCCTCACTCAGGACAGGAATACGGCTTCTCCCCTGTGTGAGATCTCTGATGTCTGTAAAGATTGGACTTCTATAAAAAACATTTCCCACACTCAGGACAGGAATATGGCTTCTCCCCCGTGTGAACTTTTTTGTGCCTATGAAGATTAGATTTTAAATTGAAACACTTCCCGCACTCAATACAGGAAAACCTCTCATCTGTTGGAAGGACGGCCCCGTCCCGCACAGTCTGAGGTTCCTCAGGATAAGAGGAATACGATGGTCCATCTACACTGTGTGGTGCCGGATGGACATTTGAGGTAGTCGGGTTTTCTCCTGGACTATACTGTGTGATGTCCTCATCTTCTACTTTACAGTCTGGAGACAAAGTGAGACAATCCTCTGAGGTTTTCCTCATCTCCCGTCCATCTACTAAAATAGAAATACAAAGATTATTACTAGACATCAGCTGATTGGTTCCCCTAAACCAGGACTCCGCCCACATCAGGCAGCTTTGTCTCTGAGGATCTTACAATTCCCCCCTCAAGGTAACTAGTAAATGGGTCCTCTGATCTCCTACCAGATCATTTCTTTATTCATGGACCTTAGTCCGAGAGTGAGGAAACAATGAGTGTTCTGTCTCTCCAATCTAAGCATTGAAAGTGTTATCTCTGTAAATTACAGTTGTGTTGAGATATCGGTAAAGCAATCTTTGTTTATTCAGCTGACAGTGACTCGATCCAGATGACACCTTGAAGATCTTGTGACGTTTAACCACTTTGCGTATCATCATATGAAGTCCGCAAGGTGGCTCTCTCATCCTGGGTGGGCGTCATATCATGTCCTTGGCTTCCCGCCGGCATAGGGGCACATGTGCCTGTCACGTCACCAAAGAACTGATGCATGTGCCCAGAGGCCATGATGTCCGCCGGGCCCACACGATCGCTCGTGACAGAGCAGGAACCTGGATCTGTGTGTGTAAACACACATATCCATGTCCTGTCAGGGAAGAGGAGACAGATCATGTGTGCCTAGTATATAGGAACACTGATTGTCTGCTCGCCTAGTCAGTCCCACCCCCCACAGTTAGAACACACAGTCAGGGAACACATTTAACTCCTTGATTGCCCCTAGTGTTATTTACACAATAATCAGTGGCTATTTATAGCATTGATCGCTGTATGAATGTCAGTGGTTTCAAAAAAGGTGTCAAAAGTGTTCGATCTGTTCACCACAATGTTGCAGTCACAATAAAAATCACAGATCACCGCCATTACTAGTAAAAAAAAAGAATAAAAATGCCATAAATCAATAACCCATTTTGTAGGCGCTATAACTTTTGCGCAAACCAATATACGCTTATTGCGTTTTTTTACCAAAAATATGAAAAAGAATAAATATCGGCTTAAATTGAGGACATTTTTTTTTTAATTGGGATATATATTATAGCAAAAAAGTAACAAATGTGTTTTTTTTCAAGATTGTTACTCTTTTTGTTTATAGCAAAAACATTTAAAAATGCAGATGTGATCAAATACCACCAAAAGAAAGTTATATTTGTGGGAAAAAAGTACATCAATTATGTTTGAGCTCAACATCACATGACAGCACAATTGTCAGTTAAATCATGCAGTGCCCTATTGAAAAAAAATGGCCCAGTCGGGAGAGGGGGGGGGGCTAAATTCTTCCGGGGCTAAATTAGTTACCTTCTACTTTCCCATCGTTACTTAGCATAGTCTTTGTAATAAGACCCATAGGCCAATAGTTGTGATGGAAGGCAACCATCTGGCCTTCAGGAAGATGCTCAAGACTAGGGATGAGCCGAACACCCCCCGGTTCGGTTCGCACCAGAACTTGCGAACGGCCCCACGTTCGTTACGAACGTTAGAACCCCATTGAAGTCTATGGGACTCGAACGTTCGAAATGGAAAGTGCTAATTTTAACGGCTAATATGCAAGATAGTGTCCTAAAAAGGGTTTGGCGACCTGCCTCCTGCCTCAGGGGACATGGGTCAATGCAAAAAAAAGTTTTAAAAACGGCCGTTTTGGCGGGAGCACTGATTTTAATGACGATTAAAGTGAAAAAAAAAGGTGAAATATTCCTTTAAATATGGTGCCTGGGGGGTGTCTGTAGTATGCCTGTGAAGTGCCACGTGTTTCCCGTGTTTAGAACAGTCCCTGCACAAAATGACATTAAACGGAAATAACATCATTTAAAACTGCTTGCGGTTTTAATGTTATATCTGGTTCCTGCAATATGGTTGAAAATCATTCAGAAAAATGGCATGGGTAGCCCTCCCTGCCCATTACCAGCCTATTTGGGTCTTGTACGCATATTAAGGGGAACCCCGTACCCATATTAAAAAAAGGAAATGCGTGTGGCCCCCAGGCCCTATATACTCAGAACAGCAGTATACAGGCGGTGCAAACAAGACATGGACTGTGTAGGTTTGTTGTGTTAAGTTGAATCTGTTTGTCATTTTCAACCGGTACATTTTTAAAGTGTAGCTCCAGTCAAAAAAACTATCTTTAAGCTTTTTGGAAAACATAGGGAAGGGTTATCACCCCTGTATAATTTGTTTTGTCGTCCATCTTTTTTCATCTCACTTGCTGCTGTCTCCTTGCGTTTGCAAGTAGGAGATGTTTGTAAGTTGGATGTTTGAAAGTAGGGGCCTGCCCTATATTATAGCGGTATGTACTGGGTACAGAGCACGCAGACAGCACGCACTATCTCCTAACACTACTGACTGCAAGCTCTATTATTAACCACTTGACCACCGGGCCCTTAAACACCCTTAATAACCAGACCAATTTTCAGCTTTCGGTGCCCTCACATGAATGACAATTACTCAGTCATGCAACACTGGACCTATAGGAAATGTTTGTCCTTTTTTTCACACAAATAGAGCTTTCTTTTGGTGGTATTTAATCACCTCTCAGTTTTTTATTTTTTGTGCTATAAAAGAAAAAAGACCGAAAATTCTGCGAAAAAATGAATTTTTCTTTGTTTCTGTTATAAAATTTAGCAGATTAGTAATTTTTTCTTCATAAATTTTGGCCAAAATTCATACTACTACATATCTTTGGTAAAAATAAGTACAAATTGGTGGATATTATTTGGTCTTTGTGAAAGTTATAGAGTCCACAAGCTATGGTGCCAATATCTGAAAATTGATCACACCTGAAGTACTGACGGCCTATTTCCTTTTTTTTTTCCACAAAATTGTCATATTATCAGGTTATTTCACACACACAGCATATGCATACCACAAATTACACCCCAAAACACATTCTGCTATTACTCCCGAGTACGGCGATACCACATGTGTGAGACTTTTACACTGCCTGGCCACATACAGAGGCCCAACATGCAGGGAGCGCCATCAGGCGTTCTGGAGCACCCAGGACAATTCTGACATTTCTCTCCTACATGTAAAAATCATCATTTATTTGCTAGAAAATTACAGAGAACCCCAAAACATTATATATATTTTTTTTTTAGCAAAGACCCTGGAGAATACAATGGTGGTCGTTGCAAATTTTTATCTCACACGGTATTTGCACAGCAATTTTTCAAACGCGTTTTTTTGGGGGGAAAAACAGTTTTGTGCTTAAAAAACAAACAAAAAAAACAGTAAAGTTAGCCCAATGTTTGTATAAAGTGAAAGATGAAGTTATGCTGAGTAAATAGATATCAAACATGTCACTCTTCAAAATTGCACATGCCCGTGGAATGGCGCCAAACGTCGCTACTTAAAAAATCACCATAGGCGACGCTTTAATTTTTTTTTACTGGTTACATGTTTTGAGTTGCAGAGGAGGTCTAGGACTAGAATTATTGCTCTCGCTCTAACATTCTCTGCGATACCTCACGTGTGTGGTTTGAACACCGTTTTCATATGTGGGCGGGGCTTTTTGATCACTTTTATTCCTATTACAAGGAATGTAAACATCCCTTGTAATAGGAATATGGGGTGACAGGTCCTCTTTACAGTGAAATCTGGGGGGCAATATGACCCCACATCTCACCTCTAGGCTGGGAAGCCTGAAATAAAAAAAAAAAAAAAGATTCTGGCTTTGATCGTACTGGCGAGTTGGTAGAAGCACCGGAGGGCGGTGAGGGGTGGGGGGCGTCTATGGCTGGGTATTTCAGGGTATCACCGAGTATGGCTGGGTATCTCCGAGTATGGCTGGGTATGGCAATTTATGGCAGGGTATTGCAGAGTATTGGCGGGGTACTACAGAGTAATAGCAGGGTACTGCAGAGTATTGGGGGGTACTCCAGAGTAATGGCAGGGTACTGCAGAGTAATGGGGTTACTGCAGAGTAATGGGGGGTACTGCAGAGTAATGGCAGGGTACTGCACTGCAGAGTAATGGCGGGGTACTGCAGAGTAATGGCGGGTACTGCAGAGTATTGGGGGGTACTGCAGAGTATTGGGGGGTACTGCAGAGTAATTGGGGGTACTGCAGAGTAATGGCAGGGTACTGCAGAGTAATGGGGGGTACTGCAGAGTAATGGCAGGGTACTGCAGAGTAATGGCAGGGTACTGCACTGCAGAGTAATGGCGGGGTACTGCAGAGTAATGGCGGGGTACTGCAGAGTAATGGCAGGGTACTGCAGAGTATTGGCAGGGAATTGAGGGGTTAAATTCGGTGAGCAGCGATGTGGGCACTGCAGATGCAGCCCACATCGCTGCTGACACCGATCTCTTTCCCCTCCGCTGTACCGATCGGTACAGAGAGGGGAGGGAGGAACAGGCGTCATAACATGACGCCAGTTTGTTTACAAGTGACCACTCCGTCATTTGACGGAGCGATCACGTGGTAAACAGCCGCGACGTGCGGCCGTTTACCGTGATCCGTGATGCGCCGGGTCCTTCTGGACCCGGCGGTCATGGATGCTCTCAAGTGCGCGCCCCAGGGGGCGCGCGAGAGCAGAATTCTGGGAGGCCGTTAATTAATGGCCTCTCAGAGTTAAACAACCGCCCTGAAGCCGTTAATCGGCAATGGGCAGTTGTTAAGTGGTTAAAGCTAGATCACTAGCTATATAGGTGAGGTGAATATAGTGGTGTATACTGCGGTCAGGGCACAGGCAACAACCACTACACAGCAGCAAGATAGGAAATCAGCCAAAAACGATCGGTGTGTACTGTGTTGAAGGTACACAGAACACCCACTGCTTCAGATGCAAAGTAACACACTACACGAGGCCACCTCAAAGGCGGCCTTATATAGTGTGGGGCGTGCACTACACAGCCTGAGCTATGATTGGCCACAGGCAGGATGCCTGTGGCCAATCATGGCTCTCCTCGCTGCTGGCGCTGCGATTGGCCAAGCATGCGGGGTCACAGTGCATGCTTGGCCAATCATGAGCCAGCAATGCACTGCGCCACCGCAGTGCATTGTGGTCCGCGCGCGCCACTCGAATTTTGACGTGAACGGCCCAAACGTTCGGAATTCGCCGAACGGCCGAACAGCCAATGTTCGAGTCGAACGTACTTTCGACTCGAACACGAAGCTCATCTCTATACATAAGGTAGTTTGATTGCCTCAAACGAGTTATATTGACACCCCAAAGGGGGAGATTTATTTTGTTTTATTCCTCCCAAGTAGAAGGTTAATTATAATGTCAAATCTTTTTTTACTGACAGTAAGTGTCACATGTCAAACTGAAATGTTTTTAATTGTTATTATTCCAGAACCGCTACAAAAAAAAAAATGGTTCTGAAGAATGTAAGTCAGTCATTAATGTCTGGTATCCACAGCTATAAATAAATGTCCTCATGTTAATGAGCCCTGGAGCTTGGGCACCCATAGTAACTGTGTCATACATTGTCTTGCCTTCCAGAGGGCTTAGTTAAAAGAATGGTGACACAATGGGAAAAAGGGAGGGCTCTGAGGAAGCCCAGGATACCAGCTTGACACTGAGATCTCAAACACAGATCATATAAAAAAAAAAGAACATATATGTCTTTTCTCATGGAATCCATTTTCCTTTACAGGACTAAGATGTCCATGAGCCGGTCAACAGAGCCAAGAGTCTAACAGGTGTGAAACATCCAGAGAAGGAACCGTATGGGGGATCCAGAGACACCACTGATGGCCAGTCTACATGGACAAAACCCACCAGGACGGCCAAGACTAAAAGTGCCCAGAATGATTCATTTCCCGCCAAACAACGGATGGCGGCCCTGAGATGCACACATCGATCACAAACCCATTTCATTTTTCAAAGAATTACACCCATCTGCAGGTGTCTATACCTCTTCAATATATATATCCACAATCCGGATCCATCTTCACAACTCAACTTACAAGGCCCGAGCGAAGCCACATTTCTTCAACATGTTGCATTGGTGAAGTCTTTCAAATGACTTCCGGCATTTGAACACTTCACAAGGGGGGCTTTGTTGTGAATTTATGAAGAAATACATTTAATATTCACTGGCAGAGATGAGAGATTTCAGTAGGCTTAAAAAAAAGTGGATGAACTATAATGTTGATATTATTGAACTGTTACCCTCTTGGAGACTTTTAAAGCAAAATACATGATCTCACATGTTTTTCCAAATGTTCAGGGGATTAGTTATCTTTTAAAGTTTTACAAACCCTGTGTTGAAACAAGAGACTGGAACAATAACTCTTGTCACCAAACAACAAGATGTGTACTTATCTTTGTTGGTTAGATTGAGAATACCAAACTTGCATAGGGAATGACTAAGTATTTATCACATGGAAAAAATCCATTACTAAGTAAAGACTGTTTGGGCAATATACAACCATGAAGATAAAATTAAATAGCTGACACCTTGTCCAACAAAACCTATTGTGTGAATTTTCCCAAGTCCGTCTTTCAGGACAGCCGCCGTAGAGAGACCCTGGCTCCTCCCCTCTTAGGACACACTGCCTTCAATTTCACAATTTAAGTCTCATCCTCCCTCCGTCCCCTCAGTTATGGTGTTTCCTCCGGTGGGGAGACACCGACAAAGAACCTTAGCTAAACAGTCGGTGAGACTGAGGCTATGTTATCTTGAGTGGAGGAGACAGTGGTCTCTCTGGCTCCACTCGGCAGTCTGATCGTCTATCGGACTACATTCGGCAGTCTGGTCGGCTGGGGAGCTGGACTTTTGTACTGACCGCCTTACACGCACTCCAAGCTTCGCTTGGGGAAAGCAAGAAGTTCGGGGAGGACCATCCGTTCATTTGCCCAGTGGGGTGCTGCAGCAGGATGTCCTAGGTCCCCCTGTGTTTGCAGTCGGCTTGTAGCTGGAGGCTGGACCGAATGATGAGCGACATCAGTTCTGGTGGGGGCGGACATCTTCATTGGATCCGCGTCTTCTGGTTCCGGACGCGGTTCATGAAAGGGGACCAAGCGTTCGGCTGGTGCAGCCTCTCTTTTTAAGGTGTACAGGCAGCTGTCGGAGGCATGTTCGTACCACTCTTCCTCAACAGGAGAATGTCCGAAGCAGAGGCTTCAAGAGCTCCTGGGGACAACAATACCAGCCACTCAAAGCTAAGTAGCGCTGGTGTTTTTTTTTAAACTTATGCTGCCCTCTCTTTTATTTCTGTATTTCAGAAAGCCATGAGCAAGTCCCCCATGGTTCTAGGAAGAAGTGTCCTTCATGTAGAGCCTCTATGGGGGATTCCTGGACCAATACACTTTGTAAGGAGTGTATTGAGGGGTTGGTTAGGAAGCAGGCAGCAGAACAGGGTGCAGACCTGGCAGCTTCTGTGAAGGAACTCTCTAGTACTTTCCAGTCCTTCAAAACGCTCTTTTCTAGTTTCCAGTGGCCTCAGCCTCAGAGCACTCCTCCACCAGCGCAGCAGAGTGTACCACCTAGCCCAGTGGATGTTACTCCTGCTGGTGGGGAGAATCTAGGGGGTTCCAGAGAGGAAGTTGAGGAAGAAGTTGACAGTGCTGCCTCAGACTCTCAAGGGGAATCTGATGGTGAGGGATTGGATGGGGAATCCAAAAGAACCTCACGGTATAAACTTTCACTGGAAGAAGTGGAGGAGCTCTTAGGAGCTATTTATACCACTTTAGGTATACAAGAGGAAAGAAAGGCATTGTCACTGCACGATCAGATGTACAAGGGCCTGGGGGAACAGAAAAAGCGAGTGTTCCCGGTTCATGACGTCTTGATCGATGCCATCAAGAAGGAATGGCAGGATCCCGAAAGAAAACCTTTCTTTTCTGGTGCATTGAAACAAAGGTTTCCTTTTGCAGAAGAGAAGGCTCTTGTCTGGAATAAATCTCCCAGGTTAGATGCTGCCTTTTCTCAGGTGTCCAGACATTCTGATCTGGCCTTTGAGGACATGGGGGTACTTTCAGACCCTATGGATCGAAGAATGGATTCACTTCTGTAGAAAGCCTGGGATTCGTCACAGGGAAATCTTAAGCCTGCCATGGCAGCCACAGTGGTGGCTCGTAATATGGAGTATTGGCTTACCCAGATTAAGGCACACATTGAAGCAGGGAAGGCAAAGGAGACTATTCTATCCTCCTTTCCCATGCTGCTTAAGGGGGTAGCATACATTGCGGATGCTTTGGCTGAATCAGTGCGAATGTCTGCAAGGTCTACGGCCCTGACCAACTCAGCCAGGAGGGCCTTATGGCTGAAGACATGGCAGGGGGACAATGCATCCAAAACAAAGCTCTGTGGGATCCCTTTTACTGGGGACTTGCTGTTTGGGCCAGGTCTTGAAGCAGTGTTAGATCGCACGGCTGATAAGAAAAAGGCCTTTCCCGTTAAGAGGAAGTATGGGGAGCAGTCAAAAAGAAAGATTTGTCCTCAGAAAAAGTTTGAAGCCTTCCTGAACAGCCCAAAAAGTCTCAATGACAGGGTCACGGTGGGAGGAAGGTTGGGGGCCTTCCTCCCACAGTGGGAGATGATCACCTCCAATCAGTTTGTGTTGGGGATCATCAGAAGAGGTTACTGATTGGAGTTTTCAGAGCCCCCCCTCTTAGACTCCTTGTAACCGAGCTGCCAAAGTGTGCAGAAAAATTGACTGCCCTTCTTTCCTCTCTTCAGGAGTTAGAGGAACAGGAGGTGATGGCAGAAGTTCTGGCATTCCTGCGTCTCAGAGGAATCTCGGTGATCACGTATCTCGACGATCTTCTCCTGTTTGCCCCTTCTCCGGCGCAGTTGATTCGGGATCTACGGGTAGCAAAAGACCTGTTAGTGAGCCTGGGTTGGCTTCTGAACCTAGAGAAGTCCAACTTAATTCCATCCCAAAGGGTCACTTTCCTGGGGTATGTGTTGGACTCAACAGAACAAAAGGTCTTCCTTCCCTTCCAAAAGGTAGACAAAGCACTGTTGTTTCTCCAGGGCAGCTGTCAGATCTCAGTGAGGAAGGTCATGTCGGCATTGGGCTTGCTAACATCCAGCAGTTCAGTGGGCGGGGTTACATTACCGTCCTCTGCAACTATTCATCTTGAAGGTTTGGGACCACAGTCAGGGGTCTCTGGTTTTGGTTCCAACTCAGGTCAAGAGGTCCCTTTGGTGGTGGAGAAAGGGGGCAAATTTGTTGCAAGGTCTAGAATGGATTTTACCAGTATCCAGGGTGGTTACAACCGATGCGAGCGGCTCAGGTTGGGGTGCGCACCTAGACTCCTGTTTGGTACAGGGTACCTGGGAGAGGAGGGAGTCGAAGAGATCCTCAAATTGGAGGGAGCTGAGAGCAGTAGATCTGGCTCTCAGGACCTTTCAGAGGGGACTCCGGGGACATCATGTAAGAGTCAGGTCAGACAATTCCTCAGTAGTGGCTTACGTCAACAGGCAGGGGGGCACCAGGAGCGGATCCTTATGGGCCCTAGCAAAAGCCATCCTCAGGTGGGCCGAAGCAAATGTCCTGTCCCTTTCAGCGATACATTTGAAGGGAGAGCAAAATCAGGTAGCAAATTTCCTCAGCAGGAGAACACTGAGAGAAGGCAACTGGGTTCTCAAGCAAGAGGTTTTCGAAATGATCCCCCAAAGGTGGGGGATTCCTTCGATAGACCTCTTTGCCTTAAGGGAAAATGCGAAGGTAGCCATCTTCTTTTCCATAAACAGGGGGGACGGGGTGTTGGGGGTGGACGCACTAGCACAGAGTTGGAGATTCTCCAGGTGCTATGCTTTCCCCCATCCCGTTCTGATCCCTGCAGTGTTAAGGAAGCTTCAGGCAGAGAACACTACTCTTATTCTAATCGCGCCACACTGGCCCAGGAGGCCGTGGTTCTCCATTCTGAAGGGCCTGTCTGTGGAACCCCCCTGGATTCTCCCAGTCCAGGAGGATCTTCTTTCTCAGGGTCCAATCTGCTGTCCTCAGGTGGAGCGGTGGAACCTTGCAGCTTGGCTACTAAGGAGGAATTGCTGAGGGGCAAAGGGTTGTCGGATCGTTTAGTAGCCACTCTCCAAAGTTGCAGGAAAAGGAAACTCAGACCATTTACTTGAAGGTATGGAGGCGGTTCAATAGCTGGTGCTCAGAGAACTCCTTCAATGTGCGCAGCTCGGTAGCCGTTCTAGAGTTCCTGCAGGCAGAGGCAGATAAAGGTTTAGCCCTTGGAACCTTGAAGGGTCAGGTATCTGCTTTAAGTGTATTTCTGGAAAGGAAGCTAGCATCAGACCCTTGGATCGTGAGGTTCTTTAGAGCCTTAAGTAGGCAGAGACCTGTTACAAATTCCCCCTTCCCAGTTTGGGATCTTTCATTAGTTTTACAGGTTCTCACATGAGAACCTTTTGAGCCATTGGAATCTTGCTCGTTAAGATTGATCACTCTCAAAACTGTGTTTTTGGTGGCGATCACTACGGCAAGGAGAGTGAGTGAACTTGAAGCCCTTTCTGTTAGGGCACCTTTTTTCAGGTTTTTCCGGACCATTTGATTTTTAAGACGGATCCGGCCTTTTTGCCTAAGGTAGCCTCTAGTTTTCATAGAGTCCAGGAGATTGTGCTGCCTACTTTCTGTTCAAATCCGGTGAGAGAACAGGAACACATTTTTCATAGATTGGATGTTAGAAGATGTGTCCTTCATTATTTAGATTACACAAGTCAGTTCAGGAAGTCTTATTCACTTTTTGTGTTATTTTCAGGGGCTAGGAAGGGTTCCAGAGCCTCTAAACGTACAATAGCCAGATGGTTAAGGTCAGCCATTGGGCAGGCTTACGTGACAGGGGGGTTAGAACCCCCAGTTGGGATTAGGGCACACTCAACCAGGGCAGTGGCAACTTCTCAGGCAGAGTGGGCTGGTGCTTCTCCTGAAAAGATCTATAGAGCTGCAACGTGGTCCAGTTTTTCTACGTTCATGAAGCACTATAGATTGGATCTTCTGTCAGCCAAAGACCAAGCCTTTGGTCGTAAAGTGCTGCAAGCAGTAGTCCCACCCTAAGGTAAGGTGCTCGCTTATCCTCTCTACGGTGGCTGTCCTGAAAGATGGACTTGGGAAAAACGAAGTTACGTACCGGTAACATCCTTTTCCGGGAGTCTTTCAGGACAGCACCGGTTCCCACCCAGGTTTTTGGATATCTTTGGGGACTCATCACATGAGACCGTCAGGTAAGATTAAAAGTTTGTTTGTTTGACGTGTTCTTGTGTCTCCCCAGTTGGCCGGAGGTACTCTGGAAGAACTGAGGGGACGGAGGGAGGATGAGACTTAAATTGTGAAATTGAAGGTGGCGTTTCCTAAGAGGGGAGGAGCCAGGGTCTCCCTACGGTGACTGTCCTGAAAGACTCCTGGTAAAGGATGTTACCCGGTAAGTAACTCAGTTTTTTAGGGACTTGTGGACACAGCTAAGATATCTAAACATTTATTGTACTGCTCAAAGTCCATCTCAACACATGGTGTTAGAGAGATGCGAATGGATATGCAAGGCAGAAATATTTCAAAGTACCTATGATTATGATCATAAGTCATTTAGATTATCTATGATATTTGTAGGTCATAAAAGAGATATTATAATTTTAGTATCTAATGATCTAAAGAACTTTGTCATAAAGAAAATATATATGAAAGTGTGATTATAAGTAGAAGTGTTTTAGCAACAAACTAGTATTATGAAAAACATATAATCGTGATTATAACTGTATAAGAATTTAACCTATGTTTAGATAAACAAATATTGATTGGATATATCAGAATTATCCAGTTATCCATATAAATAATTTTATGTGATATAGATTGATATATATAACCTGTGTCCTTTCTAAATAGATTACATTTTTATAGATATACATTGATATACATATATACAACCATTTTATATAATTATGTTAAGCATATTTTCTATTATGTCGGTTACTAGCATCAATGAACACTAGAGATATATTCGTTAGAACATATATAAAAAAATACACGTTATAAATATAAAATATTAACTTAAAGAGATAAACACCAAACACATGTGAGACACCTGGTGGTTGAAGGTGCTATTACCTTAAAATCACGAGGCTCCTGGGAAAGGTAATCATTACGTTTTGCCTGCCAATGAGGAGGGAACACATACCTTTTGGGCAGAACTTCGTAAAATGTTATGATCTTATTGTTTAAGAGGATATTTAAGAAGCACAAAAGATGGTCCTAGGAGGAAGCTTAGGGACCCACCCTGAGAAGGGACACTGGGAGAGGCACATACTCCCAGACAGACTGACACTCATGCACCATGCATGAATACATATTTTTACATTCATAAAGATTCCTGTTCCTTGGAACAATCCAGACTAGTAGCCATTTTGGAATGGGTAAATCTGCCATGTTGGTTATATCTTGTATGTTCTCTCAAGTATTGATGTATTGAATATTCTACTATTGATAATTGTTCTCCCGAATCAATAACCGCCTTTTAGATTTTTTTCTCTAAATTAAATTTTTCATTATATTTTTCTTTTTGCATAGTTGCCACTTTTATTGACAAACAAATGTCTAATTTAATTCACATTGTTAACCACTTACTTACCTGCAGTATAGTAACGGTTGGACGTGTGAAATACAGACGTTCTGTTTAATTGTCAATTATCTTAAGGTTATTGATTCTACTGAGAAGTGATAATGGTGATATTACGTCCAAGGTAGAACACTCCCATTTTGTGGGTGTTTCCATTAATTGTCAAGGTGTTCATGTGACACAATCAATATTTTAATTTCATATAAATATTTGTTTTTTGGAACCAATAAATGTAACTATTTTGTATGATCACTTGTCTCCGTGAATATGTTTCACATGTATAGACTGTGTCATATAGATTGATTTTGTATCTTAAAAATATCTTAGTTAAAAATTACTTATAATAAATACTGTGCGGGAAAATGTCCTTAAAAAGCACAACAACAGGATAAATCCACCTTGAGACTTTCTCCACACCTGGAGTGTGCTGAGTTCTTGGATAACGTTTACACAGTGTTTACAGATTGGCTTTATCACCCCAATGATCTCACTCCAGTTCATGGATGTAATCATTATGTTTGGATGATCCCACCAGTCAGGAGACTTTCCTGTCATCCTACATGATCCCTTCTGAGGATTCTTCTATCCTTCCAAACAAATGTATGAAATCCTCGATGAGTCCTCCTCCTATGTGATCTAGAAGATCTGGAATCACAATGTCTTTATGGATGAAGTGGATGACTCAGTTTATATATTATTTATTGTTTTACCGCTTTCTTCACTCCAGGATTAATTATTCTATTTATATAAGCATTCAAGGAATTGTTCTTACTTTGAGAGATCTTCACCACCATTCCTGTGAACATTACATCCATGTAATTTATGTTTAACATTTCCATTATGAGTGGATCTATATATATATATAAGCATAATTTATGCTTTTGGATATATTTTTTGTATTTTCTTCACCAAAAGGATTCATTTTGGGGGTATCGGTTTTATTAGCTATACATTTGTTATGACCTTGTGTTCTGTGTCTTTAAGACTTTTCTATATGTAATAAAAATATCTTTGTTAAACAATTTGTTACAAAAGAACTGTATCTATTTTTTCTTACTATTTTTGTGTTATATTTGAACTTCTGTGGTAAGATATTTTACAGTACTATGAGACATTTCTTGCAGATGCAGTTCTCCTGAACTCCACAAGGTGGTGATATCACTCATATTTAGACAGGAAGTTTCTAGGGAATGCAGACAGGAAGTGATGTCAGTTACAGACAGGAAGTAATCTGGAATAAAGACAAGACGTTCCATGTGGCAGGGAAGAGAAGACGTTACTGGAAGTAACAGCAGAGGAGGTAATAAGATCTTATTTTCTATTTACACACACCGGATTCACCTCCGCCGATCACTTCCAGCAGCGCCCAGTGAGGCTCTTTGTTCTCGGTGACCCCAAACATGGCACATTGCAGCCACTGAGATTCCCAAGTGATGACAAAGGCTGAGATGAGGTGCATGAATGGGGGAGGGGATCTGTACTGGGGTGCCAGTCAGAGGGGGTTATGGGCAGGGGTAGCAGAGAGATGAGATGAGGAGGATGGATAGGAATGGGTGGGACAGATGAAGGGGTAATAATATGGGCAGCCCTGGAAGGGGCACATAGGTGTTGGGGGAGGGGCAGAAACTCCAGAGAGCAGCTGACAGAGGTAGGAGAGGAGTTGGAGATGTGCAGAGAGTTGATTCTGCCCCTTCCCTCACACATCTCAAGGGCCCCACACACCGAGGACCCCCACACCTCATACAGGCACTCACCAGGCTCCGGGTGCTGCAGCTGGTATCAGTGACCGGTCCCTCAGAGCCGGCACAGGGCACAGAGTCCACCCAGTATGGAGAACTTGGAGGTTGTGTCTGGGGGAGGAGGAGTGGGGGGAGGAGTTGGCTGATGTTGGGGGGCGCTGTGCCCATGTTGGGAGCAGATGAGACACAGCAAGGGGGCTCTGCAAAGGATGTATGTCCTGCACACTCTCTTCTCAGCAATCCTAATTGGCGATCACCAGGGGAGCCTCCCCTGATCCTGGGACCCTTTACTCCGCCAGCAAGACCCTTTCCTGCTGTCTCAGTGATCCCCCCACCCCTGCGCATTAGCGGAACACCACTGTCACAGATGTGACCTTTGCGACCGTAATAGTTCTGCCACTGGTTCTGAGGCGGTAGTGGGACTAAAGGATTCTGGGAGCCTCAAGCGTTTTGTCGGATATTCCAACTGTGTGTGGTCTGCATCGGACTGTTTCCGTCGGAATATCCGTCGGACCAAATTTTCCAACTTGCCGGAAATATTTTCTGACAAAATGCTCCGATCGGACATACTCCGATCATGTGTAGAGAATTCCGATCGGACAAAGTGCCACGCATGTTCAGATCAAATTCCTACATCAAAGTTATTGGCTACTAGCCTGAACGTAGTCCCGTCATAACGAAATTACGTCATCACGTTCCGAACGATCGGATTTTACGACAACTTTGTCCGACCGTGTGTATGCAACAGTTTTGGACAAGATCCGTCAGACAAAATCTGACGGATTTGGTTGTCGGAATCTCCGACCGTGTGTACAAGGGCTGAGAGGTTAGTGGGGCTGATGGGCTGTGGGGGCTCTGAAGGGGGTAGTCTGGCTGTAAAGCTCTGAGGTAATAGGGGGCTTCAGGGCTCATAGGGACTCTTGGTCTCTGATGGTCCTCCCACTCCACCTGCACTTACTTTTCTGACCTTCTTAAAGAACTCCTGCCAGCAAATGAAGGAATATAACAAAAAGGGGGATGGAAGGGAACCAAAAAATGGTGGTACATAAGGTACCCACCGGTATTGTACCGCACACTTTTATTAAATGGGAACATAAAGAAAATTGTGCTCTGTGTCAGAGAGACGACTCAGTGCACAGTGTCACATGAAGAAATCCTGGGAAATAATACAGACTAATAGGGATAAATAAATTGATTAGTGAATGATTTGATAAATGATTAATAAATTATAAATTGTATACGGAGATGAGTTGTCTCTCTGACATTTCTCTTCAGTAAGTGAAGGAAGCTTCACCTCACCATATCACTGGTCAAGAAAAATGTTCCACAACACAAAATAGACCAAGACTAAGAGAACAAACCCCTCCCCCTGTTGTCCTCCTCCTACACACACTGAATTGCTATTGGAGAATATAGAACAGACTCGTCCCCCACAGTTCTGTACTCCACCAGCAGAACCCTCCTGCTATCCAATCCGATCCCTTCTCTTACTGTAGAGAGTGACATCACTCCGATCAGTCAGCAGGCTGCCGGAGATTGGAGCCTTGCAGCCAGAGTTCTGGTAATTATCTGGCAACTCCGGCCAAAAGTCAGCAAGTTCCCCTTCCTGGACATCATGTTGACCCGACATTGTCCTCACAACACTGCCTCAGAGCAAACAAGTCAAAGGAAGGATCGTATTTATCATTCCTTGTCTGCAGATCTAAAACTAATCAAAACCAGTTCAGAAACCAAACAAACCCAACATAGAGAAGAGAATTTCTGATCTGGCAGAACAAGAGGGTCCCAGGAGGGGGGGTAGTTCTTATATGTATAGAACCCCTCCTATTACCCCCTCACATCCACATCCTATTATTGTGTGACCAACACCATCCAAATAATTCTTACTTTCATTTCCCAAAGTTATCCGTCTACAAGGAGACCAATATAGATCAAATGACGGCACCAATGAGGATGGAGGAGGACCGGAGTCACATGACTGAGAAGATACTAAACCTCACCCTGGAGATCATCTACCAGCTGACCGGAGAGGTGAGGAGGATTCCGGCAGGTCACATGACATCACTCTTATCTCTATTAATAAAACACAGACCTGACCGGAGAGGTGAGGAGGATTCTGGGAGGTCACATGACATCACTCTTATCTCTATTAATAAAACACAGACCTGACCGGAGAGGTGAAGAGGATTCTGGGAGGTCACATGACATCACTCTTATCTCTATTAATAAAACACAGACCTGACCGGAGAGGTGAGGAGGATTCTGGGAGGTCACATGACATCACTCTTATCTCTATTAATAAAACACAGACCTGACCGGAGAGGTGAGGAGGATTCTGGGATTCTAACATGATATTCCTATTGGTTCTCCAATACAGAGATTTCCTCTTGTGAAGTCCGGTGATCATATGACCATCACAGTGCCTCCATGTGACTCCCTAAAACCTGAGAGACACAACATGGAGAAGATTCTGGAAGTTACCAAGAAGATGATGGAGCTGCTGACAGGAGAGGTGAGGAGGATTCTGGGAATTCTGGGACATTATCCAGTAACAGACAAGGGATGTGTCTGGATGGTGACTGTATCATTGTGTGTGTCAGGTTCCTATAAGGTGTCAGGATGTCACTGTCTATTTCTCCATGGAGGAGTGGGAGTATTTAGAAGGACACAAGGATCTCTACAAGGACGTCATGATGGACAATCAGCCGCCCCTCACATCACTGGGTAAGAGGAGACTTTATTGTAAAGGATAGAGCAGTACGGAGGCTCCACCTAGATCCCCCATCATCTGATAAACACATAGAAACAATGTATTCAGTCAGTGTGTGTGTTTCCTACAGATGGATCCAGTAATGGGAACCCACCAGAGAGATGTCCCCGTCCTCTGTATTCCCGGGATTCCACACAGGAAGGTCACACCATCCCCCACCATCATCAGGTAGATGAGGAACAATCACTGATAGTATCATTAGGATCTGTACATTATCTGCATTGTTACCATTGATGTCATTTTTATTATATATTCAGAGTGGAAACCTGAGAGATTCTAAAGTTGAGGTTAAAGAAGAGATAAAAGAGGAGGATGATGAGGATGGGGTGACGGAGAAGTCTCTAAAAGAACACAAAGATCTGTACCAGGACACCATGGTGGAGACATCCAGCTACAGAAACCCACCAGAGAGATGTCCCCGTCCTCTGTATTCCCGGGATTCCACACAGGAAGGTCACACCATCCCTCAATATTGCAAGGTTGGTGGGATGGAGGTTATCAAACACACTTATGCCGCGTACACACGTAGCCGACTAATCGACGGACTTAGTCTGGCGGACTTCCCGCCGGACTGTCCGTCCAACTTTCCGAACGGCCTACTTGCCCACACACGGCACTTTTTCAGCGGACTAATACGGCGTACTAAGTCCGCCGTACTATCCGCCCAACTTTTGAAATGAACGGATTCGCCCACACACGCAGAGGAAAGTCCGCTCATTTCGAGCACGTCTCCAGGTAGGCGGGGCCCGCGAAGGACACGTTGCTGGCCCCGCCACCTGGTATGGACTTAAAGGGGAACCCCAACACCGAAAAAAATCGACGTGGGGGTCCCCCCCAGGTCCACATCAGACCCTTGTCCGAGCACGCTACCCGGCCGACCAGGAAAGGGGGGACGAGCGAGCGCCCCCCCCCCCTCCTGAGCCGTACCAGGCCGCGTGCCCTCAGCATGGGGGGTGCCTTGGGGAAGGGGGGATCGCGCGGCCCCCACATCCCAAAGCACCTTGTCCCCATGTTGATGAGGACAAGGGCCTCTTTCCGACAACCCCGGCCGTTGGTTGTCGGGGTCTCTGGGCGGGGGGCTTATCGGAATCCGGGAGCCCCCTTTAATAAGGGGGCCCCCGGATACCGGTCAACATCTGAAGAGAAGAACAGAAGGCGGCGGCGACGATGACAGCGGCGACAGAAGACCGGGCCACTGCCTGTAAAAGAGCTATAAGAAGGCGCGGTGGCCCGGCAGAAGAACCGAAAAGGGGGACAAGACCCCCGAAGTCGGAAGAAGAGGCCGGCGGCGAGGAAGAAAGCCGGGCTCCTCCGCTAGTATAAGAGCTAGCAGAAGATAGGGAGGAGTCCGGTGATAAGACCCCAGAAGACACAAGACCCCCGGAGCTGTGCAATAAACTATTTTTACCCTGTGTTGTGTTTTTTTTTGTACTTTTTTTTCACAGGTGAATGGGTAGGGGTACATTGTACCCCATACTCATTCACATAGGGTGGGGGGCCGGTATCCGGGGGCCCTCTTATTAAAGGGGGCTCCCGGATTCCGATAACCCCCCTGCCCGCAGACCCCGACAACCAACGGCCAGGGTTGTCGGGAAGAGGCCCTTGTCCTCATCAACATGGGGACAAGGTGCTTTGGGGTGGGGGGGCCGCGCGGCCCCCCTTCCCCAAGGCACCCCACATGTTGAGGGCACGCGGCCTGGTACGGCTCAGGAGGGGGGGCGCTCGCTCGCCCCATCTTTCCTGGCCAGCCAGGTAGCGTGCTCGGACAAGGGTCTGATGTGGACCTGGGGGGGACCCCCACGCAGATTTTTTTTCAGCATTGGGGTTCCCCTTTAAGTCCATACCAGGTGGCGGGGTCAGTGACGTCTCCTTCGCGGGCCCCGCCTACCTCAAAATGAGCGGACTTTTCTTCGGGTGGGAAACGTCCATTCGTTTCAAAAGTACGGCGGACTGGCATACACACGGCCGGATTGTCCGCCGAAATGCAAGTCCAGCGGGAAGATTGGAGTGCAACACGTCATTCTAAGTCCGCCGTACTTTCGGGTCAAAAAAGTCTGCCAGGGGCTACACACGGTGGGATTGTCCGGCGGACTTGAGTTTGCCGGACTTTTCCACCCGATTGTTTGATCGTGTGTACGCGGCATAATAGAGACAATGTGTGGATTTTCTATGTGATGTCACAATAATAAATCTTCTATCTTACAGATGATATTCTCTCTCATTTTCTTGGTTTAGAGTGGAGATCCAATCGATATAGAATTTGAGGTGAAATCAGAAGAAGAAGAGAGGTATGTGAGGGATGATCAGCAGTCTATGGAGGAGGATGAAATAACGGGGACATTTATAGAGGAGGACACTCCTACAGAGATCAGCACAGGTGGGTCATTAACACTAAATACATTCCTCCACCCATACTGCTCACTGATTGGTCCAGAGTAGGGCGGGGGCTGGGTGATATCAGCCTGTAATCCCTTGATCATTTTCCATTAGTACAGTCTCACCTGTGCAGAGGAAGAGTTGAGCTGGCCTATGATCAGAGAGCGGGGATTGTCCACTGTAACAGCTTTCATTTGAATTGCTGGGTTCCCGGTGCCGCTCACCATCACACAGTCCTGCCTCCTCACCGCACACATCACACAGTCCCGCCTATTCACCCGGTGCCTCCCGGCATTGGACCGTTGTTCTGTCTATCAAATTTGCCGGGCGAGGAGGCTGGGACTGTGTGACATGAGCGGTGCTGGGCGAGGAGGCGGGCTGTATGTGATGGTGAGCAGCGAGGAGGCGGGACTGTGTGATGTGAGTGGCACAGAGAACCCAGCAATTCCAATGAAAGCTGTTACATTGGGCAATCCCTGCTCTCTGATGATAGGCCAGCTTGACTCTTCCTCTCCTCACTTCCCCGGGCTAGTACAACAGCTCCTGTTCAACCTCCGCCTGCTGGTGGTGCTCGCCCACCTCTTCCGAGGCAGCCATCATTTTCCACTCGCAAAATGCGAGTAGGCGAATGAAAAATTTGAGGGCCGTCTTACTCTATACACTCTATGTTGTAGATTACATACTCCTGACCCCTGCACTATATACTCTATATTGTACATTACATACTCCTCACCCCTGCACTATATACTCTATATTGTACATTACATACTCCTGTCTTCTGCTCTCTCCCCTGTACCCACTGCTATATATATACACATAATATGTATTCTCTTTTGTTACACCCATTTCCTACCAGCTGGACATTTTATATCTGATGATTTGATTGGAGCTCAGACTTTTACATGGTGATAATAATGTGATAACATCCTCAGACTTTGGAACCTTAAACAGAAAGTGATAATGTGGGAGGAGTCAATAACCCAATGATGGTGGTCTTCAGGATCAGTCCAGTCTTCATCTTGGTTGTTCTCCCCCCCATCCTCACTCTCTGACCTCTGGTGGGGCTCAGCCCCGCTATTATTCATGACTAAATCATGGACTAAATAAGGAAGTGCAGGACTTCTTGTGTTAGGAAGATGGCAGAGGGGGAGGGGACACTCGTCGTTCTGCCCATATTTATCATAGTAATATGTGCTATGTGCTGTTACAGATTATACTGCAATGTTAGTTTGACGTTGCTGCCATCTAGTGGTCAGAGTTAGTTATTATTTTGCCACAGCTTGACAGGAAGTGATATTTTCTTCACAGTGAAAGGTAGTGACCTTTAACCTGGAACCGTATTTCCTTCATTTCATGATTGGTCCTTGATCCAAGCAGACTGCATGCAGTAGAGATCTTAACTATTTCTGGAGTAATGGTGGAATTGTCTGTGAGTTCTTTCACTGATAGAGTGAGGCTGCTGTATAATGTTGTAATGTACTGACACATATATTTTTTATGCTCATGTTGTAGTTTTACAAAGTTATTCGGAAAAAAGAATAGATACAGATCTGATGTCTCACGTTTCTTGACTTCTGAATTATTGTTAAGCTGTCTGACTGTCTGTGTTATACAACAGTTCAATAACGAGAAGCAGAACACTCGTCCTACAATCCCCTCATCACTGTCACTCCTATAGAAGACAGTTCTCGTTGTTTCCTCACTCTCTGACTAAGGTCCATGAATAAAGAAATGATCTGGTAGGAGATCAGAGGACCCATTTACTAGTTACCTTGAGGGGGAATTGTAAGATCCTCAGAGACAAAGCTGCCTGATGTGGGCAGAGTCCTGGTTTAGGGGAACCAATCAGCTCATGTCTAGTAATAATCTTTGTATTTCTATTTTAGTAGATGGACGGGAGATGAGGAAAACCTCAGAGGATTGTCTCACTTTGTCTCCAGACTGTAAAGTAGAAGATGAGGACATCACACAGTATAGTCCAGGAGAAAACCCGACTACCTCAAATGTCCATCCGGCACCACAGAGTGTAGACGGACCATCGTATTCCTCTTATCCTGAGGAACCTCAGACTGTGCGGGACGGGGCCGTCCTTCCAACAGAGAATAGGCTTTCCTGTACTGAGTGCGGGAAGTGTTTCCCTTCTAAATCCAAACTTAATAGACATCAGAGATCTCACACAGGAGAGAAGCCGTATTCCTGTCCTGAGTGTGGAAAATGTTTTTCAGTGAAGTCCCATCTTTCCAAACATCAGAGATCTCACACGGGGGAGAAGCCATATTCCTGTCCTGAGTGCGGGAAATGTTTTTCAGAGAAGTCCAGTCTTTACAGACATCAGAGATCTCACACGGGGGAGAAGCCATATTCCTGTCCTGAGTGCGGGAAATGTTTTTCAGAGAAGTCCAGTCTTTACAGACATAAGAGATCTCACACGGGGGAGAAGCCGTTTTCCTGTCCTGAGTGCGGGAAATGTTTTTCAGTGAAGTCCCGTCTTTCCAAACATCAGAGATCTCACTTGGCGGAGAAGCCGTATTCCTGTCCTGATTGCGGTAAATGTTTTTCAGAGAAGTCCAGTCTTTCCGCACATCAGAGATCTCACACGGGGGAGAAGCCGTATTCCTGTCCTGAGTGTGGGAAATGTTTTTCAGAGAAGTCCAGTCTTTCCATACATCAGAGATCTCACACGGGGGAGAAGCCGTATTCCTGTCCTGAGTGCGGGAAATGTTTTTCAGTGAAGTCCCAACTTTCCACACATCAGAGATCTCACACGGGGGAGAAGCCGTATTCCTGTCCTGAGTGCGGAAAATGTTTTTCAGTGAAGTCCCATCTTTCCACACATCAGAGATCTCACACGGGAGAGAAGCCGTATTCCTGTCCTGAGTGCGGGAAATGTTTTTCAGTGAAGTCCCATCTTTCCACACATCAGAGATCTCACACGGGGGAGAAGCCATATTCCTGTCCTGAGTGCGGGAAATGTTTTTCACATAAGTCCGATCTTAACAAACATCAGAGATCTCACACGAGGGAGAAGCCGTATTCCTGTCCTGAGTGAGGGAATTGTTCCTCACTGAAGTCCTGTCTTCCTGTACATCGGGGATCCCACACAACCCTCGAGGTGTATTAGTGCCTTGAGTGCGGGAAATGTCTTCTATATGAATGTTGCTGGACATCACATCTCTCATGTGGGGAAGAAGCACACCCTGATATACACCTCAGATATACTCCATGGCTGATCTTCATCATGTAAGAAACAGTTGATAAGGAGATCAGAGATCACCAAAGACATGGATGAAGTGTTGTACCGTGTCGGCCATTGATAGCAGGAGAAAAATAAAAATGGAGTCATTACTTCTCATCCATTTTGTAGATTTTATAAATATAAAAAAAAATTGTTAAATGAATGTTGCATGCATTCCTCCCGCTGTGAGGTAATTTCTTTGTAATTCTAAAAACATTTTATTAGAAAAGAGTGCAGTTGTTCTGACATTTATAAAGGAAATGTTACCAAAGCAGCTCACAGACCCCCCTGTAATTTTCTGTAAATTTAAACCAATTAATTTTTTCTTTGTAAAATGTCAGATTTTCTGTAGCCCATCCAACAGAACAAATTAAAAACTGTATAGAGTCCCCCAAAATGTATACCAGACCCTTTGCTTTCCTTCCTCCCCCCCCCCCCTTTCCCTCTCTCCTCCCTCCTTTTTCTCTTCCTCCCTTTCCTTTCTCCCTTTCTCTCTAAACCCCCAAACCCCCCCCCCCCCCTGTTTTTCTTTCCCTTTTTCTCCTCTCTGACCTCGGCTGAGGCTTTGGGTACTGGGGAAGCAACATCTCCCCTCGCTTTTTTCCCCCTTGTTTAATTTCTTCCATTGAATATAATGTTTTATATATGTAATTCAATTGTTTTGATACATAGTGCTTAATACTGTAATAATTACTTGCCGATTTTCCCCTGACGAAGCGCTATAAAGACCGCAAAACATGTTGAGAACCATATCCATGGAAACCCACCATATCTTTTTTTTTAATCAATAGTTTTTATTAAAGTTTAAATTTTTATCAAGACAAATGACAGAAATTATGACTAAATAACATATCAGTTACAGTATTTAGATACATAGATAATAGTATCCAAAAATAATAAAAAATATAATATAAAGAAAACCATATTAATTATCTCAATTATAATCGGGATAATAAAGGTAAGGATAGGGAGGTTATTAATACATCCATTGTGGAGACAATACACAAAAGTAATATCAATATTATCTTCATATATTTATATACTGCCAATTCAAGTAATTCAAAGATGATGAACCTAAATATATTCCCGAACACCCCTATGGGTGCTAAACTGTGTTCGGGACAGTAATAGTAACCTGTCATTTAATAGATACAAAACAAAGATTAAAATATTAGAGCGGGGTAAGTGATTTTTTTAATTCAAGTTATGTAGGAACAAAGAACTCGTGCAATGTTTTGGGCACTAGCCCATTTTAACCATGGCTGCCATATTTTATGAGTATGTTCTTTTTTGTGAGGCCGAAGAGCTAAGATTGATTCATAAATGTAATGAGTTTGAGACGATTCTATCACTTCTTTTATGGAAGGAGGATCAGGATTTTTCCAGTTCCTCGTTATACTGATCCTGGCTGACAGCAAAATATGTGTAAACACATTTCTAAACTGGATAGGATATCGATCAATGGATAATAGAGCCAGTGAGGGATTTGGAGGAATGACTGCTTTGGTAATTTCAGACATAACTTGAAAGATTTGTTCCCAATACTTCCCAAGTTTAGGGCATGTCCAAAATGTATGTAACCTATCACCTTTTTTTCCGCACAATCTCCAACATTTGTCATCAAATGTGCCGTTGAATTTAGATATTTTCTCAGGAGTAAGATACCAGCGTTGAGTCAATTTAATGGATACTTCCCATAATGTAGAGCAGCATGTGGCTTTATATGTGGTGTTACATGCTTTTTCCCATTGGTCAACTGTATAGGTGTATCCTAAGTCTTCTTCCCATCTAATTAAAGGGATAGTCTTTATAAACATACTTTTTTGTTGAAGAAGGTTATAGAAAAGAGAGATCCCTTTTTGTTGATGTATGGGGATCTTAAGGAAGGACCAAGCCGATTGGGGAACATTATAGGTCCATGATGGGAGGTTGGAAATGCAATTCTTAGATCGGATGTAGAGGAATAAATCTGAATTTAGCAATTGAAATTTCTTTTGAAGTGTAGGAAATGGTTTGATCACCCCATTGCCAAGTAGATCAGATAGATATTTAATTCCCTTCTCTATCCATGGTGTAAATGAGGTTGTCTTCATGAAATTATGTAGAGTATTTAGCAGAATTTGGATTTTGGTAGGAAGAGGGTGTGAGGAAGTTAGATGCAGAAATTGAACCCAGGATTTAAGTGTTGCTAATATTGTTGGGGAGATGCGAGAAGGTATCTTGGCTCCAAGTGCCATGGAAGGTATCCATATTGATAGATTATTTCCTGGGATCTTAGCAGTTTCCATCTTCCCCCAAATTGTATATGGAGGACATAGAAACCACTCCTTAGACTGTGTGAGAACCGAGGCTAAATAATAATCTTGAAAATCCACATTTCCTGTTCCTCCAGCTTGACGTTTCTTCACTAAGTTTGAATGAGCACATCTAGATTTTTTACCCTGCCAGATGAATCTAGAAAACACAGTCTTAAGGGATTGGAAAAATTTTAACAGAATTGGAATCGGGAGAGTTCTAAAAATGTATAAAATGTGTGCAAGGTGAAGCATTTTAAATGCTGCCAAACATCCCATCCATGAAAATTCATGGGATGCTAGTTTAGTGAGATTTTCTTGTAATGCATTACGAAGTGGAATATAATTATATTGGAACAGTGTTTTACATGAATTTGATAATTGAATACCCAAATATTTAATTGTACTTTCAGTCCATGTATAAGGGAATTTTAATTTAAGATGTTTAGTAGTATTTTCATCTATCCCCAAGTTCAATATACAAGATTTATTCACGTTAAGCCTGTAATAAGAAACTTTGCTGAACATATTTAGTGTTTCCTGAATTTCCGGTAAGGATTTCACAGGATCAGTAATCATAAGAACAATATCATCTACAAAAAAAGTTTGATTTTCTGTTCTTGTTCAGCAATGGTAACTCCTAAAAAAAAATTTGTTGGACCTAATACTCTTAGCTAGGGGTTCGATAACAAGGTTAAAAATTAGGGGGGATAAGGGGCATCCTTGTCGTGTACCTTTTGTTATTGGGAATGGAGGTGATAAAGAATCCGTAGTATACACTCGAGCCGAGGGGACAGAGTACAAGGCTAATATTGCTTTGTTGATTTGACCTGTTAAGCCAAATTTAGTCAGAACTGATGACAGGTATCCCCAATGAACTCTATCAAACGCTTTTTCAGCGTCAAGCGACAGAAACAGGGATGGCGATTTGGTGAGTTCTATGTGGTGTATTATATTTATCATTCTTCTAGTACCATCCGATGCTTGTCTTCCTTTGGTGAAACCCGATTGACCTCTATGGATAAGAGAGGGTAACAAACTATCTAGTCTTTTGGCTATAAGTTTCGCATCAATTTTAACATCTAAATTGAGTAAGGAAATTGGTCTAAAATTTTTAGGTGAAGATGGTTCTTTATCTGGTTTTGGAAGAGTTACAACAAGAGCATTCAGCATTTCATTGGTGAATGATGAAGAATTGGCTGCTAAATGATAAATGTCACATAGTATAGGTGCTAGAGTACTTTGAAATTTTTTTAAATATTCCCCCGTAAAGCCATCTGGACCAGGTGATTTCAAGTTAAGAAGAATACGGATAGTTTGTAGAATTTCAGGGATAGTAAAGGGAGAATTGAGAAATTCTAATTGTTGTGGGGAAATAGATGGAAGATTGACACTCTCCAAAAAGGTGTCAATCTCCTCCTGAGAAGGTTGATGGGTAACACCATCGTTCTTAATGTTATATAAATCATTATAATATGAGCTAAAGCTGTTGAAGAAGACTTAAGCAATTTTTCATTAGTGTGTGGATGGTAGAGGAATGGGATTTTAGTCTTAGATCGATAACCTTTAATGCGTAATGCCATTGTTTTCCCTGCTTTGTTCCCTGTTGCATAAGTGGTAGCTCTGAATTTTTTATAGGATTTCTCATGTGTCTCTAGAAGTAGGGTTCCTAATTCATTACGTAACTGGAAAATTTGTGTTTTCATGAAAGGAGAAGGATCATTTTTATTGTGTTCCTCAGCTTTTGCTATCTCCTTAGTAAGTTCATCCATTCTCTGAGTTCTCTTTCTTTTAGCTTTAAAACCTAATTGCATAAACACCCCTCTCATAACAGCTTTATGAGCTTTCCATAATATCATTGGGTCAGATATAGATGTCAAATTAATTGAAAAGAATTCAGTAAGGTGTTGTGGAATAATTTTCATTTTGGAGAATATAGTTATTAGCTCTCCATATATATGAATTCGGTTGGGATGATGTGGTTGTTATAGACATGCTAATGGGAGCGTGATCCGACCACGTGGCCGTATGTATATGGGAGGATGAAATCTTGTCAAGCAGCCATTTATCTGTCAAGAATAAGTCAATTCTGGAGTAGGTATTGTGCTGGGGGTGACAAATATGTGTAATCCCTTTCATTAGCATGTCCACATATCCACACATCAAATAAGTCATTCGAAGTTATGAACTTATCAAGGGGAGAAGCATAGCGTTTGGACTTAGCAGAAGAATCCATATCATTGTTTGGAATCAAATTAAAATCTCCACATATCAGGAGGTGTACTTTTTGAACTTTCTTCACCTCCTCTATAGTTTTTTTTATGAAATGCATTTGCCTCATATTCAGAGCATAAATAGATACAAGGGTGTATGGAATATTGTTAATGGTACAAATCAAAAAATATAGCGTCCTTCAGGGTCAGTGATACAATTATCTAATTGAAATGTAATAGTATCTCTAATAGCTATTAACACCCCTCTTTGTTTTTTGGAGAATTTTGTTTGAAAAATATGAGGAAAATGTTTATGTTGACATTTGGGAGATGCATCTTTAGCAAAATGTGTCTCTTGAACACATAATATGTCACAATTAAAGGATAAGGCAGACCTCCACATAGAGGTTCGTTTCGCTGGGTGATTCAGTCCCCTTGCATTTAGGGACAATATTTTGAAAGACATATTAATATATATCAAAATTAGATGTTACTATAATTCTATATATTCCTAAACGAATATTCTCTAGTTTCTATAACGCTTAAACTAAAGATCTAAGTATTTGTTATATGATCAGTTCACAGTTACAATTAAATCATGTACACAACAATGTCTTTTTTTTTAAACCTATGAAAAAACGAGTTATTACTCTATTAGTAGAAAAAAAAGAAGAAGAAAAAGAAAAGAATAAAGACATTTTTTTTTTACAAGAGTCAGCAGTAATCCACTGAAAGGAATGCTGACCAAGATAGGGGGTGAAGTTCAAGTAGTAAGGTATTGAGCATCAAACCAGACCGTATATGTCAGTAATGCATATGAGTTAACATGCAGGAGTAGTTCATTTGTATTTAACTTTATTTTGTTCACGTTTTTGTCCAAAGTGGAACAAATTAGTTTTTTTCTTCAAGGTAGGGGTGTTATGTGGAAGATCAACTATAATACCCCATGTTTGGAGTAATTGCATGCCATCTTCAAGGGTAGATATAGCAAAATGTTTCCCGTTGTAAGTGGTCAAGATAGTGGCTGGATGTCTCCATTTGTATGTGATCTTATGATTAGATAATGCCTTTGTTACAGTTTTGAGCTGTCTTCTCATTTGTAGTGTAAATTGCGAGAGATCGACGAATAATTGTATATCTGAGTATGGTGGTGGCAGAGTAGTTAGCTCCCTCGTTTTGGAGAGAATTTGTGCTTTAGCTTGATAGAAATGGATTCACAGAATAACATCTCTGGGAATTGATTCTTCTAGATGTTTTGGTTTGGGTATTCTATGAATACGATCGATTGTAATTTCAATCGGCGATAATTCTGGCAATAATGTAGAAAATAGTGTATTTGCATAGTTACGTAAGTCCATAGGTAGAACTGACTCTGGTATTCCTCTCATTTTAATGTTTCGACGTGAGCGGTCCTCGAGATCTGCCAATTTCATCTTGACCCACATGGAATCATCTTTTTGTTCTGTACATGCATCCACTAGCTCCTTCAGTTTCAGTGCATTCCTCCATTTTGTTTTCAATGTATTGCAGTCTACCATCCATATGTTTCATATCGAGAGAATTTATGAATCATGGAGGATAGATTAGATATATAATAGATGATTGTAATGACACAAGCATTTCTTTCATTGTGATATCTAGTACTGGCTGACCTGATGTTGGGAAAGCAGCTATAGATGTCTGTAATGAGGACATAGCATTATCACTATGCAGAGCTGTGTTCACAGTATCAGCTGCCTGGCCAGATGAATCCAGCTTCATCCACGATTTTGCAGGTCCCTGGGATGTTGGGGATAGATGAGAGGAGCCATTAGAATATGAGGATGATAATTCCTCTTCCATTTCAGGTGGATGGCTATCAGAAAGGTTTGTGTGAGTTTTATTATTTTTCCTCACAGCTCCGGTGGCACCATCTTGGATTTTTGTCAGTTCACCTCTTACATAGTTAGTCAGGTTGAAAAAAGACACATTTCCATCAAGTTCAACCACAAAAAAAATAATAATATCATACAATCCCATATACAGAATTGTACCCACAGTTGATCCAGAGGAAGGCAAAAAACACCAGCAGAGCCATGATCCAATTTGCTAAAGCAGGGGAAAAAATTCCTTCCTGATCCCCCGAGAGGCAATCGGATTTTCCCCGGATCAACTTTACCTATAAATGTCACTACCCAGTTATATTATGTACACTTAGGAAATAATCCAGGCCCTTCTTAAAGCAATCCACTGAGCTGGCCAGAACCACCTCTGCAGGGAGTCTATTCCACATTTCCACAGCTCTTACTGTGAAGAAACCTTTCCGTATTTGGGGATTAAATCTCTTTTCCTCTAGACGTAAAGAGTGCCCCCTTGTCCTCTTTGTTGACTGTAAAGTGAATAACTCAACACCAAGTTCACTATATGGACCCCTTATATATTTGTACATGTTGATCATATCCCCCCTTAATCTCCTCTTATCAAGAGTGAATAAATTCAGTTCCTCTAATCTTTCCTCATAGCTGAGTTCCTCCATGCCTCTTATCAGTTTGGTTGCCCTTCTCTGCACTTTCTTCAGTTCCCCGATATCCTTTTTGAGAACTGGTGCTCAAAATTGAACGGCATATTCCAGATGAGGTCTTACTAATGATTTGAAGAGGGGCAAAATTATATCTCTCCCTCTCTGGAGTCCATACCTCTCTTAATACAGGAAAGGACTTTGCTCGCTTTGGAAACCGCAGCTTGGCATTGCATGCTATTATTGAGCTTATGATCTGCTAAAACCCCCAGATCCTTCTCCACTATGGATTCCCCCAGTTGTACTCCCCCTAGCATGTATGATGCATGCATATTCTTAGCCCCCAAGTACATAACTTTACATTTCTCAACATTAAACCTCATCTGCCACATAGTCGCCCAATTAGACAGAGCATTGAGGTTGGCTTGTAAATTGGAGACATCCTGTAAGGAGGTTATTCCAGTGCATAGCTTGGTGTCATCTGTAAAGACGGAAATGTTACTTTTGATCCCAGACCCAATATCATTTATAAAGATATTAAAAAGTAAGGGTCCCAGGACTGAACCTTGGGGTACACCACTGATAACCTTAGACCAGAGTAAGAATCATTAACCACTACTCTCTGAATTCTGTCTTTTAGCCAGTTTTTTTATCCATTTACAAACTGATATTTCCAAACCTGTAGACTTTACCTTACACATGAGCCGCGTGTGCGGAACTGTATCGAATGCTTTTGCAAAATCCAAGTATACCACATCCACCGCCACCCCTCTGTCCAAGTATACCATGTCCACCGCCACCCCTCTGTCCAAGTATACCACGTCCACCGCCACCCCTCTGTCCAAGTATACCACGTCCACTGCCACCCCTCTGTCCAAGGTTTTACTTACCACCTCATAAAAAGAAATCAGGTTTGTATGACAACTTCTGTCTTTCATGAATCCATGCTGTCTGTTGCTTAAAATATTTTTTTCCTGCAAGAACTCGTCTATGTGGTCTTTTATTAATCCCTCCAGTATCTTCCCAACTATAGAAGTTAAACTAACAGGTCTATAGTTACTTGGTAAAGACTTTGTTCCCTTTTTAAATATAGGCACCACATTGGCCCTGCGCCAATCCAGTGGTACTATTCCTGTCATTAATGAGTCCCTAAAAATTAGATACAATGGCTTTGAAATTACAGAGCTCAATTCTTTTAGGATCCATGGGTGAATGCCATCAGGTCCAGGTGCTTTATCCACCTTTATTCTGTCCAAATATTTCTGGACCATATCACTTTTGAGCCATTGTGGATTTGGGGCTGCGTCACTACCACCCCCATTATGGACATTAGCTCCCCCATGCTCCTTTGTATACACAGAGCTGAAGGAAGAATTTAAAAAGTTAGCCTTCTCTTTGTTCCCAGTCACCCACTCCAGATTATTTTGTAAAGGGCCTACATGCTCAGACTTGACCTTTTTACTATTAATATATTTGAAGAATTTTTTGGGGTTTGTCCTACTATCTTTTGCAATCGGTCTTTCATTTAGAATTTTTGCATCCTTGATTTCCTTTTTAAATATTCTGTTATATTCTTTGTAACATTTAAATTACACTAGCGTTCCTTCATTTTTATATTTTTTAAAAGCTTTTTGTTTATAGTTTATAGCTTTTTTAACTTTGGCTGTGAGCCACATCGGTTTTATTTTTAGCCTTTTAAACTTATTTCCCATGGGAATATACTTTGCTGTGAGTTCACAAACAGTCTTTTTGAAGAATTCCCATTTCTGTTCTGTGCCCATTGATACCAATATTCTCTCCCAGTCTAGGTCCTGGAAAGCAGCGCTCATCCTTGGAAAATTTGCTCTCTTGAAATTAAGTATTTTTATCTTTCCCGTATGTGATTTTTGCTTACAGCTAACAGCAAATGAAATCATGTTATGGTCACTGCTACCCAGGTGTTCTTTTATCTGAACATTAGTAATACGTTCTGCATGGTTTGAGATTACCAGGTCCAACAGAGCATCATTCCTAGTTGGGGCCTCAATAAACTGGACCATAAAATTGTCCTGTAATAGGTTTATAAATTTGTGCCCTTTAACTGTCCAGGCAGTGCCATTACCCCAGTCAATTTCTAGGTAGTTAAAATCCCCCATTATTATCACTGTCTCAGCCCTTGCAGCCCTTTCTATCTGTGCAAGGAGCTGAGTCTCCACCTCCTCATTAACATTGGGTGGTCTATAACAAACTCCAATGATTAACTTTGAACTATGCACATCTGTATGCAGTTCCACCCATAATGCTTCAGACTCATCACACTCTCCATCCACCAGGACCTAAAAATGCAACCCAGCAGTCACAAGCAGTCAAAAAGCAATACTTATTCACACTCCACTCAAGGCTCCACTGTTTAGCTTACAACCAGCAGTTTGGCAATTTCACATGAGTTCTACACAAAGTTATATAGACCTCAAGCACCTGTGCCCAATTAACCACTCCCCTTAACCACTTCCCGACCAGCGCACGACGATGTACGTCGACAGAATGGCACGGGCAGGCATATTGGCGTACATGTACGTCCAATGTTCGTTGCCGCCGTGCCATCGGGAGTGCGCCGCCGGCGGCGTGCTCCCGCGCTGGTCGGGATCCCCGTGAGTCCGGTCGCGGGACCCGCGGACTCGATCGCCGCTGGCATCCCCGCGATCGTCTCACGGAGCGGCCGAATGGAGGAAATGCTGTATAAACAAAATTTTTCCATTCTGCCTAGCAACTAGTGACGCTGATCTCTGCTCCATGTGATTGGAGCAGAGATCAGTGTACACTAAATGAAAGCCCAACCCCCCCACATTTAGCAACACACCCCTAGGAACACTTAACCCCTACACTGCCACCCACTGGTTAACCCTTTCATTGCCAGTGTCATTTACACAGGAATCACTGCATTTATATAGCAGTGATTACTGTATAAATGACAATGGTCCCAAAAATGTCCGATGGGTCCCCCACAATGTCGCAGTCACAATAAAAATCGCAGATCGCCGCCATTACTAGTAAAAAAAAATAATAAAAAATTATTAATAAAAATGCTATAAAACTATCCCTATTTTGTAAACGCTATAACTTTTGCGCAAACCAATCAATAATCGCTTATTGCGATTTTTTTTACCAAAAATATGTAGAAGAATACGTATCGGCCTAAACTGAGGGAAAAAAGTTTTTTTATATATTTTTGGGGGATATTTATTATTACAAAAAGTAAAAAATAATGCGTTTTTTTCAAAATTATCGCTCTATTTTTGTTTATAGCGCAAAAAATAAAAACCGCAGGGGTGATCAAATACCACCAAAAGAAAGCTCTATTTGTGGGAAAAAAAGGACGTTAATTTTGTTTGGGAGCCACGTCGCACGACCGCGCAATTGTCAGTTAAAGCGACGCAGTGCCGAATCGCAAAAAGTGGTCTGGTCTTTGACCAGCAAATTGGTCCGGTCTGAAAGTGGTTAATTAGTAGGTTGAAAGAAGTAAAGAAAAAAAATACTATTTAAAAAGTGTCAGAAAAGGGTATTAAAAAGCTACAAAGAAAAGCCCCAAAAGAACCTAAAAATGCAACCCAGCAGTCAAAAAGCAATACCTATAAACACTCCACTTAAGGCTCCACTGTTCAGCTTACAACCAGCAGTTTGGCGAGTATAGAGTTCCCCTATAGTAAGCTATAAAGTATAGTATAAAGTTCCCTTATAGGAAGCCACAAAGTATAGTATAGCATTCCCCTATAGGAAGACACAAAGTATAGTAAAGAGTTCCCCTATAGGAAGGTACAAAATATAGTATAGCGTTCCTCGATATGAAAGTACAAAGTATAGTATAGCGATCACCTATAGGAAGCCACAAAGTATAGTATAGAGTTCTCCTATAGGAAGCTACAGAGTATAGTATAGAGTTCCTCTATCGCAGTGATGGCAAACCTTGGCACCCCAGATGTTTTGGAACTACATTTCCCATGATGCTCATGCACTCTGCAGTATAGTTGAGCATCATGGGAAATGTAGTTCCAAAACATCTGGGGTGCCAAGGTTCGCCATCACCGCCCTATCGGAAGGTACAAAAAAACTTCTACCTTTAGAATCACTTGCTTCCTTCTCTTGCCCAGGACTACATGTCCCATGAGGCATTGTTCCTCACACATTCAAGTTCTCAGGCATTTACTGACATGTATGGATGGTGTACTGAGCTGTATTTTCTGATGTGTAAAGAATTAATGCATTCTCTATGCAGGCCAATAAATTGATTGACCAACTAATCGATTATGAAAATAGTTGACAACTATTTTCATTAAAAAAAACTGAAAACAAGAAGGAAGGAAATGCGAAATATCAGAAACACTAATGTGGCTAATTAGTGGATATCTCAAAATATGACCATGTCAAATGGTGCCATCATCCTTAGTGAATAACGATTGCAGGAAGGACTAGATGGGGGCTTTAGGATTTTAAAGGCACCAGTAGTAAATTTGAAAGAACTTTCTTTCTAATCAATCGGTATTGGTTTTATATAAATTTATTCCAAAAATAGAAAATCATACACATAGAAAAGGTTAAAAAAGACTCTTAGACATAACAGATAGATCTACACACTATGTGTATGATTTTCTATTTTTGGAATAAATTTATATAAAACCAATACCGATTGATTAGAAAGAAAGTTCTTTCAAATTTACTACTGGTGCCTTTAAAATCCTAAAGCCCCCATCTAGTCCTTCCTGCAACTATTTTCATAAATTGATTAGTTGTTTCAGCCCCACATCTCTGAATCTCCTACCAGTTCATTTCTTTATTCATGGACCTTAGTCAGAGAGTGAGGAAACAACGAGAACTGTCTTTTATAGGAGTGACAGTGATGAGGGGATTATAGGACGAGTGTCCCCACCCCATCTATCACTTATTGCCATCTTCCCAACACAAGAAGTCCTGCGTGTCCTTATTTAGTCCATTATTTAGTCATGAATAACAGCGGGGCTAAGCCCCACCAGAGGTCAGAGAGTGAGAATGGGGGGAGAACAACCAAGATGAAGACTGGACTGATCCTGAAGACCACCATTATTGGGTTATTGACTCCTCCCTCATTATCACTTTCTGTTTAACCACTTCAGCCCCAGAAGGTTTTACCCCCTTCATGACCAGAGCATTTTTGCAATTTGGCACTGTGCTACTTTAAATGGGAATTGCGCGGTTATGCAATGTTGTACCCTTTTTTCCCACAATTAGAGGTTTATTTTGGTGGTATTTGATCACCACTGGCATTTTTAATTTTTAGATATAAACAGAATACTTAATGAGGGACTCATCTACGCAGACAGCTTGTTAGGGGAGTATATAAGGCATTATCATTTTCTGTTTAAGGTTTGAAGGTTTGAGGATGTTATGACATTATTATCAACATGGAAAAGTCTGTGCTCCAATCAAATTATCAGATATAAAATGTCCAGCTGGTAGAAAATGGGTGTAAAAGAAGTCAGGACTATGTAATGTACAAATTATTATATAAGATACAACAGCTAGGATTTTATAGTATCAGAATAATAGTGCAGGGGTCAGGAGTATGTAATGTACAATATAAATTATACAGTGTAAGGGTCAGGACTAGAGTTGAGCGGATACCTGGATGTTCGGGTTCGACCGAACTTTGGAAAAAAGTTTGGGTTCGGAACCAAACTTGACCCCGAACCCCATTGAAGTCAATGGGGACCCAAACTTTTGAGGACTAAAATGGCTCTAAAAAAGTAATGGAAAGGGCTAGAGGGCTGCAAATGGCAACAAAATGTTGTTAAGAGCATGGCAAGTGCTCTGAAAACAAATGTGGATAGGGAAATAACTTAAAATAACATAAAAAAAATAAATAAATATATATATATGCTGGAGGCCCCCTTCTCAGAAGAAGAGGTACAGGAAGTGATTAAGAACCTCAGAAACTCAACGGCGCGATGCCACACATATGGTGGTAATGCCCCAGAATACACCCTTATTCAATTAAATGGATAAGCTAGTGGGAAAATAAAATACTTTGAAATAAAAAAATAAACAATTAGAATCTTGACCTAGGAGGACGAGGTCCATATGGTGTAGAAGGTTGAGTGGCGGTGGATGTGGCGTGTAGGTGGAATCAGCGGGGGAGGAGGAAGAGGTAGCCAACACTGGTTCAAAAATACAACAATGGCTGGGTAAGGCCGGTAATGTGTCGAATTCTGTCCCCCGTCGCATAGTGTCCACCCTGTACTGCGAGACGAACGGCGCTGCATGGTGAGTCCAGGTTTAAGCCACACCATCTGAGGTTCAAGCCGAGCAAAGCGAGGCCGTGCCGAAGAGTGGCGAGCAAAGTGTGGCGAGCGAAGTGAGCCTATGAGGGGCCCTGTTAATATGTGCTAATGTATGTCTACTTGGATGGTGGGGCTTGAACCTGCATTAACTGGGCAGGCGCCGTTCATCTTCCGAGATTTTCGGAATCTCCTTGTCCTCGGGCCAGACACTATCCAATGGCCAGACAGCTTTTGTCAGAACACCGGTATACATGTCTATTCTGCACATGGTACGGACAAGTCCTGTGGGATCCATGCCTGGTTCATTTTAATGGACGTGAGCTTGTCCACATTGGTTTTGGACAAGCGGCTGCGCTTGTCTGTGATTACGCCCCCTGCCGTGCTAAATACATGTTCAGATAATACACTGGCTGCAGGGCAGGCCAGCGCCTCCAAGGCATAAAGGGCAAGGTCAGGCCATGTGCCCAATTTGGAGACCCAGAAGTTAAAGGGGGCAGACCTGCCATTCAGTACGTGTAGGCATGTGCACACATACTGCTCCACCATGTTGGTGAAATGCTGCCTCCTGCTAAGACGTTCCATCTCAGCTGGTGGTGCTGGTTCTTGTGGCGGGCTGACAAAGATTTTCCACATTTTGGCCATGCTAATCCTGCCTTCTGAGGTGCTGGCGGTGCCCCGGCTGCGTTGGCGACCTCTTCCTCCTCCACTGCCTTCGCCTTGTGCTTCCACTGTACCCCCACTGTCAGGTGGGAATGCCACCAGCAGCACGTCTACCAGCGTGCGCTTGTACTCGTGCATCGTACGATCATGCTCCAGTGAGGGAATTAAGGATGGTACGTTGTCCATGTAACAGGGATCCAGCAGGGTGGCCACCCAGTAATCAGCACCAGTTAGAATATGGGCAACTCAGCGGTCATTGTGGAGACCCGGCAGCATGTAAACGCTCATGTGTGCCAGGCTGCCCAGAGGCAATGAAAAGCTGTCCTCTGTGGGAGGTGTATCGTCTGTGTCCTCTGTATCCCCCAGCCATGCACTAGTGATGGCCGTGAGCTGGTCTGGGTGCTACTCTGCTGTGAACATGGTTCCTCCTCCTCCATCTCCTCATCCTCCACCTCGTTATCCTCCATAACTGTGCCCTTGCTGCCGGACAATTGTATACCTTGCAATTGTTGGTGCAGGAACCCACCCTCATAGCCACTTGTGAATGACTGCCCTGAAAGCCTTGCAAATGATCCCTCTTCCTCCTCCCCCTCCTGTGCCACATCCTCTTCCATCATCACCCGAAGCGTTTTTTCAAGGAGGCATAGAACTGGGATAGTAACACTGAGAACGGCGTCATCAGCACTGGCCATGTTGGTGGAATACTCAAAACAGCGCAACAAGGCACACAGGTCTCACATAAAGACCCAGTTATTGGTGGTGAAGTGGTGCTGTTCCGCAGAGCGACTCACGCGTGTGTGCTGCAGCTGAAACTCCACTATCACCTGCTGCTGCTCGCACAGTCTGGCCAGCATGTGCAAGGTGGAGTTCCACCTTGTGGGCACGTAACATATGAGGAGGTGAGCGGGAAGGCCAAAGTTACGCTGCAGTGCTGACAGGCGAGCAGCAGCAGGGTGAGAAAGCCGAAAGTGTGCACAGACGGCCCGCACTTTCTGCAGGAGCTCTGGCATATGGGGGTAATTTTTAAGGAACCTCTGGACCTTCAAGTTCAGCACATGCGCCAGGCAAGGGATGTGCGTCAAACCGGCTAGGCCCAGAGCTGCTATGAGATTTTGCCCATTATCGCTCATCGGTCTGTTGTCCCATGTCCCTCTACAACTCCTGCGCGGTGTGGGGTTTTTCCCCCAAACAGGAAAGTTTTAAAACTGCCTGCTGTCGTTTACCCCTGGCTGTGCTGGAGTTGGTGGTGAAGGTGTTACGCCGACTGGATGAGGAGGCGGTAGAGGATTAGGAAGCGGAGTAGGAGGAGTTAGCAACAGGAGGCAAACTGAAGCGCCCTGCAATCCTCAGTGGTGTAAGGACATGCACCAAACTGCTATCCGCCTCAGGCCCAGCCTCCACTGCATTTACCCAGTGTGCTGTTAGGGAGATATAACGTCCCTGACCGTGCTTACTGGTCCATGAATCCGTAGTTAGGTGGACCTTGCCACAGATGCCGTTGCGCAGTGCACACCTGATTTTGTCCCCCACTTGGTTGTGCAGGGAAGCAATGGCTTGCCTGGAAATGTAGTGGCGGCTGGTCACGACGTACTCTGGGACAGCCAATGCCATCAGGCTTTTAAAAGTCTGCATCTCCACCAGACGGAATGACAGTATTTCAAAGGCGAGGAATTTTTAAATGCTGGCATTAAGGGCCAGGGATCGTGGGTGGCTAGGGAGGTACTTCCTCATCCGCTCCAGTGTTTGGGAGATAGAGAGCTGAACGCTTCCATGGGACATTGTGGAGATGTTTTCGGTTTGGCAGGTGCCACTGTCACTACAGAGATGGATGAAGAGGCCAAGACTGCAGCAGAAGAGGAAGCAGGAGGAGCCAGAGACCCTTCTTGGTTTTTGAGGTGTCTAGTCCACTGCAGCTCATGCTTTGCACTTAGATGCCTGGTCACGCAGGTTGTGCTCAGGTTGAGAACGTTTATGCCTCGCTTCAGGCTCTGATTGCACAGCGTGCAAACCACTCGTGTCTTGTCATCAGCACATTGGCTGAAGAACTGCCAGGGAACTCCTTGGACCTGGCTTTGGCGTGCTCGGTCCCTTGCTGTGTTGGGCAGTACCAGGCGTACTGTCTAGGGGACGGTCGCTCCGCTTTTGCACCCTGCTCCCTCTTCTGCTGTGCTGGTGGCTCTGTGCGACCACCACCTCTTCCTCCGAACTACACTGGTCACCTGCATGACGTTGATTTCATGTGGGGTCCAGGACCTCATTGTCCTCCACATCATCTTCCACCCAGTCTTCACCCCTGCCCTCCTTGTCGGTCTGCACAATTGCGAAAGGAGCAGCAGTTGGCACCTGTGTTTTGCCATCATCTGAGACGTGCTGCAATGGTCCTCCCATGTACTCATCTTCAAACATAAGTGGTTGGGCATCAGTGCACTCAATCTCTTCCACTTCTGGGTCAGGGCTAGGTGGATGGCCCTGGGAAACCCTACTAACTGAGTCATCAAAAAGCAGAAGAGACTGCTGCGTGATTTGGGGCTCAGACTGCTTGGCTGATTTGCAAGTGGGTGATGTGAAAGACTGATGGACATCGGCTGCAGGTGCCAAGTCTGATCTTTCATCAGGAGACTGGGTAGGAGAAAATGTCAAGGAACCGGAGGCACTGTCAGCAACCCAATCTACTATCGCCTGTACTTGTCCTGGCCTCAACATTCGTACAGTCGCATTAGGCCCAACCAAATACTGCTGCGGGCTCTGTCGTCTACTCACACCTGAGGAAGGTGTTTCACTTGTGCGTGTAGCTGGCACAGATCGACCACGTCCTCTCCCTGCAACAGGAGCTCCACCCGCATCACCACGACCGGAGCCACGTCCCTTCTTTGATGTTCTCCTCATATTTTCCAAATTTAGGATCCTGCCCTAAATTGCTGTTTTTGCAATAGCAGAATACACCCAGAGTATGTAAACGTGTATCTTAGAGCTGCAGAAATGGCAAAAATGCTATTAAAAAAAATGTTTTTGCCCTAAAAAAAAATGTTTTTGAATAGCACAATAGAAGAAAAATATATAAATTGTGTAACACGCACCTTCACATGTGCAGAAAACATTGCAAAGTTGTTGTTTTTTTTGCACTAAATGGGTGTTTTTGCAATAGCAGAATACAAGACAAGCATTGTCCCAGCTGTTATAAATGTGTGATATAATTGTATTGATGTGATTTCCTATGATCGTCAGCTCCATCTAGAGACTGGAATAAGTATTTTTTTCTGAAATACCTCCATCAGGAAAATTAGAGCAATACCACATTATTGCCACTAGATGGAACCAATGGTAATAGGAAATCATTGTATGAAATAAAATATGAGGGATACTTTATATTCCGGGGCTTGTTCTGCCGCCTCTCTTTTCTTCCCAACTACATCTCAGTACACACTTCCTACAATTATTACTGGAGTTTCCATGACCAGCTTTGAAATGTTGTCCATAGAGACAAGACGCTCGCCCCGTCACAGTCTCCGAATATCAACACATTTCAGATGTCTTTATTATGCTGAATATTGTTTCTACAATCGCATGTTACTGATGATTAGGGATGAACCGAACACCCCCCCGGTTCGGTTCGCTTCAGAACTTTCGAACGGACCCCAAATTCGTACGAACGTTAGAACCCCATTGAAGTCTATGGAACTCGAACGTTCGAAATTAAAAGTGCTAATTTTAACGGCTAATATGCAAGATACTGTCCTAAAAAGGGTTTGGGGACCTGACTCCTGCCCCAGGGGACATGGGTCAATGCAAAAAAAAGTTTAAAAAAAGTCTGTTTTGGCGGGAGCACTGATTTTAATGATGATTAAAGTGAAAAAAAGTGAAATATTCCTTTAAATATCGTGCCTGGGGGGTGTCTGTAGTATGCCGGTGAAATGCCATGTGTTTCCCGTGTTTAGAACAGTCCCTGCCCAAAATGACATTTAACGGAAATAACGTCATTTAAAGCTGCTTGCGGTTTTAATGTTATATCTGGTTCCTGCAATATGGTTGAAAAACTATTTTTAAGCTTTTTGGAAAACATAGGGAAGGGTTATCACCCCTGTATAGTTTGTTTTGCCGTCCGTCTTTTTTCAGAGCACACAGAAAGCACGCACTCTCCTACCGCTGACTGCAAGCTCTATTTAAAACGAGCAAGATAGTTAGCTATATAGGTGGATATAGCGGTGTATACTGCGTTCAGAGCACACAGACAGCATGCACAAGCTCCTACCGCTGTCTGCAAGCTCTATTTAAAACGAGCAAGTTAGTTTACTATATAGGTGGATATAGCGGTGTATACTGGGTTCAGAGCACGCAGACAGCAAGCACAAGCTCCTAAAACTGACTGCAAGCTCTATTATAAAAGATAGATATATCGCTAGCTATATAGGTGAATATAGCGGTGTATACTGCGGTCAGGGCACGCAGACAACAACCACTACAGAAGAGCAAGAACGAAAAATCAGCCGATAACGATCGGTGTATACTGTGTTGAAGGTACACAGAACACCCACTAACTGCTACAGACGACAACACACTACACAAGGCCGCCGCGCTGGCGGCCTTATATAGTGTGGAGCGTGTACTACACAGCCTGAGCTATGATTGGCCACAGGCATCCTGCCTGTGGCCAATCATGGCTCTCCTCGCTGCCGGCGCTGCGATTGGCCAAGCATGCGGGTCACAGTGCACGCTTGGCCAATCATGAGCCAGCAATGCACTGCGCCATCGCAGTGCATTGTGGGCCATGAGCGCCACACGAATTTGGCGCGAACGGCCCATAACGTTCGGAATTCGCTGAACGGGCGAACAGCTGATGTTCGAGTCGAACGTATGTTCGACTCGAACACGAAGCTCATCCCTACTGATGATTGGAGTCACTGCCCCTTTTTGTATTCCGAGGCCTTTGTGCCATCGAACTTCACCTCTTTTATCATAACATGTTTTTAGAATTACAAAAAAAATGACCTCACAGCGGGAGGAATGCGTGCAACATTCATTCATTCAATGATTTTTTTTTTTATATTTATAAAAGCTACAAAATGGATGAGAGGAAATTACTCCATTTTTATTTTTCTCCTGCTATCAATGGCCGACACGGTACAACACTTCATCCATGTCTTTGGTGATCTCTGATCTCCTTATCAACTGTTTCTTACATGACGAAGATCAGCCATGGAGTATATCTGAGGTGTATATCAGGGTGTGCTTCTTCCCCACATGAGAGCTGTGATGTCCAGCAACATTCATATAGAAGACATTTCCCACACTCAAGGCACTAAATACACCTCGAGGGTTGTGTGGAATCCCTGATGTACAGGAAGACAGGACTTCAGTGAGGAACAATTCCCTCACTCAGGACAGGAATACGACTTCTCCCCCATGTGAGATCTCTGATGTCTGTAAAGATGGGACGTCTGTGAAAAACATTTCCCGCACCCAGGACAGGAATACGGCTTCTCCCCTGTGTGAGATCTCTGATGTGTGTAAAGACTGGACTTCACTGAAAAACATTTCCCGCACTCAGGACAGGAAAACGGCTTCTCCCCCGTGTGAGCTCTCTGATGTGTGTAAAGATTGGACTTCTGTGAAAAACATTTCCCGCACTCAGAACAGGAATACGGCTTCTCCCCCGTGTGAAATCTCTGATGTGTGGAAAGATTGTACTTCTGTGAAAAACATTTCCCACACTCAGGACAGGAATACGGCTTCCCCGTGTGAGATCTCTGATGTGTGTAAAGATTGGACTTTCGTGAGAAACATTTCCCACACCCAGGACAGGAATACGGCTTCTCCCCTGTGTGAGATCTCTGATGTGTATAAAGACTGGACTTCCGTGAGAAACATTTCCCGCACTCAGGACACAAATGCGGCTTCTCCCCTGTGTGAGATCTCTGATGTGTGTAAAGATGGGACTTCCGTGAGAAACATTTCCCACACTCAGGACAGGAATACAGCGTCTCCCCCGTGTGAGATCTCTGATGTGTGTAAAGACTGGACTTATCTGAAAAACATTTCCCACACTCAGGACAGGAATACGGCTTCTCCCCTGTGTGAGATCTCTGATGTGTATAAAGACTGGACTTCCGTGAGAAACATTTCCCGCACTCAGGACACAAATGCGGCTTCTCCCCTGTGTGAGATCTCTGATGTGTGTAAAGATGGGACTTCCGTGAGAAACATTTCCCACACTCAGGACAGGAATACAGCTTTTCCCCTGTGTGAGATCTCTGATGTCTGTAAAGATAAGACTTATCTGAAAAACATTTCCCACACTCATGACAGGAATACGGCTTCTCCCCTGTGTGAGATCTATTATGCCTGTTAAGTTTGGATTTAGAAGGAAAACACTTCCCACACTCAGAACAGGAAAGCCTCTTCTCTGTTGGAAGGACGGCCCCGTCCCGCACAGTCTGAGGTTCCTCAGGATAAGAGGAATACGATGGTCCATCTACACTGTGTGGTGCCGGATGGACATTTGAGGTAGTCGGGTTTTCTCCTGGACTATACTGTGTGATGTCCTCATCTTCTACTTTACAGTCTGGAGACAAAGTGAGACAATCCTCTGAGGTTTTCCTCATCTCCCGTCCATCTACTAAAATAGAAATATAAAGATTATTACTAGACATCAGCTGATTGGTTCCTGCTGTGCTCCAATCAAATCATCAGACATAAAATGTCCAGCTGGTAGGAAATGGGTGTAACAAAAGAGAATACATATTATGTGTATATATAGCAGTGGGGGGAGGGGAGAGAGCAGAAGTCAGGACTATGTAATGTACAACATATTGTATAAGATACAACAGATAGGACTATATAGTATCAGAATGATGTAATGTACAACACAGTGTATATAGTGCAGGGGTCAGGAGTATGTAATGTACAACATAGAGTATATAGTGCAGGGGTCAGGAGTATGTAATGTAGAATATAAAGTATACAGTGTAAGGGTCAGGACTCATAATATTGGTATTCAGTAATCAGTGGAAGATGAAATGATTACATGAGACAAGTTGCAGAGGTCCCACACCGCTGCCTCCCATCTCCTGAGACTGCACTCAGTGACTTGGGTCTGAGACTATACAGACATATCCCTCCACCCGGCACAGCCAGCAGACAACAGAGCAAGTAATCCTGGGGGGATTGTTCTGTCAGAGATCTTGTCATACTGGGTATGGGGCAGAAGACCCAAATCACATACCCCAGGTGCCTAGATCTAGTAACATCTATGGGGAAAATGAACATTTTGCTGCCAGCTGATCCCCAGAATCTCCATAAATCCAGTCTAGATACATAAATTGTGTCGGCAGCACAGAGAAGGAAGATTATGGGAGAGAAATCCAGGAATACAGGATGGGGAACACAGCTCAGGAAAGTGACCAGGATATTACAGGCTGATATCACCCAGCCCCCAATCAGTGAGCAGTATGGGTGGAGGAATGTATTTAGTGTTAATGACCCACCTGTGCTGATCTCTGTAGGAGTGTCCTCCTCTATAAACGTCCCCGTTATTCCATCCTCCTCCATAGACTGCTGATCATCCCTCACATACCTCTCTTCTTCTTCTGATTTCACCTCAAATTCTATATCCATTGGATCTCCACTCTAAACCAAGAAAATGAGAGAGAATATCATCTGTAAGATAGAAGATTTATTATTGTGACATCACATAAAAATCCAACTGTGTTTTATAAGCTCCATTCCATTACCTTGTAACAGTGGGGGATGGTGTGATCTTCCTGTGTGGAATCCCAGGAATACAGAGGACGGGGACATCTCTCTGATGGGTTCCTGCTATTTGGTGGCTCCATCATATCCTTGTGTCGTGAAAACTCCTCCATCACTCCATACTCCTCATCCTCCTCTTTATACTCTTCTTTAACATCAATATTATCATCCCCGAGGTTTCCACTCTGAATATATAATATAAATGACATCAATGGTAACAATGCAGATAATGTACAGATCCTAATGATACTATCAGTGATTGTTCCTCATCTACCTGATGATGGTGGGGGATGGTGTGATCTTCCTGTGTGGAATCCCGGGAATACAGAGGACGGGGACATCTCTCTGGTGGGTTCCCATTACTGGATCCATCTGTAGGAAACACACACACTGACTGAATACATTGTTTCTATGTGTTTATCAGATGATGGGGGATCTAGGTGGAGCCTCCGTACTGCTCTCTCCTTTACAATAAAGTCTCCTCTTACCCGGTGATGTGAGGGGCGGCTGATTGTCCATCATGACGTCCTTGTAGAGATCCTTGTGTCCTTCTAAATACTCCCACTCCTCCATGGAGAAATAGACAGTGACATCCTGACACCTTATAGGAACCTGACACACACAATGATACAGTCACCATCCAGACACATCCCTTGTCTGTTACTGGATAATGTCCCAGAATCCTCCTCACCTCTCCTGTCAGCAGCTCCATCATCTTCTTGGTGACTTCTAGAATCTTCTCCATGTTGTGTCTCTCAGGTTTTAGGGAGTCACATGGAGGCACTGTGATGGTCATATGATCACCTGACTTCACAAGAGGAAATCTCTGTATTGGGAACCAATAGGAATATCATGTTAGAATCCCAGAATCCTCCTCACCTCTCCAGTCAGGTCTGTATTTTATTAATAGGGATAAGAGTGATGTCATGTGACCTCCCAGAATCCTCCTCACCTTTCCGGTCAGGTCTGTGCAGGGGCGGACTGACAAGTTGGTCAATTCGGCTGTGATCCAAGGGCCCTGCTACTGAAGGGGGCCCACCAGCGCCACCTGCTGGAGCTCTCAGGACACCCGTGGCCCCTGGTGACCACCTTTCAGGGCCCACCTGGGAACCAGCACTGCCTCGAAGGATAAGGCGGAGGGTGAGCGCCGCCAGATCAAACAAAGCAGGGATCTTCAACTTACACAGGGACCGCTGTCATTTGAGGTCCCACCTCCTGTCAGACATCAAACTGCTCTAATGCTGGGGGACATATGACTATCATGGGATGACAGTGGCCGCCAGGTGTCAAAGCGGGAGAGACCTGTTCTGTGTGATCCAGCGGCTCTCCTCTCTAACGCCCATCCACTGTAGAAGCTGCATTGAGGGGCACAGTAAGGGCCGTAATCATGTGCATAGTGAGGTTCCATTAATGAGCACAGTGAGGCTCCATTTATAGGGCAGTGAGGTTCCATTTATAGGGCACAGTGAGGCCACAATCATGGGCACAGTGAGGCTCCATTCATAGGCACACTGAGGCTTCATTCATGGACACAGCGGGGCCACAATCATTGGCACAGCGAGGCTCTTTTCATGGGCACAGCGAGGCTCTTTTCATGGGCACAGCGAGGCTCTTTTCATGGTCACAATGAGGCTCCATTCATGGGCACAATGAGGCTCCATTCATGGGCACAGTGAATAGCTCCATTTATGGGCACAGTGGGGCTACAATTGTGGGCACACAGTGAGACTATAATCATGGGCACAGTGAGGCCGCAACCATGGGCACAGTGAGGCCGCAACCATGGGCACAGCGAGGCCGCAACCATGGGCACAGCGAGGCCGCAACCATGGGCACAGCGAGGCCGCAACCATGGGCACAGCGAGGTCACAGTCATGGGCACAGCGAGGTCACAGTCATGGGCACAATCATGGGCACAGTGAGGCCACAATCATGGGCACAGCAAGGCCACAATCATGGGCACAGCAAGGCTAAAATCATGGGCACAGCAAGGCTAAAATCATGGGCACAGCGAATGGCTACATTTATAGGCACAGTGGGGCTACAATTGTGGGCACAGTGATACTATAATCATGGGTACAGTGAGGTTCTAATCATGTGCACAGTGAGGCTGCATTCATGGGCACAGTGAGGCTGCATTCATGGGCACAGTGAGGCTGCATTCATGGGCACAGTGAGGCTGCATTCATGGGCACAGTGAGGCTCCATTCATGGGCACAGTAAGGCTCCATTCATGGGCACAGTAAGGCTCCATTCATGGGCACAGTAAGGCTCCATTTATAGGGCACAGTAAGGCTCCATTTATAGGGCACAGTAAGGCTCCATTCATGGGCATAGCTAGGCCACAATCATGGGCACAGCGAGGCCACAATCATGGGCACAGCGAGGCCACAATCATGGGCACAGTGAATGGCTCCATTTATGGGCACAGTGGGGCTACAATTGTGGGCACAGTGATACTATAATCATGGGTACAGTGAGGTTCTAATCATGTGCACAGTGAGGCTGCATTCATGTGCACAGTGAGGCTGCATTCATGTGCACAGTGAGGCTGCATTCATGGGCACAGTAAGGCTCCATTCATGGGCACAGTGAGGCTCCATTCATGGGCACAGTGAGGCTCCATTTATAGGGCACAGTGAGGCTCCATTTATAGGGCACAGTGAGGCTCCATTTATAGGGCACAGTGAGGCCGCAACCATGGGCACAGCGAGGCCACAATCATGGGCACAGCGAGGCTACAATCATGGGCACAGCGATTGGCTCCATTTATGGGCACAGTGAGACTATAATCATGGGCACAGTGAGGTTGCAATCATGGGCACAGTGGGCACAGTGAGGCTCCATTTATAGGGCACAGTGAGGCCATAACCATGGGCACAACGAGGCCGCAACCATTGGCACAGCAAGGCCGCAAACCATTGGCACAGCGAGGCCGCAACCATTGGCACAGCGAGGCCGCAACCATTGGCACAGTGGGGCTCCAATCATGGGCACAGTGGGGCAGCAATCATGGGCACAGTGAGGCCGCAATCATGGGCACAGTGAGGCCGCAATCATGGGCACAGTGAGGCTCTATTCATGGGCACAGCGAGGCTGAAATCATGGGCACAGAGCGGCCGCAATCATGGGCACAGAGAGGCCGCAATCATGGGCACAATGAGGCCACAATCATGGGCACAGTGAGGCTACAATCATGGGCACAGTGAGGCTACAATCATGGGCACAGTGAGGCTGCAATCATATGCACAGTGAGGCTGCAATCATATGCACAGTGAGGCTGCAATCATATGCACAGTGAGGCTGCAATCATATGCACAGTGAGGCTGCAATCATATGCACAGTGAGGCTGCAATCATGTGCACAGTGAGGCCGCAGTCATGGGCACAGCGAGGCTGCATTCATGGGCACTGGCGAGGCTGCATTCATGGGCACTGGTGAGGCTGCATTCATGGGCACTGGTGAGGCTGCATTCATGGGCACTGGTGAGGCTGCATTCATGGGCACTGGTGAGGCTGCGCAGATGGGCACTGGTGAGGCTGCGCAGATGGGCACTGGTTAGGCTGCATTGAGGGGCTCTTTCAAACATAGACTCTCAAATGGACATAGAGAGGACCCGCATGCAACATCATTACGTGTTGCGCTGCGTGCCTCTGCACACTGGGGGTGCAGCAAACCTTCTAGCTCTACCAACCCGGATAGGGCAAAGGCTGCCGCCTCCCTCCAAGTCCCTCCCTCGCCTTGGTAACAGTGCCCGGAAAAAGAGGAGAGGACACACCTAGCCTAGAGGCAATTCAGTTCGCATTGTGCGCTATACAAGTATTTCATTCATTCATTCACACACCAGCCAGCCACAGCAGGGCCAGGGTGCGAGCCAGGCAGCCACCCATGCCGGTGACCCACCCACAGCAGGGCCAGAGTGCCAGTTAACCACCCACAGTGACCCACCCACAGCAGGGCCAAGGTGCCAGCCAGCCAGCCACCCACAGTGACCCACCCACAGCAGGGACAGCCAGCAACCCACAGTGACCCATCTACACCAGGCAGCCACAGAGGACGTGGGAACAAGCACATCTACAGCACCCATAGTTAAAGTAAGATGAGCACTACCCAGTGTCAATTTTATTTCTACTTTGTAAAAGTCATGGAACAAGGAGGGAGTCCCGTGAGGACCAGAGTCAATCTAATGGGACCTGGTGGAGACTCTAACAGACTCTATAATGGAAACTGAAAGGGCTTCTCTTAGAGAGACCCCCCTCCATGTCCCATTAGACTCCTTTGAAGTCTATAATGGGTCCTGGGGGGAGGGTCTCACTCTCTAACAGAGAATCTCTAATGGACCCTGTTAGAGAGAGACCCTCCTTCAGGTCCCATTAAAAAAAAGGGCAGAAGTTGTACTTTGTGCAAAATGTAGGGGTGGGATTAGGTGATAGGTCATAGGTGGGGCCTGACAGGGGGCCCTTGCTTTATTTGGTCCGAGGGCCCTGAGGGTTGTCAGTCTGCCCCTGGGTCTATGTTTTATTAATAGAGATAAGAGTGATGTCATGTGACCTCCCAGAATCCTCCTCACCTCTCCGGTCAGCAGGTAGATGATCTCCAGGGTGAGGTTTAGTATCTTCTCAGTCATGTTACTCCAGTCCTCCTCCATCCTCATTGGTGCCATCATTTGATCTATACAGGTCTCCTTGTAGACGGATAACTTTGAGAAATGAAAGTAAGAATTATTTGGATGGTATTGGTCACGCAATAATAGGATGTGAGGGGTAATATGAGGGTTGCTGTACATTTAAGGACTACTCCCCCATGGGAACACATTTATTACCGTATTTATCGGCATATAACACGCGCCGGCGTATAACACGCACCCCAAGTTTAGCAGGGAAGTTTAAGGAAAAAAACTTGCATTTTAAATGCCCAAAGCTTTATAGGTGGAATATTCATTCCGCTAAGCTCATTGGCAAAAAAGAGGAGGACGCAGCATCTAGATGAGTTTACCACTCCAAACTCAAACACCGACGCCCAAAATAAGCTAAACACCAACCCACCACTTAAAAATTTAATTGTTAACCCTCCGCCAAGAATTAAAAGCTCTTCTCTTAAATTCTTATGAAAAAGCACATTGCAAGCCCAAAGCCACATCCTACTCTACCTCTAACAAGGCAGGGAAGGCCATGGCTCAACGTATTCGTGGCCAATGTATCAAGATCTTAATCCCCCATATTTTCCACCCCCTTACAAATGAAAAATGTATATTAGGACTCCCTATACAACCTCAAAAATGACAAAGACACCCCCCCAACCATCTCAAGACCTAATCCAACAATTCCTATCCAAAATACATCTCCCTACCCTTAGTGAAGACCACCTATAAATCATTGAATTCTCCCTTGTCAAAGCAAGAAATTACCCAAGCAATCCATTCCTTTTCCTTTGGTAAATTTCCTGGACCCGATGGCCTCCCAGGAGAATACTACAAACAGTTTGGTTATATACTTAGCCCCCACCTTCAAAACCTCTACAATGATGCTGCCTCCTCCTCCATGTTTCCCCCTGAAATTATGTCATCAGTAATTATTGCCCTGCCTAAACCAGGTAAAAGTCCAGACACCCCCCAAAATTTTAGACCCATCTCCCTACTCAACGTAGATTTAAAATTATACACAAAAATGTTTGCCTTTAGAATATCCAATTTCTCTCCCTTCTCATTAATGCAAATCAAACGGGATTCATCAAAGGCAGGCAATCATCGGATGCTATGAGAAGACTAATAGACCTCATTCATACAGCAAGTACCGAGCGAATGTCTTCTCTGCTGCTATCGCTGGACACAGAGAAGGTTTTCGTCAGGGTTTACCGGGGATACATGAGAGAGGTTCTTATCAAATTCGGATTCAAGGACTCCATATTATCAACCATAATGGCATTATACTCTGCCCCTTCTGCCCGAGTTCACGTAGGAGAAATGCTCTCCACCCCCTTTCAAATATCTAATGGCACACGCCAAAGATGCCCCCTATCACCCCTTATCCTTAATATATTTATTGAACCACTGGCAGAAAGCATTCAAAATTCCAAGCTAATCTCAGGTCTTCTAGTGGGGATTACAATCATAAGATAAGCCTATTCGCCAATGATATCATATTGATGCTCACCAATCCACATTCGCCTCTACCAGCGGTTTACTCTGTACTACTTGAACTTGGTAAATGGTTCTATTACAAAGCTAATGCCACTAATGCCGCGTACACACGATCAGACTATCCGGCAGACTTAGTCTGGCGGACAAACCGCCGGAAAGTCCGCCGGGCTTTCGAACGAGCGGACCTGCCCACACACAACCGGACTATGGCGGGAGTCCACCGTAGTTTTGAAATGAACGGACTTGCTCACACGGAGGAAAGTCCGTTCATTTTGAACGTGGCTCCAGGTAGCCGGGACTAGCGAAGGAAGTCAATGTCGCCACCGAAAAAACAGTGTGGGGTCCCCCCCAGGTCCATATCAGACCCTTATCCGAGCACGCAACCCGGCCGGTCAGGAAAGGGGGTGGGGACAAGTGAGGGGGGGGTGATTTGGGGAAGGAGGGCCCTGCGGCCCCCCAAAGCACCTTGTTTCCATGTTGATGAGGACAAGGGCCTTTTCCCGACAACCCTGGCCGTTGGTTGTCGGGGTCTGCGGGTGGTGGGGCTTATCGGAATCCGGGAGCCCCCTTTAATAAGGGGGCCCCCAGATCCCGGCCCCCTACCCTATGTGAATGAGTATTCAGGTACCATGTACCCCTACCTATGCACCTGTGAAAAAAAAAGTGTAAAAAAATTAAAAAAAAACAACAGGTTTTTAAAATGATTTATTGCACAGCTCCAGTGGTCTTCTTCCGTTTTGGGGGGGTCTTCTCACCGAACTCCTCTGCTATCTTCTGCTCTTTTACTAGCTCTTTCACTAGCGGAGGAGCCCGGCTTTCATCTTCCTTGCGGCCGCCGTCCGGGGGTCTTCTTCCGACTTCAGGGGTCTTGTCCCCCTCTTCGGGGGTCTTGCCGGGCCTCCGCTCCTTCTTCCAGCTCTTTTACTACCGGTGGCCCGGTCTTCTGTCACCGCCATCGCCTTCTGTTCTTCTTCCTTGAGATGTTGACGCAATGCTCTTTCCGGAAGAACCGAAGAGGGGGACAAGACCCCCGAAGTCAGAAGAAGACCCCCGGATGGCGGCGGCAATGAAGAAGAAAGTCGGGCTCCTCTGCTAGTGAGAGAGCTAGTAAAAGAGCAGAAGATAGCGGAGGAGTCCGGCGAGAAGACTCCCCAAGATGGAAGAAGACCACCGGAGCTGTGCAATAAATCATTTTAAAAACACGTGTTGTGGTTTTTTTTACACCTTTTTTCAGAAGTGAATGGGTAGGGGTACATGGTACCCCAATACTCATTCACATAGGGTGGGGGGCCAGGATCTGGGGGCCCCCTTATTAAAGGAGGCTCCCGGATTCCGATAAGCCCCCGTGCCCGCAGACCCCGACAACCAACGGCCAGGGTTGTCGGAAAGAGGCCCTTGCCCTCATCAACATGGGGACAAGGTGCTTTGGGGTGGGGGGGCCGCAGGACCCCCCTTCCCCAAAGCACCCCCCCATATTGAGAGCACACGGCCTGGTATGGCTCAGGAGGGGAGGGGGGAGCTCGCTCATCCCCACCCCCTTTCCTGACCGGCCGGGTTGCGTGCTCGGATAAGGGTCTGATATGGACCTTGGGGGGGGACCCCCACGCCGTTTTTTCAGCGTAGGGCTTTCCCTTTATGTCCATACCAGGTGACGGAGCTAGCGAGGTGTCAATCTCGCCCATGGAGGCGGCGACATTGACTTCCTTTGCTAGTCTCGTCTACCTGGAGCCACATTCAAAATGAACGGACTTTTCTCCGTGTGAGCAAGCCCGTTCATTTCAAAAGTATGGCGGACTAGTGCACAGACGGCCGGATTGCCCGCCGGACAATTTTTGAGTCAAAACTACTTTCTAAGTCCGCCGGACTTTTGGGAAAAAAAGTCAGCCGGAGCCCACACACGGGTGGATTGTCCAGCGGACCAGAGTCTGATTGTGTGTACGCGGCATCAGTCACACATCCCAGACCTAGGGGTAGATGGCACAACTCGTAATCTCTTATCCTCAAAATTCCCATTTCAATGGGTAAAAACAGGCATAGAATATCTTGGAATCACATTAACAAGACACTTAAAGAACCTTTTCAAAGAAAACTACACCAGATATAGACAAAAATTTAACCTGTCTCTTCACCAACTAGGAAATCACAAATTCTCATTGGTCGGCAGACTGGCGGCATTTAAGATGACCGTTCTCCCTCAACTTCTGTACCTCTTTCGAACCTTACCCTTCCCAATACCTAACAGCTTCACCAACTCCCTCCAAACATCCCTACAAAAATTAATATGGGCAGGGAAAATAAAACAAGGAGTGGCTAAAAGTAGACTAATCAAACACAGATCAGTAGGGGGTTCAGGCCTAGTAGACATAGCGGACTATCATACAGCTAGCATATTAGCCTAACTAAAAGAATGGTTCCTTCCCACACCCTCTACTAAATGGGTGGGCCATAGAAAAATATACAATCCCAGGTAAAGATCTAAAAAATTGGATATGTAGCATACATCCAAAAACAAATCCCCCCAAATTCCTCCCATTAACCATGACGGCCACAGTCAGGGCGTGGTGTAAACTCACATCCACCACCTGGAGGAGCACTCCAACAACTACCCCTATCTGTGAGTGAGTGAGTGAAATATTTGTATAGCGCACAGCGCAAACTTAATCGCCTCAAGGCACTGTGAAGAGCTTAGTTGTTCAACTTCTAGAAGAGGAAGGTCTTGAGTTTTTTCCTAAAGGCCTGGTGGTTTTCTTCCAGGAGGATGTTGGTTGGTAGTGCGTTCCAATAGAGGGATTGGTAGAGAGGGGTGGAGAACACTGAATGGAGGCCAATAGAGGTATTGGTAGAGAGGGGTGGAGGACACTGAATGGCAGCCAGTGGAGGGATTGGGAGAGAGGGGTGGAGGACACTGAATGGAGACCAGTGGAGGGATTGGCAGAGAGGGGTGGAGGACACTGAATGGAGACCAGTGGAGGGATTGGGAGAGAGGGGTGGAGGACACTGAATGGAGACCGGTGGAGGGACTTGGTAGAGAGGGGTGGAGGACACTGAATGGAGGCCAGTCAAGGGATTGGGAGAGAGGGCTGGAGAACACTGAATGGCAGCCAGTGGAGGGATTGGGAGAGAGGGGTGTAGGACACTGAATGGAGGCCAGTGGAGGGATTGGTAGAGAGGGGTGGAGGACACTGAATGGAGGCCAGTCAAGGGATTGGGAGAAAGGGGTGGAGAACACTGAATGGAAACCATTGGAGGGATTGGTAGAGAGGGGTGGAGGACACTGAATGGAGGCCAGTGGAGGGATTGGGAGAGGGGTGGAGAACACTGAATGGAGGCCAGGGGGGGATTGGGAGAGAGGGGTGGAGGACACTGAATGGGAGCCAGTAGAGGGATTGGTAGAGAGGGGTGAAGGACACTGAATGGAGGCGAGTGGGGGGATTAGGAGAGAGGGCTGGAGGACACCGAATAACAGCCTATGGGGGATTGGCAGAGAGGGGTGGAGGACACTGAATGGAGGCCAGTGGAGGGATTGGTAGAGAGGGGTGGAGGACACTGAATGGAGGCCAGTGGAGATACTGGTAGAGAGGGGTGGTGGATACTGAATGGAGGTCACTGGAGAGATTAGGAGAGAGGGGTGAAGGACACTGAATGGAGGCCAGTGGGGGGATTAGGAGAGAGTGGAGGACACTGAATGGAGGCCAGTGGAGAGTTTAACAGAGAGGGGGGGGAGGACACTGAATGGCAGCCAGTGGGGGGATTAGGAGTGTGGGGTGGAGGAAACTGAATGGAGGTCAGTGGAGGGATTGGTAGAGAGGGGTGGAGGATACTGAATGGAGGTCAGTAGAGGGATTGGCAGAGAGGGGTGGAGGATACTGAATAGAGGTCAGTAGAGGGATTGGCAGGGAGGGGTGGAGGACACTGAATGGAGGCCAGTGGAGGGATTGGCAGAGGGGTGGAGGACACTGAATGGCAGCCAGTGGAGGGATTGGGAGTGAGGGGTGGAGGACACTGAATGGAACCCAGTGGAGGGATTGGCAGAGAGGGGTGGAGGACACTGAATGGAGGCCAGTGGAGGGATTGGCAGAGAGGGGTGGAGGACAATGAATGGAAACCAGTGGAGGGATTGGCAGAGAGGGGTGGAGGACACTGAATGGAGGCCAGTGGAAGGATTGGTAGAGAGGGGTGGAGGACACTGAATGGAGGCCAGTGGAAGGATTGGTAGAGAGGCGTGGAAGACACTGAATGGCAGCCAGTGGATGGATTGGCAGAGAGGGGTGGAGGACACTTAATGGAGGCCAGTGGAGGGATTGGTAGAGAGGGGTGGAGGACACTGAATGGAGGCCAGTGGAGGGATTGGTAGAGAGGGGTGGAGGACACTGAATGGCAGCTAGTGGGGGGATTGGCAGAGAGGGGTGGAGGACACTGAATGGCAGCCAGTGGGGGGATTGGCAGAGAGGGGTGGAGGATATCAAGATTTTGAAGGTGTTTACTCTGTCTATATATACCTTAATGCCCATCCCCTTTTATAGGGCACATGATGTATAGCAGGGGTGCCCAACCTTTTGAAGAGCAAGGGCCACTTAAACGACTTGGTAACCTTTCACGGGCCTCAATGAGCAGAGCAGTCAGATGGCAGGTCCATGCAGAGTGGACACGGACACAGCCCACTCTACTCTATGGGTCCTCCGATCTGATCCGCCTTAACGGAAGGGGATTGATCCCCTTCTGTTTTTTTTTTGTTTTTTGTTTTTTTTAGCAAATCAGATTGCAGGTAGGCAGGTGTAAAAGGTCACAAATCTGTTTACATCTGCCGTTACATAGAGGTAAATGGAGGGATCAATTGAGTTGGACCAATTGTGTGAAAGGGGCCTTTCATACTAATGCAATGCAGTGCACCTGTGTCTTTCCTGTGGGTTAGCTACACTTTGCTATATACTTCTATTATATATTGCAGGTTTGATGCACTTTCTGAAAGCTCACCAAAAGTGCCGGTAATAACAGAAGTCTGTGCCTCAGTGCCGGTAATAACAGAAGTCTGTGCCTCAGTGCAGGTAATAACAGAAGTCTGTGCCTCAGTGCAGGTAATAACAGAAGTCTGTGCCTCAGTGCAGGTAACCTGAAGGTGCACTGCACCTGCGGATCAGTTTGAAAGCAGCCCAGTAACCACAGCACAGATATGCCCATACATATAGTGCAATTTTAGTAATAAACTGGCCTTTAATAAGTCTTCCATTCAGGTATCGCCCGCTGTTGCTGTCCCCGGCAGATTGCATTTGGCATCACTCCGCCTGTGGCAAGTGACGGCGCCATACAGGAAGCATCAGCTTATACAGCTCTGCTCCACAGCTGCTTGCTTTGCCGGCTTCATTAACAACACAGATGCTCTGGGATGGCGGGTCTACAACCCATGATCTGGGCTTGCCATCTGCCATCCCATAGAAGTAGGTCGCGGGCCACATCAGAGGGCTCCCCGGGCCACTGGTTGGGCACCCCTGGTGTATAGGGACGTACAATGTAAAATGTGGTTGCGTTTCCCCACCCAGGGAAAATACAACTGGGTGCAATGCTCTGCAAGCTCTGTAGAAATAAATTAAAATAAATGTCCCGTCAAATGAAGCCACCGCGCCCGTCAAATGAAGCCACCGCGCCCGTCAAATGAAGCCACCGAGCCCGTCAAATGAAGCCACTGCGATCCTCAAATGAAGCCACCGCACCCGTCAAATGAAGCCACCGTGACCCTCAAATAAAGCCACCGCGCCCGTCAAATGAAGCCACCGCGCCCGTCAAATGAAGCCACCGCGCCCGTCAAATGAAGCCACCGTGACCCTCTAATGAAGCCACTGCGACCCTCAAATTAAGCCACCGCAACCCTCAAATGAAGCCACCGTGATCCTCAAATGAAGCCACCGTGACTCTCAAATGAAGCCACCGCGACTCTCAAATGAAGCCACCACGCCCGTCAAATTAAGCCACCACGCCCCTCAAAGGAAGCCATTGTGCTGAATGGCACAGGTAAACTGCGGCTGCCGCCGCTGCTGTCTGTCCTTTCTTCTCTCCCTTTCTCTTCACTGCTGGACCCGGCGCTTAGACACTGGGGGCTATTGTCCCCGCATTCGGGGCTCCAGACTCAATAGCCCCCCCTTAATGACGTCTATGTGTTCTGCACTGACTATATATAGGGGTTAATCTAGGTTCCCACATTATATCTGTGTGTATCACCATCTGCTGGAGATAAAAGACGTCACAGTGACTATGGAGTGGGGATGAGCTCCGGTGCGTTCGCACAGCCCACGTGCAGAGCGCTAATCACAGGCAGCGAGACATTTCCTGATCTCTGCAGCTGCATATCAGCACAATGTCTAACTGCCTGTGATTAGCGCAGCGCTGACTTCCTGGCAGGCTCTGCACTTGGGCTGTGCGAACACTCCAGAGCTCATCCTTGCTATGGAGGAAGAGGACGGACATGACAGGGGGTTACTGGGTGTAAATAGAAAATAAGATCTTATTACCTCCTCTGCTGCCTCTTCCAGCAACGTCTTCTCTCTACTTCCTCCTGACTCACCTCTCACCCGGAACTTCCTGTGCGTACCTGACATCACTTCCTGTCTGTATTCCATAGAGACTTTCTGTCTGGCTAGAAGTAAGATCACCATCTTGTGGCGTTCAGAGGAACTGCAGCACCGGGAAACCTCATCTCAGGGCTAAGTTAAAAACAAAAAGGTATAAAACAGAAGAGTAAGGGGGGGGGGGGGGAAGCGGAATGTTGGGACTTTGTGTGAAGCACACAACCAGAACCAACTGAATCAAATAGTATATATTATTTAATGGTGCACATGGATGCATGTGGGACAATAAATTACATATAATAAATAACAAAATAAATACATATACACACACACACATAAGTGTTCCTACATAGTACATGATATATATTAAAAATGTATTAAATGTAACCCAAACTTGCATATAGACATGACTGATCGCACACATGATGTAAAATTGATTCAAAATTCTTCAAGGTAGTCTCATAGTAGACACATAGTAGCTGTGACAATGCATTGATAGAAAGTTCTACGCATGTTGTAACTAAAACAACAATAATCCTATTATTTTATTTACTATACTATTTGGCATTTATATTTCATTACAGACATACCTATATCACATTTGCTCCTGATGAGTGGAAGTTATCCAGCTATTATGTGTCTACTATGAGACTACAATAAACAGGAATTTTGAATTGATTCTTTTATAATATCATGTGTGCAATCAATGATGTCTATATGCAAGTTTGGGCTACATTTATTACATTTTTAATATATACCATGTACTATGTAGGAACACTTACAGTATCTCACAAAAGTGAGTACACCCCTCACATTTTTGTATCACATTTTTTCTGTGACAACACTCAAGAAATGACACTTGTCTACAATGTAAAGTAGTGAGTGTACAGCTTGTATACCAGTGTATATTTCCTGTCGCCTCAAAATAGCTCAACATTAGGGATGAGCTCGGTGTTCTACTCGAAACACCACCTGTTTGCCCGTTCAGCGAAGCCAGAACTCTGTGGGCCGTTCGCACCATATTCGTGTGGCGCTCACGGCCGACAATGCACTGCGCCATCGCAGTGCATTGCTGGCTCATGATTGGCCAAGCATGCACTGTGACCCCGCATGCTTGACCAATCACAGCGCCAGCAGCAAGGAGAGCCATAATTATAACTCAGGGGGTTTAGTACACGGCCCACACTATATAAGGCCGCCAGCGCGGCGGCCTTGTGTAGTGTGTTGCGGCGGTTAGGGAAAGAGCAGGATAGGCAGGGACAGTGTGTTGTTTTCTTGTGAAGCTAGCGCTGTTAAAGTGGGTGTTGTGTGCCTCCAGCACAGCATAAACCTGAAGATACCCTTTATTGCTGGTGTTCTGTAATACAGACATCTGCAGCAGTTAAATGGGTGTTGTGTACCTCCAGCACAGTATACACCTGAAGATACCCTTTATTACTGGTGTTCTGTAATACAGACATCTGCGGCAGTTAAAGTGGTTTTTGTGTGCCTCCAGCACAATATGCACCTGAAGATACCCTTTATTACTGGTGTTCTGTAATACAGGCATCTGCAGCAGTTAAAGTGGGTGTTTGTAATACAGGCATCTGCAGCAGTTAAAGTGGGTGTTGTGTGCCTCCAGCACAATATACACCTGAAGATACCCTTTATTACTGGTGTTCTGTAATACAGGCATCTGCAGCAGTTAGAGTGGGTGTTGTGTGCCTCCAGAACAATATACACCTGAAGATACCCCTTATTGCTGGTGTTCTGTAATACAGGCATCTGCAGCAGTTAAAGTGGGTGTTGTGTGCCTCCTGCACAGTATACACCTGAAGCTACCCCTTATTGCTGGAGTTCTGTTTCTGTAACACAGGCAGGCAGCTGCAGTTATTACAGTCAGTGTACTGTGTCATCTGCTCAGTGTCCACCTAAAGCTACCCAATTGCTGGTTTTCCCACCTCCCTGCAGGCCATTACCATGTCTGGAAGGCCAACAAGGAGAGGTAGACAGTCACAGGCCAATAAAAGAGGGTAAGCAGGCTCTGTGTCTAGAGACACAATCGGGAAAGGACCCACAAACCTTGGACCCAGTTTCTTAGACGGGCAGGCCAGCTTTAGGTTCAAGGTGGACAACCAAACCTGATCCCCGACCTTGAGATCAAGTTCCCCCCTTCTCTTCCTATCAAACACCTCCTTATTGTAGTTCTGTGTTTTGGTCAAAGTCTCTTGCAGAAGCTTATTGTTTGCTTTGAAGAAGTTGAGGTCTTCTTGTACAGCCACCACCGGACATTCGGGGAGATTGTTAGATAAGAACAGCGGGTGAAAGCCGAAATTTGCAAAAAAACGGGGATTGCTTGGTGGCAGAATGAACAGAGTTGTTGTATGCAAATTCAGCCAAGGGTAGAAGTGAAGCCCAGTCATTTTGAGAGAATGAAGAAAAGCAACGCAGATATTGCTCCAGCGTCTGATTCGTCCTCTCAGTCTGGCCATTGGTCTGGGGATTATAGGCCGAGGAGAAGCAGAGTTCAATCTTCAGGGCCCCGCAGAGCGCTCTCCAGAACCTAGAGGTGAACTGCACCCCCCTATCTGACGTGATATTAGCGGGGATGCCGTGGAGCCTCACAATCTCCCTGATGAAAGTCTTGGCAGTCTCTGCGGCCTTCATAGGCAAAAAGTGAGCCATTTTGGAGAGCCTATCCACCACCACAAAGATTGTGGAATAATCCTCTGAAGGTGGCAACTTGATGATAAAGTCCATGGAGATCATCCTCCATGGTCTATCCGGGACGGGTAGCGGCTTCAGCAGACCCCAAGCTCTCAACTTACTGCCCTTGTTCCGAATGTAAGTGGTACATGCCTCCACATATTCCCTGCAATCTTTCTTCATCTGTGGCCACCAGAACGTACGTTGAAGCAGCTCCATGGTCTTATGTACCCCGAAATGGCCAGCCAACAAATGGTCATGACAGGAACTCAGAACCAAGACTCGCACATCCTGAGGAATGTAGATCTTATCCTTGTACCAAAGGAGATCATCTCTGGATAGTAGAGGGGTGTCAGGCGGAAGGACAGTACCTGTGGAAGCCTGCTTGATTTGGGACAGTAAGTCCCCCTGGAGCAAAAGGAAGTTCCCTGAAGAGAGGATGGTGTCCGGAGACTAAGGACTTTCTGGTTCGCTATACATGCGGGACAGGGCGTTGGGTTTGGTGTTCTTAGATCCTGGACGGTAGGTGATGTGGAACGAAAATCTAAAGAAGAGTGCCCACCTGGCCTGTCGTGGTTTCAGTCTCTTAGCAGTCTTTAGATATTCTAAATTTTTATGGTCGGTATAAACAAGGATTGGGTGGGTGGCGCCCTCAAGAAGATAGCGCCATTCTTCGAGTGCCGCCTTAATTGCCAGTAGCTCACGATCACCTACGTTGTAATTTCTTTCTGCCTCAGATAGCTTGCGAGAGAAGAAAGCGACCGGGTGCAGAAGAGACTTAGGCCCCTGTCTCTGGGAAAGCACTGCCCCGACCGCTATTTCTGAGGCATCCACCTCTAGGATATATGGCAGAGTTGAGTCGGGGTGCTTTAGGACTGAGGCTGATACAAACAAGTCTTTCAGGGTTTTAAAGGCCTCCTGCACCTCGGAAGTCCATTGGAACTTTTGACCCTGTTTGGTCAGTCCGGTGATGGGGGAAATGATGGAGGAAAACCCCTTAATGAACTTCCTGTAGAAATTGGCGAACCCCACAAATCGTTGGACCCCCTTTTTGTCAGAAGGAGCAGGCCAGTCCTGTATAGCAGAAATTTTCTGGGGATCCATCTCAATCCCTTCCACTGAGATGATCAGACAGAGGAACTGGATGCTTCGTTGCTCGAAGACGCACTTTTCAGGCTTGGCATATAGACCGTGAAGACGGAGTCGAGCTAAGACGTTCTTTACATGTTCCCGGTGTTCAGCTAAAGTGGAGAAAAAAATCAGAATATCATCCAGATAGATTATTACAAACAGATCAAGGTAGTCTCTGAAGATGTCGTTTACAAAGTGTTGGAATGTGGCAGGGGCGTTGCACAAACCAAAAGGCATAACTAAATATTCAAAGTGCCCGAAACGAGTACGGAAGGCAGTCTTCCATTCATCACCCCTCCGAATACAGACGAGGTTGTAGGCACCCCGAAGATCCAACTTGGAAAATTCTTCAGCTGATCCCAGTCTCTGAAACAGTTCGGGCACTAATGGCAGGGGGTAACGGTTCTTAATAGTGACTTTATTAAGTGCCCGATAATCCACACATGGGCGTAGGGAATGGTCCTTCTTTTCAACGAAGAAGATCACTGCACCCGCCAGGGAGGTGGAAGGTCGGATGAATCCCTTCTCCAGGTTGTCGTCCAAATAGGATCTCGGGGTCCCCAATTCCGTTTCAGATAATGGAAAAATTCTTCCGAAAGGAATCTCTGCCCCAGGAAGCAATTCTATCGGACAGTCATATGGCCTATGTGGAGGTAAGGTTTCAGCGCCCTTCTTACTAAATACATCCAAGAAGTTATGATAGTCCTCGGGTACAGCTTGTCGGACCTCAGCGTCCGTTTCCAAGTAGAGTAGGGAAGAAGAGTCCATGTTGACAACCGGAAAACAGTGCTGAAGACAGTAAGCTGAAGGAAACTCGATTCTTCCTGTGATCCAATTGATGCGTGGGTTGTGAGCTCTCAACCAAAGCATGCCTAGTATGACAGGAAACAAAGGAGACTTGATAACATCTAGGCACAAAAGCTCCTGGTGAGTCCCAGCAATGATAGCAAACAGCGGAGCAGTCTCCTGAGTCACTGGTCCAGACTTAAGGGTTGAGCCATCGGCCAGATACACCGAAAGTCCTTTCACCCTAGGCCGAAAAGGAATGTTATTCTTTAAAGCGAAGGACAAATCCACAAAGCCACTACAAGCCCCGGAATCAATTATTGCGTTGGTTTGGATATTCCCTCCTGGGAGCTGCAAAAGTATAGGTACAGCCAAATGAGAAGTGTTATTTGACAAAACGGGTGAGGAAGCAGGAGGGATGGAAAAGCACTTACGAAATTTAGCAGGGCAAGTGCGAACAAAATGTCCCGGTTCTCCGCAGTAGAGACAAAGGTTGCCGGCCCGGCGACGTTGGCGTTCCTCGGGTGTCAGAGATGGTCGGAGCAACCCCAGCTGCATGGGTTCCGAAGAGTCCGGTGCGGCCGTGGCAGGAGCAGGAGGGGCCGAATGGGTGGGGCTTGGCACACGTGGCAACATCCAGACGGGTCGAGAGGTTGTGGAAGAACGCTCCAGGCGACGCTCTCTTAGGCGTCGGTCTATTTGAACAGATAGGTATATGAGGGCTTCCAGGGTCTCAGGAGTACCCACTCGGGCCAGTTCGTCTTTCAAAGACTCTGAAAGGCCCATACGAAACTGGTATCGTAAAGCAGAGTTATTCCAGTCCGTGTCGGAGCTCCAGTGTCTAAATTCCGACACATAATCCTCCACAGGCCTGCGACCTTGTTGTAGTGCGTGTAAAGCTGCCTCTGCGGTGGCAGCAAGCTGAGGGTCCTCATACAACCGCGACATCGCAAGGAAAAAGGCATTCAGGGTATCCAGAGATGGGTCCTTCCGTTCCAGGAGACGGTGGGCCCAGGCCTGGGGTTCGTCTGTCAACAGGGAAATGACAAACCCCACTTTGGTTGCCTCGAGAGAGAAAGTCCTTGGTTGCAAGGCAAAAAAGAGTTCGCAGGAATTATGAAAAGCTCTGAATTTATTCCGGTTGCCAGAGAATCGTTCTGGAGTAGGGACCCTAGGTTCGGGCGGCATCATCCCCACCGAAGGTGGAGCAGAGGATCCGGAGACGGCTGGCGTAGTAGCAGATAGGGCCTGGACACGTTCCTCCAGTCGGCTGTAACCTTCCTGCAGGTTCTTCACCGCCTGGGTAAGACCAGCTAAGAGGCGGCAGAGCTCGTCCATAGGGGAGGCTCCCTGCGTGGGCTCGGACATGGCTGTCCAGTACTGTCACGTACCTGGTATGAGAGCCCAGAATGCAGGGAGCGGCTTCTCGTAAGCCTCTGGCTCAAGAACCCCTGAAGGTGGAAACAGGTATTCAAGAGTTCAGAGGGCACAAGTTCAGAGGGCACAAGTGCCAGGCTGGTGTAGGGCAGATCTGGACCGGCAACAGCAAGGGATCCACAGAGGCACTGGATGGAAGACACCCGGCAGACAGGTAGGAATGTGGACAATAGCAGGAACAGGTAGATGGCTGGAACAGCTGGTGGCAGTCAGCAGATGGCAGCAGGCACAGGCTATCAGACAGGAACAGCAGGTGGCAGTCAGCAGATGGCAGCAGGCACTGGCTATCAGACCGGAACAGCAGGTGGCAGTCAGCAGAGTCGGGTACAAGCCGGGTCGGTAACAGGCGGGGAACAATGGTACACGGGAAGAGGCAGAGACATAGTCAGACAGGCAGGAGGTCGGTGGCAGGCAGCAAGCAAACGTAGTCAGGAACAGGCCGGGCAACAGGAATCAGAAGCAGCAGATAGCAGACTCACCGGACACGCTGTAGACTGGACAGCAAGGAGGCACAGTGGCAGATTCCTTAAGTAGCCCTTTGGGCGCCAAAAACGGTCGCACGGCGAGTCTGCGTGCCCCCGCGGGTAACCGTGTGCCCGTTCGTGACCCCGCGCACCCGCGTACGTCCGTTCGCACCATCGCGCACCCGCGTGCGCCCGTTCGTACCATCGCGCACCCGCGTGCGCCCGTTCGTACCAACACGCACCCGCGTGTGTCCATTCGCGCTAACGCGCACCCAAGGATACCGACAAGTTCTCAGCAAAGGAATCCTGTGGGCAGGTCTCCCATGTGCCATTGGATCACCAGGACGACCGAGACAGGGAGCTTCCCATGGAGGTGGAGCTGTTGCGGCTTTTTTTTACATTTTTTTGGCTCATTGGGCGGCGTGAGATGGATCTACATCGTGAGCCTTTTTCATTTTGTAATAATGGATTTGTCCCAAAGTGTCTCTTGTCTCCTACACCCCAAAATACATTCTGCTTCTTCTCCTGAGTGCGGGGATACCACATGTGTGAGACTTTTTGGGAGCCTAGCCGCATACAGGACCCCGAAAACCAATCACTGCCTTCAGGATTTCTAAGGGCGTAAAATAGTGATTTCACTTCCTCACTACCTATCACAGCTTTGGAGGCCATAAAATGTCCAGATAGCACAAAATCCCCCCAAATTCCCCCATTTTGGAAAGTAAACACCCCAAGGTATTTGCTAAGAGGCATGAAAATTAAGAAAGAAAAGGGCATTTTTGTTTTCAAATTTCAAAAATTTGTGACAAAAAGTGAGATCTGCAAAATACTCCCCATGCATCTCAGCAGATAGCTTGGGGTGTCTACTTTCCAAAATGGGGGAATTTAGGGGGGTTGTGCTATCTGGACATTTTATGGCCTCCGAAGCTGTGATAGGTAGTGAGGAAGTGAAATCACCATTTTACGCCCTTAGAAATCCTGAAGGCGGTGATTGGTTTTCGGGGTCCTGTACGCAGCTAGGCTCCCAAAAAGTCTCACACTTGTGGTATCTCCGTACTCAGGAGAAGCAGCAGAATGTATTTTGGGGTGTAATTCCACATATAACCATGTCATGGGTGAGCAATATATCATTTAGTGACAACTTTGTGTATTTATTTATTGTTTGTCATTTTTTCAATCGCTTGTGAATGTGAGGGTAAATCTACATGTAATAGTAATAGTGTATACATGTATAACCATGAACCTACCAATACCTATAAAAAGTATATATAGAACTGGGACAAACCTATTTCTTAGAACACCTGACCCAGTTAGATGTGAACTAGCTGTATGAATGTTACACCATGCTATAAATATCAAGTTCTTCATTGAGGCCTTCAGGTGAAAGAGATCCTAACATATAGATCTGAACGTTTTCCCTCCTGCACAGGAAGGAAAACCTCTCGCTGTCAGTAAGTGTACCTTTAGGAATGGATTATATTTTATATATTTTATATATTTGTTATGTATCTGGAGAAAATGGCGTGGGACGCTGTGTTTGTGAAATCCCCTTTGTAATAAACCTCCGGTGCTCTCCAACCCTCGTACACAAGGTACGTATCGTACGGCCTACATACAAGAGGTTACAAGGGCACCACAGGATATACAGTAAGTAACAAAATCCATTGAGCAAGTAATAAACTGACTAATCTGGAAAGTGGTACCCTTATTGGTGGCAATCTCAGGGCGACCATGAGTGATAAACTGGCAGGTGAGGCAACCTCTTTTGCGACATTGAAAAATGCCCGTCCTAGTATCAAAATAGGCATTAATGTCAAACAGAGGTCTTTTATTGGAACTTTGTAACTTGCTTGGAGCAAAAATATTTATGATTAAGAGCAATAATATTTTGTAATGTTTATTGATGATCTTTGAAATAGTCCTATATTTAGAGTTGAAAGTGGACACAAATCTAGCTGTATTATCTGGTTGTCTATCAGTAGTGTCTTTGGGTTTTGGTGGCATCTCCATATGAGAAACAAAAGCATCCTGGACCAGATCTCTGGGGTAGTTCTTCTCTTCAAATTTTCTCTGCATGCGCTTGTCTTGTGTAGTATAGTCTACCAACCTGGAATACTTCCTCCTCAATCTATGAAACTGCCCATTGGGGATGTTCATCTGCCGGGTGGAGTGATGACAACTGTCAGAATGAAGGTAGGAGTTGGCACTTGTAGGTTTGGTGTGATTTCTGGAGACGATATCTTGTTTGTCGTGAGACAGAACCAAATCTAGGAAGACTAGTTCAGTGGGGTCTAATACATGTGTGAAAGACAACCCTAATTCATTGGTATTGTAATGGGCTACAAAGGAAGAGAACACGCCTGGACCCCACTCCAAATGAGCCAGACATCATCAATATATATCATTTTTCATTATTTATTATCTTTTTGTTATTTATTCATGGTTTCAACATTATTTATTATTATGGATTTTATCAGTATATACACAGATATATACTGTATTTTATATATTTTTATAACATTGTTTTTGAGAGGCTCTATGAATTTTACGATGAATGTATTTCCATGAGTGTAATATGGATTCCACACGCGCTCTCTTTCTTTCATTAATGATAGGGTTGAGATGGGTTATTGGCTATACTTGAGCTAGATACTCCCGCCCCTCCCCACCCCTCACATCGGGCTTAAATACTGCTGTTGCCTTTTCTTCCATGACTTGGAAAAAGCACAGGCGTTTGAGACATGTAGTCATGGGAACCCAGCAGCTTGCGCTCCACTGTGCATCACATACTTCCTGGTTTCCGGTGTGGGGGTGACGTCATTCAGTGCTCCAGGTTCCTTCGGCTATCCCGGATTTTTCCACCCCACGGCAGCTGTCATACCCCACCGCTCACAGCCCAGTTTGGTTTCCTCGGGCCACCATCTCAGGTCCTCACAATGGTGGGCACAGCGTTCCCCTGCACTCCGCCGTCCCATTCTTCCTGGACGCAGGGAAAGTTCCATCATAAGGTTTCAGGCAGCGGACTGCCATTCTCTTCACCGGGCTTTTCATCCATCTCCACATAGCGTAAGGCGCCCCTTACCATGTCTGACCAGCAAGTCCTTGGATGGCATTAACCCTTCTCCACCCGGATGTCTCCAGTGGTATCGTTTGCTTTTAATGTTTTTTTTAACAATACCAATCTGATAAGATATCTGCATGACTGTTTATTGTGACATCTGAAGATCTCACAGTTCCCGGCATTCTTTGTTTTTCCAATCCACCGTGCAATAAACTATTCTTTTTATTCACCTCATGGATTTCACATGGACTTTCTGGATTTAACCCATGGAGCGCTGCTTTGTAGTTTCTATGATAGTCAGGGATGACCACCAGTGATGCCAATCAGTGCCCATAAGTAATGCCTGTCAATACCTCCTCATTAGTGCCCATCAGTGATGCCAATCAGTGCCCATAAGTAATGCCTGTCAGTACCTCCTCATCAGTGCCCATCAGTGATGCCAATCAGTGCCCATAAATAATGCCTGTCAGTACCTCCTCATCAGTGCCCATCAGTGATGCCAATCAGTGCCCATAAGTAATGCCTGTCAGTACCTCCTCATCAGTGCCCATCAGTGAAGGAGAAAACTTACTTATTTACAAAATGTTATAACAGAAACAAAGAAAAACTTTATTTTTCAAAATTTTCAGTTTTTTTTTATTTGTAGCACAATAAATAACCCCCCCCCCCAGTGGTGATCAAATACGACCAAAGCTCTATTTGTGGGGAAAAATATAAAAATGAAATTTTGGTACAGTGGTGCATGACTGAGTAATTGTCATTCAAAGTGTGACAACGCTGACAGCTGTCAATTGGTGTGGGCAGGAAGGAGGTGAAAGTGTCCGGTATTGAAGGGGTTAAACATGTGGGCAAAAAAAACACACAAAACCGTCTCTGGCAGTGAAAGGGTTAAAGAAAAAGTTCCCCTTCGGGAAGATGTTACATGTTCCTGCAGCGGCTCAGCGATCCGAGTCCTCTGTGTGACAGCAGTGTTGGGAGAAGTTCCCTGTACCGGCTGTCACTTTATGAAAAGAGCGCAGCCGCGCCATTCATTCACAGAGTTCTGTCCTTTGCCGATGTCGGCTTGTAGTTTTCAATGAACTCCCACACCTCTGCTGAGCTCTCTGGTAGATGAGGAAAAAGGAGATTGTCATAAGAGACTAGGAGATTGGGATCCAATTTAATCCCTCGGACAATTCATTTTTTCAAAAAATCTCCACACCCCTGGAACTGTTTCTTCCATGATGAAGATCAGCCATGGAGTATATCTGAGGTGTATATCAGGGGGTGCTTCTTCCCCACATGAGAGCTGTGATGTCCAGCAACATTCATATAGAAGACATTTCCCACACTCAAGACACTAATACACCTCAAGGGTTGTGTGGGATCCCTGATGCACAGGAAGACAGGACTTCAGTGAGGAACAATTCCTTCACTCAGGACAGGAATACGGCTTCTCCCCTGTGTGAGATCTCTGATGTTTGGAAAGATCGGACTTCTGTAAAAAACATTTCCCACACTCAGGACAGGAATACAGCTTATCCCCCGTGTGAGATCTCTGATGTGTGTGAAGATAGGACTTCCATGAAAAACATTTCCCGCACTCAGGACAGGAATGCGGCTATTCCCCCGTGTGAGATCTCTGATGTGTGTAAAGATGGGACTTATGTGAAAAACATTTCCCGCACTCAGGACAGGAATACGGCTTCTCCCCCGTGTGAAATCTCTGATGTGTGGAAAGATTGTACTTCTGTGAAAAACATTTCCCACACTCAGGACAGGAATACGGCTTCTCCCCTGTGTGAGATCTCTGATGTTTGTAAAGATTGGACTTCTCTGAAAAACATTTCCCACACTCAGGACAGGAATACGGCTTTTCCCCCCTGTGAGATCTCTGATGTTTGGAAAGACTGGCCTTTTGTGAAAAACATTTCCCACACTCAGGACAGGAATACGGCTTCTCTCCCATGTGAGATCTCTGATGTGTGGAAAGATGGGACTTTTGTGAAAAACATTTCCCGCACTCATGACAGGAATGCGGCTTCTCCCCTGTGTGAGATCTTATATGCACAATAAGATTGGATTTAGAACTAAAACACTTCCCACACTCAGGACAGGAATACGGCTTCTCTGCTGTGTGAGATCTTTTATGCACAATAAGATTGGATTTAGAACTGAAACACTTCCCGCACTCAGTACAGAAAAAGCTCTTCTCTGTTGGAAGGACAACCCCGTCCCGCACAGTCTGAGGTTCCTCAGGATAAGAGGAATACGATGGTCCATCTACACTGTGTGGTGCCGGATGGACATTTGAGGTAGTCGGGTTTTCTCCTGGACTATATTGTGTGATGTCCTCATCTTCTACTTTACAGTCTGGAGACAAAGTGAGACAATCCTCTGAGGTTTTCCTCATCTCCCGTCCATGTACTAAAATAGAAATACAAAGATTATTACTAGACATCAGCTGATTGGTTCCCCTAAACCAGGACTCCGCCCACATCAGGCAGCTTTGTCTCTGAGGATCTTACAATTCCCCCCTCAAGGTAACTAGTAAATGGGTCCTCTGATCTCCTACCAGATCATTTCTTTATTCATAGACCTTAGTCAGAGAGGGAGGAAACAACGAGAACTGTCTTTTATAGGAGTGACAGTGATGAGGGGATTATAGGACGAGTGTCCCCTCCCCCTCTATCACTCATTGCCATCTTCCCAACACAAGAAGTCCTGCACTTCCTTATTTAGACCATGATTTAGTCATGAATAACAGCGGGGCTGAGCCCCACCAGAGGTCAGAGAGTGAGGATGGGGGGAGAACAACCAAGATGAAGACTGGACTGATCCTGAAGACCCCCATCATTGGATTATTGACTCCTCCCTCATTATCACTTTCTGTTTAAGGTTCCAAAGTCTGAGGATGTTATCACATTATTATCACCATGTAAAAGTCTGTGCTCCAATCACATCATCCGATATAAAATGTCCAGCTGGTAGGAAATGGGTGTAACAAAAGAGAATACATATTATGTGTATATATAGCAGTGGGGGGAGGGGAGAGAGCAGAAGTCAGGACTATGTAATGTACAACATATTGTATAAGATACAACAGATAGGACTATATAGTATCAGAATGATGTAATGTACAACATAGAGTATATAGTGCAGGGGTCAGGAGTATGTAATGTAGAATATAAAGTATACAGTGTAAGGGTCAGGACTCATAATATTGGTATTCAGTAATCAGTGGAAGATGAAATGATTACATGAGACAAGTTGCAGAGGTCCCACACCGCTGCCTCCCATCTCCCGAGACTGCACTCAGTGACTTGGGTCTGAGACTATACAGACATATCCCTCCACCCGGCACAGCCAGCAGACAACACAACAAGTAATCCTGGGGGGATTGTTCTGTCAGAGATCTTGTCATACCCGGGTATGGGGCAGAAGACCCAAATCACATACCCCAGGTGCCTAGATCTAGTAACATCTATGGGGAAAATGAACATTTTGCTGCCAGCTGATCCCCAGAATCTCCATAAATCCAGTCTAGAGACATAAATTGTGTCGGCAGCACAGAGAAGGAAGATTATCGGAGAGAAATCCAGGAATACAGGACGGGGAACACAGCTCAGGAAAGTGACCAGGGGATTACAGGCTGATATCACCCAGCCCCCGCCCTACTCTGGACCAATCAGTGAGCAGTATGGGTGGAGGAATGTATTGAGTGTTAATGACCCACCTGTGCTGATCTCTGTAGGAGTGTCCTCCTCTATAAATGTCCCCGTTATTCCATCCTCCTCCATAGACTGCTGATCATCCCTCACATACCTCTCTTCTTCTTCTGATTTCACCTCAAATTCTATATCCATTGGATCTCCACTCTAAACCAAGAAAATGAGAGAGAATATCATCTGTAAGATAGAAGATTTATTATTGTGACATCACATAGAAAATCCACACATTATCTGCATGAGTCTGTGTTTTATAAGCTCCGTCCCACCAACCTTATAACAGTGGGGGATGGTGCGACCTTCCTGTGTGGAATCCCGGGAATACAGAGGACGGGGACATCTCTCTGGTGGGTTCCTGTAGCTGGATGACTCCACCATGGTGTCCTGGTACAGATCTTTGTGTTCTTTTAGAAACTCCTCCATCACCCCATCCTCATCATCCTCCTCTTTTATCTCTTCTTTAGAATCTCTCAGGTTTCCACTCTGAATATATAATAAAAATGACATCAATGGTAACAATGCAGATAATGTACAGATCCTAATGATACTATCAGTGATTGTTCCTCATCTACCTGATGATGGTGGGGGATGGTGTGATCTTCCTGTGTGGAATCCCGGGAATACAGAGGACGGGGACATCTCTCTGGTGGGTTCCCATTACTGGATCCATCTGTAGGAAACACACACACTGACTGAATACATTGTTTCTATGTGTTTATCAGATGATGGGGGATCTAGGTGGAGCCTCCGTACTGCTCTCTCCTTTACAATAAAGTCTCCTCTTACCCGGTGATGTGAGGGGCGGCTGATTGTCCATCATGACGTCCTTGTAGAGATCCTTGTGTCCTTCTAAATACTCCCACTCCTCCATGGAGAAATAGACAGTGACATCCTGACACCTTATAGGAACCTGACACACACAATGATACAGTCACCATCCAGACACATCCCTTGTCTGTTACTGGATAATGTCCCACAATTCCCAGAATCCTCCTCACCTCTCCTGTCAGCAGCTCCATCATCTTCTTGGTGACTTCTAGAATCTTCTCCAGGTTGTGTCTCTCAGGTTTTAGGGAGTCACATGGAGGCACTGTGATGGTCATATGATCACCTGACTTCACAAGAGGAAATCTCTGTATTGAGGAACCAATAGGAATATCATGTTAGAATCCCAGAATCCTCCTCACCTCTCCGGTCAGGTCTGTGTTTTATTAATAGAGATAAGAGTGATGTCATGTGACCTCCCAGAATCCTCCTCACCTCTCCGGTCAGCAGGTAGATGATCTCCAGGGTGAGGTTTAGTATCTTCTCAGTCATGTGACTCCGGTCCTCCTCCATCCTCATTGGTGCCGTCATCTATGAAGGTTTCCCTGTAGACAGATAACATTGATAACAGAATTATCTGTATTGGTTGTACAATAATGGGATGAGGATATCAGGAGGTAATATGAAGCGCAGTATGCATTTAACTAGTTGGCGACCGACCGACCACCACAGTTATACGGCGGCAGAGTGGCTCTCCTGATCAAATCACCGTTCCTGCACGCTGTGGGAGCGTGTCCGCGGGTCGGGTGGATTAATCTCTGCCAGTGACCCGCGATTGCCTTGTACACAGGCAGAATGTAAAGAAGGCATTCCCCGTTCTGCCTAGTGACATGTCAGCGATATATTGCATCCAGTGATCAGGAAAAGTGATTTCTGTCATGTCACTGGTAGCCCACCCCCCCTACAGTTAGAACACGCTGAGGGAACATAGTTAAGACATATGCTGTTTTAAATCTTTGATCTTGTAAGTGTGCCTGTTTTGGGGCTGTATTCATAAAGTAACAAGCAGAGAGCACTATGGAGTCTATGTTTGTGATTGCATGTCAATAACGGATTTGAGAGAATCTGAGCTGAGCTGTAGGTGGAGAGAGAAGGAAAGAGTTTCCTGAAAGAAATCTATGTGAAGTTATCAGCACAAGCACCCAGTGGGGAGAGCGTAGGAGGATCGGCTGTTTTGGGCGTGGATGAGAGAGATCGTGAAGGAGCAAAAGAGTGACCATTATTTGAATTGAATGCAGCCTCACTGTGCCCACCATTGTAGCCTCACTGTACCCACCATTGCAGCCTCACTGTGCCCACCATTTCAGCCTCACTGTGCCCACCATTTCAGCCTCACTGTGCCTACCATTGCAGCCTCACTGTGCCCACCATTGCAGCCTCACTGTGCCCACCATTGCAGCATCACTGTATCCATGAATGCAGCCTCACTGTACCCACCATTGCAGCCTCACTGTGCCCATCATTACAGCCTCACTGTACCCATGAATGCAGCCTCACTGTACCCACCATTGCAGCCTCACTGTACCCACCATTGCAGCCTCACTGTGCCCATGAATGCAGCATCACTGTGCCAATTAATACAGACTCACCATTGCCTGGTAACACACACACACAGCGGGCATCTCCTCCTGTTTATCACAGAGCTGGCTGGGTCTGTGTTTGGTGGCCGTGCTGTAACAAGGTCCAGCCCCCCTAGACCAGCTCGTGTGATAGGCGGAACATTGATTCAATCTACTATTACACAAGTCGGTCTAGGGAGGTGGGACCTTGTTACAGCACGGCCGCCGAACACAGACCCAGCCAGCTCCGTAAAACACAGGAGGAGGAGGAGAGATGGAAAGAGCGGTGCGCTGTAGCAGCAACTCAAAGCGGCCCCAAGGCAGATGGCCTACTGGGAAATTTCTCAGTATCCCGGTAGGCCAGCCCGGCCCTGGCTGGAGTCATTGGACAGGTGGGGCCCCCGGGCAACTGAATAGCGTGCCCATGCAAAAAGGCAGCCCTGCAGCGGGGGATGGTCTCACACACTAAATGTGTCTGGTGGTGGTGTGCACATGATACTGGTCCCAGTGAGGAAGGATGAGCACGGCGGGGGATGGTCTCACACACTGTTTGATATAAACGAGTTCTCTATCAACACTGATGTTATATAACACATGAAATCTTAGATATATGGACTGCTTGCACTGTGCTTTTAATTACGTATATAAGAATACACTGTAGGGAATATTGCATTTAGTTATTTCCATTTTATTTATTGGTGTTTCAAACAATGATATATAGGTTATACTGCGCTGCACTATTATTTATTATTATTACTTAAGGTACTTATATAGCGCCATCAATTTACACAGAACTTTACATATACATTGTACATTCACATCGGTCCCTACCCTCAAGGAGCTTACAGTCTAAGGTCCCTAACCCACATTCATACACTAGGACCAATTTAGACAGCATCTAATAAAGAATATTGTTAGACTCATATGCTATGGCATGTAATTGCCATCATCCCTGAATAGTAGATAAAATTAGTCAAACCTCAAAACATCCGGTGCGCCAACCACAACCGGAACCCGAGATAGCGCCAACCACAACCGGAACCAGAAGTAGCGCCATCCTCAACCGAAACCGGGAAGTGGTGCTCATCCAAGACCTCCAGACGTGACGACATCTCCGCAACCAGAAATTGCTGTTTATACTCTTTTTGTAATAAAATCATCAGATTTTTTGAGCAATCATTCAAGTAAGATTCTCAATTCTTCTTCAGCTCATTAGAAATATGGCTGAGAATGGGGAATATCTGAATTCTCAAACCAATCGGATTAATGTTTTCTTGGATGTATCGTTCTAAGGACTGTATATGCCAGTGTAGGGCTGACTTTTTTTCAAGTACTTTGGTTAGATTAGAAAATAATGAATTCATACAGTCAACTGTTACGAATAAAACAAAATTGTACAACTGAAGTAGCTTTCCAGGAGGAGGCAGATGAACTGAGTAGGAGATTACAATCAAGAGGCTATACTAAAACTGGTCTGAAAAAGGCTTTTAACCGTGTTAAGAGCCAAGATAGACAAGTGTTGTTGTTTGGAAAAAAGAAATCGAATAAGGCTGACAATAAAACTAGATTAATATTACGGTTCTCGAATGAACATGAAAAAATAAAAAAAAATTCTCACTAAATATTGGTCGGTGTTAACGGAGGACCCAGTTTTGTCTACCGTTATCACCCCAAAACCTCAAATTACTTTTCGGAAGGCCGGCTCCATTGGAGACTCATTGACACAAAGTGAGTACAAAGGAAGTCAATGTTTAGATCCATGCAAAACCTGGGGGACCTACCCATGTGGGTCCTGATGTTTCTGAATTCATAAGGCAACGTACAACTTTTAAGTTACCGAATGGTGAGAATTTTCGGTTAAAACATTTTGCTAATTGCAAAACGAGAGGTGTAGTCTATCTTTTTCAATGTGAGTGTGGTGCTTTCTATATTGGAAGACCAAACAAGAATTTGCCCAACGTATAAGTAAACATCTGTCTAGTATGAGGATCTGCAATTTATATCTTCCACTGGGTAGACATGTAGCAAAAGCTCATGCCTACAGGATGCCTGCTGTGAATTTCACTGTTGTGGATCGAGTACATATACCACTTAGAGGAGGGGATTGGAACAAAATACTCTTGTAGCGCGAAATGCGCTGGAGTAGGTCTTTAGAAGCTACAACCCCCCCAGGCCTTAATGAAACAGAAAGTTTTAGGCCATTTCTGGATGGCTATGTTTCGGGAAAAACTGACTAATGAATTGGTGTAGAGATGTAGAGGTAATTGAGTTTCCTTTTCATGTTTCCCCCCCCTTTTTTTTTTTAAGGTTATTCTATTTTATTTATTTGCATTTTATTACAATGGGTTTTCCATATGAAATATATTTGTACCCATTCTTTGTGAACAACATTTGACACTGCTAACACATGGGTGTAACAGGGCATAATTCTTATAGATAGGATCTGCTGTCACCACACTCCCGGCACAGGTGTGCCCATTTACATTACTCCATAGAGGAGAGGTTATGGGTGTTTTTTTTCTTTTCCCCATAAATTCCTGATTGGGAGTTGTTGTATTGGCTTTGGATTCGTTCTTAGTCGGCCCCTTATGTGGTTGTCTCAGACTTATCCAATTTTTTCCTGTGTCGGTGGTTTTAGTTCTTGCCTTGGGTGGCATATCACACCTGATAAATACATTAGGGATTGGTTTGTGATTAAATTTGCCACCCTTCTTGGATTAAATATCCATATGCCCTTTAAAACAACTTGATTGAGGAAGGGTCTCTTTAAATGTGGTAATCATTTTCAATGGAACAAAATGAGTTTAAAAAAGATCGTAATTTACCAAGCGATGGATGGTCTATTCTCTCTTCTTTGCCCTTTCAGGTATTGTTCTATCTATGTAGGGGAGATAAGCGGTGCCGTCTCCTTGGTGACGACGCCGCCATCTCCTCATTTGGTTTTCTTGTGGCATCCGTCTAAGCCGTCTGATGTGTGACATCGTCATTTCCGGTTGCGGAGATGTCGTCACGTCCGGAGGTCTTGGATGAGCACCACTTCCGGTTCCGGTTGAGGATGGCGCTACTTCCGGTTCTGGTTGGCGCTATCTCGGGTTCCGGTTGTGGTTGGCGCACCGGATGTGTACACAACAACAGTGATGACGCTGTTGTTTGGGCAATGAGGGTGCCTTGTGATTGGAATAGTTTTCAAGTAAGACCTCCTATTAAGGGAGTTTATTAGTAGTTAGGAGGAGTTATCATTTTGATTGGAGGACTCTTTGGCGCCAATCAATCAGACCTGGGCTATTTAAGGAAAACGCCAGAAGCTCGAACAGGTGGGAATCTTTCACATGTCCTTAGGATTTTCAGGATTTGATTGTATTGGCAGGAAAACTAAGGAACTTGGTTTACGAATGTTGGACTCTAATACTGCGGTAAGCAATAATTGAGTGATCTCTCTCTTTAAAGAAAAGTGATAAGATGGGAGTAAAAATTAAAATATTCCTTGTTTTTTTTCTCTGCCTTAGGTCCTCCTGATTATCGAGGGCTCATATAACGTGGGTTTTCTCACTTGATGAGCCATTGGACATGTACTAAAGAAGCTATTTTGTTCCCATCTATTGTTGAGTCTCCCAGACTCCTGGGCTTTGTAGTGCGGTGACAATTCAGCAGATCATCATCATTATTATTATTTTTCCTCTTTGGTCCGTCTTTTTTGTTTTGGGCGGTGCCAAGAAAGAGAAATGTCCTTTTGATGTTAAAAACAAACATGTGAGTAGTCAAGTGTTGAGGTTGAATGTTATTATGTTATTTTGTAAATGTATTTTCGATATATTTATTGTGTGTTATGTGTTCACAGAAAGTGGCTTCCCTGAAGAAGAAACTATTTACATATACTTTTTCGAAACGCGTAGGAGAAATAGCCGCTCGCTTTGTCGCATAAACTTTTGCATGTGGTATTGTTTTATGCTTTACTGTATGCCAACGCAACATTGTCATATTATGGACTTTCTTTGTATATATAACAGTAATGTTTTCTTATTTTTGTATTTATAATAAAATATATTTTTTATATACAACTAGTACATTTTTTACATTGCCTTAAAAAGCCCAACCAAATTTGAGGTTTGATTAATTTTAAAGACAGCATCTCATTACCTAACAACATGTAGACATGTGCGATTAGTTTTCTACGAATAGAAAAAAATTTAAATGTGTACATTCGGGAGGATCCGAAATACGAATTATTAGTTTTGATGAAGTTAAAAAACCCAGGAAGTCAGCACAGCACAGGAATGGTGGGAGCCCCTCATAATGATAAATTCATCATGACGAACATTCGTTAAATGAAAAATTTGTATTTCGTACCAATCCGAATTGAATTTCAGACACGAATTACAAATTCATTTTAATACGAAACAAATGTATTGACGATGCACCTGTCTACCAACATGTCTTTGGAGTGTGGGAGGAAACCCACGCCAGCACAGGGAGAACATGTAAACTGCCGGCAGGTAGTGTCGAGGTTGGGATTCGAACCAGCGACACTACAGCAACTTTTACTGCTAGGCGAGAGCGCTACCCACTACACCACTGTACCGCCCGTATAAGAAAAGAACTGTGTAAAATGTGTGTGGTGGTTATTTTATTATCATTTTTATTTGTTATAATTGTTGCACTTTAGATTGTTATTATACACTTTATATGAATGAATGATTTGTATAGCGCACAAAGCAAACTGAATCGCCTCAAGGCGCTTTATATTAATTGATCACCTCCTGGTGTTAACCCCTTCCCTGCCAGTGTCGTTTTTTACACTGATCAGTACATTTTTATAGCTTTGATCAATGTGATAATGTCACTGCTCCCCAAAAAGTGTAATTTGTGGTCAGATTTGTCCACCGCAATGTTGCAGTCTCGTTAAAAATCACAGATCACCGCCATTAGTAGTAAAAGGTCCCAAAATCGATCCCCTATTTTGTAGATGCGTTAACTTTCGCGCAAACCAATCAATATACGCCTGTTGCAAATTTTTTTTTACCAAAAATATTTAGAAGAATACATATCGGCCTAAACTGAGGAATACATTTGTTTTTTATATTTTTTGGGGATATGTATTATAGCAAAAAAGTAAAGAAAATTTGTTTTTGTTTTTTTCAAAATTGTCACTCTTCGTGAAAAAGAAAGGTGCAGAGGTGATCAAATACCACCAAAAGAAAGTTCTATTTGTGGGGAAAAGAGGTTGTCAATTTTGTTTGGGTACAACGTCGCACGACCGCGCAATTGTCAGTTAAAGTGACGCGATGCCGAATCGCAAAAAATGGCCTGGTCATTAAGGGGGTAAATCCTTCCAGGGCTGAAGTGGTTAAGCACTATGGTCCCCAGTGGGAAAATATTTAATCTGGACAGTTTAGTGTTCACTATGATTCTTGGGGTCCGGGAGTCTCGTAAAATGTGGCCTCCTCACTTCCGGTTCCGGCGCCACATGAGCAGGCTGTGAGCGGACACAGCTCCCGCCGATCCCCTCTACTTCGCTGCCTGCAAACCTGCTAAAGCTCCGGGGGTGATCCCCAAATTCCACCGCACTTACAGGGGGACTCATGGACCGCTTTGTGGAGCGGTCATATGCTCGGGCTGTCCTGACAACGCCATCCCCTGCAGAAGACGCGGCCTTCGACACGGCCAAGATGGCGACCGCAATGCCAGCGGACCAGATCGGACCGTAGATAACGGTAGCGATGCAGGAAAATCAACGACCAGCGGGCATAGCCCAAGAAGTTGTTGCCCTCCTAGGCCCTACTCTGACAGCCACGGTGGATGCGGCCGTACACAAGGGTCTGGAACAGCTCCATATAGAATTACAAGCTCAGGCACAATGAATTACCCAGACGGAAGATAGGATATCTTTCCTGGAAGATGACACTACTGCCCAATCGGCGACGATTGCCTGTCTCTCGGCGGAGACAAGAGACCTGTGGGATAAGATCGATGACCTCGAGAATCGCTCCAGGAGAAACAATTTACGAATCATTGGTCTTCCGGAAGCTGTTACTACGAATCACCTCGCTGACATATGTGCTAAAGTCATATTGGAGCAGTTGGGTCTTCGCATACCCTGTGTTGTCGAACGCGCACACCGCATTGGTCAGTATGAGGAAACCCGTACTAAGCCTAGACACGTCATGGTGAGGTATCTTAATTATGCTGACAAGGCAGCGATTCTACAAGCTTTTCGGCGCAACCGCAACTTGGTCGTCGATGGAGCGAAACTACTACTGTTTGCGGACTATTCGGTAGAGGTTATGAAACGTAGGAAAGCATTCGCTCCGGTGTGTACCACGCTGCACCAACAACAAGTGAAGTTTTCCCTGGCCTACCCTGCTGTTTTACGAATGGAAGCCCCTTCGGGGGAACGACTAACTTTTACATCACCGGACGAAGCAACACGATACTTGGCCCACGCTGCCACGGAAATGGATCACACAGATGCCTCGACCGGCTCTCCATCCCGCCGTCACTCTTCGTCGGAAGATCGCAGACCGCGCTCCAGCCCTAGCAAGCCGCCGTATAAACGCACCCGCCTCACCCAGCTGTCGAATCGTGAGGGCAATCGAGGCCGCTGAAGTCGGACGCTTGAGAAACGATGTAGTCGAATTACTGCTGATCGTACTAACGACAGACATGACCTGATAAGTATAATCTTACTCTTCTCCCTCTTTATTTGCCCACACTCCTGTAGTCCACATCAGGATAGCAGTCATATGGTCTTGTGGCTCAGGGCCCCTGCTGGGTCGATACGACTATAACGAGGTCGAATATGTTCTGTTTAGCTGCACCTACCCTACTTACTACTGCTGTTGTAGCCTACTCTTTCGAGCTGGACCGCCACGTCCTAGAGGCGGATACTTTCCTTGGCCCGCTACTTTGGTGTTATCCGACACTGACTTGCACTCAATATTTGAAACTGTACTACGCAAGGAACTTGGAACCTTTGTCGCCATCAGCCTGGGCTATCCCCATATCGACACCTACACCGTCCCCCGCACGGGGTGTTAGACCCAGCTCTCGATCCTTACTGGACAATATTTGGCCATCAGGGGGGGGGCGGGAGGGTCGGTTTCCGCATATGGCTGGATGTGGAAAAAAGGGAAGTTCATGGTAGATTGTTTTGATACCTTCTGGTTAATAGTTTGTTTTTTATTTCTTTCACGCTATGCCTTTTGATGCATGATGTTCTTTATTACTTGTTTGCATGAGTGTTATATGCCTGTAAACCTAGGAGCGACACGGTCTTCGAGAGTCCCCCTCTTTGATGGATCGAGACTATGGGGAAGGTTTCCCCCCTGTTTCTTAATGTTGAGTTCTGAATCATTTCGATTATGGCTTCGTCAATCGAGGGGAATCACTTGAAAATCGTGTCATGGAATGTTAAGGGGCTTCGCTCTCCGTGTAAGCGGATGATGATCCTTAGACACTTGAAGAGGCTGCGAGTGGATGTGGCTCTGTTACAGGAGACACACCTCTCGGCAGATGATGTGCAGCGTCTCCGTAGATTGTGGGTGGGAGAGGTTTTTGGGTCTTCTTCTGATGGTCGTAAGGCAGGGGTAGCGATCTTATTACATAAAAAGCTGAACTATGCTGTTAAAAATGTACAACTAGATCAGCAAGGCCGCATGGTCACAATTTCCCTCAAATTAGCCCATTCGGATATTGCAATTACCAATGTCTATGCCCCTAATTCACCTGACTCTACCTTTTTTCGGGACTTGACTACCTGGACGTCGATGGTACCGGAGGCTTTGCACATTTTGGGAGTATAATTTAATGCGGTAATGTCACCTACCCTCGATCGTTCGGGCAGGCCCGCTGCGGGAGGGTCGGCTTGAGACAAACCTATCTCCCCACCGACGCTTTTGGCTAGAACGATCGAACAGCTACGACTGATGGACCCGTGGAGGATAGCTCACCCGACAGGCAGTGACTTTACATTTTATTCCCCTCCTCATGACTCGTTTTCCCGTATAGATTATCTATTTGTCTCCCAAGCGCTTTTCCAACTGACTCGAGACCCTGAAATACACGACCCTAGGATTTCGGACCATAGCCCAATAGCTCTTAACTTGCTAGATACACGTGCGGGAACCCTGCCACCTATGTGGCGATTCCCCTCATACTTAGCGAACAACGAGGATTTTCACTCTGTGCTGGAATCGGCATGGACGGAATATACCTCTAATAATCTGGAACACCTTTCTAACCCGAATCTATTCTGGGAGGCTGGTAAAGCATTTCTGCGTGGTAAGATTATATCGTACACTACCAAATTCAAACGCAACGCCAAAAGGCAATATATTACGGCGAGACTCTTCGGTTAGCGCATGAACGACTAATATCCAACCGTACGCCTGTTAATATTAGAACATGGACGACAGCCAAGAGGGAGTTTGATCTCTGGGCGGAACAACAGGAATCGGCTAAAGCGTCATACTCCACTCTCTACTTCCACAAATTCGGTAACAAGGCAGGTAAACTGCTCGCCAGGATGTGCGCCAGAACTAAAAAACCTACGCGTATTATGTCCATGAAAGATACTACGGGCTTATTACACACCTCCCCCGATGAAATTAGCAAAATTCTTATGGAATATTACACCCAACTATACTCTACGGATCCGGTAGATCAGGAGGGAGCGGCGACCCTTCTGAATCAATTGCACTTACCTGAGCTCACCACTGAGGCTCTAGATGCCCTTAACGAACCCATTTCGATTGAGGACATTCAGGTTACGATTAAGTCGTTGGCATCGTCTAAAGCTCCGGGCCCAGACGGCCTCACTGCTGAATTTTATAAACTGACCAAGGACTTCATTCCGGCTACTTTACAAACCGTCTTTAGGGCAATGTGGGAGGGTGGCCCATATCTCCCTACGGGAACTCAGGCGTACATACGGCTTATTAGTAAAAAAGATAGGGATCCTACTCTCCCAGGGTCGTATCGACCAATATCGTTGATAAACGTGGATGTGAAAATTCTATCTAAAATCGTTGCAACTCGTCTTGCGTCGCTACTCCCATCCCTTCTGCACCCAGCCCAATCGGGGTTTGTTAAAGGGCGCTCGGCTACATTAAATATTCGTAAAGTGTTGACTGTTTTAGAATATGCCAAATTACGCCCCGACCAGGATGTAGCCATAATGTCATTGGATGCCGAAAAGGCCTTCGACAATATTAGTTTGTCTTGGCTTTTTCAAGTGCTGGAAAAATTAGCATTCTCTGGACCGATCCTGAACTTCCTACGCCATATGTACGAATCTCCGACGGCGCGTTTAGTGACACCTGACTTCGTATCGGACACAATCCCCCTGACAAAAGGGACGAGACAGGGCTGCCCTCTGTCCCCCTTATTGTTCAATCTAGCCATCGAGCCGTTATCTAGATTGATTAACTCGACTAACGGGATTAGTGGGATAACGCTGGGAGATCACACGCTCTGCTCTGCCTTTTTTGCGGACTATATTTTACTATTTTCCACGGATCCGGCGGGAGACTTTGGGCGCCTTACAGACATAGTCCAAACGTTTAGGTCCTACTCTGGGCTACGTATTAATTTTGATAAAAGTGAAATTTTGTCCCTTCGACCTAACTTGGCCACTGCTTGGGCCTCTAACTCCTCCTTGGCAATAGCGAACCACTATATTACCTATCTAGGCATACGTATTGGCCGGACGCCCTCAACCATTTACTCACTTAATTTTCCTCCGGTAGTATCGAAAGTTGTAAAGGAGCTAGAGGCTTGGGCGGCTCTTCCTCTCTCGCTTTTCGGGAGATGTCATCTCTTTAAAATGGTTTCATTTGCTAGATTACTATACCCAATGCAAACTATTCCTCTCTTAGTTAAGCACTCGGATATCAGGTTGATCCATTCTGCATTAACGAAATTTTTATGGGCCGGGAAGAAGCCGAGGATTGCTTTGAATAAACTGTGCCTCCCGAAGATAGAGGGAGGAGTGAGCCTGCCCAATATACGGTTTTATAACCTAGCATGTCTACTTAGACAGGGTCTCGACTGGCTATTAGGAAAGTCCAGGTATTCGAATCATTCATTAGAAACCGCAGCAGTTTCGCCGTTTGCCCTCTCAGCTATCCTCCATTCGAACCCAAACAAGTTACCTAACCACCTCCGATCTAATCTATTGATTAGAGACACAGTGATAGCTTGGAGGGAGACACGCAAACTGTTGGGGCTACCGTCCGATATTTCCCGCTATTTGCCTATCCAGTCAAATCCAATGTTCCCTCCGTCCACAATGCATAGTGTATTTGCCTATTGGGCTGCGAAAGGTCTCACTAAGGTATATGATGTTTACTTGCATGGTTCAGGTAAACCTAAGCCTTTCCAGGTGCTGGCGCGGGAGTTTTCCTTACCGTTAACCCATTTCTTCTACTACCGCCAGCTCCTTAGTTATTTGGGTGACAGACATAGACACGTAACGAATCAGTTTCAGAAATCCTTTATAGATACGATATTGCAAAATGGGGACTACTCTATTTCTTCCATTTATATCTCTCTTATTGACTATCAATCCGCCAAATACCATCTACAACCATTTCGAAAGTGGGCAGACATCTTCGATTATATGGATCTCTCCGGGAAGCTACTAGATGGGTACACTAGAGTTAGACATGTTACGATCTCCGAAACATGGAGAGAAACCCAATTCAAGATTCTACACAGGGCTTACTACCCCTTCCGTACTAACCGCACTGATCCCAACCAGGAAAGTTGTACATGGTGTTCAACACTACGTCCCACGCTTCTCCATCGCTTGTGGGAATGCCCACATATTACGACTTTTTGGAACTCAGTGTTGCGATTTATTCGAGATGTGGCTAACCTTGACCTACCCAGGGACCGCCTCTTATGCTTATTCGGTTGTACCCCATCTGCTGAACCTCGCCTGGTGGATAGCTCTACGGATATACCTCAATGGGTTCATTTATGTCTTCTGGTCGCACGAAGAACTATCCTAACACAATGGATCAAAACTTCACCGCCCTCATTACAGGCTGTGAAAAAAGCCCTGGAATCTCTTTTTTATCTCGAACGCTTGGATACCATCCTGCTAAGCTTTAAATCCACCACACGTTTCTTTTCGAGATGGCGCAAATTTATGGAGCATGTTTTTTCTAAAGAGGACATACACACGACTATGCAGCCGTTCCGATACACAGAATGGTATCTCAAAAGGGATATTACTAACTCTTTGGGCGTACTGAAGATACCCAATAGGGCAACTAGGGAGAAACCCCCCTGACTTGTTGGTAATACGTGATGAGTATTAGATATAATTTTGTGATGACTTTATGTTGTTATGTTACGTGCTCAGTGGTAAACCGTGCTCTCGCTCCTATACACACCGTTATGCTTGTATGGTTTTTAGGCATATTGTTGTTTGATACGAACCATGTATATGTTCTATGTACTGCTTCTACTCCTACTGTCTATGTTTATCGACTGCTTGTCACTCGAAGTTAATCTGAATAATAAAAAATTTTTATCAAAAAAATAAAAAAATAAATGTGGCCTACTGGATCACAAATTCCATTCTCTATGTTGGGTGTGAGATGAGGAGGAGATCCAGGAATCAGGATAAAGGTCAGGACAAGCAACAGACGAGCGCATCCAAGAGATGAAGCCGGGGTCACTACACAGAAAATCAATCCAAGGAAACAACAGGCAGGACGAGGAATAGCAAGAAGGAGCTCAGAGACAAATGAGAATATTGCTCAGCCAATGGGAGATGATCTCAGCATGACTTACATAATGAAGGAGATGAGGGGGAGGGGAGGAAGTCACTTATGGTGACCATAGAGACATGGAAATTCAGCTGGTTCAGCAGGGATCGGTCACATTTCCATCCATGTGTGGTCACTGCTGGATAAAAGTCACACCATCAGCAGCTGCAGCCAATAGCTTCATCACTGATCTGTGTATTCTGAGAGCGGAGGAGCGCCCCCCATTGTCAGAATACAATAGTGCAGCGGGGAGGATTCCCCCATCCCCCTCCAATGTGTGGATGGGGGAATCACTTCAGTTTTTTCCTCTCATTCCGCTGGATGAACGATAAAACTGAACCATGTATGGCCAGATTTGGAAGGAAGATATATTCATCATCAACTGATCCCCCTGAAGGGGTTAATCTAGGTCTCCACACTATATATGTGTGTATCATCATCTGCTGGAGATAAAAGACATCACAGTGACTATGGAGAAAGAGGACGGACATGACGGGGGGGTTACTGGGTGTAAATAGAAAATAATATCTTATTACCTCCTCTGCTACGTCTTCCAGCAATGTCGTCTCTCTACTTCCTCCTGACTCACCTCTCACCCGGAACTTCCTGTCCGTACCTGACATCACTTCCTGTCTTCCATAGAGACTCCCTGTCTTGGTAGAAGTGAGATGATCACCACCTTGTGGAGCTCAGAGGAATTTCAGAAACAGCTCACAGTGTGAACACGGCCTTGTGCTGTGTGTGAATGTACTGTATATCCTTATAGACGGGTCATCTCCACTCCCACCAAGGGGGATAGAAATATATTACTGCTCGGGGGGGAGACATTTTGGCCCCTTTGATTTTGCAGTAAAATTGATGTCAGATTTAGTCATGTAGAACATCTGTTCTATGGATACAAAGAGCCCCAGCCGAGAGTAAAGGGTGGAAATGGCTCCTGATCCCCAGATTTGGGCAATTATGTCACCAATATAAATAGAATAAAACCCGCACTATGTGTAACAACTCAAATACCTACAGAAATAACTTATACCGGACTGCTGCTGTAACAAAGGTAAGTGTTCCCTTTATCATCTAGAAGAGCATTATGTGTCACAGCGCTGTCCTATTGTGTGTGCACATAAATCATCACAAATACACTAAAATATGTGGCAACATTCATATATAAAGTGCTAGCGGCTCAAATAATATTCTCTGCAGATCTACTGCTTCCACTTTACACCTACTTCACTGATCTTATAGTGTTTATCAATAAATGAAGTAAACTGATCCATGTGCAAATTCATATACAACATAAAGTGCTTTGTGCTCAATATGCTGTTACCTGCAGATCCACTGCTTCCACTTTGCACCTACCTCTTTACTCTCATAATGTTTGCTGGTATATTAAAATAGAAACATGTGAAACAAATAATGTAATCATACAATATTGTGCTCAATATAGTGTTCTCTGCAAGTCCACTGCTTCCACTTTGCATCTATTTCAATGAACCTATTTAAAAAAAATAAAAATAAATCCACCAATCAATGAAAAGTTGATAAGGTGTAAATTTCTCGGTGCTCCAAACTGTGCCAGCTGTAGTGTAGCCACGCCTTTTTCCACCTCTTACACACGTGATGGTGAGGGCGCCCCCTTGTAGTGCTTCCCCACTCACCAGAGCAATATGACTCCCAGCTTTTCATCTACCAGAGTGACCAACATCCTTCACACTCTCCTCATCTCCGATGGCAAAGGAACCGGATCCTCCTCGCTCACTCCTGCAAGTCTGCTGTGCTTTCTGTCAGTCTCCCTCCTAGACTCCTCCTCCAACCGCTGTTCCAGCAGGAGCTCCGCTTCTTCATACACACTCAGGGCTCCGCCTCTTCATACACACTCAGGAGCACCGCCTCTTCATACACACTCAGAGCTCCGCCTCTTCATACACACTCAGGGAGGTGAGAAAGGGGAAGGATATACAGTACATACACACACAGCACAAGGCCGTGTTCACACTACCAGACGTTTCTCGGGGCTGCAGTTCCTCTGAGCTCCAGAAAGTAGTGATCTCACTTCTACCCAGATAGGAAGACTCTATGGAATACAGACAGGAAGTGATGTCATGTACATAGGATATTCCATTTGGAAGGACGTAGAGAGGAGACATTGCTGGATCTGGTGGCAGAGGAGGTAATATGTAGATTAACCCCTTCAGGGGATCAGTTGATGATGAATATATCTTCCTTCCAAAGCTGGCCATACATGGTTCAGTTTTATCATTCAGCCAGCAGGATGTAGGGTGCCCACATGTCCCGGATTGTCCGGGATTGTCCCTTATTTGAGATTTTTGTCCCGTGCCCCAGGCACCTTCATTCCGGGACAATACAGTGTCCCAGAATGAAAAAGAAAACACACCGCCACTGTCGCCAGTCCGCCACCCTTATAAATATACACACTGTAACAACACACATCATATGCCTAACTGAGTGACTGGTTGCTAGGCTAGTAGGGCCGCCCCGCTTCTAGCAACCAGTCACATGATGTCGGCTGAGGGCTGACACGTGGGCAGTCAGTGGGCACCCGCACCTTACGGGCTGTGGCTGAGCAGCGCCCCTTTGCCCTAAAAGAGAGAGAGCAGACAGCCGTTACAGACACCACACCAGAGTGACCACCAGACAGAGCCATACTTACTGCTGGTAAGGATCCAGCCTGCCTGCATGCTGGGAAGTGTAGTTTCCAGTGCAGCCCCACGGATTCTCTTCTCACTGTTTGACATGGCAGACAGGGGGTGTGGAGGGGACGCTTGCCTCGCTCCAGCATAGTGAGGAGGAAGAACAGTCCGGCAGAGAGAGCGCAGGCTTCAGGGAACAGCCTACTGGAAAGGAAAAAGTGAGAACCGAGAGGTCGGGGGGGCAATCAGAGACAGATCCGTATGGGTAAGTGTCCTCCTGTGTATACCTCTGTCCCCCTGTGCATCCCACGGTTCCCCTGTGCATTGCAATGTCTCCCTGTCTATCCCACTGTCCCCCTGTCCATCCCACTGTCCCCCTGTCCATCCCACTGTCCCCCTGTGCATCCCACGGTCCCCCTGTGCATCCCACGGTCCCCCTGTGCATTGCACTGTCCCCCTGTCCATCTCTCTGTCCCCTGTCCATCCCACTGTCCCCCTGTCCATCCCACTGTCCCCCTGTCCATCCCACTGTCCCCCTGTCCATCCCACTGTCCCCCTGACTACACTGCGGCCCCCCTGACCACTCTGGATTAGGATGTAAGGGGACATTTTGGAGGAGGATATAAGGGGGCACTCGGGAGAATGTAAGGCACACCCCAGAGGATGTAAGGGCTCTGACTAAGTTAGTACCACCAGAGTGCCCCCTTACATCTCCCCTTACAACCTCCAGGGTACCCTCCTAGTGTCTCCAGAGTGCCCCTTTACTTCCAACAGAGTGCCCCCTTTCATCCTTCAGAATGCCCCACCACCAAGGTGGTATAGCAGTGTCTTACAGACTATGAGGGGGTGGTATTGCACTCCTCCTTCTCCTCTCTCCACCAACTACCCCTGACCATACACTCTGCACTCCTCTCCTGTACATATTACCCCCCACCATACACTCTGCATTCCCTATTTAACATTACCACATTCTGCACTGTATAAGTCATCTCACTCTCTTTAACAACACCCCCTTTAACCCAATATTTAGCGCAATTTAAGACCACTGTTCACCACAACATGCTTTACGTGCCATATTGTTCTTCTTCTTGATGCCTAGGGCCCACTTTTGATCTTCCACACGGGCCTGCTGATTTCATAATTTCATATGCCCCTGGCCCATCAATCGGCAAAAAAATATCAAAAATCATCTGGGGGGGGGGGGGGGGGGGGCATCTGTCGCTGAATGGCAGTTTGGAAATGTGATCACCCTAGCGGGATGAGAGGAAAAAACTGAAGTGATTCCCCCATCCACACATTGGAGGGGGATGGGGGAATCCTCCCCACTGCACTATTGTATTCTGACAATGGGGGGCGCTCCTCCGCTCTCAGAATACACAGATCAGTGATGAAGCTATTGGCTGCAGCCGCTGATGGAGTGACTTTTATCCGGCAGTGACCACACATGGATGGAAATGTGACCGATTCCTGCTGAACCAGCATGTCTCTGGTCACCATAAGTGATTTCTTCCCCTCCCCCTCATCTCCTTCATTATGTAAGTCATGCTGAGATGACTCGAAGCATGCCGGACTTCCGGTGGAGAGGCGCGTGTGAGTGAATGAGCGACTGATTCCGCTCCCCCCTCCCTCGCTAGGAAGCAGTCTCAGCGGGATGTATGACCGACTTCCCTATCCCTCAGAGAGGGATGACGAAATGGCTAACTAGCGGCAAGCCCGAGGATACCCCCCCCGTAAAACCGGAAAAGTCTCACCTCCTTGCTGCCTCCCTCCTCCTCTTCTCCCACGACTTCTATTATCCCCCACATCCGAGGTTGCGGCGCCCAGCTACTGGGACTGGCGGACCGGTGGGGAGCCGAGCGGTGCAGAGCAGGTGACGGAGCAACAGAGCGGTGAGCTCGGCGGGAGAAGCCGAAGATCTCGCCAGATTCCGGGACCTTCTGCACTCAAGTGCGGAGTTACGAAGGGGCTGACAGATCGTGCTGGCGCTGCTGGAGGAGGTCAGGCGGAACGTTCGAACGGATTTCATTCGGATGGTGGAGCAGGTCTGTGAGCCCCCTGCCTGCCTGGACTGAAGATACATAAGAGAACAGCCTGGAGAATAGCCTGGAGAGCATCAGAAGAGAGGGTGAGAGAGAACTTATCTTTATATTCTCTATGGGAAAGTAACCCTGAATACAGACTTGAGCTGCCCTGAAAGCATATGTAGGGCTGTGTAATTGTGTGTATAGGGGCACATGGACTTTGGTGATTTGATTTGTGGGAACTGAGTGGCAGACGAGCTCTGGCGCATATCATTACATGCACCTATATGCGGGAAATTGCTTTCGGCTGTAGAGATAGACTGGCTACAAAAAGAAGCTGGTGAAGCTGGTGAGCTGAATAAAGTTGAAGAGCCCCCTCCCCCCGCATACTCGGGCTTTTTAAGACCCAATAGAAGCGCGGATGCATAGTTTGGGGTAGCAAAGAGACTGGACTTTAATAAAAAGAGAATTAAAGAGATAATAAAGAATAACAGAAGCGGAGAGGAGTAAGCAGTAGGAATGACAACACGTAGACGTGCGGCATTACAACCAGCTGCAGGCGGAAGTAGGAACTCGGCAAGTGTATTGCGGGCCTACCTGACGCTGCAAAAGGGAGAACGATTGGCAACCCGAAACCAAGAAGGGAGACGGGGGAGCTTGGAGATGGCAGGCGGGCATACAAAGGTGGGACGAGGAGCATCAACACTGGATCACAGTGAGCCAATGGGGTACGGTCGGGGGTTACAAACCGCAGGCAGAGAAGAGCGGAGAGTAAGCGGAAATTACCTGGAGGGAAGGCAAAGAGAAGGAATACAAACCCCAGGAGGTATGAAAGAGGACTGGAGGGGCGGTGGAGCAAGGAGGGAAAAAAAAAGACTCTCAATAATGGAAGGTACCCCAATAGACCAGGGCTTGGACTCACAAAGACCCACCGCTAAAGAAAGAGCAACAGTCAGCGAAGATGAGGAAACCCAATGTACAACCGATAAGGGAGGTAATATACCCGAGGAAGAGCAAGCAGAAAAAAGGGTGAAAGGCAAAGAACACAAGGGACCTCATGCCGACACACTAAGGAAAGAAATGGTAAAAGAGAGACTGGAAAACCCTAGCATGATAGAGCAAAATAAAAAAGGCTCTGAGGGGGAAGAGACGGAAAGCATAAATATAGAATGGGACCTAAGAGAGCATATAAAGGCCCTCCCTACGAAGGCGGACATTCAACAGCTAATAGCAACAGTAGAGAAATCATGTAAATTAGCAGTAGAGGAATTAAGGGAAGAGGTGGTGGCAATAGGTAATAGAATGGAAGGAATTGAAAATACCCAAGAAGAGATGGCACAGGCGGTAGCAGAGACCCAAGATACTATTAAATACCATGAGGAAGTAATGAATAACTACAGAGATCAAATTGATGAATTTGAGAATAGGGATCAGCGACAGAATATACGCATACGAGGTCTACCGGAAAAATATCATAGCAGCGACCTGCCAACGGTAGTTCAAAAGTTATTCTGTCAAATTATGGGAACAGCTGCGCCGGAATTTATTGAAATGGACAGAGTTCATCGGGTCACCTCCTTTGGTATTCAAAACAAAGAGAAGCCCAGGGATGTGATATGCAAACTGCACAAGTATACAATAAAGGAAACAATAATCAGGATTGCACGAGACACACCCACAATTGAATACGAAGGAGCCCATATCCTCCTGTTCCCTGACATATCCCGTTGTACATTAATGCAGCGAAGAATGGTCCGACCACTATTGGAAGCTCTACAGGCAGCAGATATTAGGTACCGATGGGGGTACCCTTTTCGTTTAATAGCATCAAGGAATGGGAAAACAGCAGTACTCCGCACCAGAGACGATTTAAAAGAGTTCTTAGAAATATTAGAACTCCCATTCGTAGATTTCCAGGACTGGAGAACCGCTAACGTTAAGACATTAATCCAACGACCGGAGCCATGGTCCGAAGTGGGAGGGAAAGGCTAATGAAAGATTATAGCACACTTTAGTATAAAAGAATGAAAGAAGGGAAGGGAAGAGAGATTTAGGAAGAAATAGAAATAAGTAAAGTCAAGAGGGGGGGGGGGGAAGTATGGGTCAGTACTCAAACTCCCCCTTAACCTTATCGTAATTTTTTTTTTTTTCTTTTTTTTTTTTTTTTGGTTGGTGGGGTTTCTTTTTATTTATTTTTTTTTTTTCCCTTTTTTTTTTTTTTCTTTTTTTCTCCAATTAGGCGGGTCCCGTGGAAAGGGACTGACCAAACCTGCAATATGCAGGAAGGGGGGAGGGCTCGGGAGGAGCAAGGAGCAACCAAACGGGCTCACCCTATCATTAGTTGGTACATTTTACTAAGTAAAGTGTTAAGTTGTGGATGTGGCCGGAACGGAATTTTTCTTTTCTTTTTTTTTCTTTTGGAGTTCTCTACAGGTGCACATGGAGGTGGGGAAAACGAGACACTCAGCAGCAGATTAAGAATGGTATATAATTACTCAGAGTAAAGAAATGGCTAAAGTATTAAAAATAATGACTTATAATGTAAGGGGACTGTGCTCACCTCAAAAAAGGGGCCGTCTTTGGCAGGAATTAAATCATCAAGCTGTAGACATAGTATTTCTACAGGAAACACATTTCACATCAGGATCCACACCAAGGCTACCGTTATTCCCATACAACCAATGGTTTCATGCAGTATCGCCAATTGCGAGAGCCAGAGGAGTATCGATAGCCTTTGGGAATACGTGCCCTTTGACATCTATAGTGGGGAACACAGACCCAGAAGGGCGGTTCCTCTTTATTAAAGGAAAACTGCAGGGACAAGGGTACACATTTGCTTCAATATATGCACCAAACACACACACAGTCGATTTCCTGGGAAAAACACTAAAAGCGTTAGAAAAATTTAGGGAAGGGTTTTTGATTCTTGGAGGGGATTTTAATGTTATAGTCGACACTAAATTAGACACAACAACAGGGAAAACACCACTATCATTTAGAGCACTTAAACAGGTAAAAAAATTATTTCAATCCTCACACTTGGTAGATAGTTGGAGGGCACTAAATGGAGAAAAAAAAAACTATAGTTACTACTCAAAGAGCCATACCACCTATTCCAGGCTGGACTGGATTCTGGTAGACCAATATTATTTAGAATATGTAAAAGCAGTAAATATAAAGCCAATAACGATCTCGGATCATGCCCCGGTGGTGGCAGTGATCTCCCCTACACACGCGGGTCATAAGGAACGAACATGGAGATTAAACGAGTCACTATTAGACGATAAAAAAATAATAGAGGACCTTCAACATAAATTAGAGGAGTACTTTGAATTAAATACATCAGAGGAAGTATCTGAGCAAACTGTGTGGGAAGCCCACAAAGCGGTAGTTAGAGGAGAATTAATAGCTCATGGGACACGAGTAAAGAGGGAAAAAAGAAAAGAGATAGAAGATCAGTTAGAAAGAATAAAGGAACTAGAGAACAAACATAAGAGCACTTGCGAACCAGAAGATGCCTGGCAGCTGGGAATTATGAGGGAGGAGCTTTCCAGGTGTCTGGACAGAAGGGTCAGGGATAATTATAGGTTTATAGCACACAGATTCTATGAACATGGGAACAAATGCAGCCGATTACTGGCTAGACAACTAAAAAAAAAGAGGGAATCATCCCATGTACATGAAATCAGAGTGAATAATAAACAAGTAAAAGATACAAAATTAATAGCAAAGGAATTTCAACAATTTTATGAGAAGCTATATAATATCCATAGAAAAAAGAAGAACTGCGCTAGCCACAAGATACCCAATGTGATTAGGGTATATGAAAGTATCAGGCCCACACTGTGGGTCTTGGTATCTAGTGTGTTAATATTGTGAATTCCCCAAACTCAATATATGTGTATCAAACTCTGTGCATAAACCCCTAAACCATAAAGATAAGAATATAAAGAATATATATTTGCTATTAAGCATAAATGACCTATCGAAAAAATACTAAATCTGTGTTCAAAGACACTCTGTATAATGTCCATACAGTCATATATCAAAAAATTGAAAAATTAAATAAAAAATAAACATAAAAAATAAATAAATGTCCATATAGTGAATGAACACCAGTGAAACAAAAATTTCAAATAAGGTACGGCAATAAAGAAAAGTTCCAAACGACTGAATTGCAAATGCACGTATTGAAAATCTTCTCCAAAGACGTGGTGTGTAGTGATGGACGAACTTCCGACGGGACGTTTCGCGAACGCGAAATGCGAACGGACCCAAACGTTCGCGAAACCGAACGTTCGCCGCGGGCCCCATTGACTTCAATGGGAGGCGAACTTTGCAAACCTTCATGTCGAATTTGCGGCCACGTGGTAATTATTAGGGGGTAAAACGTAGTCCCACCATCTGGACAATGACATAATACATGTATGAGGTGAATTTGGGATCGATAACTACAAGCATTTTTATTTTATTTGGGAAATTGTTCTAACAATTCAGGACTATGGAGCTAATGAAGGCAATGGAGGAGAGGGAAGGTCAGGGACCAGGGTAGGCAAAGAAGAGGGTGCAGGAGATGATCACCAGCAGCGTGACATACCGGAATGACACATGCACCGTGATAGAGGCATCTGACAGCAGCACCGTAATACAGAGCACTGACAGCAGCACCGTGACATACAGCGCTGACAGCAGCACCGTGACATACAGCGCTGACAGCAGCACCGTGACATACAGCGCTGACAGCAGCACCGTGACATACAGCGCTGACAGCAGCACCGTGACATACAGCGCTGACAGCAGCACCGTGACATACAGCGCTGACAGCAGCACCGTGACATACAGCGCTGACAGCAGCACCGTGACATACAGCGCTGACAGCAGCACCGTGACATACAGCGCTGACAGCAGCACCGTGACATACAGCGCTGACAGCAGCACCGTGACATACAGCGCTGACAGCAGCACCGTGACATACAGCGCTGACAGCAGCACCGTGACATACAGCACTGACAGCAGCACCGTGACATACAGCGCTGACAGCAGCACCGTGACATACAGCACTGACAGCAGCACCGTAAGCAGCCCCAGGAGGAAGTCAGCACAGCACAGGGATAGTGTGATCCCTTCATAATAAGAACCCCCAGGAGGAAGTCAGCACAGCACAGGGATATCATAAGCAGCCCCAGTAGAAATATGACACCGCTCAACCTCTTCAAAGAGGAGGGTAGGGGCATATAGTACGGTGTGCTTTTTTGGGTCAAGGAAGTGAGCCAAATGAATTAAGAAGGTCTGTGTGCTTGATTAAAAAAATAGTTTATAGACATATACATGGTCTACTGGTCACATGTGTTGAATTCCTCCGAGATCCATGCCTCATTCATTTTTAGAAATGTGAGGTAGTTAACACTGTCGTGAGCTAGGCGAGTACGCTTATCGGTCACAATCCCCCCTGCTGCGCTGAACGTCCTTTCGGACAGGACACTGGATGAGGGGCAAGCCAACAGTTCGATTGCAAATTGGGCAAGCTCTGGCCAGAGGTCAAGCCTGCCCACCCAGTAGTCTAGGGGTTCATCACTCCTCAGAGCGTCCACATCGGCCGTTAACCCAATGTAGTCGGACACCTGACGGTCTAGGCGTTCCCTGATGCTGGATCCGGATGACACCTGTCGATGGGTCGGCTGAAAGAATGACCTCATATCCGAAGTCACCAACACATCTTCAAACCGGCCTCTTCTTGCAGGCGCTGTTGGATTGGTACCCGCAAATCCTTCTCTGGGAGTGGGAATTGCTCCTCTGCCAGCGCACGCAAAAGCAGAATGCAGCATTTCTCGAAGCAAGGCCTGGAAGTGCTGCATTCTGACAGCCCTCTGCGACGGCGGTAACATTTCCGCCATTTTGTGTTTGTACCGGGGGTCTAAGTACGTTGCCACCCAGTACTGGTCCTTGACCCTCATGCTTTTTATACGGGGGTCCCTATTAAAACACTGGAGCATGAAGGCCCCCATTTGCACTAAAGTGGAAGCGGTGTGGTGGCCTGGCTCCTGCTCATCATCCAGGATAATGTCGTCCTCTTCATTCTCCTCTCCCCATCCTCGCACAACAGGGATCCCAGAAAGGTTTAAAGCATGCTCTTCTTGCTCCTGCTCATCCGCCCCGGCACCATCCTCCTCTGACTCCTCATCAGACTCCTGTTGTTGACTTGTCTCAGATAGAGTAGCCCCCCCTGGGAATTCATCCAGCATTGCGACTTCCTCATCTTCCCGCTCCTGCTCCTCCACAGCCTGATCAATGACACGACGCAATGCACGCTCCAGAAAGAAGGCATAAGGTACCATGTCACTGATGGCGCCATGGCTGCGACTGACCAGTTTGGTGATCTCCTCAAATGGCCGCAGAAGTCTGCATGTGTCGCGCATGAGCAGCCACTGGCGCGGTGAAAAAAAACCCAGCTCCCCAGAACCGTTTCTTTCGCAGAGTTCATACAGGTAGACGTTAACTGCACGTTTCTGCTGGAGCAGCCTATCAAGCATATAGAAGGTTGAGTTCCATCGCGTCGGGCAATCGCAAATAAGACGTCTGACCGGCAGATGGTGTCGCCGCTGAATGTCAGCAAGGCGAGCCATGGCCGTGTAAGATCTTCTGAAATGGGCCGAGATTTTCCTTGCCTGCCGCAAGATGTCCTGGACCCCAGGGTATTTGACAAGGAATCGCTGCACGACCAAGTTTAAGACGTGTGCCATGCACGGCACGTGCGTGATTTTGCCCTGTTTCAATGCGCTAAGCAGATTGGCACCGTTGTCACACACCACTTTACCAACTGTCAAATTGAGCGGTGTTAGCCACTCATCTGCCTGTGAACGCAAAGCTGAAAGGAGTGCCGGGCCAGTGTGGCTCTTTGCTTCCAGGCACAACAGACGCAGCACGGCATGGCAACGTCTCACCTGGCATGTGGAATAGGTTCTGGGGAGCTTGGGCGGTGCAGTGGAAGAGACGCTAGCAGCGGAAAAGGAGGAGGCAGCTGAGGAGGAGAGGGAGGAGGATGGAGTAGGAGGAGGAGAAGAAGAGTCAGGCCTGCATGCAATCCGTGGCGGTAAAACCAAATCTACACGGGTGCCACGGGTTACATGCTTGACGGCCGTCAGAAGGTTCACCCAGTGGGCAGTAAAACTGATATACCTTCCCTGCCCGTGTTTGCTAGACCACGTGTCTGTGGTCAGATGTATCTTGGCACCGACACTGTGTGCCAGAGATACATTCACTTGCCGCTGAACATGGCCATATAGCTCTGGGATGCCCTTCTCTGAGAAATACTTCCTTCCTGGGACCTTCCATTGTGGTGTTCCAATGGCCACAAATTTGCGAAAGGCCTCCGAGTCCACCAGTTTATATGGCAGTAGTTGGCGGGCTATGAGTTCTGACAAGCCAGCCGCCAACCGTTGGGCAAGAGGGTTATCCGGCGTCATCATTTTTTTACGCTCAAACATTAGGCCCACGGAAGCCTGCCTTTTTGCAGAAAAATGTGAGCTTGGCGTGATGGAAGGTGGAGTGGAGGACAATTGTGAGGAGAGAGGAGAAGGAGAAGTAGAAGACGAGGCTGGACGGTGAGAGCCTGCAGTGTGGCTTTGTGTGTTCCGTTGCTCCCACTGGGCTCGGTGATGGCTGCTCATGTGCCTTCTTAAGGCGGTCGTCCCTAGGTGAGTATTGGGCTTACCGCGACTAACGCGTTGACTGCAAAGATTGCAGATGGCAACGCTATTGTCAGCAGCGGACACGTTAAAAAAAGCCCACACTGCGGAGCCATGTGCCGGTGTCCTGGGAGCGCCAGATGTGACCGTACATGGTCGATGACTCGCTCCTGATACATTTGCAGTCTGCTTTGTCCCTGCTGTGCAATGTAAGTCATTGCTGCTTCTCCTCCCTATCTGCTGGTCCATATCTCCCTCTGAACTCCCCTCCTCTTCCTCTCTTGTGGGCACCCACGTGACATCACTAGACACGTCATCATCAACGTCACCTTCCCCACCGCTATAAGTAGAGATCTCGGAGTAGGCAGCAACACCGGGGACCAACCTCCTCCTTGGGCTGATCTGGGTACTGGCGTCAGACTGCTGAGTAGCGCTTGTTGCTACCTCCTCTTCCTGATCCAATACCAAGAGTGGCTGCGCATCAGAAATGTCCTCTTGATATGGATCGGAAAATAATTCCAGTGACTCAAGCGGAAGGTATGTGGTGGTGGTGGTGGTGGTCGTGTTGTTGGTGGTAGTGTCTTTGGGGGTGCACATAGCAGAGAGTGAAGAAGAGGGTGCAGATCGAGAGGATGAGGAGGGTGCAGAAGAGTAAGGCTGAGCGAGCCACTCAACCAAGTCTGGTGCATCCTTTAAAGTAATTGAACGCACCTTCTGCAACTTCCCACTTTGGCTCAAGCCTGTTGCTCCTGCCCTACCCCTACCACCCCTGCGGAAGGGCCTGCCTCTTCCTCTGCCTGTCATTTTTTAAATGACCCTGTGACAAAACTCTTAGTCCCTATACCGCTGAAGGACTGCTGCAGTATAGGGCAGCGGTCAGCAGTGGTGCACGTCAACCCTATCTATTGTGGACCGATAGCGGTCCTTACAGAACAGCAGACTGTACCGCACTCAAGCCTATGTACCGTAGCACCCTATACCAAGTTACCAGTCCTTATAAGAACTTTTGTGGAACAAGCAGGTTGTGTGTTAGTGATTAGCAGACTGTACGTCAGTCCCTATACCGCTGAAGGACTGCTGCAGTATAGGTGAGCGGTCAGCAGTGGTGCACGTCAACCCTATCTATTGTGGACCGATAGCGGTCCTTACAGAACAGCAGACTGTACCGCACTCAAGCCTATGTACCGTAGCACCCTATACCAAGTTACCAGTCCTTATAAGAACTTTTGTGGACCAAGCAGGTTGTGTATTAGTGTTTAGCAGACTGTACGTCAGTCCCTATACCGCTGAAGGACTGCTGCAGTATAGGGCAGCGGTCAGCAGTGGTGCACGTCAACCCTATCTATTGTGGACCGATAGCGGTCCTTACAGAACAGCAGACTGTACCGCACTCAAGCCTATGTACCGTAGCACCCTATACCAAGTTACCAGTCCTTATAAGAACTTTTGTGGACCAAGCAGGTTGTGTATTAGTGTTTAGCAGACTGTACGTCAGTCCCTATACCGCTGAAGGACTGCTGCAGTATAGGGCAGCGGTCAGCAGTGGTGCACGTCAACCCTATCTATTGTGGACCGATAGCGGTCCTTACAGAACAGCAGACTGTACCGCACTCAAGCCTATGTACCGTAGCACCCTATACCAAGTTACCAGTCCTTATAAGAACTTTTGTGGACCAAGCAGGTTGTGTATTAGTGTTTAGCAGACTGTACGTCAGTCCCTATACCGCTGAAGGACTGCTGCAGTATAGGGCAGCGGTCAGCAGTGGTGCACGTCAACCCTATCTATTGTGGACCGATAGCGGTCCTTACAGAACAGCAGACTGTACCGCACTCAAGCCTATGTACCGTAGCACCCTATACCAAGTTACCAGTCCTTATAAGAACTTTTGTGGACCAAGCAGGTTGTGTATTAGTGTTTAGCAGACTGTACGTCAGTCCCTATACCGCTGAAGGACTGCTGCAGTATAGGGCAGCGGTCAGCAGTGGTGCACGTCAACCCTATCTATTGTGGACCGATAGCGGTCCTTACAGAACAGCAGACTGTACCGCACTCAAGCCTATGTACCGTAGCACCCTATACCAAGTTACCAGTCCTTATAAGAACTTTTGTGGACCAAGCAGGTTGTGTATTAGTGTTTAGCAGACTGTACGTCAGTCCCTATACCGCTGAAGGACTGCTGCAGTATAGGGCAGCGGTCAGCAGTGGTGCACGTCAACCCTATCTATTGTGGACCGATAGCGGTCCTTACAGAACAGCAGACTGTACCGCACTCAAGCCTATGTACCGTAGCACCCTATACCAAGTTACCAGTCCTTATAAGAACTTTTGTGGACCAAGCAGGTTGTGTATTAGTGTTTAGCAGACTGTACGTCAGTCCCTATACCGCTGAAGGACTGCTGCAGTATAGGGCAGCGGTCAGCAGTGGTGCACGTCAACCCTATCTATTGTGGACCGATAGCGGTCCTTACAGAACAGCAGACTGTACCGCACTCAAGCCTATGTACCGTAGCACCCTATACCAAGTTACCAGTCCTTATAAGAACTTTTGTGGACCAAGCAGGTTGTGTATTAGTGTTTAGCAGACTGTACGTCAGTCCCTATACCGCTGAAGGACTGCTGCAGTATAGGGCAGCGGTCAGCAGTGGTGCACGTCAACCCTATCTATTGTGGACCGATAGCGGTCCTTACAGAACAGCAGACTGTACCGCACTCAAGCCTATGTACCGTAGCACCCTATACCAAGTTACCAGTCCTTATAAGAACTTTTGTGGACCAAGCAGGTTGTGTATTAGTGTTTAGCAGACTGTACGTCAGTCCCTATACCGCTGAAGGACTGCTGCAGTATAGGGCAGCGGTCAGCAGTGGTGCACGTCAACCCTATCTATTGTGGACCGATAGCGGTCCTTACAGAACAGCAGACTGTACCGCACTCAAGCCTATGTACCGTAGCACCCTATACCAAGTTACCAGTCCTTATAAGAACTTTTGTGGACCAAGCAGGTTGTGTATTAGTGTTTAGCAGACTGTACGTCAGTCCCTATACCGCTGAAGGACTGCTGCAGTATAGGGCAGCGGTCAGCAGTGGTGCACGTCAACCCTATCTATTGTGGACCGATAGCGGTCCTTACAGAACAGCAGACTGTACCGCACTCAAGCCTATGTACCGTAGCACCCTATACCAAGTTACCAGTCCTTATAAGAACTTTTGTGGACCAAGCAGGTTGTGTATTAGTGTTTAGCAGACTGTACGTCAGTCCCTATACCGCTGAAGGACTGCTGCAGTATAGGGCAGCGGTCAGCAGTGGTGCACGTCAACCCTATCTATTGTGGACCGATAGCGGTCCTTACAGAACAGCAGACTGTACCGCACTCAAGCCTATGTACCGTAGCACCCTATACCAAGTTACCAGTCCTTATAAGAACTTTTGTGGACCAAGCAGGTTGTGTATTAGTGTTTAGCAGACTGTACGTCAGTCCCTATACCGCTGAAGGACTGCTGCAGTATAGGGCAGCGGTCAGCAGTGGTGCACGTCAACCCTATCTATTGTGGACCGATAGCGGTCCTTACAGAACAGCAGACTGTACCGCACTCAAGCCTATGTACCGTAGCACCCTATACCAAGTTACCAGTCCTTATAAGAACTTTTGTGGACCAAGCAGGTTGTGTATTAGTGTTTAGCAGACTGTACGTCAGTCCCTATACCGCTGAAGGACTGCTGCAGTATAGGGCAGCGGTCAGCAGTGGTGCACGTCAACCCTATCTATTGTGGACCGATAGCGGTCCTTACAGAACAGCAGACTGTACCGCACTCAAGCCTATGTACCGTAGCACCCTATACCAAGTTACCAGTCCTTATAAGAACTTTTGTGGACCAAGCAGGTTGTGTATTAGTGTTTAGCAGACTGTACGTCAGTCCCTATACCGCTGAAGGACTGCTGCAGTATAGGGCAGCGGTCAGCAGTGGTGCACGTCAACCCTATCTATTGTGGACCGATAGCGGTCCTTACAGAACAGCAGACTGTACCGCACTCAAGCCTATGTACCGTAGCACCCTATACCAAGTTACCAGTCCTTATAAGAACTTTTGTGGACCAAGCAGGTTGTGTATTAGTGTTTAGCAGACTGTACGTCAGTCCCTATACCGCTGAAGGACTGCTGCAGTATAGGGCAGCGGTCAGCAGTGGTGCACGTCAACCCTATCTATTGTGGACCGATAGCGGTCCTTACAGAACAGCAGACTGTACCGCACTCAAGCCTATGTACCGTAGCACCCTATACCAAGTTACCAGTCCTTATAAGAACTTTTGTGGACCAAGCAGGTTGTGTGTTAGTGTTTAGCAGACTGTACGTCAGTCCCTATACCGCTGAAGGACTGCTGCAGTATAGGGCAGCGGTCAGCAGTGGTGCACGTCAACCCTATCTATTGTGGACCGATAGCGGTCCTTACAGAACAGCAGACTGTACCGCACTCAAGCCTATGTACCGTAGCACCCTATACCAAGTTACCAGTCCTTATAAGAACTTTTGTGGACCAAGCAGGTTGTGTATTAGTGTTTAGCAGACTGTACGTCAGTCCCTATACCGCTGAAGGACTGCTGCAGTATAGGGCAGCGGTCAGCAGTGGTGCACGTCAACCCTATCTATTGTGGACCGATAGCGGTCCTTACAGAACAGCAGACTGTACCGCACTCAAGCCTATGTACCGTAGCACCCTATACCAAGTTACCAGTCCTTATAAGAACTTTTGTGGACCAAGCAGGTTGTGTATTAGTGTTTAGCAGACTGTACGTCAGTCCCTATACCGCTGAAGGACTGCTGCAGTATAGGGCAGCGGTCAGCAGTGGTGCACGTCAACCCTATCTATTGTGGACCGATAGCGGTCCTTACAGAACAGCAGACTGTACCGCACTCAAGCCTATGTACCGTAGCACCCTATACCAAGTTACCAGTCCTTATAAGAACTTTTGTGGACCAAGCAGGTTGTGTATTAGTGTTTAGCAGACTGTACGTCAGTCCCTATACCGCTGAAGGACTGCTGCAGTATAGGGCAGCGGTCAGCAGTGGTGCACGTCAACCCTATCTATTGTGGACCGATAGCGGTCCTTACAGAACAGCAGACTGTACCGCACTCAAGCCTATGTACCGTAGCACCCTATACCAAGTTACCAGTCCTTATAAGAACTTTTGTGGACCAAGCAGGTTGTGTATTAGTGTTTAGCAGACTGTACGTCAGTCCCTATACCGCTGAAGGACTGCTGCAGTATAGGGCAGCGGTCAGCAGTGGTGCACGTCAACCCTATCTATTGTGGACCGATAGCGGTCCTTACAGAACAGCAGACTGTACCGCACTCAAGCCTATGTACCGTAGCACCCTATACCAAGTTACCAGTCCTTATAAGAACTTTTGTGGAACAAGCAGGTTGTGTGTTAGTGATTAGCAGACTGTACGTCAGTCCCTATACCGCTGAAGGACTGCTGCAGTATAGGGCAGCGGTCAGCAGTGGTGCACGTCAACCCTATCTATTGTGGACCGATAGCGGTCCTTACAGAACAGCAGACTGTACCGCACTCAAGCCTATGTACCGTAGCACCCTATACCAAGTTACCAGTCCTTATAAGAACTTTTGTGGAACAAGTGAGTTGTGAATGTTTAGCAGACTGCAGCAGAAGGGCAGCAGTCAAGTATAATATCCTTTCTATATTTGGAAGAAAGAATATTATACATGTACAAGCCTATTACTGTACCACTGATACCAGTCCTGAAAAGAACCTTTGTGGAACTAATAATAACAGCAAGTCTTTAAAATTACCCTCACTGCCTGACAACACTGCTTCCTTCCTGTCCCTATACAAATTGGCAAAAAAAGAGAACGATTAGTGGTTACTGGAACAGCTCTTTTGTGGACCTTGATAGTAACAGCTAATGATGATGATGATGATGATGATGATGAAAGACTAATCTGGCTGTCCCTGTAGCATACACCGTCCTTTCCCTTTCTCTAAACTAACAAAAGACACTCAGGCTGCTGCAAGAATCAGCAGCACAGCAAACCTATCAACACCTAACACCTATACCAGTCCTGAAAAGAACTTTTGTGTACCAAATAGCTAGTGGTTTATCTCTCCCTACTCCACACAGGAACCTGTCCCTATCGTAACAGAAGAAAGAATGTAAAATGGCCACCGGATCGGGTGTATTTATAGGTTAGGGGGAATGTACAAGTGTCCATGTGCTGTCATGTCTCAAGTGGCTGTCCTGTATCACATGATAAACGTGTCACCAAAGGTTAAAGTTCTTGTATACATTAAACACGTAAGTCCGCCGCGGCGAACGACGGAAAAAGGCGTTCGAACGTGCGGACCGCGAATGTCGGAAATTCGCCGCGAAACGACCGCCGGGCGAAACGTTCGTCCATCACTAGTGGTGTGCTTATCCCATCACCGAAATAAATGAATCAGCTCCTTACCAGATCCAGACGACCCCCCGTTACAGAGGGTCACCACAAGCAGTAGTAGTCAAAAGGGTGTCCGGATAGCGCCTCCTCCTCAGATGGTCACGAATCTTCCACACGATGGGGTTATGGCTGTTACTCACTCCCAACACGACGTGGTATCACATAAGGGAAAACATAGGCTCCAGATAGTGTAAAACCAAATGACTTTAATTCTTAAAAAGCGAACGTAAACACTTACATAAAAGACTTTAAAAGCAGGTTCAAAACAAAGACGTGCACCGGCCGGATACACGCCAACGCAAAGACCAACCCGTCCTTCCTGGTCCACAAAAACGAACACGACTTGGGGTGACGTCGACACGTTCGCACCGCCCTACGCGTTTCGTAATAATTTACGTCGTCCAGGGGCACGGGCGGCGTGCGACGTCACCCCTTTTATAACCATATATTTAACCAAGCCTCACTTTGGGTCAGCGGCCATTTTAGACGTCACAAACAATAGTAATCAAAGAGAACGTAGGCCAAGCCTCACTATCACTCACGAACGTCAGGTGTGCGTATCCGCAACGAACGTCCTATGGTTGCGGGCCAAGCCTCGTTTTCATGTGGACGTTATAGGATCATAAGCCAAGCCTCGCTTCCAGGCATTAGCCCTATCGGCAGAGTAACATGGCAGATGCCCTCACATGAAGGTGCGCCTCCTGAACCCCGGAACAGGGTACAGTGTGGATCGCCAAAAACAGAAGGGTAAAATAGATTAAAAATCAATAAGGTAAAACAATATAAAATTATAATAATGAATTAGAAAAAAATAATAATAAAAAAAAACTGACGTTCGTGAGTGATAGTGAGGCTTGGCCTACGTTCTCTTTGATTACTATTGTTTGTGACGTCTAAAATGGCCGCTGACCCAAAGTGAGGCTTGGTTAAATATATGGTTATAAAAGGGGTGACGTCGCACGCCGCCCGTGCCCCTGGACGACGTAAATTATTACGAAACGCGTAGGGCGGTGCGAACGTGTCGACGTCACCCCAAGTCGTGTTCGTTTTTGTGGACCAGGAAGGACGGGTTGGTCTTTGCGTTGGCGTGTATCCGGCCGGTGCACGTCTTTGTTTTGAACCTGCTTTTAAAGTCTTTTATGTAAGTGTTTACGTTCGCTTTTTAAGAATTAAAGTCATTTGGTTTTACACTATCTGGAGCCTATGTTTTCCCTTATGTGATACCACGTCGTGTTGGGAGTGAGTAACAGCCATAACCCCATCGTGTGGAAGATTCGTGACCATCTGAGGAGGAGGCGCTATCCGGACACCCTTTTGACTACTACTGCTTGTGGTGACCCTCTGTAACGGGGGGTCGTCTGGATCTGGTAAGGAGCTGATTCATTTATTTCGGTGATGGGATAAGCACACCACGTCTTTGGAGAAGATTTTCAATACGTGCATTTGCAATTCAGTCGTTTGGAACTTTTCTTTATTGCCGTACCTTATTTGAAATTTTTGTTTCACTGGTGTTCATTCACTATATGGACATTTATTTATTTTTTATGTTTATTTTTTATTTAATTTTTCAATTTTTTGATATATGACTGTATGGACATTATACAGAGTGTCTTTGAACACAGATTTAGTATTTTTTCGATAGGTCATTTATGCTTAATAGCAAATATATATTCTTTATATTCTTATCTTTATGGTTTAGGGGTTTATGCACAGAGTTTGATACACATATATTGAGTTTGGGGAATTCACAATATTAACACACTAGATACCAAGACCCACAGTGTGGGTCTGATACTTTCATATACCCTAATCACATTGGGTATCTTGTGGCTAGCGCAGTTCTTCTTTTTTCTATTTTTGTTTGATATATTTTTGGTATATATTTGAATTGCAGCTTCCGTTCAACACTATTTGCTTCTTTTTCCCGTAGCGCAGTTTTTCCCCTCTTTTTCCTGTTTGTTTACTTTCCAAATAGTCTAATTGCTGCTTCGGTTGTTTTGGGTCATACCAAGTTTTTAAGATCATGGATATTTTTGAATTTCGGGCAAAAAGGGTTGTAGACACAACTGAGGTTTTTGACTCTACCCCACCGTCAGTGGTCTCCGACACGAGTGGTCTTTTCTTACGACTTAAGAATTTGACCACATCCGAGATCCACCTCCAATGGGACATTGCCTTCCTGGAGACATATATCAGGGAGGCAATGGTCCCTAGGAGTCTGAGGTGGAACGTCAGTCCCCAACAAGGGGAACCGGACTTAGAAGGCTGGTACAGATATTTTAATGAATCGGGTGTGAGCTTACTACGCTTTTTAACTCAGAAAAAGAGCGAGAAAGCAGCCCGATTAGATATAGAGATTAAGGCCATTAGGGATTCCCTACTACCTCTCAGGGATAGTGAGGAATATAGGGAATGTTCCAAGAACCTGTTGAAGGTGCTTGAAAAAGAAGAAAAAGATCAGAAAATTAAGAAAAAACGGAAATACAATAGAGATAAGGAGGATTACAATACGGGGATGGTATTTTCCTGGCAGAGGGATTTAGATTTGGAAGAGGTGGTGGAGGTCCAGATGGACACATCCCAACAACTGAATTTATTGGGTGCAGTGGGAGGTAACCCCGCACAACCACCCCCGAATAGCACCCAACCTAATCCCGGTACTAGTTATGGGTTTAGGAGACCTATGAACAATCATAAAACTCCAAACCAGTCTAGGAATCAATATGTGGGAGCTCCCCAACAGAGAATCCCCAAAAAAGGTCCCAAGCCAAATGGGCCACACCCTTATCGAGTGCCTTTCTCTCCGAGAACAGGACGACCCAGCCATTCAGGGACCTATGGGCCCTCAGAATGGACTCAGGCCCCCTATCAAGGGAACCTCCCCTATCACAACAGAGACGATAGGAATTATAACTATAATGTTCCCACTCAAAATCGTTTTTTTCCCCTCTCTGATTCTGAGACCCCCAGGGGATCGGGCCGAGCAGGGGGGAATTGGAGGGCGGACCATAGACGCCATCCGGACCCCCATTTTCAGGGGAGCCCAGGGTTCAGACAGGGACACCAACAGCCCGCCTATGAGGAAGGGCCCCACACCAGTGGAAATAATAACCAACATTTTTTTCCCAGGGACAGCAGAGGCCTAAAAAGGTCCGTCGAACAAAGAGAGGGGTTAGAGGGGGGAGGCGAGCCCAATCAACAAAAAAGAAAGAGGCCATAGGAACTGGAATCTTTAACCTCAGCAAACAGATACTCACTACCTCTGAAACCAAAATACTAGACAAAGGTTTGAAATTTGCTCCGCCCAGATGCCTGAGCAAGTTTCAAACTTATATGGACGTACACAAATTCGTCCGTAAGTTAAACATAAAACGATATATGCTGGGTAATCCCATTAGAGAGAGTACTACGAGAATTACGGAGTTTCAACACTCCAACCTCTCAAATGCTTCCCTTTTTAACCCTCCAGGATCCCTTGCACCCAGTATTAAGGTGTTCAGGGATGTGGTACTACGTGACCTGGAGGATATTAGGGTAAAGAAAGTTAAAATGCGGAGAGATTTGGAGATGGGCCTAGACACCTTGTGTAATAACAAGTCCCTGGTCATTAGACCTGCCGATAAAGGGGGGGGGATTGTGGTACTAGACCGTTGTGACTATATGAAAGAGATGCATCGCATCTTGGAAGATAGGGAAACGTACACTATCCTGAATCGGGATCCAGTGGACAAGTATAGGAAAGAATTGGGTAGGATCGTGGAGGGAGGTCACCGGAGGGGCATTCTAAATGATAAAGAAAAACTTTTTTTGATACCCTGTGCCCCCCGTACACCTGTTATTTATTACCTCCCGAAGCTTCATAAGAATCAATCTTGCCCCCCGGGACGACCCATAGTCAGTGGTATCGACTCGGTTACGTCCCGGGTGGGCAAGTATATAGATCATTATCTACAACCTCTGGTCCAAAAGGTTCCGTCTTATGTCAAGGACACCAAACATATAATCAATCTCCTGTCCGGTATCACCCCTGGAGATGGTCTTTGGTTGCTCACAGCAGACGTGAACTCACTGTATACCATCATTCCCCATTCTTTAGGGGTCGAGGCAGTGAGATTATTCCTACAGAGGGGATCAGGCCTTCCTTCAGCTCAGATTGACTTCCTAATAGAACTGTTGGAATATGCGGCCGGACACAACTATTTCTGGTTTGACCAGCAATTTTACCGCCAGGATAGGGGAGTGGCCATGGGGGCTAAATATGCCCCCAGCCTGGCCAACCTCTTTATGGCCAAATGGGAGGAGGACGTCGTCGATGCCCCTAGAAGGTCTGAGATAGTCCTGTGGGCGAGGTATATCGATGACGTCCTCCTCCTTTGGGAAGGAACAGAATCAGACTTGCGGTCGTTTATGGCCGGTCTAAACGAAAACAACAGAGGAATTAAATTTAGCTTTGAGGCTAGCCAGGATGAGGTCAACTTTCTTGATCTTAACATCAGGAGGGTTGGCAATGAGTTCATTACATCTACATATTTCAAGTCAACAGACAGGAATTCGTACATCCCTACCGATAGTTGCCATTTTCAACCTTGGCTAAAAGCTGTTCCCCTGGGGCAATTTCTACGCCTCAGACGGAACTGTTCGGATATAGTAAAATATGATGAACAGGCAGCGATTTTGGCAGGTAGATTCCTAGAAAAGGGATATGATCCCGTTTCTCTTGGTGACACTATGGAGATTGCCCGAACTAGAGACAGACCCTCACTACTGGCAGATAGACAAAGTGCCAGGGCAGGTACACAGGGTGGCGTACCGTTTGTCACGACTTTCTCAGTCCAGCATCGTGGTGTGAGAAATCTGATTCAGAAACATTGGCACTTACTTACTAGTGACCATGTTTTGAATCCAGTTCTGCCTGTTAAACCTCAAATAATTTTTAAAGGGGCCTCTTCACTGGGAAACAAGATTGCCCCCAGTGTACAAGACCCGCCTAAGGCCAATAGATGTTTTTTTCAAAATCTAGTTGGCTATTATAAATGTAAGAACTGTCAGGTCTGTACCCTGAATTCATATAGGGGCTCTAAGATTTCTAGTATCGCATCTTCGAGCACCTCTAGGACATATGACATAGAGTCCTTTATTACTTGCTCCTCGGAGGCTGTGGTTTACCTTTTACAGTGCCCCTGTGGCCTCCAGTATATTGGGCGGACCAAGAGGGCATTTCGGGTCAGGGTGAACGAACACATTGGCAACATCAGACGGGGGTTTGACAAACACCCTGTGTCCAGGCATTACGACCAGACACACAAGAGAGACCCATCAGGCACCCTATTTGTTGGCTTAGACAAATATAAGCCCCACTGGAGGGGAGGGTCCTTGGTCAGGGAGATATCCAAGCTCGAAATGGCCTGGATTCATAAATTAAAAACATACATTCCGTTTGGCCTCAATGTGGACACCGATGTAAATGCCTTCATTAATAACTCATGAGGTGACCTGTTTTGATGTAATGTTTCCCTACAATGGTTTTACTGTATTAGTTACTGTGAAAAACCACTTGATTGCATTATTAATTTTTCTTGCTGCATTATTAATTTTTTTCTTGCTGTTTACTTTGGTGTATATCACTGTAGAGCACATTCTTGTGTGACAGACCTGGCTTTGGGTCTGGTGGCCTTTTAGGTTACTGTTAGGTCTATCCCTCGACGTTGTTTTGGGGCACTCCAGAAAAGTCCCTGGGGAACACGCGAGACAAGAATGGCACTTGAAATACATGTCTACAGCAATCTTATTTCCTAAGTGAATTTGATTGCTATATAAACACACCGGATAAACGCACTACCTTTGAGGTACCTTTACACCTATTTGTCCACACGTAATTGGACCTGTTGGCCGTATGAATGCAGCAGGAAGCGCAGAATTTCTGATGCATTCTTGTCCCTATTTGGGATGGCTTATTTTTTCTATATTTTTTTTTTTTTTTTTTTTTTTTTTTATTATTTTTTTTTATTATTTTTTTTTTTATTATTATTTTTTTCTAATTCATTATTATAATTTTATATTGTTTTACCTTATTGATTTTTAATCTATTTTACCCTTCTGTTTTTGGCGATCCACACTGTACCCTGTTCCGGGGTTCAGGAGGCGCACCTTCATGTGAGGGCATCTGCCATGTTACTCTGCCGATAGGGCTAATGCCTGGAAGCGAGGCTTGGCTTATGATCCTATAACGTCCACATGAAAACGAGGCTTGGCCCGCAACCATAGGACGTTCGTTGCGGATACGCACACCTGACGTTCGTGAGTGATAGTGAGGCTTGGCCTACGTTCTCTTTGATTACTATTGTTTGTGACGTCTAAAATGGCCGCTGACCCAAAGTGAGGCTTGGTTAAATATATGGTTATAAAAGGGGTGACGTCGCACGCCGCCCGTGCCCCTGGACGACGTAAATTATTACGAAACGCGTAGGGCGGTGCGAACGTGTCGACGTCACCCCAAGTCGTGTTCGTTTTTGTGGACCAGGAAGGACGGGTTGGTCTTTGCGTTGGCGTGTATCCGGCCGGTGCACGTCTTTGTTTTGAACCTGCTTTTAAAGTCTTTTATGTAAGTGTTTACGTTCGCTTTTTAAGAATTAAAGTCATTTGGTTTTACACTATCTGGAGCCTATGTTTTCCCTTATGTGATACCACGTCGTGTTGGGAGTGAGTAACAGCCATAACCCCATCGTGTGGAAGATTCGTGACCATCTGAGGAGGAGGCGCTATCCGGACACCCTTTTGACTACTACTGCTTGTGGTGACCCTCTGTAACGGGGGGTCGTCTGGATCTGGTAAGGAGCTGATTCATTTATTTCGGTGATGGGATAAGCACACCACGTCTTTGGAGAAGATTTTCAATACGTGCATTTGCAATTCAGTCGTTTGGAACTTTTCTTTATTGCCGTACCTTATTTGAAATTTTTGTTTCACTGGTGTTCATTCACTATATGGACATTTATTTATTTTTTATGTTTATTTTTTATTTAATTTTTCAATTTTTTGATATATGACTGTATGGACATTATACAGAGTGTCTTTGAACACAGATTTAGTATTTTTTCGATAGGTCATTTATGCTTAATAGCAAATATATATTCTTTATATTCTTATCTTTATGGTTTAGGGGTTTATGCACAGAGTTTGATACACATATATTGAGTTTGGGGAATTCACAATATTAACACACTAGATACCAAGACCCACAGTGTGGGTCTGATACTTTCATATACCCTAATCACATTGGGTATCTTGTGGCTAGCGCAGTTCTTCTTTTTTCTATTTTTGTTTGATATATTTTTGGTATATATTTGAATTGCAGCTTCCGTTCAACACTATTTGCTAGACATGTGCAGACTAGAATATTTCGTTTCGTTTTTTCGTTTTCGTCTTTAAATTTTATTTATTTAGTTACTCCCGAAATTCGTTTTTATTTATTTCGTTTTTCGTGCAAAAATTGCATTCGTCCGAAAATCCACATAAATTACGGTCGAATCTGTCTTGGAAGGCTTATGGTATCTGTCGAATGGATAAAGAAGATTCGATGGAGCTGCTAAACTATATAGCCTATAGGCGGAGCATTCGATTGCCGAAATGTACGATTGCAGTGTCGTATAGTTGCGACGATCCTGCCGAATATTATTATAAACGTGCAACGATCCCGTCGAATATTATTATACGTGTATGTTTTAAGTTGCTATGTCGAAACTGCGTCACTCATGTCGAATCTGCGTCGTTCATTTCTGTGCGTCTCCGCCCCAGCGTCCGCCGTCCGCCGTCCAGGCAGTCAGTGGAGAGAGACGAGAGACTGAGACAGATCGAAAATGGCGGCGAGCAGCAACACCAGCACAAACATGCGCTCGGCCTCGGAGGAAGCACTGGCAGGGCCATCTACTCTGGCAGCAGATGTGCCAGTGAGGAGGAGAAGATCACAGGGCAAGAGGGGGAAACAGGCTGCATCCAGCAGGAAGAGGAATATCACCTGGACTCATATAGAGTCCCAGGTCCTCGTAAGAGAAACTCTTCCTTGCTGGATGCAGCTGTGTGGCCCCCGCTCAAGAGAGACCACGCCAGAGTGGAAGAGGCAGAAGTGGGAGGAGATTGCCCGGAAGGTGGAGGAGCAGTACCACCACCAGCGTGACCCGACTGCCTGTCGCAAAAAATTCAGCGACCTAAAACGGTAAGTAACGTTTCCGATTTATTTAAAAAAAAATGTATTTACATTTTAACCACTTCAGCCCCAGAGGATTTGGCTGCCAAATTACAGTGCCAATTTTTGCGATTCTGCACTGTGTCGCTTTAACTGAAAATTGCGTGGTCGTGCGACGTGGCTCCCAAATAAAATTGGCCTTTTTTTCCCCTCAAATAAAGCTCTCTTATTTATTTTTTTTGTCTTTTTGCAATAAAAAACAATTATTTATAAAAATGTTTTTCCTTCAGCTTAGGCCGATACGTATTCTTCAACATATTTTTGGTAAAAAAAAAAAAAATCCCAATTAGGGATTATTGATTGGTTTGCGCAAAAGTTATAACGTGTACAAAATAGGGTGTAGTTTTATGGCATTTTTTTTTTATTTTTTTTTTACAAGTAATGGAGGCGATCGGCGATTTTTATTGTGACTGCGACAATATGGCGGACACATCGGACATTTTTGGGACCATTGTCATTTATACAGCAATCACTGCTATATAAATGCAGTGATTCCTGTGTAAATGACACTGGCAGTGAAGGGGTTAACCAGGGGGTGGCAGTGTAGGGGTTAAAGAGGAGGGCCGGTTAAAATAAAAAAATAAATAAAAAAAAAATAAAAAAAAGTCAGCAGCTGCAAACACTGCAGTTGCTGACTTAATAAACACAATCACCTGTCCAGGGCGCCCGCGATGTTGGCTGCCCGAGGCCAACCCGTCCCTCGGCTCTCGGGTCCCGGCGCCGCCATTCCCTGTAAGGGAAACAGGCAGTGGAGCCTTATGGCTTCACTGCCCGTTTCCTACTGTGCATGCGCGAGTCCCGCAGCTACTGCGCATGCGCGAGTCCCGCAGCGCTTTCCGAATGGGACGCGCTGTGTTATGGAACACACAGTTCCCAGAACACAGCGCGACTCATTACCCAGAAGACGCCGCGACGAAGACAGAAGACAGAAGATCTCCGCGGAAGAGGAAGATTAGGATAAAGTGCCTAGCAACAGGCATTTCTGGTAAGTTAAAAAAAAAATTTTTTCATTTTTTTTTTTTTAGAATTTTTTTAAATGTTTTTGTTTTTCAGGGTGGCCCTCCACTTTAAGTCTGTCCTAGGGGAGTGTTACTAAAGCCTCATACACACAGTCGGACTTTGTACAAACTTTTCCGTGGACTTTTGTACAAAGGGTGTGGTCCACAAGTTTGTATTGTATACACACGGTCGGACTTTTTCATAACAAACACGAACGTAATGATGTCACAACGTACTGACGCTGCTTCAAAAGAGGACGTTCAGTGACTCCAGCGCTACCTTTGGTGAACTTCTGTATTGTTGTCTGATCTTTTGCATTGGTTCTGAGCATGCGTGTTTGTATCTTGTACAAAAGTCCGATACTTTTGCGTACACACGGTTCGGACTTTGCTCCATCGCACTTTTGTTGCCAGAAAGTTTGTCCGTTCGCACAGCCAACAAAAGTCAGATGAAAACAGAAAAAGTTTGTCCGATGGAGCGTACACACAGTCGGATGTTGCTCCAAAACAGCTAATTTGCATGTTTGTTGTCAAAAAGTCCCACCATGTGTATGGGCCTTAAAGAGGAAGTAAACCCTGATGAGTTTACTTCCTCTTTTTTTCCCTGCAAAGGTAAAGCATAATGGACTACTATGCATCGCATAGTAGCTCATTATGTGTCACTTACCTGACACAGGAGCCAGCGAAGTCGCCGCTGATCCCTGTAGTCCGCCGCATCCATCTTGCTGGTGGCGTCTCGCAGCTCCGACCAATGACATCGGTGAAGCCGCGATGACGTCACTCCCGCGCATGTGCACGGGAGTCGACAAATTAGGCAAATCCATTCTTGGACTTGCCGCATTTAGTGCGCCTGCGCGCCGCTGTCTACGGCGCATGCGCCGTAGACAGCGGTGCCCATTTTCGGCCAAATATCTCCTAAACCATATAGGTTTAGGAGATATTGCTTGGACCTACAGGTAAGCCTTAATCTAGGCTTACCTGTAGGTCAAAGTGGTTTGAAGGGGTTTACTTCCTCTTTAACTTTGCGTGGCGTGGCTGTGTGTTAGTGACTGAACACTGATCTCTGCTCCAATCACATGTAGCAGAGATCAGTCACTTGTTGCTAGGCAGAATGGGGAGATGCTGTTTATGGCATCTCCCCGTTCATCCGCCCAGCGAGACGATCGCGGGTATCCCCACAGCGATGGAGCCCGCGGGACCCCCGACCGGACTCATGGGGGTCCCGACTGGCGGCACGCACGCGATGGCAGGGTGGCATATAGAAATGCCCATACCTGTACGCCAATATGCCTGCCCGTGGCATTCTGCCGACGTACATTGTCGTGTGCCGGTCAGGAAGTGGTTAACTGACAATTGGACGCTCCTGCGATGTACTACCCAAATTAAATGTATGCCCTTTTCCCGCCACATATAGAGCTTTTATTGGTGGCATTAGATCACCACACTGGGTTTTACATATTTTGTTATTGAAAAAAAGTTAGGGCCGGTTCACACTGCGGGCGATGCGAGGCGACACCGACTTGCCTCCCCGCGACCTGCCGCGACCTCAGCGGCGATTTGCAAATGACTTCTGTATAGAAGTCAATGCAAGTCACCCCGAGGTCGCCCAGAAGTAGTACAGGAACCTTTTTTCTGAGTCGGAGCGACTCGAGTCGCTCCTCTGAGAACGGTTCCATTGTACAGAACGGGGGCTACTTGTAAGATAGCGGCGAGGCGAGTCGTGTCGCCTCGCATCGCCCGCTGTGTGAACCGGCCCTAAAGTATAAAAAAAAAATATTTTGTTATGGTGGCTGGACTTAACCAGCTTGCGGACCTGCCACCATATGTGGAGGGGTCCAAATCCACAAGTGGTTAATGCAAAAGACACAAGAAAGGTAATTTACACCATACACAGTTCACACAAGCGCCTAATTAGAAAGGTGGACTGGACAGTGGACATTTATATGAATATTTATTTACTCGGCACAATCCCAATCGTGTCTTTTATATTTTATTATGGACCAAAAAAGCATACCTTTTTCTTAAAATGAATTTGGTTAATAAAAAAAAAGTGAAAATCTTGGGCTAAATGAAAAAAAGTGCCTAATCCAAAAATTCCATTTGCATTTCATACTACTGGTTCATTCTACAATTGTTTCCTGTGTTGATGTCATTTTCAGATTACAATTGTCGATTAATTATGGAACCCGTTTCTCTTCTCTCTTTGTTTTGCAGCTCCATTGCACGTAAACGCAGGCAGTCGGGTCGCAGAGGGAAGCGGGTGCCTCTCCTCCCCCATGAGGCGGAGCTTTTAGATGGCATAGGGGAGGAGGAGATCAGCCAGCTCCTGGCTCATCAAGGTTGGTGTCAGCATTACATTGTGCAGGAGGGTTTTTTGATTGGCAAGCATTGGGCATTCACCATGTTGTGTTTGATTTTATTTAAAGATCGTATCCAGGAGCGCCGCCGGAAGCCGAGGCCGGAGGAGGAGTCCTCGTCATCATCATCCTCTGCGTCAACACCCAGTAAGTACAGATACAGGATCCTTTTCCATTTGTCCAGCCTTCCATTGTCCATTCCGGTGTCATTGCTTCTCACTCAAGCAGTGACAGGTGGAGCCTCTGCGACGTTCTGTCAGGTAACGCAAGTGCTTGTGTAATTTACATAATCTGACAGAACGTCGCCGCTCTGAACTGAGGCGCCTGATCAGTGTCGTGCACCTAGCACTCGCCGCTGGAACCAGGACAGGTAAGTGCCTCCCTGTTTTTATTTTTTTTTTACTGTTTTTGTAATTTATTTTTGGATTGCCATGCTAATGGATAATTATTTAATTTTATCTTTATACAGTATTTATAGTAATATCTTTAAAGCTTGAACATTGTAAAGTTCATCATTTCTCCTTTATTATTAAATAGGTCTCGTCATCATCCAGTCAGAAGGGGAGACTGAGGAGGAGGAGGAGCCTGAGGCGGCAACGCCCACATGTAAGTTAGTATAATCTTGCTGGTATATCTGCTGCTGAGTGATCATACATGTTTCAATGTTTTTGTACTAATGTGTGTGAGATTGTTGTACACTGCAGATTGTAATTGTCTTTTCTATATTAAATTGATCAACAGCTGCTGATCAGGAGGTGGAGGAGACCTGCCCTGGAGAGGCTGCTGGGGATGCGCCGGAAGGTGACCAGCCAGACGCGGCAGATGCAGGGAGTAAGTACAACTTTTTTAGTATTTTCCAGGGAAATAGTATTTTAAATATGAAATGCTGGTGGCATACACTGACTGCTCTGTACACACTCAGCCCGCCCATTACATGGCACAGTAAATCGTTCCTTCGCTGTCTGCAACTTTAAGGACAGGATGATATGATATCAGCGTTCAGTTCAGCTCTTCCTGATAACCCCTGAGCTCCCTGGAATGTCCCCCCTCCCCCGATCACTGCACAGCAGGTTGGAAGCAGAGGATGTGTGTGAGTGATGATCAGTGTCCAGCTACACACACAATGCTATTACTGATATCAGTGCTGTGCAGGGCAGTCATTGTGTTGGCTCTGTTTGTTTCTTTCTTCTGCTGGCGACCAGGCTGCTGCCCATTACTAGTCCATAGGGATTCTCCAGGTTACTGCTGCTGATACTAGTGCAGCATGCCATTTACTAGAACTGGGCTGTATTTTCCCTCACTTGCAGCATCTGAAATTGTCTTTTTCTCCTCTCCCTTCCACCAGCAGCTGCAGGAGAAAAATATAGCCAATAATTTCTAAAATGCTGCCCCCCCGAGGTCTGCACACCCGCTGTGCCCATTATGAGGGGTTCCCATCATCCCTGTGCTAATTTCTGGGGTCTTTACAACTGCTGTGTCCATTATGAGGGGTTCTCACCATCCCTATGCTGAGTTCCCGGGTCTGTACACCCACTGTGTCCATTATGAGGGGTTCTCACCATCCCTGTGCTGAGTTCCCGGGTCTGTACACCCACTGTGTCCATTATGAGGGGTTCTCACCATCCCTGTGCTGAGTTCCCAGGTCTGTACACCCGCTGTGCCCATTATGAGGGGTTCTCACCATCCCTGTGCTGAGTTCCCGGGTCTGTACCCCCGTTGTGCCCATTATGAGGGGTTCCCACCATCCCTGTGCTGAGTTCCCAGGTCTGTACACCCGCTGTGCCCATTATGAGGGGTTCTCACCATCCCTGAGCCAAGTTCCCAGGTCTGTACACCTGTTGTGCCCATTATGACGGGTTCCCACCGATAGGCTGCAGTGATGGAGGTGACACTGCATATAGGTATCACTCAGTGCCCATGGGCACTGATAGGTGGTACTGAAGGGCCTGCACTGATTATCAGTGCCTTAAATTATCTGTGTACATATCCCCTGTACAGGGCCAGTGCTACCTATAGACAAGGTAGGTGCTGGCCTAGAGCACACATCAATCCTGGGTGCCTTACCGATGCCCCCACCCACCACCTCCAGGCTCAGTGACGGACTCCACCCCCAAAATGTTAGCAATCTATAAAAAGGTGGTGTACTGTATACATGGGCAGGGCAAAAGGGGTGGAGTCAGTGGTGGGGCCAAAGGGGCGGCAAAATTAGGTTTCGCCTAGGGTGTTAAACTCTTTCCTCATGATGTCTGATTTAGTGATGTCCAGTTCATGAATGATTCGTTCTTTTGAATCGATTATTTTCAGTGAACTGGATGTCGGATGAATCGATTTATCTGAGTGAACTGATTCGTTTGAAACACTTCACTCTGTGCACTCACTCAGTACACTACAGTACATACATAGCAGAGCAGGCCTGGTAATATGATCCTGGAGTGAGATCAGCTGACTCTAAGCACAGTGACACTCAGGAACTGGATACAAACTTAAAACAAGAGTCAGGAGTTCATTCACAGTACACTGAGTTAACCACTTCAATACTGGGCACTTAAACACCTTCCTGCCCAGACCAATTTTGAGCTTTCAGCGCTGTCGCACTTTGAATGACCATTTGCGCGGTCATGCTACACTGTACCCAAATGAAATGTTTATCATTTTTTTCCCACAAATAGAGCTTTCTTTTGGTGGTATTTGATCACCTCTACGGTTTTTATTTTTTGCGCTACAAATAAAAAAAATACCGAAAATTTTCAAAAAAAAAAATATTTTTTTGTTTCAGTTTCAAAACTTTTTAAATAAGTACGTTTTCTCCTTCACTGATGGGCACTGATGGGGCTACACTGATGGGCACTGATAAGGCGGCAGTGTTGGGCACCAATGAAGTGGCACTGATAGGCGGCACTGATGGGCGACACGGACGGACACTGATAGGTGGCACAAATTGGCATGGATGGGCGGCACAGATGGTCGGCACGGATGGGCAGCATGGATAGGCGGCACAGGTGGGCACTCATAGGCGGCACAGGTGGGCACTCATAGGCGGCACAGGTGGGCACTCATAGGCGGCATTGGTGTTATGCTATAGTAATGGATGCCAATCAGTGCCAAACAATAATGCATGCCAATCAGTGATGCCCATTGTGGGCACTGATTGGCATCCATTATGGGCACTGATTGGCACCCATTGTGCTAACTGGCATCCCTGGTGGTCTAGGGAGGATTACCTTTTCCCTGGTGGTCTGGTGGTGTCCCTGGTGGTCCAGTGTGGTCATCCTCGGGGGGGCTGTGCTGATAATCGATCAGCACAGACCCCCCCCTGTCAGAGGAGCAGCCGATCGGCTCTCCTCTACTCGCGTCTGACAGATGCGAGTGAGGGAAAGCCGATCACCGGCTCTTCCCATTTACACTGTGATCAGCCGTGATTGGACACGGCTGATCACGTGGTAAAGATTCTCCGTCTACGAGTACGACTACGACTCTTTACCGAGATCGTAGTTGCCGGGTGTCAGACTGACGCGCGCGCAGCGGCTCATAATCCTGATCACGTCATAATACATCCGGTCAGGATTATGAAACCACTTTGCCGCCGTCAATTGCCTATAGGGTGGGCGGCAAGTGGTTAAATAAAGAATCATACAAGTTGTTACCGAGTTAAAGAGTCATATCAGTTTTTAGAACCCAGTACACTGAAAGAATCACGAGTCACCACCAGTAAAAAAATACACTAAACCAGTGATCAGGTGGTATGGACAGCCTCAGGCCCTTTCACACTCGTGCGACTAGTCCTGCTACTTGAGACTGCAAAGTCGCATGACAAGCCACACACCATGATTACCAAGGAGTTCAGTTCATATCTGTGCGACTTCAAAGTAGTTTTTGTACTACTTTTGTCTGACTTTGATGCGACTTGTGGCAGAGACATCAAGATTACACAAACATTGCTTCAAGTCATGGCAAAAATCATGGCAAAAGCATTTGACTTTCAAGTCGCACAAGTGTGAAACTAGCTCATGGTAGTGGTAGTAAAATCTGATCATCGCTCCTGCGCATGCGCTGTAAAGGCTACGGGCAAATCTGATGGCTAGCAATGTTAACTGGAAAGTTGGCCCATCAGAATGCAGTTCACATGCACAAAAACCCACTTTTCATTTAGGCTCCATTTCCACTTGTGCAACTTGTCCTGCGACTTTGTACTCTATGATTTCCAATGAGTATTATATTTGTATCTGTGCCACTTCAAAGTAGTCCCTGCACTACTTTGGTCCCACTTTGATGCAACTTGAGATCCATAGACCTCTGGAATACACAGGCATTGCTTTAAAGTCGCATCAAAATTGCGGCAGAATTGTACAAATTTCAGGCTGTGTTGGCCTGAAAAGCCTGAAAGTTGCACGATTCTGCCGTAACTTGAAGCCATGCCTGTGTATTCTGGAGGTATATGGACCTCAAGTCACATTAAAATGGCCTAAATGAAAAGCGGGGTTTGTGTGCATGTGAACTGCATTCTGAGTCAACTTCACAGTTAACATTGCTATCCATCAAATTTGTGGAAACCTAGGCTCAGGGCCAGTTCACACTGCTGCATAGTGCAAAATCGCATGCGATTTGCACTGCAGTGCAAATTGCAGGCGATGTCCGTGCAATGAGATTTCAGCCATACAGATAGTATGGAAATGAAATCGTATCGCATTCGGACTAAACTCGCACTGGAACCTTTTTTGTTTCCGCACCAGAATCGGATCACATGGCACCCATGCGATCTGATTCATGTCCAAACTGACACTTCGCAGTGCGACATGCTAACTGAAATGGGGGTGTCATTAACATTGTATGACACTCCCCAGCAGTTCGCATATGTCGTTGTGAACTGTTGTGCGAGTCGGGTGCGATGGAGGAACCCGTAGTGGAATCGCAGGGTTCCCGCATCGCACAAGTGTGAACCCAGCCTAACACAGTTGTTTGCGTATCACCAAAATTCATGACACTGAGCTAATCTGACAATAGGCTAGTGCTCTGCGCCGATGAACTAAATCAAAGTAACCGTCCCCATGTTACCATGTTATGTATGGTTAGAGTGCAGAAGCCATGTGTAATATATGTATTGTATTATCTATCTAATGTATTTCCTTTTCCTCACAGGTGAAGTCTTTATCCTTGAGCTTCACCCCGTGGATGTGGATGAGTCCAACCTGCCCGCGTCTGGTTGGCCTGACCGTCCTTCCTCAGCAGCTTCTCCAGGGCCCTTCCATCCTCCAGTATCCCCCCCCCACCTGGATACAGCCATGGGTGCTGCCTCCTCCTCCTCCTCCGTGCCTCAGGCCGCGGTTCCCCCCCCTCCCCCCCCCTCCAGAGCCACATATAGATTATCTGTGGCGCATTTTGGAGGTCCAAGAAAGGCAGTACGCCTACATCAGGAGGCTAGGGCGTTCCTTGGGCCTCCACAATCGCCGCCAGTATGTGGCTCTGGAGAGGTGCCGAAGGAGCCTTCGGCACCTTGGTGAGCAGATGACTGGGATGAATATGTCCCTACAGCGTCTGCTCACCAGGTCGGGGGAGGATCAGGAGGATATGTAAATAGTTTTTTTTTGTTTATTTGTACATATTTTTGTATTTTTTTATATTTTGTTACATTAAAAAAAATTGTTGTTTAAAACTACTTGTTTTCTTGAATTTTGCTTTCCTAGTTCGATTCATTATGATATGTATGTGATGTTGTTTCTCTAAATTAACTACTCCATTTATAGTTATAAACTTAGTAGAGGCCTTATAATTGTGCTTTTCCTACATTTAACCATCAGGCTGAACTTAGAAAATTTAAGAGATTTCTCTCTACACTATTTCACTGTGCAGAGGGTAATCCCATGTATATTGTGTCCAGCAGTGGCGAAATTATCAGAGTCGCAACAGTCGCAAGCGGGACTGGGCCCTGTAGTTAACAATAAAAGTAGTGTGTATCTATCACAATATAAGAAAGGATTACGCTAGACAGGGTATTAATTACAGAACCGATCTTAAATATATTCTGGCGCTCTACATGTTTCGTGTTTTGGTCAACGCTTCCTTAGGAGCTTTATCAATTTTTTACATTTCTTCATGGGGGCACCCCAAGAGAAATATGCAGGAAGAAAAAGGAGAACCACAAGAAAGTATTTCTCTAGGCAGATAGAGCGATTTTCACATCGACATCACACTTTAATATGTATAGGAGCCTGTGGTTGGCACTTGGCATAAGGGCTTCAGATATTTATGGTATAAGGCAGCAACGGGAGGTGATTTTGCACCATACTCTCTTAAATTCAGTTAGCCAATTCCTGTATCTTCTCCAACAAGGTAAAATGTAGGCGAGCTTGTCTCAATAGCTTCAGGGTTCAGAGGGGGACCTTTGAGCCCCTTGGGTGTCTTCCTCTACCGGGAGATAGGGCCCTGTAGTTCACCACTTCAGGGGGCCCACTGGCCGCCCGCCCGACGCGTGAAGGGCCCACCTGCCTGTCGGGGGTTTGTGTCTGTTAGGTTCATGCCGCGGGGAGGGGGGCTTTCATCAACTGTGAGGGGAGAGACTGTGAGAGAGAAGCGCTCCGCCCCCGCCTATCCATAGGCAGAGATACTGTAAGGGATGTGGAGCAGACACTTAAAAAACTGGGCTGACCAATTCATTGAAGGCGACGGAGGAGCTCTCCCCTCTGCGATTGCACAGTGTTTAAGGATGAGATCGGTGGGGGGATGGGATCAGTAAGAAGTGCCCCTCCAGTACCACCATTGCCCCCCTGCAGTACCACCGCTGCACTGGTGTCCACACGCTGCACTGGGGGACACAGGCTGCACTGGGGGGACACTGCACTGGTGGATACACGCTGCACTGGGGGACACACTGCACTGGTGGATACACGCTGCACTGGGGACACAGGCTGCATGGGGGGTCACACACTGCACTGGTGGAGACAGGCTGCACTGGGGGACACAGGCTGCATTGGTGTCACACGCTGCACTGGGGGACACAGGCTGCACTGGGCTCCACACGCTGCATGGGGGGTCACACACTGTACTGGTGTCCACACGCTGCACTGGTGTCCAGTGTCCACACGCTGCACTGGGGGACACAGGCTGCACTAGGGGACACAGGCTGCATTGGGGGTCACACACTGCACTGGTGGACACACACTGCACGGGGGACACAGGCTGCATGGGGGACACACGGCACGCTGCACTGGTGGACACACACTGCACTGGTGTCCACACGCTGCACTGGGGGACACACTGCACTGGTGACACAAGCTGCATGGGGGGTCACACACTGCACTGGTGTCCACACGCTGCACTGGGGGACACACACTGAACTGGTGTCACAGGCTGCATTGGGGGACACAGGCTGCATTGGTGTCACACGCTGCACTGGGGGACACAGGCTGCACTGGGGGACACAAGCTGCATGGGGGGTCACACACTGCACTGGTGTCCACACGCTGCACTGGGGACACACACTGAACTGGTGTCACAGGCTGCATTGGGGGACACAGGCTGCATTGGTGTCACACGCTGCACTGGGGGACACAGGCTGCACTGGGCTCCACACGCTGCATGGGGGGTCACACACTGTACTGGTGACACAAGCTGCATGGGGGGTCACACACTGCACTGGTGTCCACACGCTGCACTGGGGACACACACTGAACTGGTGTCACAAGCTGCATGGGGGGTCACACACTGCACTGGTTTACACACGCTGCACTGGGGGACACACACTAAACTGGTGTCACAGGCTGCATTGGGGGACACACGCTGCATTGGTGTCACACGCTGCATTGGTGGACACAGGCTGCATTGGTGTCACACGCTGCACTGGGGGACACAGGCTGCACTGGTGGACACACTGCACTGGTGACACAAGCTGCATGGGGGGTCACACACTGCACTGGGGGACACACACTGAACTGGTGTCACAGGCTGCATTGGGGGACACACGCTGCATTGGTGTCACACGCTGCATTGGTGGACACAGGCTGCATTGGTGTCACACGCTGCACTGGGGGACACAGGCTGCACTGGTTGACACACTGTACTGGTGACACAAGCTGCATGGGGGGTCACACACTGCACTGGTGTCCACACGCTGCACTGGGGACACACACTGAACTGGTGTCACAGGCTGCATTGGGGGACACAGGCTGCATTGGTGTCACACGCTGCACTGGGGGACACAGGCTGCATTGGTGTCACACGCTGCACTGGGGGACACACACTGTACTGGTGTCACAAGCTGCATGGGGGGTCACACACTGCACTGGTGTACACACGCTGCACTGGGGGACACACACTGAACTGGTGTCACACGCTGCATTGGGGGACACACGCTGCATTGGTGTCACACGCTGCATTGGTGGACACAGGCTGCATTGGTGTCACACGCTGCACTGGGGGACACAGGCTGCACTGGTTGACACACTGTACTGGTGACACAAGCTGCATGGGGGGTCACACACTGCACTGGTGTCCACACGCTGCACTGGGGACACACACTGAACTGGTGTCACAGGCTGCATTGGGGGACACAGGCTGCATTGGTGTCACACGCTGCACTGGGGGACACAGGCTGCACTGGGCTCCACACGCTGCATGGGGGGGTCACACACTGTACTGGTGTCCACACGCTGCACTGGTGTCCAGTGTCCACACGCTGCACTGGGGGACACAGGCTGCATTGGGGGGTCACACACTGCACTGGTGGACACACATTGCACGGGGGACACAGGCTGCACTGGGGGATACACGGCACGCTGCACTGGTGGACACACACTGCACTGGTGTCCACACGCTGCACTGGGGGACACACTGCACTGGTGACACAAGCTGCATGGGGGGTCACACACTGCACTGGTGTACACACGCTGCACTGGGGGACACACACTGAACTGGTGTCACAGGCTGCATTGGGGGACACACGCTGCATTGGTGTCACACGCTGCATTGGTGGACACAGGCTGCATTGGTGTCACACGCTGCACTGGGGGACACAGGCTGCACTGGTGGACACACTGCACTGGTGACACAAGCTGCATGGGGGGTCACACACTGCACTGGTGTCCACACGCTGCACTGGGGGACACACACTGAACTGGTGTCACAGGCTGCATTGGGGGACACACGCTGCATTGGTGTCACACGCTGCATTGGTGGACACAGGCTGCATTGGTGTCACACGCTGCACTGGTTGACACACTGTACTGGTGACACAAGCTGCATGGGGGGTCACACACTGCACTGGTGTCCACACGCTGCACTGGGGACACACACTGAACTGGTGTCACAGGCTGCATTGGGGGACACAGGCTGCATTGGTGTCACACGCTGCACTGGGGGACACAGGCTGCACTGGGCTCCACACGCTGCATGGGGGGTCACACACTGTACTGGTGTCCACACGCTGCACTGGTGTCCAGTGTCCACACGCTGCACTGGGGGACACAGGCTGCATTGGGGGTCACACACTGCACTGGTGGACACACATTGCACGGGGGACACAGGCTGCATGGGGGACACGCACTGCACTGGGGGATACACGGCACGCTGCACTGGTGGACACACACTGCACTGGTGTCCACACGCTACACTGGGGGACACACTGCACTGGTGACACAAGCTGCATGGGGGGTCACACACTGCACTGGTGTACACACGCTGCACTGGGGGACACACACTGAACTGGTGTCACAGGCTGCATTGGGGGACACACGCTGCATTGGTGTCACACGCTGCACTGGGGGACACAGGCTGCACTGGTGACACAAGCTGCATGGGGGGTCACACGCTGCACTGGGGGACACACACTGAACTAGTGTCACAGGCTGCATTGGGGGACACACGCTGCATTGGTGGACACAGGCTGCACGGGGGACACGCGCTGCATTGGGGGACACGCGCTGCATTGGGGGACATGGGCAAGCTGCATTTTTTGGGCATGGATAAAGTTGTTCATAGAAGCTTCCTCTTGACAGTTATGGTAACTTTAAATCAGAAACAGAAATGTTTTACTTTTGTTATACATTGTAAAAAAAAAAAACAAAGTATCAAAATAATGCTTTTTGGGGGGGCCTTCCTGATTTCTTGCACCGGGGCCCTGAGGTTTCTAGTTACGCCTCTGGTGTCCAGTCACGCCTTTCAGCTTTCCCTCCACCAGAATACACAGCAGATAGTTACAGCAGGGGTTAACCATACAGCCCTCAACAGTTTACAGGGCATAGGTTGAAGGCTTGCAATCATGAGGGCAACAGTTAACTGGACAGAGGTTCACAGGCTGAGGCTAGCACAATCACAAGGGGAAACAGCTCAAAGGGCAGGCATCATTTCCACTTTTTCCAGGGCTTGAGTAACATGGCAGCAGGGTAGATTACTCACACCAGTGACTTCAGACAATTGCAGATGGTCATGAAACAGGCGGTGTAATTGTTATTTGTTATGCAGTGATCTTCCTCTGTCTGCTTACCAATACCTCCCCTCATGTGTTCAGACTAAGAGGCCAGACACTTCCACCTGGTGGTTTTTATAACCTCTCCTCTAGCATGGCTCCACCCCAGGCCCTATCAGGGAACCTTATATTAACCTGTGCACCGCAAGCTAGTAGTGATTAGAAACCACTAAAGTATCCAAGGTGTGGTTGGGTTCCTGCTTGCTGTGTGCTCTATGTTTGTCTCTGTTACTGACATTGGTGTGTTCTCAGCGATTCCTGTCTGCTTGTGACCTTCACTTTTTGGCATGTCCACAACCATCCCTGTCTGCCTGTGACCCAGAACCTTTGGCGTGTACTCTGTTCCAGTCTGCTAGTTGCCCTGAACTCTGCCTTATACCCTTACTACTATCATTGTTGTCCCAGCCTGCTGCTTCCTTCTCTTGTAGTCTACTGAGAGTGTGAGCTGTGAGACCCTAGGGGCCGCGACCTGGAGCCAGACTGCAGCGAAGTCCATCCTCACCACTGGAGGCTCTGGTGAACACCTGCTGGCTCTTAGGCCGCGTACACACGGGCGGACTGTTCGCCCAACCTTGTCCGCTGAACAGTGTTTGGGCGGACAGTCCGCTCGTGTGTGGGCTTTCAGCGGACAGTTTCAGCGGACAGTTGGACGGACAATGTCTTTCGGAAATTCCGAAAAACTGTCCGCTGAAACTGTGTTTGAGCGAACAGTCCGCCCGTGTGTGGGCTTGTCCGCTGTACTTTCGAAATGAGCGGACTGTTCCCGCTCGGAAAGTCCGCCCATTTCGAGCGCGTGTACAGGTAGGCGGGGCCCGCGAAGGAGACGTCGCGGGCTCCGCCGCCTGGAATGGGCTTAAAGGGGAACCCCAACGCCGAAAAAAATCGGCGTGGGGGTTCCCCCCAAGTCCACACCAGACCCTTGTCCGAGCACGCTACCCGGCCGGCCAGGAAAGGGGGGCGAGCGAGCGCGCCCCCCCTCCTGAGCCGTACCAGGCCGCGTGCCCTCAACATGGGGGGTGCCTTGGGGAAGGGGGGGCCGCGCGGCCCCCCCACCCCAAAGCACCTTGTCCCCATGTTGATGAGGACAAGGGCCTCTTCCCGACAACCCTGGCCGTTGGTTGTCGGGGTCTGCGGGCGGGGGGCTTATCGGAATCCGGGAGCCCCCTTTAAGAAGGGGGCCCCCGGATACCGGCCCCCCACCCTATGTGAATGAGTATGGGGTACAATGTACCCCTACCCATTCACCTGTGAAATAAAGTACAAATAAAAACACAACACAGGGGGAAAAAATATTTTATTGCACAGCCGGGGGTCTTCCGTCTTCGGGGGTCTTCTCGCCGGACTCCTCCGCTATGTGTGTGTAGCTCTTTTGCCAGCGGAGGAGTCCGGCTTTCTTCCTCCCCGCCGCCGGCCTCTTCTCCCGACTTCGGGGGTCTTGTCCCCCTCTTCGGTTCTTCTGCCGGGCCACCGCGCCTGGTCCGGTGGCCCGGTCTTCTGTCGCCGCCTTCCGTTCTTCTGTCGCCGCCTTCGGTTCTTCTGCCGGGCCACCGCGCCTTCTTGTAGCTCTTTTACAGGCGGTGGCCCGGTCTTCTGTCGCCGTCGCCGCCTTCCGTTCGTGTTCTTCTTCTTGTTCTTCTTGTTCTTCTCCTGGAGATGTTGACTCGACGAGCTCTCCGGCCGGAATGCCGGGGACGCGCTGTGCGGTCACTTATATAGTGACAATGGGGCGGGGTCACATGGTATATGTCACATGGGTTGGTCACATGGGGACTATGACATCGTAAGGGGGCGGGGTCACCATGTGACATCAACCCATGTGACATATACCATGTGACCCCGCCCCATTGTCACTATATAAGTCACAGCGCAGGGCGGCTCTGGCATTCCGGCCGGAGGGAGCGATGTGTCAACATCGCCTGGAGAAGAACAAGAAGAACAAGAAGAAGAACACGAACGGAAGGCGGCGACGGCGACAGAAGACCGGGCCACCGCCTGTAAAAGAGCTACAAGAAGGCGCGGTGGCCCGGCAGAAGAACCGAAGGCGGCGACAGAAGAACGGAAGGCGGCGACAGAAGACCGGGCCACCGGACCAGGCGCGGTGGCCCGGCAGAAGAACCGAAGAGGGGGACAAGACCCCCGAAGTCGGGAGAAGAGGCCGGCGGCGGGGAGGAAGAAAGCCGGACTCCTCCGCTGGCAAAAGAGCTACACACACATAGCGGAGGAGTCCGGCGAGAAGACCCCCGAAGACGGAAGACCCCCGGCTGTGCAATAAAATATTTTTTCCCCCTGTGTTGTGTTTTTATTTGTACTTTATTTCACAGGTGAATGGGTAGGGGTACATTGTACCCCATACTCATTCACATAGGGTGGGGGGCCGGTATCCGGGGGCCCCCTTCTTAAAGGGGGCTCCCGGATTCCGATAAGCCCCCCGCCCGCAGACCCCGACAACCAACGGCCAGGGTTGTCGGGAAGAGGCCCTTGTCCTCATCAACATGGGGACAAGGTGCTTTGGGGTGGGGGGGCCGCGCGGCCCCCCCTTCCCCAAGGCACCCCCCATGTTGAGGGCACGCGGCCTGGTACGGCTCAGGAGGGGGGGCGCGCTCGCTCGCCCCCCTTTCCTGGCCGGCCGGGTAGCGTGCTCGGACAAGGGTCTGGTGTGGACTTGGGGGGAACCCCCACGCCGATTTTTTTCGGCGTTGGGGTTCCCCTTTAAGCCCATTCCAGGCGGCGGAGCCCGCGACGTCTCCTTCGCGGGCCCCGCCTACCTGTACACGCGCTCGAAATGGGCGGATTTGCCTCCTCCTTACGTGGGCGAGTCCGTTCATTTCAAAAGTTGAGCGAACTGTTTGCCCAACCTTGTTCGTCAAACAGTCCGCTCGTGTGTGGGCAAGTCCGCTCATGCAAATTTTGAGCGGACTGTTTGACAAACTGTTTGCCGAACAAGGTTGGGCGAACAGTCCGCGCGTGTGTACGCGGCCTTAGACTCCGCGCCCAGGGGGAATCTATGCTCCAGCTCCCATTGGGATCTGTGTTAGTGATCCTGTAGACCTGTGTCCTGAATCTCCCTGGGTACAATCCGCAGCAGTCAGTCCTAAGATCAGCTACCTGTACCTAGCAGTGCACTTCTAACTTCTATGGAGTGCATCTGTCACCTGGTCTCAGGAGACCTTACAGGCAGAGGATCAGAGAGGGCCCTGGTGTCCCCTGGGTCAGAGATGGCAAATATGAGGGGTCATGGGCATCTGGGTGCAGCTCAGCAGTGACCAACTAATCTATCTTGCATAGAATCACGTTTCCAGCTGTATGTTTCTTTGTTCTATGTTGTGTTGGTAACATATTCTGATCCTTGAGTTGACAGTCGCTCCATCAATAATAATCATTGTCTCTTATTTCCAGACCATCATACAAAAAAATGGTTAAATTAGCACAGGTTGCTATTTGTATGTACAAAGACAGCAACACGTGAGCAGTAGCGCCACGTCAAGGATTCAACCCTTGCTACTGTCCATTCACACAACATTCATTCATGCAATCACACACACGCTAGTCACTCTACACATACACAATTACACATTCATTACAAAAAAGGATGATGGAAGGAATAAAGGGAGTAATTGGATTGCTTGACAAAAACAAATTCTATTTAAATCTTGGGGTCACACCGAAGAGAACTGCTATTGTGAATGTCAACTTCAAGTGGTAAGAAAATAAAAAAAAATGCTTTTCCTCAACATTTGGATGGTTCCTCTGAGCCCCATGTATCTTCTTCACATGGTGGCAATAATTCGGGTCTCACAAGTTAAGGGTAGGGTAACCCAGCTTGGGGAGGTTAAATTTGAGGAAAGTTATTTGTTCCATCAAATGGGGTGTTAGTTGTGCACGGTGTGGATTAAGGATGTTCCCAGTAATAGAGAAAACTCTCTCACTTTGCACACTGGTTGGAGGACAGGATAGTAGTTTCTGGGCAACCAGGCAAAGACCAGGCCACACACTTTTCTTACCATCCCAATAGGTCAAAGGGTCCTCTGTAGTGTTAGGTGTGACCTCAACAAGTCACCTATTTGTCAGGTTATGTTACCGTTTCCCAATTGTTAGTTAGAGTTCTTATCTGAGCAAAGAGACACAGAAGTATTCAGTATTTCTGCTCAGAAGTCCGTCGTTAACTCTAACTGTCTCTGACTGACTGTGGCTCTGAGGCTTCTTTATTACATCTTTTATAGACAGAAAAGAGCAAACATCAGCAAATGTAAAAAAAACAACATTTTTGCAAAGGAAAGACAATTCTCCGGGTGTTATCAGCTGATAAGACAATCTTCTGGGCGTAGACTGCTTTTTAGGGCTGATGCGGCCTCTTCTTGATGAGTACGTGACAATAGATGACGAATCCTTATTTTACAGAGAAGGATAGAAAAATATAAGACATAAGGTCAACCATTTTGTATACCTTAATCCTTACATTTCCCCCTTTGACATCACCCCTCCCTCTTGCCCTGGGTCCACCTGAACAAGTTCTAGTCGGCCTATATCCAGAGTACTCTCCCTGACCGCGAGTTGTCAGAGGGGTATACACCCATCCCCCTGGACAGTACCAACATCTAAAATTCAGGAAGAGTGGCTTTTCTGACAGATGGGTGATGTCAAGGATCTAAATCTACCTATCTTCACAAAAGTTCCATCTTTTCCGCATCATTTACCTTGGCTTTCTTGCAAAAGCACATGAACAACTTAAAGCATGCATAAAAGAAAAATACGAATAAGAGCACCACTATAATCGTCATTGCTGCCTTCTTAACCCAAGAGAATAACCCTGAGAAACTAAAAGTTCCACCAAACGGATCCCAGTCGCGACCAATATTTCGGGCCTTCTCTTGTAAATTCTTTACTTCCGTATGGTGTTGTGCAATGATGTCATAATAATCAGGTACCTCAATGCTGGTGTTTAGTGATGGACGAACTTCCGACGGGACGTTTCGCGAACGCGAAACGCGAACGGACACAAACGTTCGCGAAAACGACCGTTCGCCGCGGGCTCCATTGACTTCAATGGGAGGCGAATTTCGCAAACCTTTAGGTCGAATTTGCGGCCACGGGGTAATTATTAGGGGGTAGCACGTAGTCCCACCACCTGGACAATAGCATAATACATGTATGAGGTGAATTTGGGATCGATAACTACAAGCATTTTTTTTTTATTTGGGAAATTGTTCTGACAATTCAGGACTATGGAGCTAATGAAGGCAATGGAGGAGAGGGAAGGTCAGGGACCAGGGTAGGCAAACAAGAGGGTGCAGGAGATACAGAGCACTGACAGCAGCACCGTAATACAGAGCACTGACATCAGCACCGTGACATACAGCGCTGACAGCAGCTCCGTGACATACAGCGCTGACAGCAGCTCCGTGACATACAGCGCTGACAGCAGCTCCGTGACATACAGCGCTGACAGCAGCTCCGTGACATACAGCGCTGACAGCAGCTCCGTGACATACAGCGCTGACAGCAGCACCGTGACATACAGCGCTGACAGCAGCTCCGTGACATACAGCGCTGACAGCAGCTCCGTGACATACAGCGCTGACAGCAGCTCCGTGACATACAGCACTGACAGCAGCTCCGTGACATACAGCGCTGACAGCAGCTCCGTGACATACAGCGCTGACAGCAGCACCGTGACATACAGCGCTGACAGCAGCTCCGTGACATACAGCGCTGACAGCAGCTCCGTGACATACAGCGCTGACAGCAGCTCCGTGACATACAGCGCTGACAGCAGCTCCGTGACATACAGCGCTGACAGCAGCTCCGTGACATACAGCGCTGACAGCAGCTCCGTGACATACAGCGCTGACAGCAGCTCCGTGACATACAGCGCTGACAGCAGCTCCGTGACATACAGCGCTGACAGCAGCTCCGTGACATACAGCGCTGACAGCAGCTCCGTGACATACAGCGCTGACAGCAGCACCGTAAGCAGCCCCAGGAGGAAGTCAGCACAGCACAGGGATGGTGTGATCCCCTCATAATAAGAATCCCCAGGAGGAAGTCAGCACAGCACAGGGATGGTGGGAGCCCCTCATAATAAGAACACCCAGGAGGAAGTCAGCACAGCACAGGGATGGTGGGAACCCCTCATAATAAGCAGCCCCAGTAGAAATATGACACCGCTCAACCTCTTCAAAGAGGAGGGTAGGGGCATATAGTACGGTGTGCTTTTTTGGGTCAGGGAAGTGAGCCAAATGAATTAAGAAGGTCTGTGTGCTTGATTCCAAAAATTGTTTATAGACATATACATGGTCTACTGATCACATGTGTTGAATTCCTCCGAGATCCATGCCTCATTCATTTTTAGAAATGTGAGGTAGTTAACACTGTGGTGAGCTAGGCGAGTACGCTTATCGGTCACAATCCCCCCTGCTGCGCTGAACGTCCTTTCGGACAGGACACTGGATGAGGGGCAAGCCAACAGTTCGATTGCAAATTGGGCAAGCTCTGGCCAGAGGTCAAGCCTGCCCACCCAGTAGTCTAGGGGTTCATCACTCCTCAGAGCGTCCACATCGGCCGTTAACCCAATGTAGTCGGACACCTGACGGTCTAGGCGTTCCCTGATGCTGGATCCGGATGACACCTGTCGATGGGTCGGCTGAAAGAATGACCTCATATCCGAAGTCACCAACACATCTTCAAACCGGCCTCTTCTTGCAGGCGCTGTTGGATTGGTACCCGCAAATCCTTCTCTGGGAGTGGGAATTGCTCCTCTGCCAGCGCACGCAAAAGCAGAATGCAGCATTTCTCGAAGCAAGGCCTGGAAGTGCTGCATTCTGACAGCCCTCTGCGACGGCGGTAACATTTCCGCCATTTTGTGTTTGTACCGGGGGTCTAAGTACGTTGCCACCCAGTACTGGTCCTTGACCCTCATGCTTTTTATACGGGGGTCCCTATTAAAACACTGGAGCATGAAGGCCCCCATTTGCACTAAAGTGGAAGCGGTGTGGTGGCCTGGCTCCTGCTCATCATCCAGGATAATGTCGTCCTCTTCATTCTCCTCTCCCCATCCTCGCACAACAGGGATCCCAGAAAGGTTTAAAGCATGCTCTTCTTGCTCCTGCTCATCCGCCCCGGCACCATCCTCCTCTGACTCCTCATCAGACTCCTGTTGTTGACTTGTCTCAGATAGAGTAGCCCCCCCTGGGAATTCATCCAGCATTGCGACTTCCTCATCTTCCCGCTCCTGCTCCTCCACAGCCTGATCAATGACACGACGCAATGCACGCTCCAGAAAGAAGGCATAAGGTACCATGTCACTGATGGCGCCATGGCTGCGACTGACCAGTTTGGTGATCTCCTCAAATGGCCGCAGAAGTCTGCATGTGTCGCGCATGAGCAGCCACTGGCGCGGTGAAAAAAAACCCAGCTCCCCAGAACCGTTTCTTTCGCAGAGTTCATACAGGTAGACGTTAACTGCACGTTTCTGCTGGAGCAGCCTATCAAGCATATAGAAGGTTGAGTTCCATCGCGTCGGGCAATCGCAAATAAGACGTCTGACCGGCAGATGGTGTCGCCGCTGAATGTCAGCAAGGCGAGCCATGGCCGTGTAAGATCTTCTGAAATGGGCCGAGATTTTCCTTGCCTGCCGCAAGATGTCCTGGACCCCAGGGTATTTGACAAGGAATCGCTGCACGACCAAGTTTAAGACGTGTGCCATGCACGGCACGTGCGTGATTTTGCCCTGTTTCAATGCGCTAAGCAGATTGGCACCGTTGTCACACACCACTTTACCAACTGTCAAATTGAGCGGTGTTAGCCACTCATCTGCCTGTGAACGCAAAGCTGAAAGGAGTGCCGGGCCAGTGTGGCTCTTTGCTTCCAGGCACAACAGACGCAGCACGGCATGGCAACGTCTCACCTGGCATGTGGAATAGGTTCTGGGGAGCTTGGGCGGTGCAGTGGAAGAGACGCTAGCAGCGGAAAAGGAGGAGGCAGCTGAGGAGGAGAGGGAGGAGGATGGAGTAGGAGGAGGAGAAGAAGAGTCAGGCCTGCATGCAATCCGTGGCGGTAAAACCAAATCTACACGGGTGCCACGGGTTACATGCTTGACGGCCGTCAGAAGGTTCACCCAGTGGGCAGTAAAACTGATATACCTTCCCTGCCCGTGTTTGCTAGACCACGTGTCTGTGGTCAGATGTATCTTGGCACCGACACTGTGTGCCAGAGATACATTCACTTGCCGCTGAACATGGCCATATAGCTCTGGGATGCCCTTCTCTGAGAAATACTTCCTTCCTGGGACCTTCCATTGTGGTGTTCCAATGGCCACAAATTTGCGAAAGGCCTCCGAGTCCACCAGTTTATATGGCAGTAGTTGGCGGGCTATGAGTTCTGACAAGCCAGCCGCCAACCGTTGGGCAAGAGGGTTATCCGGCGTCATCATTTTTTTACGCTCAAACATTAGGCCCACGGAAGCCTGCCTTTTTGCAGAAAAATGTGAGCTTGGCGTGATGGAAGGTGGAGTGGAGGACAATTGTGAGGAGAGAGGAGAAGGAGAAGTAGAAGACGAGGCTGGACGGTGAGAGCCTGCAGTGTGGCTTTGTGTGTTCCGTTGCTCCCACTGGGCTCGGTGATGGCTGCTCATGTGCCTTCTTAAGGCGGTCGTCCCTAGGTGAGTATTGGGCTTACCGCGACTAACGCGTTGACTGCAAAGATTGCAGATGGCAACGCTATTGTCAGCAGCGGACACGTTAAAAAAAGCCCACACTGCGGAGCCATGTGCCGGTGTCCTGGGAGCGCCAGATGTGACCGTACATGGTCGATGACTCGCTCCTGATACATTTGCAGTCTGCTTTGTCCCTGCTGTGCAATGTAAGTCATTGCTGCTTCTCCTCCCTATCTGCTGGTCCATATCTCCCTCTGAACTCCCCTCCTCTTCCTCTCTTGTGGGCACCCACGTGACATCACTAGACACGTCATCATCAACGTCACCTTCCCCACCGCTATAAGTAGAGTAGGCAGCAACACCGGGGACCAACCTCCTCCTTGGGCTGATCTGGGTACTGGCGTCAGACTGCTGAGTAGCGCTTGTTGCTACCTCCTCTTCCTGATCCAATACCAAGAGTGGCTGCGCATCAGAAATGTCCTCTTGATATGGATCGGAAAATAATTCCAGTGACTCAAGCGGAAGGTATGTGGTGGTGGTGGTGGTGGTCGTGTTGTTGGTGGTAGTGTCTTTGGGGGTGCACATAGCAGAGAGTGAAGAAGAGGGTGCAGATCGAGAGGATGAGGAGGGTGCAGAAGAGTAAGGCTGAGCGAGCCACTCAACCAAGTCTGGTGCATCCTTTAAAGTAATTGAACGCACCTTCTGCAACTTCCCACTTTGGCTCAAGCCTGTTGCTCCTGCCCTACCCCTACCACCCCTGCGGAAGGGCCTGCCTCTTCCTCTGCATGTCATTTTTTAAATGACCCTGTGACAAAACTCTTAGTCCCTATACCGCTGAAGGACTGCTGCAGTATAGGTGAGCGGTCAGCAGTGGTGCACGTCAACCCTATCTATTGTGGACCTATAGCGGTCCTTACAGAACAGCAGACTGTACCGCACTCAAGCCTATGTACCGTAGCACCCTATACCAAGTTACCAGTCCTTATAAGAACTTTTGTGGACCAAGCAGGTTGTGTATTAGTGTTTAGCAGACTGTACGTCAGTCCCTATACCGCTGAAGGACTGCTGCAGTATAGGGCAGCGGTCAGCAGTGGTGCACGTCAACCCTATCTATTGTGGACCGATAGCGGTCCTTACAGAACAGCAGACTGTACCGCACTCAAGCCTATGTACCGTAGCACCCTATACCAAGTTACCAGTCCTTATAAGAACTTTTGTGGACCAAGCAGGTTGTGTATTAGTGTTTAGCAGACTGTACGTCAGTCCCTATACCGCTGAAGGACTGCTGCAGTATAGGGCAGCGGTCAGCAGTGGTGCACGTCAACCCTATCTATTGTGGACCGATAGCGGTCCTTACAGAACAGCAGACTGTATCGCACTCAAGCCTATGTACCGTAGCACCCTATACCAAGTTACCAGTCCTTATAAGAACTTTTGTGGACCAAGCAGGTTGTGTATTAGTGTTTAGCAGACTGTACGTCAGTCCCTATACCGCTGAAGGACTGCTGCAGTATAGGGCAGCGGTCAGCAGTGGTGCACGTCAACCCTATCTATTGTGGACCGATAGCGGTCCTTACAGAACAGCAGACTGTACCGCACTCAAGCCTATGTACCGTAGCACCCTATACCAAGTTACCAGTCCTTATAAGAACTTTTGTGGAACAAGCAGGTTGTGTGTTAGTGATTAGCAGACTGTACGTCAGTCCCTATACCGCTGAAGGACTGCTGCAGTATAGGTGAGCGGTCAGCAGTGGTGCACGTCAACCCTATCTATTGTGGACCGATAGCGGTCCTTACAGAACAGCAGACTGTACCGCACTCAAGCCTATGTACCGTAGCACCCTATACCAAGTTACCAGTCCTTATAAGAACTTTTGTGGACCAAGCAGGTTGTGTATTAGTGTTTAGCAGACTGTACGTCAGTCCCTATACCGCTGAAGGACTGCTGCAGTATAGGGCAGCGGTCAGCAGTGGTGCACGTCAACCCTATCTATTGTGGACCGATAGCGGTCCTTACAGAACAGCAGACTGTACCGCACTCAAGCCTATGTACCGTAGCACCCTATACCAAGTTACCAGTCCTTATAAGAACTTTTGTGGAACAAGCAGGTTGTGTGTTAGTGATTAGCAGACTGTACGTCAGTCCCTATACCGCTGAAGGACTGCTGCAGTATAGGTGAGCGGTCAGCAGTGGTGCACGTCAACCCTATCTATTGTGGACCGATAGCGGTCCTTACAGAACAGCAGACTGTACCGCACTCAAGCCTATGTACCGTAGCACCCTATACCAAGTTACCAGTCCTTATAAGAACTTTTGTGGACCAAGCAGGTTGTGTATTAGTGTTTAGCAGACTGTACGTCAGTCCCTATACCGCTGAAGGACTGCTGCAGTATAGGGCAGCGGTCAGCAGTGGTGCACGTCAACCCTATCTATTGTGGACCGATAGCGGTCCTTACAGAACAGCAGACTGTACCGCACTCAAGCCTATGTACCGTAGCACCCTATACCAAGTTACCAGTCCTTATAAGAACTTTTGTGGACCAAGCAGGTTGTGTATTAGTGTTTAGCAGACTGTACGTCAGTCCCTATACCGCTGAAGGACTGCTGCAGTATAGGGCAGCGGTCAGCAGTGGTGCACGTCAACCCTATCTATTGTGGACCGATAGCGGTCCTTACAGAACAGCAGACTGTACCGCACTCAAGCCTATGTACCGTAGCACCCTATACCAAGTTACCAGTCCTTATAAGAACTTTTGTGGACCAAGCAGGTTGTGTATTAGTGTTTAGCAGACTGTACGTCAGTCCCTATACCGCTGAAGGACTGCTGCAGTATAGGGCAGCGGTCAGCAGTGGTGCACGTCAACCCTATCTATTGTGGACCGATAGCGGTCCTTACAGAACAGCAGACTGTACCGCACTCAAGCCTATGTACCGTAGCACCCTATACCAAGTTACCAGTCCTTATAAGAACTTTTGTGGAACAAGCAGGTTGTGTGTTAGTGATTAGCAGACTGTACGTCAGTCCCTATACCGCTGAAGGACTGCTGCAGTATAGGTGAGCGGTCAGCAGTGGTGCACGTCAACCCTATCTATTGTGGACCGATAGCGGTCCTTACAGAACAGCAGACTGTACCGCACTCAAGCCTATGTACCGTAGCACCCTATACCAAGTTACCAGTCCTTATAAGAACTTTTGTGGACCAAGCAGGTTGTGTATTAGTGTTTAGCAGACTGTACGTCAGTCCCTATACCGCTGAAGGACTGCTGCAGTATAGGGCAGCGGTCAGCAGTGGTGCACGTCAACCCTATCTATTGTGGACCGATAGCGGTCCTTACAGAACAGCAGACTGTACCGCACTCAAGCCTATGTACCGTAGCACCCTATACCAAGTTACCAGTCCTTATAAGAACTTTTGTGGACCAAGCAGGTTGTGTATTAGTGTTTAGCAGACTGTACGTCAGTCCCTATACCGCTGAAGGACTGCTGCAGTATAGGGCAGCGGTCAGCAGTGGTGCACGTCAACCCTATCTATTGTGGACCGATAGCGGTCCTTACAGAACAGCAGACTGTACCGCACTCAAGCCTATGTACCGTAGCACCCTATACCAAGTTACCAGTCCTTATAAGAACTTTTGTGGACCAAGCAGGTTGTGTATTAGTGTTTAGCAGACTGTACGTCAGTCCCTATACCGCTGAAGGACTGCTGCAGTATAGGGCAGCGGTCAGCAGTGGTGCACGTCAACCCTATCTATTGTGGACCGATAGCGGTCCTTACAGAACAGCAGACTGTACCGCACTCAAGCCTATGTACCGTAGCACCCTATACCAAGTTACCAGTCCTTATAAGAACTTTTGTGGAACAAGCAGGTTGTGTGTTAGTGATTAGCAGACTGTACGTCAGTCCCTATACCGCTGAAGGACTGCTGCAGTATAGGGCAGCGGTCAGCAGTGGTGCACGTCAACCCTATCTATTGTGGACCGATAGCGGTCCTTACAGAACAGCAGACTGTACCGCACTCAAGCCTATGTACCGTAGCACCCTATACCAAGTTACCAGTCCTTATAAGAACTTTTGTGGAACAAGCAGGTTGTGTGTTAGTGATTAGCAGACTGTACGTCAGTCCCTATACCGCTGAAGGACTGCTGCAGTATAGGTGAGCGGTCAGCAGTGGTGCACGTCAACCCTATCTATTGTGGACCGATAGCGGTCCTTACAGAACAGCAGACTGTACCGCACTCAAGCCTATGTACCGTAGCACCCTATACCAAGTTACCAGTCCTTATAAGAACTTTTGTGGACCAAGCAGGTTGTGTATTAGTGTTTAGCAGACTGTACGTCAGTCCCTATACCGCTGAAGGACTGCTGCAGTATAGGGCAGCGGTCAGCAGTGGTGCACGTCAACCCTATCTATTGTGGACCGATAGCGGTCCTTACAGAACAGCAGACTGTACCGCACTCAAGCCTATGTACCGTAGCACCCTATACCAAGTTACCAGTCCTTATAAGAACTTTTGTGGACCAAGCAGGTTGTGTATTAGTGTTTAGCAGACTGTACGTCAGTCCCTATACCGCTGAAGGACTGCTGCAGTATAGGGCAGCGGTCAGCAGTGGTGCACGTCAACCCTATCTATTGTGGACCGATAGCGGTCCTTACAGAACAGCAGACTGTACCGCACTCAAGCCTATGTACCGTAGCACCCTATACCAAGTTACCAGTCCTTATAAGAACTTTTGTGGAACAAGCAGGTTGTGTGTTAGTGATTAGCAGACTGTACGTCAGTCCCTATACCGCTGAAGGACTGCTGCAGTATAGGGCAGCGGTCAGCAGTGGTGCACGTCAACCCTATCTATTGTGGACCGATAGCGGTCCTTACAGAACAGCAGACTGTACCGCACTCAAGCCTATGTACCGTAGCACCCTATACCAAGTTACCAGTCCTTATAAGAACTTTTGTGGAACAAGCAGGTTGTGTGTTAGTGATTAGCAGACTGTACGTCAGTCCCTATACCGCTGAAGGACTGCTGCAGTATAGGGCAGCGGTCAGCAGTGGTGCACGTCAACCCTATCTATTGTGGACCGATAGCGGTCCTTACAGAACAGCAGACTGTACCGCACTCAAGCCTATGTACCGTAGCACCCTATACCAAGTTACCAGTCCTTATAAGAACTTTTGTGGAACAAGCAGGTTGTGTGTTAGTGATTAGCAGACTGTACGTCAGTCCCTATACCGCTGAAGGACTGCTGCAGTATAGGTGAGCGGTCAGCAGTGGTGCACGTCAACCCTATCTATTGTGGACCGATAGCGGTCCTTACAGAACAGCAGACTGTACCGCACTCAAGCCTATGTACCGTAGCACCCTATACCAAGTTACCAGTCCTTATAAGAACTTTTGTGGACCAAGCAGGTTGTGTATTAGTGTTTAGCAGACTGTACGTCAGTCCCTATACCGCTGAAGGACTGCTGCAGTATAGGGCAGCGGTCAGCAGTGGTGCACGTCAACCCTATCTATTGTGGACCGATAGCGGTCCTTACAGAACAGCAGACTGTACCGCACTCAAGCCTATGTACCGTAGCACCCTATACCAAGTTACCAGTCCTTATAAGAACTTTTGTGGACCAAGCAGGTTGTGTATTAGTGTTTAGCAGACTGTACGTCAGTCCCTATACCGCTGAAGGACTGCTGCAGTATAGGGCAGCGGTCAGCAGTGGTGCACGTCAACCCTATCTATTGTGGACCGATAGCGGTCCTTACAGAACAGCAGACTGTACCGCACTCAAGCCTATGTACCGTAGCACCCTATACCAAGTTACCAGTCCTTATAAGAACTTTTGTGGAACAAGCAGGTTGTGTGTTAGTGATTAGCAGACTGTACGTCAGTCCCTATACCGCTGAAGGACTGCTGCAGTATAGGGCAGCGGTCAGCAGTGGTGCACGTCAACCCTATCTATTGTGGACCGATAGCGGTCCTTACAGAACAGCAGACTGTACCGCACTCAAGCCTATGTACCGTAGCACCCTATACCAAGTTACCAGTCCTTATAAGAACTTTTGTGGAACAAGCAGGTTGTGTGTTAGTGATTAGCAGACTGTACGTCAGTCCCTATACCGCTGAAGGACTGCTGCAGTATAGGTGAGCGGTCAGCAGTGGTGCACGTCAACCCTATCTATTGTGGACCGATAGCGGTCCTTACAGAACAGCAGACTGTACCGCACTCAAGCCTATGTACCGTAGCACCCTATACCAAGTTACCAGTCCTTATAAGAACTTTTGTGGACCAAGCAGGTTGTGTATTAGTGTTTAGCAGACTGTACGTCAGTCCCTATACCGCTGAAGGACTGCTGCAGTATAGGGCAGCGGTCAGCAGTGGTGCACGTCAACCCTATCTATTGTGGACCGATAGCGGTCCTTACAGAACAGCAGACTGTACCGCACTCAAGCCTATGTACCGTAGCACCCTATACCAAGTTACCAGTCCTTATAAGAACTTTTGTGGAACAAGCAGGTTGTGTGTTAGTGATTAGCAGACTGTACGTCAGTCCCTATACCGCTGAAGGACTGCTGCAGTATAGGGCAGCGGTCAGCAGTGGTGCACGTCAACCCTATCTATTGTGGACCGATAGCGGTCCTTACAGAACAGCAGACTGTACCGCACTCAAGCCTATGTACCGTAGCACCCTATACCAAGTTACCAGTCCTTATAAGAACTTTTGTGGAACAAGCAGGTTGTGTGTTAGTGATTAGCAGACTGTACGTCAGTCCCTATACCGCTGAAGGACTGCTGCAGTATAGGTGAGCGGTCAGCAGTGGTGCACGTCAACCCTATCTATTGTGGACCGATAGCGGTCCTTACAGAACAGCAGACTGTACCGCACTCAAGCCTATGTACCGTAGCACCCTATACCAAGTTACCAGTCCTTATAAGAACTTTTGTGGACCAAGCAGGTTGTGTATTAGTGTTTAGCAGACTGTACGTCAGTCCCTATACCGCTGAAGGACTGCTGCAGTATAGGGCAGCGGTCAGCAGTGGTGCACGTCAACCCTATCTATTGTGGACCGATAGCGGTCCTTACAGAACAGCAGACTGTACCGCACTCAAGCCTATGTACCGTAGCACCCTATACCAAGTTACCAGTCCTTATAAGAACTTTTGTGGACCAAGCAGGTTGTGTATTAGTGTTTAGCAGACTGTACGTCAGTCCCTATACCGCTGAAGGACTGCTGCAGTATAGGGCAGCGGTCAGCAGTGGTGCACGTCAACCCTATCTATTGTGGACCGATAGCGGTCCTTACAGAACAGCAGACTGTACCGCACTCAAGCCTATGTACCGTAGCACCCTATACCAAGTTACCAGTCCTTATAAGAACTTTTGTGGAACAAGCAGGTTGTGTGTTAGTGATTAGCAGACTGTACGTCAGTCCCTATACCGCTGAAGGACTGCTGCAGTATAGGGCAGCGGTCAGCAGTGGTGCACGTCAACCCTATCTATTGTGGACCGATAGCGGTCCTTACAGAACAGCAGACTGTACCGCACTCAAGCCTATGTACCGTAGCACCCTATACCAAGTTACCAGTCCTTATAAGAACTTTTGTGGAACAAGTGAGTTGTGAATGTTTAGCAGACTGCAGCAGAAGGGCAGCAGTCAAGTATAATATCCTTTCTATATTTGGAAGAAAGAATATTATACATGTACAAGCCTATTACTGTACCACTGATACCAGTCCTGAAAAGAACCTTTGTGGAACTAATAATAACAGCAAGTCTTTAAAATTACCCTCACTGCCTGACAACACTGCTTCCTTCCTGTCCCTATACAAATTGGCAAAAAAAGAGAACGATTAGTGGTTACTGGAACAGCTCTTTTGTGGACCTTGATAGTAACAGCTAATGATGATGATGATGATGATGATGATGAAAGACTAATCTGGCTGTCCCTGTAGCATACACCGTCCTTTCCCTTTCTCTAAACTAACAAAAGACACTCAGGCTGCTGCAAGAATCAGCAGCACAGCAAACCTATCAACACCTAACACCTATACCAGTCCTGAAAAGAACTTTTGTGTACCAAATAGCTAGTGGTTTATCTCTCCCTACTCCACACAGGAACCTGTCCCTATCTTAACAGAAGAAAGAATGTAAAATGGCCACCGGATCGGGTGTATTTATAGGTTAGGGGGAATGTACAAGTGTCCATGTGCTGTCATGTCTCAATTGGCTGTCCTGTATCACATGATAAACGTGTCACCAAAGGTTAAAGTTCTTGTATACATTAAACACGTAAGTCCGCCGCGGCGAACGACGGAAAAAGGCGTTCGAACGTGCGGACCGCGAATGTCGGAAATTCGCCGCGAAACGACCGCCGGGCGAACCGTTCGGCCATCACTACTGGTGTTATGTATCCAAGTACAGCACTCATAGTCCTCAGTAGTTTCACAGAGTCCTGTCAGTGCTGCACTCATACTTTCAATTGCTAATTCATGTAATTCTAATTGTTGTCTGATGGCTCTGGTCTCCAGATTTAACTTAGTAATGTCATCAGAGTTTTTCTCCAAAACATCATTAATAATTCCTGTATAATTATTTAGTCGTTTCATTAAGTCTATACCCCATCCTGTCCAGGACGGGAACCAAGCCCATGCCATGTCCTTCTTCAGGAATATTTCTCTTTTACTACGATACCTGAGGGGATATCTAGGATGCATGCTAGCTTCTAATAGGTGATCACCTCGTTCATCACCTACTACTCCCATTACTGGTACTAAACTTGCGAGGTAGCACCATCCCTGAGCTCTTCTAGGTATCCAAGTATAACATTTATCCTCACAACAGATGTATATATTGTTTCCTAGAGCTACTGATCTTGAACTGATATCATTTCTATAACGAGAGGTGTATCCATAGAGGGATAAGTTGGATACTAACCACCTAACATTATTATCCACAATGTTAGTGAGGAAGTCAGATAATGTCTGGTGTGTGCTGGAATTACTGGGATAGAAGCTTCCATTTAATACGACAATGGACAAATTAAACTTGCTGTCTTGGCATTCTCCATTTCCTCCCGTTGTGTTCCCTAAGTTGAAACACCAATCAGGGAAAAAGGCGAGACCATTTGACTTAAACATTACTGTCTCACTGGTATTTGTTCTAATTATGTTAATGCTACTGTTAGCAAGATCAGTATAGTTTATAGGAACTGCCATCAGTGGTATACTTGCTGTGCTGGGGTGTAATTTGCTACAAATCCAACATTTCTCATATCCTGACTTCTGGGCATAAGCATATTTAAACTTCAGTAATAAAATTTTTTTAGAAAATCCTTCATCCTTGTGTATTTTATTCTGTGAGGTAACCAAACTATTAGCCAGAATTACTGAAACAATAAAAAGATACATGTTGTCATTTGCCAACTGGCTCCTTTTTACAATGAGAAGCGTGGATCCAGGTAGGTTTCCCTTCCAATTTCACTGAGGTTGCTGTAATCAATAGCACCTGGAAAGGACCTTCAAACCTTGGTTCCAGTGTCTTTCTGGTATGTTTCTTTACATACACATAGTCTCCTGGTTGTAGATCGTGTGTACCTGTGACAGAATTAGGGTCTGGAAGAGAAGAATACACACTCTTGTGGATTTTAGTCAGACGCTGTTGCAACTGTATTACATACGTAGTTAAACTATCACATTGTAATTGCATACTTTGAGGAAAATATAAACCTAATCTAGGTGCACTTCCAAACAGTATTTCATATGGGGATAACCCTGTTTTTCCTGTTGGGGTGTACCTAATAGAGAACAAAGCTAAGGGTAGGCACTCAGGCCATGGTTTGTTCAACTCCTGCATAGCTTTTTGTATTTTCAGCTTGATTGTACCATTTACTCTTTCTACTGATCCTGAACTCTGTGGGTGGTAAGGAGTATGAAAACTTTGTTGAACCCCTAACATTGCCATCACATTTTGCATTATTTCTCCCGTGAAATGTGTCCCCCTATCTGATTCTATTGTTTCTGGGAGACCAAACCTAGGTATCAGCTCAGTAATCAGTTTCTTGGCGGTGGCTTTTGCCGTAGCTGATTTCACAAGATAACTTTCGGACCAGCCTGAAAATAAGCAGATGCACACGAGAACAAATTCAAAGGGGCCGCTCTTAGGCATTTGTATGTAGTCAATCTGCAGTCTCTGAAAGGGATATTGGGCCCGGACCTGATGTTTACGTGGGGTTTTCACTCTCTGTCCTGGGTTATTAATCAGACAGATTTGGCATGCAGCACAGTAGTTCCTTGCAGTACTACTGAATCCAGAGGCTAGCCATCCTTGGCTTACAATCCTATACATAGAATTGGAGCTGACATGAGTGGGTAAGTGAACAGCCGCTGCCATTGCTGGGTATAGAGAACCGGGTAGACATATTTTGTCTCCTTCTCTCCATACATTGTCAAGGCCTGGTGCAGCTCCCTCCTTAACCCAACGGTCCTTCTCAATAGCCCCTGCTTGTTCCTGTAGTTCCATTAGCTGCTGCCATGTGGTTTCGGGCATACTCACCTGTACCGTGGCTAAGGTCTCAGGGCTTACTTCCCCTAGAGCTGCCTTCTTTGCAGTTAAATCTGCAAATGCGTTTCCTTTTGCCTCAGTTGTTTTTGCGCTCGTGTGTGCCACTATCTTCATGATGGCTACTCTTATAACCTTTTGAAGATTGTTCAGGACTCTTTTGATTCCTTCACCATGTTTAACAGGTGTGCCTGCTGCTGTAAGGTAACCTCTAGCTTTCCATATGTGGCCATAATCATGTGCAACACCGTAGGCGTATGCGGAATCAGTGTAAACGTTCCCTTCTTGTCCCTCTAAGTGTTCTAGGGCTTTCTCTAGAGCGGTTAGTTCCGCTTCTTGTGCCGACATGTGTGCTGGTAGTGACTTTGCCTCAATTACCTGTGTGTCCGTTACCACAGCATAACCTGTGTGATATTTACCTTTGTCATCGGCAAATCTACTACCATCTATGTACAGTGTGTGTTCTGCATTTGCAATGGGTATGTCTGTGACATGTGGGAACCCCGTGGTTTCTTGTTCCATAAGTTGAAAACAATCGTGTTCATCAGATGTTATGTCATGAAATGAAAGTGTGTCAGAATCCTGAGTATCTTGTGCTGTGTCTACACCATTATCATCATTACTCCCCCCTGTCAAATCTGTCTGTAATGGTAAAAGCTGTGCTAAGTTAAAAGAAGTGCATCGCTGAAAGGTAACATTGGGGGGTAGGAGCAAAGTGCATTGTAGACGCAGCTGCCTTGCCATTGATATGTGTTTTGGTTGGACCTGTGATAAGATGGCGTGTATGTCATGTGTGGTATGTACCACTACAGGATTGTCTAAGACAATTTCTGAGGATTTGTCAATGATAATTGACACTGCTGCAACTGCTCGTACACAGGACGGTGATCCTCTAGAGACAGGATCGAGAGCCGCCGAGAAGTATGCTACCGGCCTTTGTTTGATGTGTTGTTGTGTCAACACCCCTGTTGCGTGTCCCGTGATTTCAGCAATGTACAAATTAAATGTTTTGGTATAGTCAGGGATCCCGATCGCAGGTGCCGAAATTAGTAACCTTTTTAAGGTGCTAAAAGATTCATGACCTGCTTCTGTGAGTACATAGGGTACTATTTTCAAGCAATCATATAATGGCTGCATCAGAGAACTGGCATGTGGTATCCATTGTCTACAATATGATACCATTCCCAGAAACATACGAAGTTGCTTAAAATTGCGTGGGATATTCATTTGTCTTATGGCCTGGACTCGGTCTTCAGTGAGATGTCGAGTACCCTGGGATATACAGTGGCCCAAAAAGACAACCTTTTTCTGACATACCTGTAACTTAGTTCTATTCACCTTGCACCCTTTTTCAGCCAGGAATTGTAACAATGAGAGAGTGGCTTTTAAACAAGTATCGTTATCCGGACAACATAACAATAGGTCATCTACATATTGCAACAATACACAAGTGTCAGGCGGTAGCCATTCTCTATTTTTACTTTTTAAGGTTTAGTCAGTGGGGCATCAGTCAGGAGTCCGTCATAACCACTTATGGGTATGGTGTCACGGGACGTCATGTGTGGAGGGACTACTGAATCAGACAACAGACTGCGTGACGCTCCTGTGTCAACCAAACAAGGAATTAGTGATGGACGAACTTCCGACGGGACGTTTCGCGAACGCGAAACGCGAACGGACACAAACGTTCGCGAAAACGACCGTTCGCCGCGGGCTCCATTGACTTCAATGGGAGGCGAATTTCGCAAACCTTTAGGTCGAATTTGCGGCCACGGGGTAATTATTAGGGGGTAGCACGTAGTCCCACCACCTGGACAATAGCATAATACATGTATGAGGTGAATTTGGGATCGATAACTACAAGCATTTTTTTTTTATTTGGGAAATTGTTCTGACAATTCAGGACTATGGAGCTAATGAAGGCAATGGAGGAGAGGGAAGGTCAGGGACCAGGGTAGGCAAACAAGAGGGTGCAGGAGATACAGAGCACTGACAGCAGCACCGTAATACAGAGCACTGACATCAGCACCGTGACATACAGCGCTGACAGCAGCTCCGTGACATACAGCGCTGACAGCAGCTCCGTGACATACAGCGCTGACAGCAGCTCCGTGACATACAGCGCTGACAGCAGCTCCGTGACATACAGCGCTGACAGCAGCTCCGTGACATACAGCGCTGACAGCAGCACCGTGACATACAGCGCTGACAGCAGCTCCGTGACATACAGCGCTGACAGCAGCTCCGTGACATACAGCGCTGACAGCAGCTCCGTGACATACAGCACTGACAGCAGCTCCGTGACATACAGCGCTGACAGCAGCTCCGTGACATACAGCGCTGACAGCAGCACCGTGACATACAGCGCTGACAGCAGCTCCGTGACATACAGCGCTGACAGCAGCTCCGTGACATACAGCGCTGACAGCAGCTCCGTGACATACAGCGCTGACAGCAGCTCCGTGACATACAGCGCTGACAGCAGCTCCGTGACATACAGCGCTGACAGCAGCTCCGTGACATACAGCGCTGACAGCAGCTCCGTGACATACAGCGCTGACAGCAGCTCCGTGACATACAGCGCTGACAGCAGCACCGTAAGCAGCCCCAGGAGGAAGTCAGCACAGCACAGGGATGGTGTGATCCCCTCATAATAAGAACCCCCAGGAGGAAGTCAGCACAGCACAGGGATGGTGGGAGCCCCTCATAATAAGAACACCCAGGAGGAAGTCAGCACAGCACAGGGATGGTGGGAACCCCTCATAATAAGCAGCCCCAGTAGAAATATGACACCGCTCAACCTCTTCAAAGAGGAGGGTAGGGGCATATAGTACGGTGTGCTTTTTTGGGTCAGGGAAGTGAGCCAAATGAATTAAGAAGGTCTGTGTGCTTGATTCCAAAAATTGTTTATAGACATATACATGGTCTACTGATCACATGTGTTGAATTCCTCCGAGATCCATGCCTCATTCATTTTTAGAAATGTGAGGTAGTTAACACTGTCGTGAGCTAGGCGAGTACGCTTATCGGTCACAATCCCCCCTGCTGCGCTGAACGTCCTTTCGGACAGGACACTGGATGAGGGGCAAGCCAACAGTTCGATTGCAAATTGGGCAAGCTCTGGCCAGAGGTCAAGCCTGCCCACCCAGTAGTCTAGGGGTTCATCACTCCTCAGAGCGTCCACATCGGCCGTTAACCCAATGTAGTCGGACACCTGACGGTCTAGGCGTTCCCTGATGCTGGATCCGGATGACACCTGTCGATGGGTCGGCTGAAAGAATGACCTCATATCCGAAGTCACCAACACATCTTCAAACCGGCCTCTTCTTGCAGGCGCTGTTGGATTGGTACCCGCAAATCCTTCTCTGGGAGTGGGAATTGCTCCTCTGCCAGCGCACGCAAAAGCAGAATGCAGCATTTCTCGAAGCAAGGCCTGGAAGTGCTGCATTCTGACAGCCCTCTGCGACGGCGGTAACATTTCCGCCATTTTGTGTTTGTACCGGGGATCTAAGTACGTTGCCACCCAGTACTGGTCCTTGACCCTCATGCTTTTTATACGGGGGTCCCTATTAAAACACTGGAGCATGAAGGCCCCCATTTGCACTCAAGCGGAAGGTATGTGGTGGTGGTGGTGTTGTTGGTGGTAGTGTCTTTGGGGGTGCACATAGCAGAGAGTGAAGAAGAGGGTGCAGATCGAGAGGATGAGGAGGGTGCAGAAGAATAAGGCTGAGTGAGCCACTCAACCAAGTCTGGTGCGTCCTTTAAAGTAATTGAACGCACCTTCTGCAACTTCCCACTTTGGCTCAAGGCTGTTGCTCCTGCCCTACCCCTACCACCCCTGCGGAAGGGCCTGCCTCTTCCTCTGCCTGTCATTTTTTAAATCACCCTGTGACAAAACTCTTAGTCCCTATACCGCTGAAGGACTGCTGCAGTATAGGGCAGCGGTCAGCAGTAGTGCACGTCAACCCTATGTATTGTGGACCGATAGCGGTCCTTACAGAACAGCAGACTGTACTGCACTCAGGCCTATGTACCGTAGCACCCTATACCAAGTTACCAGTCCTTATAAAAACTTTTGTGGACCAAGCAGGTTGTGTGTTAGTGTTTAGCAGACTGTGCGTCAGTCCCTATACCGCTGAAGGACTGCTGCAGTATAGGGCAGCGGTCAGCAGTAGTGCACGGCAACCCTATGTATTGTGGACCGATAGCGGTCCTTACAGAACAGCAGACTGTAACGCACTCAGGCCTATGTACCGTAGCACCCTATACCAAGTTACCAGTCCTTATAAGAACTTTTGTGGACCAAGCAGGTTGTGTGTTAGTGATTAGCAGACTGTACGTCAGTCCCTATACCAATGAAGGACTGCTGCAGTATAGGGCAGCGGTCAGCAGTAGTGCACGGCAACCCTATGTATTGTGGACCGATAGCGGTCCTTACAGAACAGCAGACTGTAACGCACTCAGGCCTATGTACCGTAGCACCCTATACCAAGTTACCAGTCCTTATAAGAACTTTTGTGGACCAAGCAGGTTGTGTGTTAGTGATTAGCAGACTGTACGTCAGTCCCTATACCAATGAAGGACTGCTGCAGTATAGGGCAGCGGTCAGCAGTAGTGCACGGCAACCCTATGTATTGTGGACCGATAGCGGTCCTTACAGAACAGCAGACTGTAACGCACTCAGGCCTATGTACCGTAGCACCCTATACCAAGTTACCAGTCCTTATAAGAACTTTTGTGGACCAAGCAGGTTGTGTGTTAGTGATTAGCAGACTGTACGTCAGTCCCTATACCAATGAAGGACTGCTGCAGTATAGGGCAGCGGTCAGCAGTAGTGCACGGCAACCCTATGTATTGTGGACCGATAGCGGTCCTTACAGAACAGCAGACTGTACTGCACTCAGGCCTATGTACCGTAGCACCCTATACCAAGTTACCAGTCCTTATAAAAACTTTTGTGGACCAAGCAGGTTGTGTGTTAGTGTTTAGCAGACTGTGCGTCAGTCCCTATACCGCTGAAGGACTGCTGCAGTATAGGGCAGCGGTCAGCAGTAGTGCACGGCAACCCTATGTATTGTGGACCGATAGCGGTCCTTACAGAACAGCAGACTGTAACGCACTCAGGCCTATGTACCGTAGCACCCTATACCAAGTTACCAGTCCTTATAAGAACTTTTGTGGACCAAGCAGGTTGTGTGTTAGTGATTAGCAGACTGTACGTCAGTCCCTATACCAATGAAGGACTGCTGCAGTATAGGGCAGCGGTCAGCAGTAGTGCACGGCAACCCTATGTATTGTGGACCGATAGCGGTCCTTACAGAACAGCAGACTGTAACGCACTCAGGCCTATGTACCGTAGCACCCTATACCAAGTTACCAGTCCTTATAAGAACTTTTGTGGACCAAGCAGGTTGTGTGTTAGTGATTAGCAGACTGTACGTCAGTCCCTATACCAATGAAGGACTGCTGCAGTATAGGGCAGCGGTCAGCAGTAGTGCACGGCAACCCTATGTATTGTGGACCGATAGCGGTCCTTACAGAACAGCAGACTGTACTGCACTCAGGCCTATGTACCGTAGCACCCTATACCAAGTTACCAGTCCTTATAAAAACTTTTGTGGACCAAGCAGGTTGTGTGTTAGTGTTTAGCAGACTGTGCGTCAGTCCCTATACCGCTGAAGGACTGCTGCAGTATAGGGCAGCGGTCAGCAGTAGTGCACGGCAACCCTATGTATTGTGGACCGATAGCGGTCCTTACAGAACAGCAGACTGTAACGCACTCAGGCCTATGTACCGTAGCACCCTATACCAAGTTACCAGTCCTTATAAGAACTTTTGTGGACCAAGCAGGTTGTGTGTTAGTGATTAGCAGACTGTACGTCAGTCCCTATACCAATGAAGGACTGCTGCAGTATAGGGCAGCGGTCAGCAGTAGTGCACGGCAACCCTATGTATTGTGGACCGATAGCGGTCCTTACAGAACAGCAGACTGTAACGCACTCAGGCCTATGTACCGTAGCACCCTATACCAAGTTACCAGTCCTTATAAGAACTTTTGTGGACCAAGCAGGTTGTGTATTAGTGTTTAGCAGACTGTGCGTCAGTCCCTATACCGCTGAAGGACTGCTGCAGTATAGGGCAGCGGTCAGCAGTAGTGCACGGCAACCCTATGTATTGTGGACCGATAGCGGTCCTTACAGAACAGCAGACTGTACCGCACCCAAGCCTATGTACCGTAGCACCCTAGACAGACCAAGTTACCAGTCCTGATAAAGAGCTTTGTGGAACAAGTGAGTTGTGAATGATTAGCAGACTGCAGCAGAAGGGCAGCAGTCAAGTATAATATTCTTTCTATATTTGGAAGAAAGAATATTATACGTGTACAAGCCTATTACCGTACCACTGATACCAGTCCTGAAAAGAACCTTTGTGGAACTAATAGTAACAGCAAGTCTTTAAAATTATCCTCACTGCCTGACACACTGCTTCCTGCCTGTCCCTATACAAATTGGCAAAAAAGAGTAGGCTGGAACGATTAGCTGGAACAGCTCTTTTGTGGACCTGATAGTAACAGCTAATGATGATGATGATGATGATGATGAAGAAAGACTAATCTGGCTGAGCTGTCCCTAAAATAGCAGCATACAGCGCTCTGTCCCTTTATCTAAACTGACAAAAGAAACTCAGGCTGCTGACCTAACACCTATACCAGTCCTGAAAAGAACTTTTGTGTACCAAATAGCTAGCGTTTTCTCTGTCCCTACTCCACACAGGATCCTTTCCCTACAGTGACAGAAGAAAGAATGTAAAATGGCCACCGGATCGGGTGTATTTATAGGTTAGGGGGAATGTCCAAGTGTCCATGAGCTGTCATGTCTCAATTGGTTGTCCTGTAACACATGATAAACGTGTCACGAAAGGTTAAAGTTCTTGTATACATTAAACACGTAAGTCCGCCGGGGCGAACGACGGAAAAAGGCGTTCGAACCCGCGGACGGCGAAAGTCGGAAATTCGCCGCGAAACGACCGCCGGGCGAAACGTTCGTCCATCACTACAAGGAATATGTTTACCTTCCACCTTCATCAACATGTGGAGCATTTTGTTCTCTGATTCAGCTAGGACTGGGGCAAGTCATGCGGTCGGATCGTCCCTATCATTGGTACGCCTCTGTCTGTAGTCCCTCGTGTCTCTGTCCGTGTTTCCTTCCTGTTCGTCTTTTATCCTTTTCCTACAGTCTCTTTTTATATGTCCCACCTTGTTGCAGTAATAACAGGTAAGAGGTTTACGGGAGGAATTCCCTCCTTCATTGACCCGGGCAACAGTGTTAACTCCCGGTGTCCTTCTGGGTTTAGTTTCTGCTAAATCAGCCTCTATGCCTTGTGCTTTCTGCAACAATGTTCCTCTGTCCCGTATGGCTCTCCATTCGGGAGTACATGCCTTCAGTTTGTCACCTATTTGGGGTACTAGTCCTTCCATAAACTGTCGATTGAAAGCCCTAATGGTGACGGGTAAGGCTAAATCTAGACCTTCGTCAGCCATCATGCTTTCCATGTTGAGGTAAAATTCTGTAACAGTCTGACCTGGGGCCTGTTTTATGGGCGCTGTCGAACCCCTTTCCTGCTGTTTCCCTTGGCAAAATTCTCGTAACTGAGCAATAAACAGGGGTCTAGAGTCTATATGACGAGGGTGTACTCCTGGTGGATCTGCCGCTGGATCCCCTTGTGGTCTATGTGGAGCAATTTCATTCATAAATTGATTAAACATCGTTAGTGTCATTTTATGTCTACATATATCTTCCCCATCTTGCCAAGTCGCTTCATGTGTGTCTAGTAATTGTGTCACGAATCTACAGAATGCGGCAGGTTTTGCTACGGGATCAGGAGCATTCTGTATTAATGCCATAAGAGTGTCAGCCGACCAAGGTGTCCATGTCCTCAGAACGACTTGTCGGGTCACTGTAGGTGGCTGTCCTGCTTGACCCGCATTTGGATTATTTACTTGTATTACCCTAGTCCGACTATGGACTGGAGCTACGGGCTCTGGTCTTTGAGCGCCGCAATGTACACATTCCTGTGCCCAGTCTGTATTCTGGATACCGCATACTCGGCATACCCATCCTCTTCCTCTTAAGGAAGGATAAAGTTTTGGTCTTTCATTACCTGGTGTGGTAGTGTTATAAGGAGGTGGAGTATCTCCCGTATTTACCCTATCGCCGGGAGCAGAAGGAAGACTTTTGCGTCGGACCTTCATATCCCATCCACCCTTTTCCTGACAATACTCCCATCCCTCCTCTTTAGCCCTGTTGGAAACCTTAATTAAACATTGTATTTGTGATACCCATCTGTTCTGCAATATCTCTCCCTGTCTGTCTTTCTTTATTTCTTCCCAACCTTCTACACTTAATCCATTTTCTCCATCCATCCCCAATTTCTTGAGAATCCTATTTGTGCCCTGTGCCTTATCCTTCCCATACAACATTGTAATTATGTCTTTAACAGCATAACATTTCTGAGATTCCTCCTGGGGTTTACCATGTGTCTGGCCCATTTTGACAGTCCTGCCTAGGTGGCGTTTGGATCACTTACTAAGTGTCTCGTTGCCTTCTCCTCCTAGGGTGCCAAAATACTAAAAAACCTCTCCTATATGAGATCGAATTACTTTATATGCTAGCCAACTGACAAATATTATGACCAGACTGACAGCTACAACATATACAAGCATTCCCTTTTGGTGGCCAAACACATATGACTAGATCTCCGGGACTTTGTGGAGACCTTATTTCCCTTCCCATTACCATGGAATCTCTCAGCATTCGTTTCTTATTCCTGCTTTATTGAGGCAGTCAGGACTTATACTTTCAACCCGTTTTTAGGCTCATGAATCAAAAAGCGTATATCAAACTTAAGTGTCGGACCCCCAAAGTACTCTTACGAGTTAAGGGCGCATTCCGTTACCCATTGGGATGATATATGTTTCAATTCACACCATACAAACAGGGCTTATCTCATTCACAACAGACAGATGACAAGTAGACAGACAAGAAACAACGGTAACATAAGCCAAAATATTAAGTTCAAGACCCACTTACTACAGAGGTTGGTTTTTACCTGAAGAACAATTCAGACAGATCAGGTGGGCACAAATCTAAGAAGCACAGAGTTTATAAGAAAATAAAGCTTTTCTTACCTGCGCAGGATTTGTCTGTGGTTCTTTGATGTGCCCGACCATTTCGTTCCGTCCTTATGTTCGTTCGCCTCTTGTAGTTTCTTCAGCGAGTCCCTGTTCGGGCGCCAGAAATGTTAGGTGTGACCTCAACAAGTCACCTATTTGTCAGGTTATGTTACCGTTTCCCAATTGTTAGTTAGAGTTCTTATCTGAGCAAAGAGACACAGAAGTATTCAGTATTTCTGCTCAGAAGTCCGTCGTTAACTCTAACTGTCTCTGACTGACTGTGGCTCTGAGGCTTCTTTATTACATCTTTTATAGACAGAAAAGAGCAAACATCAGCAAATGTAAAAAAAACAACATTTTTGCAAAGGAAAGACAATTCTCCGGGTGTTATCAGCTGATAAGACAATCTTCTGGGCGTAGACTGCTTTTTAGGGCTGATGCGGCCTCTTCTTGATGAGTACGTGACAATAGATGACGAATCCTTATTTTACAGAGAAGGATAGAAAAATATAAGACATAAGGTCAACCATTTTGTATACCTTAATCCTTACAGTAGGAAGCAAAGGGGCTTCATATAGGTAGGCCCTGACCATTTCAGAGGCACTGCTCTCCTCTCGATTACCTGCTGCTTGACCTGCATCCACCAGATTGTCAAGTGCCTCTACCCAACATGCACATGCTCCACTCAGTTGTTTTTGAGTGATGGTGTCAGGCCTTGAAATAGCAGTCATTGCAGGTGAATGTTCCAAATCGGCCTCATTCAGCATACCTCTTTGTTGCTGCAAATTATGGACTCTTTCAATGAGTTTTTCTTTCCAGTAGGAAAGGCTGTTGTCTCTGAGTGCCAGTTTACCTTTGATCCTGGGATCACACAGGGTAGCCAGCATGAGTTCAGGGCTTTTGCGGACACGGTCATTTAGCCGATCTTTTAAATTGTCTTGTAGCTTTCTGATGAAAGACGCTACATCGGCATGAAGTGGGCTGCCACAAACCGGCTCACTGCTTTCTAGGAATGATCGCATCTTATCAATGAGATAGGTAAACAAGGGTATGACCTGTCCTAGGCTGGCATTGCTCTGACTCAAGTTTTCCGTCACATTGCGAAAAGGTTTTAAGACAGAAACAAGCTGGCCAATTATACACCAGTCATCACGTCCCAGTGTGGAATCAATCCCAATGCTATGGTGAGATGATATATTGTGGATGGCTGTCTTTTGCTCCAAAATGCGTTCCAGCATTTCCAGGGTATAGTTCCACCGGGTGCTGACATCTTGTTTCAGGCGATGTATGGGGAGCCCTGATTGTTCTTGCTCCTCCCTCAACAGTTGACTAGCAACTACACTGCGGTGGAAATGCCCTGCAATTTTCCTGCAAAGGTCCAAAATGTGAGCAATCTTGTTGTTTTTCTCCACTGGGATTGCACCCTTGACCACTAAATGCAGTATGTGTGCAGAACAGCGCACACCGACAAAAGATCCATCTTGGAGTGCTTTGACCATGTTTGAACCTCCGTCTGTCACTATGAACCCAACAGAAACATTGGTGTCTGCCTGCTCTCCAAACCAATTGGCCAACATCGCTCTAATTGCCCGCAATATGTTGGCAGAGCTGTGTCTATCATCGCGGACTTCTGTGTGAAGCAGGAAAGCTTGATAACCCTGCTGGTCTTGAGCTGCAGACCTGCTTCCTGATGAAGTTTGAGCTCTTGCAGTAGTGCCACCACCAACAGGCACAGTGGCCTGCCACCAGTGTGCAGTCAAAGACAGGAAAGACTGTTGACCGCTGGGAGCTGTCCACAAATCAGTGGTCAAATGTATTGTCTGACCCTCAGCTTTGGCCATTTTTTCCTTTAATAATGCAGCACACGAATGGTACAGTGCTGGAACAATCTTTCTGCTGAAAGTTGTTCGTGCAGGAATAACGTATCGTGGAGCAACGGCATGCATCAGCTGTTTAAATGGCTCCCCTTCAATCATGCGAAAAGAGGCTCCTCCAACAGCAATGAATTGGCCAATGAGGCGGGTGATCTTGTTGGCCTGCTGTTTTGACATGCCCTTGGAGCTAAAGCCAACAAAACTATCTAGGGTAGGCTGATAATGTCCTTGGGAGGATGAGGAGCCTGATTGGGCCTGCAGTGGAACTACTGCATGTGGACGGTTTGTCCTAATTGAACCCTCTCTATGGGCTGTGCTCTGAGTCTGTGGTGTGGCTGAGGAGGTACCACCAGTACAGTCAGAGTCTGTTATGCTGCTTCCTGCTCTACCATCTTTTTCTGCCTATGCCCGCAGTAAAGTAGAACTGTGGTGATTTCTGAGATGCAGGTTCATACCAGCGTTGGTTAAATGTCCCAACTTTTTACCCCTGCTGACTTGCTTCCCACACAACTTGCACTTTGCAAAGAACCCGCCTTCCACTGTTTGGAAGTATTTCCACACATTGCTGCGGCGGGATGCAGCCCCTTTACCCTGATCACTAGTAGTAGTATGGGCTGATATAGCTGCAGCAGGTAGCACACCAGTGGTGGAAGCTGTTGCAGGGGTGCTGGGGAGGTCGGTGTTATCATCACAGGATTCTTCCTCTATAATAACAGAGGGAGAAGGGGAGTTAGCAGCAGATGAAAAAAGTGGACTGCTACCTGTCCTACTCCTCACAGAATATTCCTCTTGCACGTGCTCTATGTCATGCTGCAACTCTTGTGGGGTAAGAGTGTATAAAACGTCTGCAGTGGTTGGGGAAAGAGGAGCATCACATTCAGAATCATTCTCTTGGGACAATGATATAAAAGTCTCGCACTCTGTCTCTGCTGCTGTCTTCCTCAATTGCTTCTTTGGGAAGCTGGGCAGTGTCACTGGCTGTGTGATTGGTGGTTGTGAGTGTACAGGCAACTCCACTTGTTTTACACTATGTTTCTTGCCTATCCCATAAAAATAAGAAGCCATGACACCTGTAGAAGCAGAAGGAAGCACTGCACTGGCAGTGGAAGCTGCAGCAGATGGTGGTCTGGCAGGAAAACTCATAGTAGAACTGGTGGTGGTGGTGGTGGGACCCACTGTTGTGGACAGCATGTTTGTGGTGGCAGAAGTGTCAGAGACACTAGTAGCAGAGACCTTGCCACTTCTTTTAGCAAGGCGTCCACCGCGACCGCGTCCATGACCACTACCTCTACCTGCCTTCGCGCTTCCAGAACGGTACATTGCTGTTTCTGTATATATATTATATACTAGTACTCGTTCGAACAGAAACTGGTGGACTGGTGATAGCGATCACTGATGATCAGACAGGTAACACAAGTCTAATAGATCCCCACACAACACAGGCAGCCTCTGAGGCTATAGCAGCAACACTAGAATCACTAAGCTTCTCACACTAACACTATAGCATCAGATTTTTAGGAAAAAGCTAAGTTCAACTGTAGCTTGCTTCACTATTGTTCTGCTGCTGTGCTTATGCTTGATTGCTGAATGATTCAGGAACACAAACGGACTAGCTAAGATTGACTGTCTTCTGAAATAATTCAGTGTGTCTGTCTCTCTCTGCTAGCAAATCGTAAGTGAATGTAAGTTGGCTGTACACGTGTTCTGTTAGTTTACTGCTCCTCCTCTCTGGTTACAATCAGCCAATAACATTCATCATCATCATTATTTTTTTTTTATTTTACTTCCCCCACCCAATTCCAGTATCGTTTCTCTCTGTCGATTCTGTTCTCTCTATGTCGAATATTTACTCTCTGTCGAAGCTTTTCTATATAATAGGACTAATAGAGGTAAACGAAACTTAGGCACATTCGACCACAGGTTCAATAGACAACATATGGAGTCACGTCGAATCTCCTAAGGTAATAGAGGTAAACGAAACTTAGGCACATTCGACCACAGGTTCAATAGACATATGGAGTCACGTTGAATCTCCTATTCTATATCGAACGGTCACTTCGAATCTCCTATTCTATATCGAACTGTTGTAACAACGAAAACGAAAAAAAGCATTTATTTATGTCGGATCTTTCGTTTTTCGGAATCTGCACTTTCGTTATCGTTTGTCAAAACGAAAACGAAAATACCTGAAATTCGGACGAAAATGCATTCGGACGAAAACGAATGCACATGTCTAGCGGTGTATACTGGGTTCAGAGCACGCAGACAGCACGCACAATCTCCTACAACTGACTGCAAGCTCTATTTAAAACGAGCAAGATAGCTAGCTATATAGGTGGATATAGCGGTGTATACTGGGTTCAGAGCATGCAGACAGCGCGCACAATCTCCTACAACCGACTGCAAGCTCTATTTAAAACGAGCAAGATAGCTAGCTATATAGGTGGATATAGCAGTGTATACTGGGTTCAGAGCACGCAGACAGCACGCACAATCTCCTACAACTGACTGCAAGCTCTATTTAAAAAAAGCAAAATAGTTAGCTATATAGGTGGATATAGCGGTGTATACTGGGTTCAGAGCACGCAGACAGCACGCACAATCTCCTACAACTGACTGCAAGCTCTATTTAAAAAGAGCAAAATAGTTAGCTATATAGGTGGATATAGCAGTGTATACTGGGTTCAGAGCACGCAGACAGCACGCACAATCTCCTACAACTGACTGCAAGCTCTATTTAAAAAGAGCAAAATAGTTAGCTATATAGGTGGATATAGCGGTGTATACTGGGTTCAGAGCAAGCAGACAGCACGCACAATCTCCTACAACCGACTGCAAGCTCTATTTAAAACGAGCAAGATAGCTAGCTATATAGGTGGATATAGCGGTGTATACTGGGTTCAGGGCACGCAGACAGCCCGCACAATCTCCTACAACTGACTGCAAGCTCTATTAAAAAAGAGAAATATAGCTAGCTATATAGGTGGATATAGCGGTGTATACTGGGTTCAGGGCACGCAGACAGCACGCACAATCTCCTACAACTGACTGCAAGCTCTATTAAAAAAGAGAAATATAGCTAGCTATATAGGTGGATATTTTTTAATGATTATCTGCTACCAATCATACAAATTTTCATTACAAATCAAATATCAGTTAACATTCACTTTACAAATAAACAAACAATAAACTATACAATCAAAGGGAAAACAACTTTACATGTCATCTTTCCCATCTATTTCTTCAGAGGAAAAATCTATAAGTAGGGCATCACTTCTACTACTAGGCCCTGACAATGGCCTAGGTTCCACCTCAGGTGGTGGAGCCCTCTTTTTCTTTTTCTTTCCCTGTTTCTTCCTGATTGTGACCCACGCCACCTCACCCTCCTCATCAGACACCTCTTTTGGGCGTTTCTGAGCCCCTTTTATTGAGATTTCCATCTCCTCTTCCCCAGACCTATCCTCACTGGCCGAGGAATCGGACAAAGAGGCAGCGACCAGACGCCTACCTGGCCGACATCTCCGAGGAAGAGGAGTAGGAATAGAAACTTGGGAATGGGAACCCTGAGCTTTCTCACCCGAAGGAGGAGGCCCAACTACTTCAGCTTGACCAACATTTTGTTCAGACATTTGGACTTCAATAACAGGGGCCTGGGCAGCTTCAGCAGGCCGTACTCCTTTCTCTTTTTGAGGAACCCTACTCGCCCTTTGGGCTCGAGACTCCCCTTGTGACTCAGGAACACCCTCCTGACTCTCCCCTCTTGAATTCTGCCCAGTAGGGGGCGGAGCACCATCCCTCCCTGGCCTACCACCTGCAGCTGCTTCACCCCTGTAAGCCCTGGGGCACCTACTAAAGGGATGCCCCATCTGGCCACAAAGGTTGCAGCAGATTAGTCCGCAGGTGTCACCTGAGTGCCCAAACTTGTTGCATTTGGTGCAGCGCATAACTGTGCAGTCTGCACTCAAATGAGTTGGACACCCACACCTAAAACATCGGCGGTGCTGGCCCGGGTAGAACACCAGGATTCTGTCCCTACCCAGGAACGCACTCCCCGGGACATGTGCAACTGTGTTGCCAGATCTTCGTAAGCGAATCCTGGTGTTCCATACAGCAGCAGCCGACAACGCAACTGACGGCGTGCCCTGCTTGCAACTACCGTCTGGGATCATTGGGGACTGTACTGGTACGTCCATTTCCTCTAGTCTAGCCAGCTGAACCACCGAAATCTTCTTCTCCTTGGTATCCTTCTTCTCTTTATTGTCTCTTTGTTGTCTCCTTCCTACATCATTGGGGTCTAACCTGCCTTCATGGGACACAGCCTCGTTCATAGGCTGGCAACCCTTAGGCTTACCTGACCCCTCTGTAAGACTACCGGAGTCAGCAGTTTTGTCTTTAGGGACACTTTTCACTTTTCCAGGTTTCTCTGCACCTTTACTCACTGGGACTGTCTCTTTGCAGGTCAATGGCTTTCCCTCACCCACAGTCTTTTTCACTAGTTTCTCACCATCCATCTTTCCTTCCACCACTTTTTCTGTCTCTTCACGGGTGGCCACCTCAGAGGGGCCCGCCATTTCCTCCTCTTGCGTTGTGCTCGGGGCTAGACGCTGTCTACGGCGTCTCCCTGCCTGGGTCCCCTCATCACACGCAATTCTCACTGCCTTGTCCACATTAGATAGGAAGTCTTTCTCACCAGAAGCACTGTCAATCAGGTTGGATAACAGCTCACCTATCATGTTGCACTGCTTCTTCAATCCGTCTATCACCGTCTTATACTCCTGTCTCTTTACAACGCCCGATCTGTCTCTCCGATTCCTTAGCTCCGCCGGGACCTTAATTTTCTCGCAGTAGCTGCGGGAAGCCTTCACAATTAAGCTTTTAGCTTTCTTCCTTCTGTCTGCAGATTTCTCCGCATCCTCTCCTGGCTGTCTCAGAGACCAATCTGCAAGATCCAGTTGGTTCTCCAAGAACAACCTCTCCTCTTTGATGAGCTCCAGGAGCTTAGGGGCTTCACGTCCTTCACTAGGCTGAGAAACAGGCCCCTGGCCTGGGCTGACCGAAGCCATCAGCTCCCTCTCCTCCTCCACCACTCTGGAAGTCCTCAGAGATCAGAGCACGCAGACAGCACGCACAATCTCCTACAACTGACTGCAAGCTCTATTAAAAAAGAGAAATATAGCTAGCTATATAGGTGGATATAGCGGTGTATACTGCGGTCAGGGCACGCAGACAACAACCACTACAGAAGAGCAAGAACGCAAAATCGGCCGATAACGATCGGTGTATACTGTGTTGAAGGTACATAGAGCATAGAACACCCACTAACTCCTACAGACGCCAACACACTACACAAGGCCGCCGCGCTGGCGGCCTTATATAGTGTGGGGCGTGTACTGCACAGCCTGAGCTATGATTGGCCACAGGCATCCTGCCTGTGGCCAATCATGGCTCTCCTCGCTGCCGGCGCTGTGATTGGCCAAGCATGCGTGGTCACAGTGCATGCTTGGCCAATCGTGAGCCAGCAATGCACTGTCCATAACGGGCGAACAGCCGATGTTCGAGTCGAACGTATGTTCGACTCGAACACGAAGCTCATCCCTAGTCACTGGTGACGCTGGTTAGCCAGTTAGTTATTTAGTAATTTAGGTTCCCCGTCAGGTTTTTATATAGCGTCCGGGACCCCCATATACTACCTAATAAAGGTTTTAACCCCCTGATTGCCCCCCAGGTAACCCTTTCACCCCCTTTTGCCAGTGTCACTAAGCGATCGTTTTTCTGATCGCTGCATTAGTGTCACTAGTGTCGCTAGGTAGCTAGTTATTTTTTTAGGTTCACCGCCAGGTTTTTATAGCATTAGGTACCCTCATATACTACCCAATAAAGGTTTTAACCCCCTGATTGCCCCTAGAGTTAACCCTTTCACCAGCGATCACAGTATAAGTGTCACTGGTGACGCTGGTTAGCCAGTTAGTTATTTAGGTTCCCCGTCAGGTTTTTATATAGCGTCAGGGACCCCCATATACTATCTAACAAAGGTTTTAACCCCCTGATTTTCCCTAGTTAACCCTTTCACCAGTGATCACCGTATAAGTATTACGGGTGACTCTGGTTAGTTAGTTTGCTTTTTATAGCATCAGGGCACCCTCCATTTATTACCCAATAAAGGTTTAACCCCTGATCACCCGGCGGGTGATATCAATTAGGTTTTAGGGTCAGATATGGTCTGCGTCGCCCCAGGCAGCGCTAGGTTAGTGCCAGTACCGCTAACACCCACGCGCAAAGCATACACCTCCCTTAGTGGTATAGAATCTGAACAGATCAATATCTGATCTGATCAGATCTATACTAGCATCCCAGCAGTTTAGGGTTTCAAAAAAACGCATTGTTAGCGGGATCAGCCCAGATACCTGCTAGCACCTGCATTTTGCCCCTCCGCCCAGCCCACCCAACTGAAGTATCGATCGATCACTGTCATCTACAAAACGCTAAACACATAACTGCAGCGTCCGCAGAGTCAGGCCTGATCCCTGCGATCGCTAACAGTTTTCTTTGGTAGCGTTTTATATTTAAATCCTGAAGGCGGTGCTTGGTTTTCGGGGTCCCATACGCGGCTGGGCTTCCAAAAAGTCCCCCACATATGGTATCCCCGTACTCGGGAGAAGCAGAAGAATTTATTTTGGGGTGTAATTTCACTTATGCCCATAGCATGTGTGAGCAATATATCATTTAGTGACAACTTTGTGCAAGAAAAAAAGTTTGTAATATTCCTGCAACTTGTGGCAAAATATTAAATATTCCAAGGACTCAACATGCCTCTCGGTAAATAGCTTGGGGTGTCTACTTTCCAAAATGGGGTCATTTTGGGGGGTTGTGTTATTTTGGCATTTTATGGCCTTCGAAACTGTGATAGGTAGTGAGGAGTGAAATCAAAAATTTGCACCCTTAGAAATCCTGAAGGCGGTGATTGGTTTTCGGGGTGCCGTGCGCGACTAGACTCCCAAAAAGTCCCACATATGTGGTATCCTTGTACTCAGGAGAAGCAGCAGAATATATTTTGGGGTGCAATTCCACATATAACTATGGCATGTGTGAGCAATATATCATTTAGTGACAACTTTTTGTAAACTTTTTTTTTGTCATTATTCAATCACTTGGGACAAAAAAAATATTCAATGGGCTCAACATGCCCCTCCACAACTTCCTTGGGGTGTTTACTTTCCAAAATGGGGTCATTTGGGGGGGGGTTTGTACTGCCCTGCCATTTTAGCACCTCAAGAAATGAGATAGGCAGTCGTAAATTAAAAGCTGTGTAAATTCCAGAAAATGTACTCTAGTTTGTAGACGCTATCATTTTTGCGCAAACCAATAAATATTCGCTTATTGACATTTTTTTTACTAAAGACATGTGGCTGAATAAATTTTGGCCTAAATGTATGACTAAAATTGAGTTTATTATATTTTTCTTATAACAAAAAGTAGAAAATATATTTTTTTCTCAAAATTTGCGGTCTTTTTCCATTTATATGGCAAAAAATAAAAATCGCAGAGGCAATCAAATACCATCAAAAGAAATCTCTATTTGTGGGAAGAAAAGTACGCAAATTTAGTTTGGGTACAACATTGCATGACCGCGCAATTACCAGTTAAAGCAGTGCAGTGCCAAATTGTAAAAAGACCTCTGGTCTTAAGCCCTTGTACACACGGTCGGAGATTCCAACAACCATATCCGTCGGAGTTATTCTGACGGATTAATTCCGGAAGAGGTCCGGAAATGATGTTGCATACACATGGTCGGACTAAGTTGTCGGAAAATCCGATTGTGCATAACGTGATGACGTTATTTCGTTACGACGGGACTCAGGGCTGCTGTTAGAAATCATGAGGCCCCGTTCAGCTTACCTGACAGGGCCCCACTAAAAAATATAAAAACAAAATTTTCACAAAAAATACACAAAAATCATCATTAGTGGATACAAACACAACATAACTTATAAACTTATGTGGGGAACAGGAAGGCACGGTACAGCAGTTAGGAGGGTACAGTACAGGGAGCCACAGAAGAAGGGGGACTGGAAGGTACAGTACGGGAGGGCAGAAGGGCACAGTACAGTGGTTAGGAGGGTACAGTACAGGGGGCCGGAGGGTACAGTATAGGGGCAGTAATGTATTATACAGATATGGCCTCCTGAAGAAGAGCTGTGCAGGGAAGTTGACATTGCAGATTCTGGCAGGCTGCCACTGGGCTAAATCTACAAATGGAAGAGCAACTCCCCCTCTACCTTCCCCTCCAGAGTTTCTGGCTTTCTTCTGGTGCTTTGCAGGGGTTATGGAATAACTCCAAGGTGGAGCATCTCATTACTACTGCTACTTGTGTGGGTGAGATATGTACTCTGCCAATCACATGGGATGAATAGGAGAGGAGGGTCAGCAGGGATTGGCACAGTACACATCCCACCCACACAAGCAGCAGCAGTAATAAGATGCTCCACTTTGGGGTTCTTCCTTAACCCTGAAAAAAATGGTGGTGGGGGGGGGGAGGGATAGAGATGGGAACCATGGGGTAAGGGAAAATGAGGAGAGCTGGGCGGAGGTGGGTAGGAGGTGGGTAGAGAAGAACTGGAGTGAGACTGGGGGAATTCTGGGCTGTATAGGGATAAAAAAGGAGGATTTGTGATAGAATATGGGAATGGGGAGGCATATAGATGGGGTGGAGGGGACTGGATGGTCAGGGAAGGGCATGGGTAATACTGCAGGGGAGGGAGAGACAAACATTAGGACAGTTGGACACAAGATACATGACAGCACTGACCTGTACGAAACAGCCGACCAAAGCGAGAGGAACTTCCTACCAGAGTACTGCGGGGAGCAGTGGGATGCACCAAGGACCCCTGGGCAGTTCTCAGAGGTGCCGGTGTTTCAATACAGCCTTGGGAAGGGGCCGTATATGACTTATCCCCGGCACTTCCCCCGCTCTCAGTGTCCTGACACAACTCTGTGTTCCACACGAGGAAAACAGGCAGCGCTGCTTTCAGATGCATCTAGCAGCTGAAAACTGACAGGAGGGAGAGAAAGCGGCTTTCAGCTGCTAGATGGATCCTTTCTGTATTTGTCATACCGCACCGACCTGCCTCCCTGTCCGGGCCCCTGTGTGTGTGCGGGCCCCGTACAGAAGGACCGGTGGTCCCCCCCTATCAGCGGCCCTGACGGGACTACATTCAGGCTAGTAGCCAATAGCTTTGGTCTAGGAATTTGATCTGAGCATGCGTGGCACCTTATCCGTCGGAGTAGGCTACACATGATCAGAGTATGTCCGATCGGATTATTTTGTCAGAAAAAATTTCCGGCAAGTTGGAAAAGTTGGTCCGACGGATATTCCGACGGAAACAGTCCGATGCAGACCACACACAGTTTGAATATCCAACAAAGCGCTCCGATAGGAAACATTCAGACGGAATCTCCGACCGTGTGTACAAGGGCTTAGGCTGACAATTGGTCCGGGGCTGAAGTGGTTAAGCTCGTTATTATAGCTTTCAGTAGGGTCCCATAGGAATCCTTTGTATGTGTTGGTATCACCAATCAGCCTAAAGGCTTCCTCCAGATATTGATCCCTATCTTGTATGACAAAGTCTCCACCTTTATCCGCTTTTCTAATTACAATTTCTGAATTCTTTCTCAGGCTGCTCAGAGGGCCCTCCATACCTACTTCATGGCCCTTTTTATATTTGTAACCTTTGTCACCACACATCTTCCTAAACTCTTCCATCACAACCTCATAAAAACTGGGTATGAAGTTGCCCTTATACCAGTACAGGTAGAAGCTTGATTTCAGTCTAAAATTTGTATTAATAGTCTCTCTCTCCAATGCCAAGGGGGGGGGGGGGGGGGGGTCTCATCAACAAACTCTTGGCTTCCTTCTGTATAAAATTCCTCCAAAATCTCCAGCATTATTATTTATTATATTATATTATTTATTCTGCATCGCAAAAAAATGGCCTGGTCATGAAGAGGGTAAATCTTCCCGAGGTGAAGTGGTTTAACAAAAAAATGTAAGTTACACCAAAGCACATAAAATTCCCCCCCCCCCCCAAAAAAAAGGTTGAGGCCCCCCACCTCCATATATACACACGTATGAATGTAAACACAAGTGTCGGGGTGCCTACATGTGAAAACTTTTTTTGCGATACATATGTTACATATCGCCGCACACGCCGGAATGAGAGCGATAATTCTATCACCAGACCTCCTCCATAACACTAAACTGATGACCTATAGGGGGCTTTTGAACCATCCCCTATAGAAAATATAGGGTACAGAAATTTGTTGACATTCAGCGGCGCACACAAATTTAAGGTGTGACATGTTGAGTATTTATTTACTTGGTGCAACCTCATCTTTTATATTTTACCAAAATTGGGTAATTCCTTGCATTCCTTTGCTCTAGAATTAACTTTAGTGTGTTTGTGGTAAAATCGTGTGACATAAAAAATTGGAACTTACCACTATTTTATTCTCTAGGGTGTCTGCTTTCCGAAAATATATCATGTTTTGGGGTTTTTATGTAATCTTCAGGCCTACAATGTTTTTTTAAACATGGGCAGGAAATGAAAAAAAAAAGCGAAAGGGTTAAAGTTGATAGAAAAAAAAAATTGTGGAGGTCACATGACTCCTGTGGAGGGCGGAGCTCCAATCTGCAGCCAGATTCCATCAGGAAATGCAGATGTAACTGGAAACATTGTTTATAATTTCTATTGAATGTTTGTTACATTAAAGTGCATTAAAGAAACAATAAAAAAGCAAGTTTCCTGTCAAATGTGGAGCTCCACACTAGGGAGATAGGAAGTCTCTATGGAAGACAGGAAGTGATGTCAGGTACAGACAGGAAGTGATGTAAGGCACAAGCAGGAAGTTTCGGGTGAGAGGTGAGTCGGGAGGAAGTAGAGAGAAGACGTCTCTGGAAGTTTCAGCAGAGGAGGTAATAAGATCTTATTTTCTATTTACACCCAGTAACCCCCCGTCATGTCTGTCCTCTTCCTCCATAATCACTGTGATGTCTTTTATCTCCAGCAGATGATGATACACACCTATATAGTGTGGAAATGTAGATTAACCCCTCAAGGGGGATCAGTTGATGATGAATAGTGATGGGCTCGGGTGTGTTTGAAATCCCACATTCCCGATCCCGCCAGGAAGCCGACACTGCACAGCGCTAATCACAGACAGTGAGACATTTCCTGGTCCTCAGCTGTACAGATCAGGAAATGTCTCATATCTTCCCTCCAAATCTGGCCACACATGGTTCAGTTTTATCGTTTATCCAGCGGGATGAGAGGAAAAAACAGAAGTGATTCCCCCATCCACACATTGGAAGGGGATGGGGGACTCCTTCCCGCTGCACTATAGTATTTTGACAATGGGGGGCGCTCCTCCGCTCTCAGAATACACAGATCAGTGATGAAGCTATTGGCTGCAGCCGCTGATGGAGTGACTTTTATCCGGCAGTGACCACACATGGATGGAAATGTGACCGATCCCTGCTGAACCAGCTGAATTTCCATGTCTCTATGGTCACCATAAGTCAGGGCTCAACAAATCCCAGGTCGCCATGGGGACTAGAAATGGCATCCTGGCCCCTGGGCTCTTGTCAGCCCATTCTCACTGTTGGTCTGAATAATGTTTCTGCCTGAAACCCGGACACATTATTCAGACAGGAATGTGGCTCGGAGTGGGGCCAGGTGGGAGGGTGATGGGAGGAGGAGGAGATGATGGTACCCGACCTGTGAAGTCAGGGGTGGACTGGACAGGACAGCGGCATGAGAGGACTCATCTCACTGAGCTCCCGCTGCCGATCTTTCTCCTTTCTGCGGCCGCATTACTGTCACCATCGGCTCCTGCTTCCTCCCACAGCTGCCTGTGTCCCTGCAGAGCCCTCTGGCAGAACAGAGAGGAAGGAGCGGGACCAAATCTCCAACATGGCGCCATCTCGGCACTGCCACAATGATCCCCACAAGGTGCTGAGAAACAGGACTACAGAGTCCTTACAGGAGGAACCAGGACAAGCCTGCAAAGCAGCCAGCTAAGAGACCAGCCAGGGAGGGACATGCTGCTTTATGTACACAAGATGTCCTCTCCATCCACTCTGCTCTCACACACTGCTGGGGGAGATGTACAGGACATGCAGGAGGACACAGGGGAGGAGGGATTGGATTACTGTCCTGAATTCTGCACCACAATTCCTACACCTTTCTACTGCACCCTCCACCCCATGTCCTGCATTCTGCACCCACTAACTTTTTACAGCTTTTAATTATCCTACATTCAAAGCAAATTTATCAAGCCCCACCTTAAGTGACTTCCTCCCCTCCCCCTCATCTCCTTCATTATGTAAGTCATGCTGAGATCATCTCCCATTTGCTGAGCAATATTCTCATTTGTCTCTGAGCTCCTTCTTGCTATTCCTCGTCCTCCCAATGTCCCTCCATCCAGAGTCTATATGTCCTATGACATCACACTGATCTCACAGCTCCTCCTCCCAATGTCCCTCTTTCTGACTTTTTTTTCTGATGCTTTTAGGATGTGGGCGGACTCTTGGCATCCTCACTAGCAAAGTGGGACTGTTGGTCCTGCATTATATGTAATGACATCAGAATACCTGCTACAAGCTTTTATCCTGCATAGTGTGGGGGTCCTGTGTGGGTAAATTATATCTCAGTCTGAAGTGGGGCTTTAATAAAATGGAAACCTGAATGGTGAGGTGAGGAGAATTCTGGGATAACATTTACATTTTGCTATTTGTGTTCAGATCTAGAGTTTTCCTCCTGTGAAGTCTGGAGATCACATGACCATCACATTGCCTCCACCTCCCTCCCTGATAGAATAGAGAAATACAAAGAAGATTCTAGAAGTCACCAGAGAGATGATGGAGGAGAGGTGAGGAGGATTCTGGGAATTCTGGGACTTTATCCAGTAACAGACAAGGGATGTGTCTGGATGGTGACTGTATCATTGTGTGTGTCAGGTTCCTATAAGGTGTCAGGATGTCACTGTCTATTTCTCCATGGAGGAGTGGGAGTATTTAGAAGGACACAAGGACGTCATGATGGACAATCAGCCGCCCCTCACATCACCGGGTAAGAGGAGACTTTATTGTAAAGGAGAGAGCAGTACGGAGGCTCCACCTAGATCCCCCATCATCTGATAAACACATAGAAACAATGTATTCAGTCAGTGTGTGTGTTTCCTACAGATGGATCCAGTAATGGGAACCCACCAGAGAGATGTCCCCGTCCTCTGTATTCCCGGGATTCCACACAGGAAGATCACACCATCCCCCACTGTTACAAGGTTGGTGGGACGGAGCTTGTAAAACACACTTATAGAGACAATGTGTGGATTTTCTATGTGATATCACAATAATAAATCTTCTATCTTACAGATGATATTCTCTCTCATTTTCTTGGTTTAGAGTGGAGATCCAAAGGATATAGAATTTGAGGTAAAATCAGAAGAAGAAGAGAGGTATGTGAGGGATGATCAGCAGTCTATGGAGGAGGATGGAATAACGGGGACATTTATAGAGGAGGACACTCCTACAGAGATCAGCACAGGTGGGTCATTAACACTAAATCCATTCCTCCACCCATACTGCTCACTGATTGGTCCAGAGTAGGGCGGGGGCTGGGTGATATCAGCCTGTAATCCCCTGGTCACTTTCCTGAGCTGTGTTCCCCGTCCTGTTTTCCTGGATTTCTCTCCGATAATCTTCCTTCTCTGTGCTGCCGACACAATTTATGTATCTAGACTGGATTTATGGAGATTCTGGGGATCAGCTGGCAGCAAAATGTTCATTTTCCCCATAGATGTTACTAGATCTAGGCACCTGGGGTATGTGATTTGGGTCTTCTGCCCCATACCCGGGTATGACAAGATCTCTGACAGAACAATCCCCATAGGATTACTTGTTGTGTTGTCTGCTGGCTGTGCCGGGTGGAGGGATATGTCTGTATAGTCTCAGACCCAAGTCACTGAGTGCAGTCTCAGGAGATGGGAGGCAGCGGTGTGGGACCTCTGCAACTTGTCTCATGTAATCATTTCATCTTCCACTGATTACTGAATACCAATATTATGAGTCCTGACCCTTACACTGTATACTTTATATTCTACATTACATACTCCTGACCCCTGCACTATATACTCTATGTTGTACATTACATCATTCTGATACTATATAGTCCTATCTGTTGTATCTTATACAATATGTTGTACATTACATAGTCCTGACTTCTGCTCTCTCCCCTCCCCCCACTGCTATATATACACATAATATGTATTCTCTTTTGTTACACCCATTTCCTACCAGCTGGACATTTTATATCTGATGATGTGATTGGAGCACAGACTTTTACATGTTGGAACCTTAAACAGAAAGTGATAATGAGGGAGGAGTCAATAACCCAATGATGGGGGTCTTCAGGATCAGTCCAGTCTTCATCTTGGTTGTTCTCCCCCCATCCTCATTCTCTGACCTCTGATGGGGTTCAGCCCCGCTGTTATTCATGACTAAATCATGGACTAAATATGTTGGGAAGATGGCAATGAGTGATAGAGGGGGAGGGGACACTCGTCCTATAATCCCCTCATCACTGTCACTCCTATAAAAGACAGTTCTCGTTGTTTCCTCCCTCTCTGACTAAGGTCCATGAATAAAGAAATGATCTGTTAGGAGATCAGAGGACCCATTTACTAGTTACCTTGAGAGCCCATTCACACAGGGGCAACACGACTTGTAGGCGACTTGAGTCAGGCAACTTGGACACAACTTGAGTTAAGATCACAGCGCGACTTGGGACGACTTCAAAACGACTTGTGATGACTTCAAGCCCGACTTGGGACGACTTACAAGTCGCCCCAGGCCAGGCGACTTTTGCCGAGGCCAAGCAGAGAATGAGCTCAAGGGGGAACTCCACGGCAAATTTCTGAAAAAAATTTGGCGTAGGTTCCCCCTCCGAGAGCATACCAGGCCCTTAGGTCTGGTATGGATTCCAAGGGGAACCCCCTACGCCGAAAAAACGGCGTGGGGGTCCCCCCCAGATCCACACCAGACCCTTATCCGAGCACGCTACCCGGCCGGCCAGGAAAGGGGGTGGGGACGAGCGGGCGGCCCCCCCCCTCCTGAGCCGTACCAGGCCGCGTGCCCTCAACATGGGGGGGTGCCTTGGGGGAGGGGGGGCGTGCGGCCCTCCCACCCCAAAGCACCTTGTCCCCATGTCGATGAGGACAAGGGCCTCTTCCCGACAACCCTGGCCGTTGGTTGTCGGGGTCTGCGGGCGAGGGGCTTATCAGAATCCGGGAGCCCCCTTTAATAAGGGGGCCCCCGGATACCGGCCCCCCACCCTATGTGAATGAGTATGGGGTACAATGTACCCCTACCCATTCACCTGTGGAAAAAAAGTACAAAAAAAAAACACAACACAGGGAAAAAATATTTTATTGCACAGCTCCGGGGGTCTTCCGTCTTCGGGGGTCTTCTCGCCGGACTCCTCCGCTATCTTCTTGTAGCTCTTTTGCTAGCGGAGGAGTCCGGCTTTCTTCCTCCCCGCCGCCGGCCTCTTCTCCCGACTTCGGGGGTCTTGTCCCCCTCTTCGGTTCTTCTGCCGGGCCACCGCGCCTTCTTATAGCTCTTTTACAGGCGGTGGCCCGGTCTTCTGTCGCCGCCGCCGCCGCCGTCCGTTCTTCTTCTTCTTCTTCTTCTTCTTCTTCTTCTTCTTCTTCTTCTTCTTCTTCTTCTTCCTCTTCTTCTTCTTCTTCTTCTTCTCCTTCTTCTCCAGGAGATGTTGCCTCGACGATCTCCCTGGCCGGAATGCCAGGGACGCGCTGTGCTGCCACTTATATAGGGACAATGGGGCGGTGTCATATGGGTTGATGTCACATGGGTTGGTCACATGGGTTGATGTCACATGGTAAGGGGGCGGGGTCACCATGTGACATCAACCCATGTGACCAACCCATGTGACATCAACCCATGTGACACCGCCCCATTGTCCCTATATAAGTGGCAGCACAGCGCGTCCCTGGCATTCCGGCCAGGGAGATCGTCGAGGCAACATCTCCTGGAGAAGAAGGAGAAGAAGAGGAAGAGGAAGAAGAAGAAGAACGGGCGGCGGCGGCGGCGACAGAAGACCGGGCCACCGCCTGTAAAAGAGCTATAAGAAGGCTCGGTGGCCCGGCAGAAGAACCGAAGAGGGGGACAAGACCCCCGAAGTCGGGAGAAGAGGCCGGCGGCGGGGAGGAAGAAAGCCGGACTCCTCCGCTAGCAAAAGAGCTACAAGAAGATAGCGGAGGAGTCCGGCGAGAAGACCCCCGAAGACGGAAGACCCCCGGAGCTGTGCAATAAAATATTTTTTCCCTGTGTTGTGTTTTTTTTTTGTACTTTTTTTCCACAGGTGAATGGGTAGGGGTACATTGTACCCCATACTCATTCACATAGGGTGGGGGGCCGGTATCCGGGGGCCCCCTTATTAAAGGGGGCTCCCGGATTCCGATAAGCCCCCCGCCCGCAGACCCCGACAACCAACGGCCAGGGTTGTCGGGAAGAGGCCCTTGTCCTCATCGACATGGGGACAAGGTGCTTTGGGGTGGGGGGGTCGCACGCCCCCCCTCCCCCAAGGCACCCCCCCCATGTTGAGGGCACGCGGCCTGGTACGGCTCAGGAGGGGGGGGCCGCCCGCTCGTCCCCACCCCCTTTCCTGGCCGGCCGGGTAGCGTGCTCGGATAAGGGTCTGGTGTGGATCTGTGGGGGACCCCCACGCCGTTTTTTCGGCGTAGGGGGTTCCCCTTGGAATCCATACCAGACCTAAGGGCCTGGTATGCTCTCGGAGGGGGAACCCACGCCAAATTTTTTTCAGAAATTTGCCGTGGAGTTCCCCCTTCAGAGCTAATAATTCTGTCAAAGTCGCCTCCGTATAGACGGAGATCCGACTTGGAGGCGACCTCCATTGAAATCAATGGGTACCGGTCGCCTACAAGTCGGATAGAAGTAGTACAGGAACCTTTTCTGAAGTCGGAGCGACTTCAGTAGTGTGCATTAAGACGGCTCTCATTCACTTACATTGCTTTTTAAATGTTGTCCGACCTGAGGCGACCTGAGGCGACTAGGGGCGACCTGAAGTCGGATCAGGAGTTGCCCCTGTGTGAATGGGCTCTGAGGGGGGAATTGTTAGATCCTCAGAGACAAAGCTGCCTGATGTGGGCGGAGTTCTGGTTTAGGGGAACCAATCAGCTCATGTCTAGTAATAATCTTTGTATTTCTATTTTAGTAGATGGACGGGAGATGAGGAAAACCTCAGAGGATTGTCTCACTTTGTCTCCAGACTGTAAAGTAGAAGATGAGGACATCACACAGTATAGTCCAGGAGAAAACCCGACTACCTCAAATGTCCATCCGGCACCACACAGTGTAGATGGACCATCGTATTCCTCTTATCCTGAGGAACCTCAGACTGTGCGGGACGGGGCCGTCCTTCCAACAGAGAAGAGCTTTTCCTGTACAGAGTGTGGGAAGTGTTTCAGTTTTAAATCCATGCTTAATAGACATAATAGATATCACACAGGAGAGAAGCCGTATTCCTGTCCTGAGTGTGGGAAATGTTTTTCACAGAAAAACCTTCTTTCCATACATCAGAGATCTCACACAGGGGGGCAGAAGCAACTTTCCTGTGCTGAGTGTGGAAAGTGTTTTTCAGTGAAGTCACAACTTTCCACACATCAGAGATCTCACACGGGGGAGAAGCCATATTCCTGTCCTGAGTGTGGGAAATGTTATTTACAGAAGTCCCATCTTAACACACATCAGAGATCTCACACAGGGGAGAAGCCTTATTCCTGTCCTGAGTGTGGGAAATGTTTTTTACAGAAGTCCCATCTTAACACACATCAGAGATCTCACACAGGGGAGAAGCCGTATTCCTGTCCTGAGTGCGGGAAATGTTTTTCACAGAAACACCTTCTTTCCATACATCAGAGATCTCACACGGGGGAGAAGCCGTATTCCTGTCCTGAGTGTGGGAAATGTTATTTACAGAAGTCCCATCTTAGCACACATCAGAGATCTCACACAGGGGAGAAGCCTTATTCCTGTCCTGAGTGTGGGAAATGTTTTTTAAAGAAGTCCAATCTTAACAGACATCAGAGATCTCACACAGGGGAGAAGCCGTATTCCTGTCCTGAGTGCGGGAATTGTTTTTCACAGAAACACCTTCTTTCCATACATCAGAGATCTCACACAGGGGAGACGCCGTATTCCTGTCCTGAGTGTGGGAAATGTTTTTTACAGAAGTCCGATCTTAACAGACATCAGAGATCTCACACGGGGGAGAAGCCGTATTCCTGTCCTGAGTGCGGGAAATGTTTTTCACAGAAGACCCTTCTTTCCATACATCAGAGATCTCACACAGGAGAGAAGCCCTTTTCCTGCCTGGATTGCGGGAAATGTTTTTCAGAGAAGTCCAGTCTTTCCAGACATCAGAGATCTCACACGGGGGAGAAGCCGTATTCCTGTCCTGAGTGAGGGAATTGTTCCTCACTGAAGTCCTGTCTTCCTGTACATCAGGGATCCCACACAACCCTCGAGGTGTATTAGTGCCTTGAGTGTGGGAAATGTCTTCTATATGAATGTTGCTGGACATCACAGCTCTCATGTGGGGAAGAAGCACACCCTGATATACACCTCAGATATACTCCATGGCTGATCTTCATCATGTAAGAAACAGTTCCAGGGGGGTGGACATTCTTTTAAAAACGACTAATCCAAGGGACCAAATCGGGGTCTCATATACTTGTCTCTTATGACAATCTCCTTGTCCTGATAAAATAAAAGATAATTTTAACTAAAACCGTATAAAAATCTGAGGTGCTTTTAGGAATGTCGGGTATTTTTTAACTTGGGTGCTCAGTACAAGCGCATGCTGAGCAGACAAATCACGCTCCGGTGTCCGCTCTGTTAAAGGAAAAGTTCACGTTCTATAAAAAATAATAAATTCACATTTTCTGCAGGTAAAATTTTTTGAATTTACAATATTTTATTTTTTATTTTTAGGAGCCTGGAAAGCATTGCAGCCATGATGTGGTGATGGCTGGTGCTATGCAGGACTCCTGCAGACTGTCCGTGTAATCTGTCTGCCTGTACATTATATGGGAAGGCAGTTACAGTGACAGGAAAAAACAATCATCTACCAGAGAGCTCTCAAGCCGACATCGGCAAAGGACAGAACTCTGTGAATGAATGGCACGAGCGCACTCTTCACAAAGTGACAGCCGGTACAGGGAACTTCTCCCCGCACTGCTGTCACACAGAGGACTCGGATCACTGAGCCGCTGCAGGAACAGGAACATGTAACATCTTCCCGAAGGTGAACGTTTCCTTTAACTCTTTCACTGCCAGAGCCATTTTTGTGTTTTTTGCCCACATATGAAAAATAATTTTAGGCCTGAAGATTATATAAAAACCTCAAAACATTTATATATTTTTTTGAAAGCAGACACCCTGGAGAATAAAATGCCAGTAGTTCCATATTTTTATGTCACATGATATTAGTGCATATTAGTGTAAAAAAAACACACTTCTCTTAATCTTAGGGGGCAGAAAAACACAATAAATGAACCATTTATTTACAAAATAAAAGCCAAGTAAATAGATACCCAACATGTCAAACTTTAAATTTGTGTGCGCCTGTGAAATGGTGACTAACTTCATTTTATGTGCTTGGGTGTAACTTTTTTTGTACAAGTAAATAAAAGTTTTTCTTTTCATGCACATGTCTATTATCATAACTCATGACCAGCTGACTGTGCAAACTACTTTGACCCCGCCATTTATTGTCGTCTCCTTGCTATGTCCCCCAAGCGTTGTGTAAGTGGCAAAGATGATAATTTATGATGTTATAAAATGATGAGATTGCTATGTGTTTACATTCTGTGTTTTTTTTTTTAGTTAGGCTGATTTTTATTTTTTTTGCTGCCAAGGTATAAAAGGTCCTGAAGAAGCTTATTGATGTGAAACGCGTCAACCTCTTGGAAAATTCGGCAAAGCTAAATGACTCATTATTAATCTATATGGCCTAATGTTTGATGGATTTGTTCCCATGTGGTTTTAACACATAATTTTACTATTTGTAATAAAGATTTATATTTTATGTTATTTCTGTGTTTGCCCTTTTTTGTACTAATAAAGTCCGACATCCAAGGTTCTTTTCTGAAATGATATATACAGTATATTGGATGTGGTACATTAATAGTAGCCAAATCTTCCTTTTTTTTATATTAAAAAAAATAATAATTTCAATGTGACCGGCATTCATCCAACTGTCATGAATATTGGATGTATATTATTTCATACACTGATTTCCTTGGCGCCATCTAGTGGCCATAATGCAGTATTGTGATTTTTTATTTATTTTTTTATTTTTTTTACTGATGGAGGTATGTCACGAAAAATACCCCATTATGGTCACTAGATGGAGCTGACCATCATAGCAAATCACTTTGCTACATTATGGACAGAATTTGGTGAATGCTTGTCAAGTAGACCCCCTCAGTTTTCTTCATCAGACATGTCTTCATACAGATAACTGAGATCATCCTCATACACTGGTGAGTACAGAACACACTGAAGGACATCAATTAATCAAAGCTACAATATTAAACCAACCATTGATTTAAACCTGAAAATTTGCATTTGGCCATTAGATGGCGCTAAGAATCATAGAAGTTATGGCCATCTAATGAACAAATGTAACATTGTTTCTTTTCATTTGATGGAAAAGTTTCAACCAGCTCAGCAGATCTCTTATTTCCTTCAATCCCCCCATCCACACAGAAGGGATGTACATGCATTGTCACCGGGCAGATCGCTATGTAAATTGTAGACCCCTAAATGTCAGGAGACGTTTATATAAAGATGGGAAGTATGTAGCAGATAAATGAATAGACCTCCTAGCAATCTTATTACCAGGCTGCAGCCAGGGGGAGCTCTAATGTTTAGAGTGTGACCACATCAGAGTGATGTGAATACGAAATCGCTCCATTCCCTTTATATATACACCACTTAGTGCTCGTGTCACCCCTTCCCCCTCTGGGCACCACTCACCGGAAATAAATGCCCCCCACTTTCATGGGTGGGAACACACACACATTATACACAATTTTAAGGTAAAATATAAAAGATGAGGTTGTGATGAGTAAATAGATACCAAACATGTCAAGTAATAACATTGTGTGTGCCGGTGACATGGCAAAATACTGCAGTACCTAAAAATCTCCATAGGAGGCGCTTTCCTGCTCATCAGTTTAGAGATAAGTGTGATCTCTGGTGGTAGAATTATTCCTCTCACTCTGACATTCGTGGTGATCCCTCACATGTGTGGTGCAATCACGCTCTACATACACATAAACACAGTATGGGTGCGTTTACAGGTATGTGCGGGGCAATGGGGGTTACTTTTCATGTTTTTATATACATTTTTTTCATCATTTTAATTTTTTTTTATAAATTTTATTACAATTTTTTTTTCTTATTTCACTTTATTGCTATCACAAGAAGTTAATAAACCCCCCATGTGATATCATTAGGCAGATGACAGGTCCTCTTTATGAGACATGGGGGGTGTATTAGACCTCCAATGTCTCCTCTACCCTCCAATGCACAGATGGCGCTCTGGTAGATGCTTCCTTAGCGGTGTCATCCGGGGAATGATGGCTCAGGAAAGGGAAATGCTTAGAGCTGAGGACTGCCGGCTTCATTCAGAGGAGATTGGGGGATGGACGGTCACCAGTCCCCTCCCACTTGGCCTCCTGAAACCGCTGGATGTGGTCTTGGGATCCCAAGAGGAACAAGAGAGCCCAGGAACCACACTGCGGGGGCCGTGCTGCTTGCAGTGTAAATGGGATCAGGCAGCTATACAGCCACCCAGATCACTCTTATGCCCTGTACCCACGGTCAGATTTTCCGACAGAAAAAGTGTGAAATTCCAATCGTGTGTGGGCTCCATCGGACTTTTTTCATCGCAGTTTTCCGACACACAAAGTTTGAGAACTGGATCTAAAATTTTCCAACAATAAAATCCGATTGTTTAAATTCCGATCGTGTGTAGAAAAATCCGACGCACAAAGTGCCACGCATGCTCAGAATAAATTAAGAGACAAAAGCTATTGGCTACTGGCCCGTTTATAGTCCCGGCATACATATTGTAGGTCACTGCATTCAGAACGATCAGATTTTCTAACAACTTTGTGCGACCGCGTGTATGCAAGACAAGTTTGTCCCAAAATCTGTCAGAAAAAATCAGACGGATTTTGTTGTCGGAATGTCCGACCCGTGTGTACAGGGCATTACTGTGCAGCTGGGAGCCGGCTGAATAAAACAAGCACTGCTACTGCCTCCATCAGCTTGTGATTAACCCTTCACTCTCTGGGTGTGCTATGCACCTCCAAGGAGCTGAACTGTGTAAAATAACAACATGTCTTGAGGGTGTCCTATTTCTGGGGGGTGTACTAATCCTGGGGGGTCCTAATCCTGCCTGTGAAGGGGCGTCTCTGTGATGTACAGAAAGTGCTGCAGCTGTGTTGACATTTACAAAGGAAGAGTGTTTTACAATTTACCAAAACAGCACACAGTCTCCCCCCCCCCCCACCCCCTGAGTTCCTTCTATGTATTTGGGGGGCTTTTGGAGGGTCTGTGTGCCGTTTAAAAAAAAAAAAAAAGCCGGAAATGAAATGTCCACAGACTGTGGAAACTTTACACTGAACCTCATGCAATTTGGATTCTGTGCCCCTCCACTCCTCCTCCAGACTCTGGGACTGCAATTTCCAAATGAAATGCAACATTTTCCACACCCCGTGATGATTTGGGGAGCCGTGTCATCTGCTGGTGTTGGTCCGCTGTGTTTTATCAAGTCCAAAGTCAGTACAGCCCTCTAACGGGAAATTCTAGAGCTCTTCATGCTTCCCTCTGTTTACCAGCTTTATAGAGATGCTGATTTCATTTTCCAGCAGGACTTGGCACTCGCCCACACTGACAAAACTACCAAAACCTGGTCACATGATCATGGTATCACTGTGCTTGAATGGCCAGCAAACTCGCCTGACTTAAACCCCATAGAGAACCTGTGAGGTATTGTCCAGAGAAAGATGACAGACACCAGACCCAACAATGCAGATGAGCTGAAGGCCGCTATTAAAGCAACCTGGGCTTCCATAACACCTCAGCAGTGCCACAGGCTGATCACCTCCATGCCACGCTGCATTCCAGCCTCTCTCACCCAGGGTTCATCCAAAGATTTCTAGGGGTTCCTTGAGAAATTAACAATTTCTGTGTCTCAGTAACAACTGACATTAATGATCTGTAAGGGGGCAGTCTTCCCACTGATGATGATGTAAGAATTTCCTTCTCCCACTGACCACAGAGATAAGGGGGTCCTTCTCCCCAAGATCACCAATGTAAGAGACCACTACACTAACCAATGATATAAGGGGGCATTTCTCCCATTGGTCACCAATGTAAGAGACCACTACACTAACCAATGATATAAGGGGGCATTTCTCCCATTGATCACCAATGTAAGAGACCTACACTAACCAATGATATAAGGGGACATTTCTCCCATCGGTCACCAATGTAAGAGACCAATACACTGATCACTGATATGGGATCCTTCTTCAGCTGGTCACCAATGAAAAAGCCCACTACACTGACCACTAGAAATGAGCGCCAGGTTTGGACTGACCCCAGATTCAGAATTTAGCTTGTTTGAGCGTTTCGTAAACAACTGAGCAAAATAGGTGTTTGACTCAGTGAACCTCTGACTGCAGTAATACTATTGTTCTGATATATAGCAGCTCAGGCTGGTTGTTCGGGGATTAGAAACTTTCAACTTTGTGTCCCAACAACTGATGATGTGTCACCATCCAGTCCATTCAGCTGTCACCTGGGGATTAGTGGGTTAGTGTAAATAACTTTGACCCTGTATTGTACTGCCTGGAGGACATTAGAGGATCCTCTAGGTCTGACAGTAAAGCTGTGAGTGAGGCCAGAAATCTGCTTCATGATTGGACATGATATGGATCCTTCTTCATCTCATTCCTTGTTATGGAAATCTATAATATTACCAGTCTGGTATCAGAGTATCGGCAAACACAAAGATTCAATATCTTATAGGCATTACCAATGGTGAAACTCGCCAAATTATGATATTCAGGGAAACATTACAAAACCTACCTACAATGGTGGAATCATTTGTCACAGAGACCAGCAGTACCTTTCTGGAACATTTTGGTGAAGACTAAATGCGCTCTCAGATATCCTGACAGGGCAAGCTTTCCAAACTGGTGCTGGATGGTTTCCACATATGCCCACTATGTTTGTTGGGCTCCACTATCCCACATATGGGCCTAGCATGGTGGGTGCCACTTGGTAGAAGACAGAGAGAGACCAGAGAACATCCGCTCGCTGATCCCCGTAGCTAGAATGAACCCGGAAGTGATATGTATTAGGTGACTTTCGAGTTCATTGCCATCATTCCTGACCACTGTGGCTGGAGAAGCTGTGAATTATTACTATTACTTTACAGGATTTATATAGCGCCAACAGTTTGCGCAGCACTTTGAAGTCCTGGAGGTGAGTATTGGAGGAGAAAACAAGGGAGCTAGAGAGCAGGAGGCCTTGGGAAGAGCAGGGAGGATGATTTGGGCGATATCTGCAGATGAGGTTGGTGATGTAGCTGGGGGTGATGCTGTGGCTGGCTTTGTAGGTTGTGGTTAGTGTAACGGAATCGCTTCCCACTCTGCTTGAGTGCTTCCATCATATACCGCTTCCTCCAGTCTGAAGATAAATATCAGATATAGCCACATATTACAACCAAGAACTAGGCAGCGCTCATTTGGCTGCAAAGCTGGAACACATTTATTTGAACAAACTAACAGAATATATACACCATAGGAGGACACCCCCTCCTGATCATATTATCCTAACAATACAAACTGCACACAGGAATATAATTAGAACAGACATATACTATAAACTCAATGTTAATTAGTTACCTGTCCCTGCTAGGTCAGTCACAATTAGTATGTTGTGTTTTATGCAGTGGGGGAGGGGAAGCCAGTGAAGGGATTGGCAGAGAGGGGCAGCAGTCACGGATCGGTTAGGGAGGTGTATTAGTCTACCAGCAGCATTCATAATAGACTAAAGGGGGAATAGCCTGTGTAAAGGTCAGCCAGTAGTAGTCGAGGTGGGAAATAACCAAGGAGTGAATAAGTTATTTTTGGTGTCGAAAATCATTCTACATCCATTATTCTGGGTTACCTCTACACACAGGACCTGGAAAGGCTTTTAAAGCTTCATGGGAAAATATTGAGTACCAAAATTTGTCATTATTTCATCAGCACACGCAATTTTAGTCCTGGACATGTTGGGTATCTATTTACTCAGCCCAACCTCATCTTGGGTAAAATATTGCAACTGTCCTTTAAAATTACACTTAATGTATTTCTAACTGAAATTTACACTTGATAAACCACTGAGCTAATATCATGTGACATGAACTACCATCCTTTTATTCTCCAGGGACTCTGCTTTCAGAAAATATATGTTTGGGGATACTAAATGAATCTTCAGGACAAAAATTTACATTTTAACGTGTGCTAAAAATACAAAAACAGCTCTGACAGTATAAGGGTTAATGAGAGCTATATACACTGAGCACAGCAGAGTGATTCTAACAACTCCATCAGTAAATGTAGTGCAAAACACCATTATAGCCACTAGATGGAGCCAATGATCATATGAAAAAAATATGACCAAAACTTGTCACATTCATTCAACAATTTTTTTTAAAGAGACCTCTAAGTGTTTCTGAAAGCTTACACCCACCGCACAATGCCACTGAGATGTAATGAATCCATTTTTATTTTTCTCCTGCTATCAATGGCCAACACAGTACAACACTTCATCCATGTCTTTGGTGATCTCTGATCTCCTTATCAACTGTTTCTTCCATGATGAAGATCAGCCATGGAGTATATCTGAGGTGTATATCAGGGGGTGCTTCTTCCCCACATGAGAGCTGTGATGTCCAGCAACATTAATATAGAAGACATTTCCCGCACTCAAGGCACTAATACACCTCAAGGGTTGTGTGGGATCCCTGATGTACAGGAAGACAGGACTTCAGTGAGGAACAATTCCCTTACTCAGGACAGGAAAGTGTTTTTTCCCCCATGTGCAATCTCTGATGTTTGTAAAGACTGTACTTCTGTGTAAAACATTTCCCACACTCAGGACAGGAATACGGCTTCTCCCCTGTGTGAGATCTCTGATGTCTGGAAAGATTGGGCTTCATTGAAAAACATTTACTGCAAACAGGACAGGAATATGGCTTCTCCCCTGTGTGAGACTTCTGATGTCTGTAAAGATTGGTCTGTACTGAAAAACATTTTCCGCACTCAGGACAGGAATACGGTTTCTCTCCTGTGTGAGAATTCTGATGCATAGAAAGAGCGGACTTCGTTGAAAAACATTTCCCACAAACAGGACAGGAATACGGCTTCTCCCCTGTGTGAGATCTCTGATGTTTGTCGAAATTGAACTTCTGTGAAAAAGATTTCCCACACTCAAGGCAGGAATACGGTTTCTCCCCAGTGTGCAACCTCTTATGTTTTTTAAGATTGGAGTGAATTGAAAAACATTTACCGCACTCAGAACAGGAATACGGCTTCTCTCCCGTGTGAGATCTCCGATGTGCGTATAAATGTGAGGAATTTGAAAAACATTTCCCGCACTCAGAACAGGAATACGGCTTCTCCCCTGTGTGAGACCGCTGATGTATTCTGCATTCTGATTTTAGCATAAAACATTTCCCACACTCAGGACAGGAATACGGCCTCTCACCCGTGTGCACTTTTTGATGTGTGTGAAGATGCGAGGTCCGTGAATACGATTTTCCACACTCAGAACAGGAATACGGTTTCTCTCCCGTATGAGATATTTTATGGTCGTCAAGCCTTGATTTAAAAAGAAAACACTTCCCGCATTCAGAACATGAATACGGCTTCTCCCCCGTGTGAGAACTTTTATGCACATTAAGCTGGGATTTAAAACGGAAACACTTCCCGCACTCAAGACAGGAATGTGGCTTCTCTGCCGTGTGAGCTCTTTTATGCCTATTAAGTTTGGATTCAGAATGGAAACACTTCCTGCACTCAGTACAGGAAAAGCTCTTCTCTGTTGGAAGGACAGCACCATCCCGCACAGTCTGAGATTCCTCAGGATAAGAGGAATACGATGGTCCATCTACACTGTGTGGTGCCGGATGGACATTTGAGGTAGTCGGGTTTTCTCCTGGACTATACTGTGTGATGTCCTCATCTTCTACTTTACAGTCTGGAGACAAAGTGAGACAATCCTCTGAGGTTTTCCTCATCTCCCGTCCATCTACTAAAATAGAAATACAAAGATTATTACTAGACATGAGCTGATTGGTTCCCCTAAACCAGCACTCTGCCCACATCAGGCAGCTTTGTCTGTGAGGATCTTACAATTCCCCCTTAAGGTAACTAGTAAATGGGTCCTCTGATCTCCTACCAGTTCATTTCTTTATTCATGGGCCTTAGTCAGAGAGTGAGGAAACAACGAGAACTGTCTTTTATAGGAGTGACAGTGATGAGGGGATTATAAGATGAATGTCCCCTCCCCCCTATAGGAAGGTACAAAGTATAGTATAGAGTTCCCCTATAGGAAGGTGCAAAGTATAGTATAGAGTTACCCTATAGGAAGGTACAAATTATAGTATAGAGTTCCCCTATAGGAAGGTAAAGGTCTGCCTTTAGAATCACTTATCTCCTTCTCTTGCCCAGGACTAGATGTCCCATGAGGCATCTCTGAATCTACCAGTTAATTTCTTTATTCATGGACTTTAGTCAGAGTGAGGAAACAAGAACTGTCTTTTATAGGAGTGACAGTGATGAGGGGATGATGGGAAGATGGCAATGAGTGATAGAGGGGGAGGGGACACTCGTCCTAACACAAGAAGTCCTGCACTTCCTTATTTAGTCCATGATTTAGTCATGAATAACAGCGGGGCTGAGCCCCACCAGAGGTCAGAGAGTGAGGATGGGGGGAGAACAACCAAGATGAAGACTGGACTGATCCTGAAGACCACCATCATTGGGGTATTGACTCCTCCCTCATTATCACTTTCTGTTTAAGGTTCCAAAGTCTGAGGATGTTATCACATTATTATCACCATGTAAAAGTCTGTGCTCCAATCAGATCATCAGATATAAAATATCCAGCTGGTAGGAAATGGGTGTAACAAAAGAGAATACATACTATGCATATATATAGCAGTGGGTAGAGGGGAGAGAGCAGAAGTCAGGACTATGTAATGTAAAACATATTGTATAAGATACAATAGATAGGACTATATAGTATCATAATGATGTAATGTACAACATAGAGTATGTAGTGCAGGGTCAGGAGTATGTAATGTACAATATAAAGTATACAGTGTAAGGGTCAGGACCCATAATATTGGTATTCAGTAATCATGGGAAGCTTAAATGTTCAGACAAGACAAGTTGCAGAGGTCCCACACATTGTTTCTATGTGAATATATATATATTATTTTGAACAGGTTCTAGTGACAGAATATTGCGTGAAGTAAATAAAAGAGAAAATTGAGAGGAAACAGATCAAGATCTGTCCCTCATAAAGGATTGGGATTTTTAAAGATGCATATTTCTGTCATGAGGTAAGCACAACCACAAATGACCAAGATAATACTCATTTTCAAGGAGCTTAAACAGATGCTTGTGTGTATTTTGTTGAACCATATGTATAGGTCAAAAGACCATATCATAGATCATCTAGGAATGCTGAAATATATATGTGGCTATTGCGGCGATGGAGGATTCACAGCCCATGCGTGACCCAGGGGAAGTTCGCACCGGAAGTTATGTCAGCGAGCCGATCCCATTCGTTTCATTTCCCGCTGGAACCAGTGTTTAAAAAGGAAGCCGTAACCATTCACCCGCTGTGACTCACATCACGGCATGTATTAGTGGAGGATTAGAGGCTGTATTCTTGCCCTTGGTTGGGACAAGCGGGACTGGAGCCTTTGCTTTGGCGTGGCTTAGCCCTCATTTTTTTGCTCTGAAAATCGCCTGATCTTCTCTCCAGTTTTTTCAGATGATAACACACCAGGTATCTATTTTTTATCACTATATATTTGTTTTGGTTTTCCTTCTTTCCTTGGTACATTGTATCTTTCTATATGTGTAAATGTTCCCTTTGAGTGTGGGAGTTGCTTAGTAGCTTGGAGGGTGGGATCATAATAACTGTCTTCATTTTTTCATGCTTTTACCTTGACTGCCGACAATTGTTCGCAGTCGCATTTATATTCATAGCCAGCCGATGGGATTAAGGGGTGATTATATATATATGTGTGTGTATGTTAAGGTGTGATGCTTTTGCATCTTAATACATACATATTTCTGCATTCCTAGATGATCTATGATATGGTCTTTTTACCTATACATATGGTTCGACATCCACAAGACTATATAGGCGACTGACATCACCTATTTATTACTGGATGGTGTCCGTCCTTTCTCTTCGATGTTATTAATGTCAGGATATTTGGGTAAGCACTGTAATGAAAAATATTATTGTACTTCTGTAACATTATTGTGTACACTTTTTGATACTGTCATATTTTTCTGTAACTTGGACTATGCAGATGCAAGGGGAACAGCCCCGAAGAAGCAGTAATCTAGACTATGAAACGCGTTGGATACCCAATACACACAAGCATCTATTCAATCTCTTTAAAAATTAGTATTATCTTGGTCATTTGTTTCATGACCAAGACTGTTTTAAATTGTATATTTTGTAATAAATTATATATTTTTGAATTATTCCTTGTGGTTGTGCTTACCTCATGACAGAAATATGCAACCTTAAAAATCCCAATAATTTTTGAGATCTTGATCTGTTTCCTCTCAATTTTCTCTCTTTTAATTGTTTCTATGTGTTTATCAGATGATGGGGGATCTAGGTGGAGCCTCCGTACTGCTCTCTCCTTTACAATAAAGTCTCCTCTTACCCGGTGATGTGAGGGGTGGCTGATTGTCCATCATGATGTCCTTGTAGAGATCCTTGTGTCCTTCTAAATACTCCCACTCCTCCATGGAGAAATAGACAGTGACATCCTGACACCTTATAGGAACCTGACACACACAATGATACAGTCACCATCCAGACACATCCCTTGCCTGTTACTGGATAATGTCCCAGAATTCCCAGAATCCTCCTCACCTCTCCTGTCAGCAGCTCCATCATCTTCTTGGTGACTTCTAGAATCTTCTGCATGTTGTGTCTTGTAGGAATCAGGGTTGGAGGTGGGGCAATGGTGATGAAATTCTTAATTCTTGAGGATCTTGTGAACATATTATGAGATCTTCTTGTAGTTTTCTTCATTATTACTGTACAGTTCTGTGTAATACAAAGATAAATATCACTCTCTCATAATACCTCACCTTTATATGTATTCTCCAGGGATTGGCCACAATGCTCCTGATTCAGCAGAGGACAGGCAACTCCATCTAATGATATGATTACAATGTGGTCAGATTTATAGCTCCTTCTAGAAGTCATATAATAGAATCACTAATGTTTTACTAGTAAGGCTCACTGACCCACCAGGAAATGTTTCCCATGGAATTAGTGATTAGTGGGCGTGGCATGCTGGTAATCATGGGTCTCACTGATTGGACTAAAGCTGACATTGTTATTTTCTATACCCAATTCCCCCATCTTGTGCTATAACCAAATATCAGAGTATGTACACTTTATGTATTCATAGTATTTGTTTGCATGGCCACTGATAAGGAGCTACCACCGGCTCTGCTGTATGGGGCCCGGGCCCTATCATTTCCAGAGGAGGCTCAGGAAGCTAACATGTCCATCTGAAGCCGCTAAGCTAGAGTCTGTTGTCTTCATGTCATTCTATGACAGAGCGGCTCAGTGCTCTGAATGTTATCTGCATTCCCTCTCTGCTCTCTCAGTGTGACCTGTTCATATTCCCTTCTGATTGCAACTTTGTTTCTCTTCAATTCCTCCCTCCAGATTCTTGCCGTATTCACTCTGCTTCTCAGATATGACCCCCACCCCCTTTTCCTACAATCAAGCTCTGATCCTTCTCCCCGATATCTCTGATTGTGTCCTGGTGGCTGCCTGCAGTCCTTCACTCCTGTATGCCCCGTTCTGTCCCATCTATCTTGTCACTTGTCTGTCCAGCCTATATATCTTCCCTGTTGTCTACTTATTGCTCTCCCGACCAGCTGTATTACTTTCTGCCTTTATCTTCTCCCAGCACAGCTTAGTGCACTATATGTAGCTGGGCTTCCCACTCCTCTCCCACTACATATAGCTGGGCTTCCCACTCCTCTCCCACTATATGTAACTTGGCTTCCCATTCCTCTCCCACTACATGTAGCTGGGCTTCTCCCACTATATGTAGCTGGGCTTCCCACTCCTCTTACATTATATGTAGCTAGGCTTCCCACTATATGTAGCTGGGCTGCCCACTATATGTAGCTGGGCTTTCGACTCCTCATCCAGTATATGTAGCTGCGCTTCCCACTCCTCGCCCACTATATGTAGCTGGGCTTCCCACTCCTCGCCCACTATATGTAGCTGGGCTTCCCACTCCTCGCCCACTATATGTAGCTGGGCTTCCCACTCCTCGCCCACTATATGTAGCTGGGCTTCCCACTCCTCGCCCACTATATGTAGCTGGGCTTCCCACTACTCTCTACCACTATATGTAGCTGGGCTTCCCACTCCTCTCTACCACTATATGTAGCTGGGCTTCCCACTCTTCTCTCCCAATCTGGTTACCTTCAGTTCACTGCCTCTACTCTATACAACTCTTCTCTTCCCTCCATACACTGTCATTACCAAATCTCTATCTCACTGATCAACTATTTCTATTAAACTGTTTACTGACTTATCTAGTCAAAGCAGAAACTTCAGCTTTAAGTCCCCCCCTCCTCTGCCACATTTGGCATGTCATTTTTTTGGGGTGGTGGGGGAAAGGTACCTGGTTTTGACAGATACCTGCTCCTACTTCCACACAGACTGCCTAGGCGATCTGAGCGAATGTTCTCCTCCTTCCTCCAGCCTTCTGGGACACATCGCAGGCCCAAAGAGACTGCAGGACCAGTTAAATAGAGCAGCATGGCATGCACATGCACAGTGGGCAGGCGGCTGTGAAGCAGAAAGCAGCACAGCCAGCTGACCACAGTTAGGATGTCAACACCAGGAAACTGAATACTAGTGAAGAACTAGCCATGGTAAGGAAGGTGCTGGATTCCTACACAGGTAAGTGTCCTTTTATTAAAAGTCAACAGCTACAGAATTTGTTGCTGCCGACTATTAAATATTTTTTTTTTGTATAGAGAGATTTCTTATTGAATGTTACTTCTAGTCCAATTGCATTCACAATTCCAGGTCTGTCCATTTCCCCTACCTATAATAGCCTTTAGGGCTTGTTCACCCTCCTTGCGGTCATTTTCCTGTACTGCAAGGAAATGCATTGCCCTCTGCAGGTGTGTGCGGTTGCCACAGTACCTGCCCTGACCTGGTCACTCCCCTCTGCCTTGAGCCGATAACACCCCTGTGCCCTGCCCTGGTGAAGTGGCTCCTCTGTGACTTGTCATGGTGACTCCCCTAATTGTAGAAGATATAATTTGTGTGTACATATCACAAGTTCAACCCAAAATCTAGCATTTCTGTAGAAAAAAAGGCCAGCCTAAGTTCCACATTAAAGAAGTAAGTTTTAATATTTATTCTATTATTTAAAACAGCTCACTGATCACACTGATGTTCCATGAGGTGTTGATCTGAAAATTATTTTAGGGGTTATCCCAGATCTAAAATGTTTTGCCAAGGGTTCCCTGAAGGCAAAAAAGTTGAGAAATACTGGACTCCAAAGACATGCTAGTAGGTTAATTGGCTTCGCTCCAAAATCGGAATGTGAGTTGGGGACCTTGGATTGTGGGTTCCTTGAGGGTAGGGAGTGATATATGTGTGGAGCGCTGTGTAAATTGTTGGTGCTATATGGGTACATTAAATAGTGATAACCCTTAGACATGCACCCACACTCACTCAGGTTGAACTGGATGGACTGATGTCTTCATTCAACCTTACTAACCATGGATTAGAAGAACATCAGAAGACTTAAAGTGACTCTGAATACACCTCAGTGTACAGCGGAGTCAGATTTAACCCCTTCATTACACTCACCTCTCCAGTCAGCCGGCTGAGGATCTCTAGGGTGACGTTCAATATCATCTCATTCCGGGGAAATTCCTTCCTTACATTCTTCACAAAACTCAAATACTGCCGATTGTGCATCATGACGTCCTTGTAGAGATCCTTGTGTCCTTCTAAATACTCCCACTCCTCCATGGAGAAATAGACAGTGACATCCTGACACCTTATAGGAACCTGACACACACAATGATACAGTCACAATCCAGACACATCCCTTGTCTGTTACTGGATAAAGTCCCAGAATTCCCAGCACTGCTCACCTCTCCTGTCAGCAGCTCCATCATCTTCTTGGTGACTTCTAGAATATTCTGCATGTTGTGTCTCTCAGGTTTTAAGGAGTCATATGGAGGCACTGTGATGGTCATATGATCACCTGACTTCACAAAAGGAAATATCTGTATTAAGGAAATAATAGGAATATAATGTTAAAATCCCAGAATCCTCCTCACCTCTCTGGTCAGGTCTGCGTTTTATTAATAGAGATAAGAGTGAAGTCATGTGACCTCCTAGAATTCTCCTCACCTCTCCGGTTAGCAGATAGATTATTTCCAGGGTGAGGTTTAGTATCTTCCCAGTCATGTGACTCTGGTCCTCCTCCATCCTTATTGGTGCCATCATTTGATCTATACAGGTCTCCTTGTAGAGGGATAACTTTGGTACATTAAAGTAAGAATTATTTGGATGGTAATGGTCACACAATAATAGGATGTGAGGGGGTAATAGGACAGTTGCTGTATATTTCAGGGCTACTCCCCCCCATGGGAACACATTTAAATTTGGACTGTTTAGTGATTATTATATTTTCAAGAACCTTGGACCCTCTTGGATAAGAATTTATTTTTTCTCTGTTGGGTTGCTTGCAGCTGTAATGTATTGTCGAGTCTCCGAAATATAGATGAAAATCATTGGAAAAAATAGCATGGGTTTCTCCCCCAGTCCATTACCAGCCCTTTGGGCCTGGTATGGATATTAAAGGGGAACCCCACACCCATTTTTTTTTAAAATGGCGTGGGGGTCCCCCAGGCACTATATAAAAGTTGTTTAAAGGCATCGATCAGCCGGCCACCTTCTCCACCACTCTTCCTCTGACTGAACGAAGCCTCAGCAACATGTTGTCCAGCACCAGGAAATTGTAACCTCCCAGGGTCTGGAAATGCATTTCACAAACCTTTCTTCAAGGCCTCCTGAAGACATTTCAGTCCCGCAACCTTACCCTTGTAACGTGGATCAAGAATGGTTGACAGCCAGTAATGATCCCTCTTTTGATACCTCGAATCCTAGGGTCCATTTGCAGAATCAATTCTGAGTCCTTTGGGTCACTAAGGATCACATGATTCGTAACAACCTTCTTCCAGCCACGTACAACTCCTTGGATTTCTGGGGACTGAAAACCATCACTTGAAGACTGCTGCTGAGTGTTATCGTACACATCCATGCTGACACAATCCTCCTCCTCTTCTTCCTGTGTGTTTGGCGGGCCCACAGAAATGCGATCTGGATAAAGGGGGACTTGAGAGGTAATGAAGTCCCCCTCTTCCTCCTGCTGTTTTGCTTCAAGTGCCCTGTCCATTATTCCACAAAGCCTGTGCTCCAACAGGAAAACTAGTGGGACAGTATCACTGATGCATTCATTTTCGTTGCCCCCCTCCTTGTAGCCTCCTCAAATGGTAACAGGACAGTGCATACATCCTTGATCAGTAGCCACTGGTATGGCAAAAAGAAACCAAGCTCCCCTGACCTGGTGCCATACTTGCACAGGTACTCATTGATGGCCTTCTGCTGTGCGTGCAGCCACTGCAGCATTGCTAACGTTGAATTCCACCTGATGGGCATGTCCCAAATGAGGCGGTCGGTGGGCAGGTTGCTTTCCCTTTGAATGTCAGCCAGCCAAGCACTGGCATTGTATAACTGACAGAGATGATCACAGACTTTTCTGGCCTGCCTCAGGAGATCCTGTAAGCCTGGGTACCTGCTCTTTTTGCCTATCTGCTTGCGTAGCCCTTTGAATGCTTATGGAGCACCGCTGGTTCAGAGGACAAATCTGCAGAAGAGGCCATAGAGGAAGAAGAAGAGGAGGGGGTGGAGGAGAGAGCTGAGGCAGAATCACTACTAGCATTTTGGAGACGTGATGGCGGAACAAGCTCCAACAATACTGAACCCTGTCCTGCATCCTTCACAGCTGCCAGCAGAGTTACCCAGCGCACCATGAAGGAAAGGCAACGTCCCTGCCAATACCTGCTGGACCATGAGTCAGCAGTAATATGCACATTACTGATGACTGCCCTGTCCAATGAGGCCAAAACATTGCTTTCCACATGCTGGTAAAGAGCCGGAATGGCCTTCCAGGAAAAGAAATGGCGTTTTGGAACCTGCTACTGTCACATTCCATAAATTCATGAAAGGGGGCAGAGTCTACCAGCGGAAAAGGCAGCAGTTGCAGTGCTAGCAATTTGGCCAAGCTAGCATCCAGATGCTGAGCATGTGGATGGCTGGGACTAAATTTATTTTTACTGTTCAGCAACTGCCGTAGGGAAATGTCCCTGCTAAAATCAGATGGTGATGTACTGATAGCAGATTGGCTGCAAGTACTTGGGACACTTATTGTTATGCCTTCATTCCTCTCAGTGCAGGTTTTTGAGAGGACTGGGGGTATAGTGGGGTTGAATAGCCCAGATGAGGAGCAAAAAGTCTGCCTTTTTCTTTAATATGGGTCTTACAAGTGCTGTTGCCAATGGACTGCATGGCAGGTCATATGTCTGGTCAAGGATGTGGTGCCCAAGCGGCTGCTGTTCTGGCCACACTTGATCCACTTCAGACATGTGATCTGCTGCACACATGTCGAAAAAGGCCCACACCAAAGAACTTTTAAAAGTCAGCTGGGATTCAGCAGCGCCCTGCACCTGTGGAGCTCTGCAGTGTGATGCAATAAGGTGGCTGCCCTTAAGCTGCTCCCTAGAGAAAATTCTGCCTCATTGGAGTTGTGCCTCCTCCTCCTCCCAGGCACCCAAGTAGAGCCAGTGACCATATCATCCCCTCCCCCCTCGCCACTGGAGCAAACTTGGCAGTATACTGCAGCTGGGGAAACATGACTGCCAGTTTCTTGTCCTTCTTGGGCACCCCCTCTTTCTAGGCTCACATTACTCCCTTCCTCAACCTGGAAACTAACTTTGGAGCATTCAAATCTCCGGCAGCATGTACCTAACACTGTGTTCAAATAGTTCCGGGGACTCCTCCATGCATGATGGTGGGGCTATGGAAGGAGTGACTGTGGACAAGGAGCCAGTGGAATAGGCAGCTTTGGCAGATGCATTGGAAGGCAAACTACTCTGAGCCTGGGTGACAGAGGATGAGGACGGCTTTGTTATCCACTCCACCAACTCATCTGCATGTTCTGGCTCAATAACACAGCCAGCAGCAGCAGAAACAAAATGACAAGCGTGCCCCACGGCCACCTGGAGAGGATGCACCATGTCCACAACCATCACTGTTGACTGTAGACACAGAGGCTGCTTGCCCTCTTTTATTGGCCTGTGAGCATCTACCTCTCCTTGGTGGCCTTCCGGATATGATGTTTATTTTGCTTTGCAACACATTATACTGTATTGTGTACTGTGTACACCGCCTGCACTGGATGCAGAGTATGCATATAAGCTATCTCTCCATGTCAATAACACTACACGGGGCCACCGTGTAGGCAGCCTTTTATAGTGTGGGGCATGGACCCTGAGCCATAATTAGCCAAAGGCACCTTGCCTTTGGCCAATTATGTCTCTCTTAGCAGAGGGCGCTGAGATTGGCCAAAGCATGCAGGTCAGGTGCATGCTTTGGCCAATCATCATACAGAAATGCACTGCGATCTTGCAGTGCATTATGGGGCATTCTGTGGTGCTCAAATTTGCTGCGAACGCCCCATAATGTTTGCTCTTCGGCGAACACATGATGTTCGAGTCTAACGTATGTTCGACCCGAACATCAAAAAGGGAGTCCATCTAAAAAAAATTAAAAGTCAGCAGCTACAAATACTGCAGCTGCTGACTTTTAATAAAGGGACACTTACCTTTCCTGGAGTCCAGCGATGTCAGCAGCTCTCGGCTGCTGCCGGCGCCATTCTCGGTGAGGGAATCAAGAAGTGAACCATTGCGGCTTCACTTCCCAGTTCCCTACTGCGCATGCGCGAGTCACACAGCACAATGAGAATGGTCAGCACTGTCTCTGGGACCCGTGTGTGTACCAGCAGACAGCGTGGTGGGACAGGAAGAGGCATAGACTCCCGTGGGAGTCTATGCCTGGAAGTGGGTGCAAATACCTGTCTTAGACAGGAATCTGCATCCCCCCTAAAAGGTGTCAAATGTGACACTGGAGGGGGGGAGGGTTACGAAAAGCAGAGGTTAAATTTTTGTGTGAACCTCCACTTCAAGCTCATCCCTAGTCAAGTTGGTCATTGTCTTGTCTATTTATTGTCAGTGCTGTTTGTTTAGAGGACCATATTACTAGATTTTATCTCCAAAATGAAGAGAACATTCCAGTCCTGTAAGTGGGGAAATGTTCTGACCCTGAAGAGGTTAATCTAGGTTTCTAAACTATATGTGTATCATCACCTGCTGAAGATGAAAGATGTCACAGGGACTATGGAGGAAGAGGGCGGACATGACGGGGGGGGTTACTGGGTGTAAATAGAATATAAGATCGTATTACCTCCTCTTCTGCCACATCCAGCAATGTCTCCTCGCAACTTCATGCCACACTTGTCTTTATTCCAGATCACTTCCTGTCTGTTCCTGACCTCACTTCCTGTCTGTATTCCATAGAGGCTTCTTGTCTGGATAAAAGTGAGATCACCATCTTGTGGCGTTCAGAGGAACTGCAGAAACATCTTATAATAACCATTCCTGTTTAATATCAAGCTTACAGGGCTAAGTTAAAAACAAAGGTATGCCTAAGAAAACAGATAACTCCGAAATTGAACTTTTTGGTGAAGAAAATGCAAAAAATATATCATAAAACATAAAAATGTATATCAATGCACTCATAATGAAGATGTTAAACATAAATTGCAAGGATGTAATGTTCACATAGGAGTGGTGGTGGAGATCTCTCCAAGTAAGAACACTTTGTTGAATGCTTATATCAGGGGTGTCCAAACTTTTTTTCAAAGAGGGCCAGATTTGATGAAATGAACATGCGTGAGGGCCGACCATGTTGCTTGACATTCTTTGAACCATTAAATGCAAATGAACTAACACTGCCCAACAAGAATTCTTTTGCCTTTGTGACTGTGTGTGGTAAAGAGTCTAAAGCCCCGTACACACGAGAGGACTTATGTCCGACAGACTTCCGAAGGAGTCCTGCCGGAGTTCTGCCGGAGTTCCGACAGAGTTCTGACGGACTTTTCGACTGAGCGGACTTGGCCACACACAATCACACCAAACTCCGACGGATTCGAATGTGATGACGTACGACTGGACTCGAATAAGGAAGTTCATAGCCAGTAGCCAATAGCTGCCCTAGCATCGGTTTTAGTCCGTTGGAATAGCATACACACGAGCAAATTTTTCGAAGGGACCAGGTCCGGCGGAGTTCTGTCGGAAAAATTTGAAGCATGTTCCATTTTCTAAAGTCCGTCAGACTTTTGCGAATCAAAAGTCCGTTGCAGCCCACACACGATCGAATAGTCTGACGGAATCATTCCGTCGGACTTTGGATGTTGAAAAGTCCTCTCGTGTGTACATAAGGATGAGCTTGGGCATGTTATTTGGATATACCATATTTATCAGCGTATAACACGCACAGGCGTATAACACACACCTTCATTTTAAGAGGGAAGTTTCAGGAAAAATAATTATATTTTAAGTAAAGAACCATGAATCAAAATAAGGGTCAGTGCCCATCAATGCAGCCTAATCAGTTCCCATTTGCAGCCTCACCATTGCCATGAATGCAGCCTCTGAATGCAGCCTCACCATTGCCATGAATGCAGCCTCACCATTGCCATGAATGCAGCCTCTGAATGCAGCCTCACCATTGCCATGAATGCAGCCTCTGAATGCAGCCTCACTATTGCCATGAATCCAGCCTCACCATTGCCATGAATGCAGCCTCTAAATGCAGCCCCACCATTGCCATGAATGCAGCCTCATCATTGCCATGAATACAGCCTCACAACTGCCATGAATGCAGCCTCTGAATGCAGCCTCACCTTTGCCATGAATACAGCCTCACAACTGCCTTGAATACAGCCTCACAAGTGCCATGAATACAGCCTCACAAGTGCCATGAATGCAGCCTCTAAATGCAAGCTCACCTTTGACATGAATGCAGCCTCTGAATGTGCGGTGCTCAGGGATTCTTTGGGGGCTACAAAAGAGATATATATCCAAATTACCAGTGGGGCAGCATTTAACCAGAATGCGGGTCGCAATTGACTTTGGTCATGCCTGGCTTATATAAAGAAAATATTGAGCGGTACAGCGGTGTAGTGGTTAGCACTCTCACCTAGCAGTAAAAACGGTTGCTGGTTCAAATACCAAACCACAACACTACCTGCCTGGAGTTTGCATGCTCTCCCTGTGCCTGTGTGGGTTTCCTCTGGTTTCCTTCCACACTCCAAAGACATGCAGGGAGGTTAAATGGCTTCTGTCCAAAATTGGCTCTAGTGTATGAATGTGGACCTAGGATTGTGGGCTCTTTGAGGGTAGGGACCGATGTGAGTGTGTAATGTACAGGGATAGGGGCAATTGTAGACACTCACTCAGGTTGAACTGGATGGACTGGTGTCTTTATTCAACCTTACTAACTATGTAATCCTGGAATGAAAAAAGCTGTTAAACAATAACTAATATGTAAACTGGGTCATCCAATTTATCCATAAAGACATTGTGATTCCAGATCTTCTAGATCACATAGAAGGAGGACTCATCAATGATTTCATACATTTGTTTGGAAGGATAGAAGAATCCTCAGAAGGGATCATGTAGGATGACAGGAAAGTCTCCTGACTGTTGGGATCATCCAAACATAATGATTACATCCATGAACTGGAGCGATATCATTGGGGTGATAAAGCCAATCTGTAAACATTGTGTAGACGTTATCCAAGAACTCAGCACACTCCAGGCGTGGGGAAAGTCTCTAGGTGTATTTATCCTGGCATTTATCATAGGTAGCCTCATCTCTTCAGCCTCTCCGCCATCCTCCCCGGGACATCCGGACCCCCCGATCCTGGAGTCACAGATCTCGGAGGGAGAGGAGGCGGAGGGGAGAGGCCGGGACCCGACGCTTGCCGATGTGCTGCACACCATTAAGGTAAACCATGCGGCTCTAATGGGGACTGTGGCTGAAATTAGAAGTGACTTTACATTGCTGAGACAGGATGTTCAGAAAATACGTGGAAGGGTGGATGAGACTGAGAAACGTATTAGTGACTTGGAGGATGCAGTTGACCCTATATGGCCTAAACTCAATACTGCGGGGGGTAAAATTGCCTCCCTTGAAAACAAGATGGACGACCTCGAGAACCGCCTCAGACGTAACAACCTGAGGCTGGTGGGTCTTCCTGAGCGGGTAGAGGGGTCTGACCCAGTGGCCTTTTTGGAAAGTTGGCTTGAGCAGGAGTTTGGCCGTGATACCCTGTCCCCCTGCTTTGTGATAGAACGGGCTCACAGAGTCCCGGGCAGACCTCTCCCCGCGGGCAATCCGCCACGTACCATGGTTATTAGGTTGCTGAACTACAGAGACAGAGATGCTATACTGCGGGCGGCCAGAGTGAAAGGCAGCTTGAAGATAAATAATGCTGCTGTGTCACTGTATCCAGATTATTCTGTGGCTGTTTGCAACCAACGGGCGCAATTCCAGTCTGTTAAACAAAAGCTGAGAGAACACGCAGTGAAGTATTCTATGATATTCCCGGCTACCCTACGCATTGTCTATCAGGAGAAGGTTCTTTTCTTCCAGTCACCCAAGAACGTCCTTGCATGGTGGGAATCCCTACCCCAACCCCCTCAAGGATAATGCCTGAAGGATAATGGCCTGGATGGTTATCATTCTATTTTCTTCTTTGCCCCCCTTTTTTCTTTTTTGCAACTGCCTTCGGTCAGGGAGGCGGGTCTCTGCTGCTCTTATTGCTGCTCTTATTGAAACATGTTGGGACTAACAAGATTTTTTTTTTTATGTTGCGGGACTCTTTTTCTCCTCCATTTTTTGGATGAGTACCTGGGAGCTGCTCCAGGCAGAATGATCTTGAGCCACATTGTGGTGAAGTTAACTAGTTGCGGATAATTGCATGGCTATCAGGCCATGCGCCCCACGCATGGCCCCAGTTTTGGGTACAAGCCCGCTCCATTTCCGTGGGAGCAGGGCAGGGTTGTTGCTGCTAATTGGCAGCTCTTTATTTGTTGTCTGTTGTATGGGTGAGGAGTGTGTGGTGTGTGGATGGATGGGAGTATGTATGTGTCACCTTGTCCCCCTGGAGGTACTGTGGCTCTGGCTGTCTGGTGAGGGACTGTTTTGGGGTTCCTGGGCGGGCTGCACCCGCTTGTTCACGTTTTTTACACTATTCCCAACCCTCACATGGCTGAGGTAAACATATGCTCCTGGAATGTTCGGGGGCTGAATTCTAAATTTAAACGTGCATTGGTGTTTGAGCAGATTAAACGAATGCACCCGCATATTCTTTGTCTGCAGGAGACTCATCTGGTGGGCTCAAAAATCCTTGCGTTAAAAAAGTGTTGGGTGGCTCACAACTTTCATTCCACTTACTCCAACTATGCTCGTGGGGTGGCCATCTTAATACGCAAAGGGCTACAGTTTGAGTGCCATCAGGTGGTCTCGGACCCCGGGGGTCAATTTTTAGTGTTACATGCCACAGTGCTAAGAACTCCTGTCATTCTGGTCACAATTTATGTTCCTCCGCCAGCCACGGCCACGGTATTCTCCGATTTGAGTACTAAGTTATCACTGTTACCTGTTTGCCCTACATTTATTGTGGGGGATTTCAACTCGGTGATACAGCCTGATCTGGATCGGTTGAAACCCCATGGGAACAAATCAAGATTGTTTAGTAAATGGTGTGAGGCCTATGGATATGTTGATATTTGGCGTTGGAAATTCCCGGGGGTAAAGGTATTCTCCTGTCAATCCAAAACGTATGGCTCTCTGTTCAGACTAGACTATGCACTGGCCACCGGGAGTTTCCTGCCGGTCGTCAGGGCAATTAAATATATCTCTCAAACAGTTTCGGATCACTCACTACTGCAGGTTACCCTTTCCCTGGGGCACTGTCCTTCATTTAGGGTGTGGAAACTTAGCCCCTCGTGGGTGTCCACACCGGGGACACAAGAGGCCATTCCCTCAGATATGACAGACTACTGGTCCACGAACATTGGCACCACGGCAGCGGGTCCTACCTGGGATGCCTTTAAGGCGGTATTGCGCGGTTCGTACATATCTCGTATTAAGCATCATAGACGAGCGGGGAGGGCCCAACAACTGGATCTTGAACGTTCCCTTGAGGAGGCTAAACGTAGACATATACTCAACCCGACTGAGACTACTCGAGGTGAACTGACGAATGCCCACAAGCTGTTGCAGTTACATCTTGTAGACACGACTAAAATACAACAACTAAACCTGACAGCAAAACTACATGAACACGGGGGTAAGAATGGGAGGCTATTAGCCTTCCTTGCTCATACGGACTATCTGGATAGTTCCATCTCTGCCATACAACTGCCCAATGGTTCTACTACTGAAGACCCGGGGGCGATAAATCAGGAATTTACCTCATACTACAGCAAACTTTATGACGATCCAGTGCCCCCATCGGAGGCTACATTTCGGGGTTTTTTCTCGTCGTTGGTGTTTCCTGGACTGGAGGAGGCCCAGCGAGACCTCCTTGAGCAGGAGATTACTCTTGAGGAGGTGGAGGCAGCGATAGGTTCCCTACCGCCTTAGAAGGTTCCCGGCCTTGACGGTATCCCTTCGGCGTGGTACCAGACCTATACTGAACTGGTAGCCCCTAAGCTACTCCTCACGTACAGAGCGTCTTTGAGCATGGGATCTCTTCCTGACTCCATGAATGAAGCCCTGATAGTGGTCTTGCCCAAGCCGGGCAAGAACAAATTGCTATGTGAGTCCTACCGTCCTATCTCTCTCCTAAACCATGATGCAAAAATTTTGGCCAAAATATTGGCTCTTCGTTTGCAAAAAAGTTATACTTACATTAATCTCGCCAGATCAGGCTGGGTTTATTGCCTGGACGTAGCACTTTTGACAATATACGCAGATTATATCTACATATCCATAGAGCATGTAGGGATAAACATAGTAGCTTGGTATTGTCCTTAGATGTGTTAAAGGCATTTGATACGGTGCGTTGGTCATTTTTGTGGGAGACAATGGCTAACATGGGCTTTGGCCCACTATTTACAAAATGGGTCCGCTTGCTATATGCTAAGCCGAGTGCGAGGGTGAGAACTAATAGAGATGTCCCATCACCATTTCGGTTGTTTAGGGGGACTAGACAAGGGTGTCCCCTGTCCCCGCTCCTGTTCGCCATCGCTATAGAGCCCCTGGCCCTGGCGGTGCGGCAGGCTCCGGGGATAGGGGGCATCCGAGTAGGATTACTGGAGGAAAAGATATCTTTGTATGCAGATGATGCCTTGATTTATTTAGATGGTAAGGAAGGCTCCTTCCATGGTCTCATGCGGGTGGTTGAGGAATTTGGGGATGTGTCTGGTCTGAGGGTAGGTTGGGATAAGTCGATAGCTTTTCCCATTGGCCCTCGCTGCTCCTATGATTACTTGAACGCGTCTAAACTTCAGACGTCCCAGTCATTCAAATATCTGGGCATTCAGATACATAACGAGCTCCCCAAATATGAAGCCTTGAATATTACCCCAATCACAAAACAGATGGTTGACAGACTTCAAGCATGGGCAACTCTCCCTCTCAACTTAATAGGTCATATTAACATCTTTAAAATGATATTCCTCCCAAAATTTCTATACTGTTTTCGAGCTGCCCCGGTCTATCTCCCAAAAAAGGTATTTATGAAAATAGAATCCAGTGTGTCCTCCTTTATCTGGCAAAACTCCCATCCGCGATTTGCCAAGACATCTTTGCAATCCTCTAAATCGAAAGGAGGCCTGGCCCACTCGAACCTAGGCAAGTATTTCCTTGCCTCCCAACTGACATATATATATGACTGGTTGCATTCCAACCCCCAGCCCCCCTCTGCCATTCTCATGTCAATCCTCCATGCCCTGTTTGACTCGGTTAATGACGTACTGCACAGGGCTCTACATTCTAAATGCTATAGATTTTCCACCATGGAGGTGGGTCTACTGGCCTGGAGAGAGGGAGAGAAACTCCTTTCTATTTCTACCCCGGGCAGGTCACCACAAACACCGCTATGGGACAATCCCAGTATACCTGAACTGCAGGGGCACCCAGACTCCCAATGGTGGGCTAGGCTGCATGTTCTGCGCCTGTCCCATATCATCAAGGGAAATTAGCTTGAATCCTTTGACAACTTACGGGGTACCTTCTCAATAGATAATACATTTTTCTATAAGTATCTACTTCTTAGACATGCCATTCGGGCGCAGTTTGGTTCCTTGCACATAGAGCTTCAGGAGTCCCCTATGGAGGACCTGATGTCTTACCCGGATCTTACTAAACAGGTTACAACTTTTTATGATCACCTCTCCAGGGTAGGAGCGGACCCATTTTGCAATTCATTTGTGAAGTGGAAGTGTTTGATACCTGCCCTGGTAGAGGAGGGGTGGGAGGAAACTACTGAAACCTGCTTCCAGGATATTATCAGCACTTCCGACCAATATGTTCAGTTCAAGTTTATTCATCAGCTGTACTACACTCCGGCTAGACTGGCTAGAATGGGTTTGAGAACTGAGACCTTGTGTCCTAGATGTACTCACGATAATGCTGATCTATTTCATATGTTTTGGAGTTGTCCTGGACTAAATGTGTATTGGATGGACCTGTTCACATTCTTTGATGATCATCTTGCTCTCCCGGTGCCTCAAACCCCTGAGGTGGGGCTGCTGGGTATATTGAATGACTTTGTTCACAGGGCGTCAGAACGGACTCTTCTGCGTACCATTTTATTTTATGCACGTAAAGTGATCAATTTGCACTGGAAAGAAAATGTTCCTCCCAAAATTCAATCACTGTATGGTATTATTAATGGTGAACTCCCTAAATTTAAAATAGTGTATAAACACAGAGCTTGCTTGAAAAAGTTTCATAAGGTGTGGCAACCATGGTTGGATGTCTCTGGTTCATTCTGGGGGACGGTCCTATCCTCGCAGGACCCCCTGGGGGGGCTGCGGGGGTAGGGCCGGAGGCTCGGGCTTTGTGGATGGTGGTTTCCGGGTATGGGGGGGGGGGAACGAAACAGGGTGGTAATCTGCTACTGTATGACCTTATGTGGCAGCTATTTATGTTGAAATGATACTGCATAGGGGGACGGTGACAGGTGTGAGTGTGATGGGTGTGTGTGCGGGAATGTTGGCATGTCTGTTGTTGTGTCTTTGTTTTGTTGGGGTTTTTCTGTGTTTTTGCATATAATGGTAGCAGTTTGGTTTACTCCAACGAGGTGTCTTTATCGATGCCTCTGTATTCACCTCTGGAGGGAGTCTCTTTGACTTGTGTACTGTTTGCCTTATATGCTGTATGTGTGTTCAAATTTTTTTTAAAATAAACACCTTTAAAAAAAAAAAAAAAAAAAGGGATCTCTCTTTTCTATAATCTTCTTCAACAAAAAAGTGTGTTTATAAAGACTATCCCTTTAATTAGATGGGAAGAAGACTTAGGATACACCTATACAGTTGACCAATGGGAAAAAGCCTGTAACACCACATATAAAGCCACATGCTGCTCTACATTATGGGAAGTATCCATTAAATTGACTCAACGCTGGTATCTTACTCCTGAGAAAATATCTAAATTCAATGGCACATTTGATGACAAATTTTGGAGATTGTGCGGAAAAAAAGGTGATATGTTACATACATTTTGGACATGTCCTAAACTTGGGAAGTATTGGGAACAAATCTTTCAAGTTATGTCTGAAATGACCAAAGCAGTCATTCCTCCAAATCCCTCACTGGCTCTATTATCCGTTGATCTTGATTGATATCCTATCCAGTTTAGAAATGTGTTTACATATATTTTGCTGTCAGCCAGGATCAGTATAACGAGGAACAGGAAAAATCCTGATCCTCCTTCCATAAAAGAAGTGATAGAATCGACTCAAACTCATATCATTTATGAATCAATTCTAGCTCTTCGGCCTCACAAAACAGAACATACTCATAAAATATGGCAGCCATGGTTAAAATGGGCTAGTGCCCAAAACATTGCACAAGCAAGTTCTTTGTTCCTAGATAACTTGAATTAAAAAAATCACTTACCCCGCTCTAATATTTTAATCTTTGTTTTGTATCTATTAAATGGCAGGTTACTATTACTGTCCTGAACACAGTTTAGCACCCATAGGGGTGTTCGGGAATATATTTAGGTTCATCATCTTTGAATTACTTGAATTGGCAGTATATAAATACATGAAGATAATATTTATATTACTTTTGTGTATTGTCTCCACAATGGATGTATTAATAACCTCCCGATCATTATCTTTATTATCCCAATTATAATTCAGATAAATAATATGGTTTTTTTTATTATATTTTTTATTATTTTTGGATACTATTATCTAAATAATGTAACTAATGTTATTTAGTCATAATTTCTGTCATTTGTCTTGATAAAAATTTAAACTTTAAAAAAAATATTGATTAAAAAAAAAGATATGGTGGGTTTCCATGGATATGGTTCTCAACATGTTTTGCGGTCTTTATACCACTTCGTCAGGGGAATATCGGCAAGTAATTATTACAGTATTAAGCACTATGTATCAAAACAATTGAATTACATATATAAAACATTACATTCTATGGAAGAAATTAAACAAGGGGGAAAAAAGCGAGGGGAGATGTTGCTTCCACAGTACCCAAAGCCTCAGCCGAGGTCAGAGCACCACCAAGGTTCCCCACCAACGGCTGCGGGGGGACGTGCAATCAATGGATGTGTATCTATATTAATTGGTTAATAAAGATGGAATAAGAAACTACAACCCAGCGACTGCAATAGAAAAGATGAAAAGGGGAAAGAAAAATGGGGAGGGGGGGTTTGGGGGGTTAGAAAGAGAAAAAGGAGGGAGGAGAGAGGGAAAGGGGAGGAAGGAAAACAAAGGGTCTGGTATATATTTTGGGGGACTCTATACAGTTTTTCATCCTTCCTGTTGGATGGGCTACAGAAAATGTGACATTTTACAAAAGGAAAAATTAATTGGTTTAAATTTACAGAAAATGACATTTCATTGCCGGCTTCTTTTTTTTAAGCAGCACAAAGACCCTCCAAAGACCCCCAAATACATAGAAGAGCCTCAGGGGGGTCTGTGTGCTGCTTTGGTAACATTTCCTTTATAAATCTCACAACAACTGCACTCTTTTCTAATAAAATGTTTTTAGAATTACAAAAAAATGACCTCACAGCGGGAGGAATGAGTGCGACATTCATTTAACAATTTTTTTTTAAATATTTACAAAATCTACAAAATGGATGAAAAGTAAAGACTCCATTTTTATTTTTCTCCTGCTATCAATGGCCGACACGGTACAACACTTCATCCATGTCTTTGGTGATCTCTGATCTCCTTATCAACTGTTTCTTCCATGATGAAGATCAGCCATGGAGTATATCTGAGGTGTATATCAGGGTGTGCTTCTTCCCCACATGAGAGTTGTGATGTCCAGCAACATTCATATAGAAGACATTTCCCACACTCAAGGCACTAATACACCTCAAGGGTTGTGTGGGATCCCTGATGTACAGGAAGACAGGACTTCATCTATGATGATAGCCTTATCAGCTGTCATGGTTTTACCTCTGATTTCACTGTGGTGTGCTTATACATGAACAGTATATATTTGTTTGTCATTCAGAACATAAGCTAACTGTGAGTAAGCGCTGTTTGTAGCGTGAAACGCGTTAGCTATTTTATTCAAAAATCCTTTTTTGTTCCCTTTTTGCTGTGACGTTTTGTTCAATGGAGTTTTGCACTTGCATTTTGAAGAAATAAAGGCATCTAATTTTTACACAATCCGGAGTGCGGCTATCCAGAGTTTCGTTCTGTTTCAAGACAGGACTTCAGTGAGGAGCAATTCCCTCACTCAGGACAGGAATACGGCTTCTCCCCCATGTGAGATCTCTGATGTCTGGAAAGACTGTACTTCTGTGAAAAACATTTCCCGCACTCAGGACAGGAATGTGGTTTCTCCCCTGTGTGAGATCTCTGATGTGTGAAAAGTTGGGACTGCTGTGAAAAACATTCCCCGCACTCAGGACAGGAAAACGGCTTCTCCCCCGTGTGAGATCTCTGATGTGTGGAAAGAGTGGACTTCACTGAAAAACATTTCCCACACTCAGGACAAGAAAACGGCTTTGCCCCGGTGTGAGATCTCTGATGTCTGTAAAGATAGGACTTCTGTGAAAAAAATTTCCCGCACTCAGGACAGAAATGCGGCTTCTCCCCCGTGTGAGATCTCTGATGGTCGTAAAGACTGGACTTATGTGAAAAACATTTCCCACACTCAGGACAGGAATGTGGCTGCTGCCCCGTGTGAGATCTCTGATGTGTGGAAAGACTGGACGTCTGTGAAAAACATTTCCCGCACTCAGGACAGGAAAACGGCTTCTCTCCTGTGTGAGATCTCTGATGTGTGGAGAGAAAGGACTTCCTTGAAAAACATTTCCCGCACTCAGGACAGGAATATGGCTTCTCTCCTGTGTGAGATCTTATATGTACATTAAGTTTGGATTCAGAAGGGAAACACTTCCCACACTCAGTACAGGAAAAGCTCTTCTCTGTTGGAAGGACGGCCCCGTCCCGCACAGTCTGAGGTTCCTCAGGATAAGAGGAATACGATGGTCCATCTACACTGTGTGGTGCCGGATGGACATTTGAGGTAGTCGGGTTTTCTCCTGGACTATACTGTGTGATGTCCTCATCTTCTACTTTACAGTCTGGAGACAAAGTGAGACAATCCTCTGAGGTTTTCCTCATCTCCCGTCCATCTACTAAAATAGAAATACAAAGATTATTACTAGACATGAGTAGATTGGTTCCTGCTGTGCTCCAATCAGATCATCAGATATAAAATGTCCAGCTGGTAGGAAATGGGCGTAACAAAAGAGAATCCATATTATGTGTATATATAGCAGTGGGGGGAGGGGAGAGAGCAGAAGTCAGGTCTATGTAATGTACAACATATTGTATAAGATACAACAGATAGGACTATATAGTATCAGAATGATGTAATGTACAACATAGAGTATATAGTGCAGGGGTCAGGAGTATGTAATGTAGAATATAAAGTATACAGTGTAAGGGTCAGGACTCATAATATTGGTATTCAGTAATCAGTGGAAGATGAAATGATTACATGAGACAAGTTGCAGAGGTCCCACACCGCTGCCTCCCATCTCCTGAGACTGCACTCAGTGACTTGGGTCTGAGACTATACAGACATATCCCTCCACCCGGCACAGCCAGCAGACAACACAACAAGTAACCCCGGGGGGGATTGTTACATATTAGGTGAGGTCGAAAAAAGTCCAACCTATGTGTGTGATTATATGTCAGTATTACATTGTATAGCCTGTATGTTGTGATCATTCAGGTGATTATCAAATAGTTTCTTGAAACTATCGATACCCTCCGCTGAGACCACCGCCTGTGGAAGGGAATTCCACATCCTTGTTGCTCTAACAGTAAAAAAACCCTTTATGTAGTTTAAGGTTAAACCTCTTTTCTTCTAAATTTGAGATTTGTTAAACTCCCTTCCATGAAAATGTTTTGTCCCTGTTGTGGGGTCACCAGTACAGTATTTATATATTGTGGGGTCACCAGTCCGGTATTTATATATTGTGGGGTCACCAGTCCGGTATTTATATATTGTGGGGTCACCAGTCTGATATGTATATATTGTGGGGTCACCAGTCTGGTATTTATATATTGTGGGGTCACCAGTCTGGTATTTATATATTGTGGGGTCACCAGTCCGGTATTTGTATATTGTGGGGTCACCAGTCCGGTATTTATATATTGTGGGGTCACCAGTCCGGTGTTTATATAATGAAATCATATCCCCTCTCAGGCGTCTCTTCTCCAGAGAGAATAAGTTCAGAGCTCACAACCTTTCCTCATAACTAATATCCTCCAGACCCTTTATTAGCTTTGTTGCCCTTCTTTGTAGTCGCTCCATTTCCAGTACATCCTTCCTGAGGACTGGTGCCCAGAACTGGACAGTATACTCCAGGTGCGGCCGGACCAGAGTCTTGTAGAGGGGAGAATTATCGTTTTATCTCTGGAGTTGATCCCTTTTTAATGCCAATATTCTGTTTGCTTTAAATGAATAAATAAAGTCGCGCTATGGACAAACAAATCTCCGCTGTGATAGGAATATGTGGTAAAATTAAAAGAAGGAAAAGAAATATGCTGGGTTAGAGCTGCCTGTGCCTGAAGCCCTCACTTCCTTGTTGGGGAGGAGAGGGAAATGAAATGTGAAATAAAAAAGGTATGGCGCTAAACCCTAACAGTGATAAAATGAATTAACTTATCAAGCCCTAGTGTTTGTTTTTTATATATAAAAAAGGGAAGAGAAAAGAAAAAACTGTTGGTGCTACCGTGCAAAGATATCCTAAAGCAATTTTGTCCAAAGCAAACTATGTGTAGATAATGTGTAAATAATGTGAAATCAACATTCACATTTCATTATAATAAAACAACAAATGAGTGTTAATTGTCCTGTGCGTATCAAGTTATTAAAAACATTCATTAAATGTGCAAAAAGGTGAAATTGTTATTAGTATTCGATGATATATTAGTTGAAAACAGATTGTGCAAACATGTGCAAAAAATTGTGCAAAAAGACAACTACAGATCAGAGCAACCAAGGATCAGAAATCATTCAACCAAAAAACCGCATAAAGGCGTTAAATGTGCAGATCAACAATGTTTTCAACCAATAATCGCATGAAGACGCTTCTGAGTCCAATATAAGTCCAAAATTAATATTTGGCTTGATAGTGCTGCCTCTTCGGATTATTGTTGTAATGATTACAAAAAATCAATGGGGGGTATTTGATTCACTTGTGCAAATAGTGTGGACTTTCACTTAGAAAACTTCATCCCCGGTGCGCCACTCTGTGCTATGGTATATAAATGCTCTCACCAGAGTTAATGCCCTCGTGGGGCTAGATGAACCTTCACAATGTAAGCCACTGTGTCGCTCTCTGGCTGCTGCAGGTGCACTGGGTGAAGCTTCGTTGTTCCGTCCGTGTAATATCCAACGTTAATGTATAAGGAAAGACATATCCATAGTGTAATACGTTCTTAACCAAATCGTTCGTTTATTAAATTTAAAATCTACTCACATTTTGTATTAAAAGCATATGCGTATAGTAAAAACTCCGTTCGTCTCAAACGAGTGCACACAACGTGGCCACGCCCTACGCGTTTCGTCACTACGACGTCCTCTGGAGCGGCCATATTGGTGCACCTTATTGCTTAAATAGGGTGTAGTGCTCCACTACGCCTGCGCTGAACTAACAGCGCCATTTTGGATATGGGATGCCCTTTCTTTGCTAGGGATAAAAGCAATTTTGCCCCCTAGCGCCCTTAAGAAAAACCGATGTAATAGGCATAATTAGTCTTGGAGCACTGCAGCCTACCTATGAGCCACACTAAAAATACAGTAAATAAATATATATATATTTATTTATTTACTGTATTTTTAGTGTTATTCCCAGACAAGAAAAAACTAATTATAAACATCCGGTCAAATGGGAAATGACTAAAGAAAGTCATCTAAATTGAGTGTGGCTCATAGGTAGGCTGCAGTGCTCCAAGACTAATTATGCCTATTACATCGGTTTTTCTTAAGGGCGCTAGGGGGCAAAATTGCTTTTATCCCTAGCAAAGAAAGGGCATCCCATATCCAAAATGGCGCTGTTAGTTCAGCGCAGGCGTAGTGGAGCACTACACCCTATTTAAGCAATAAGGTGCACCAATATGGCCGCTCCAGAGGACGTCGTAGTGACGAAACGCGTAGGGCGTGGCCACGTTGTGTGCACTCGTTTGAGACGAACGGAGTTTTTACTATACGCATATGCTTTTAATACAAAATGTGAGTAGATTTTAAATTTAATAAACGAACGATTTGGTTAAGAACGTATTACACTATGGATATGTCTTTCCTTATACATTAACGTTGGATATTACACGGACGGAACAACGAAGCTTCACCCAGTGCACCTGCAGCAGCCAGAGAGCGACACAGTGGCTTACATTGTGAAGGTTCATCTAGCCCCACGAGGGCATTAACTCTGGTGAGAGCATTTATATACCATAGCACAGAGTGGCGCACCGGGGATGAAGTTTTCTAAGTGAAAGTCCACACTATTTGCACAAGTGAATCAAATACCCCCCATTGATTTTTTGTAATCATTACAACAATAATCCGAAGAGGCAGCACTATCAAGCCAAATATTAATTTTGGACTTATATTGGACTCAGAAGCGTCTTCATGCGATTATTGGTTGAAAACATTGTTGATCTGCACATTTAACGCCTTTATGCGGTTTTTTGGTTGAATGATTTCTGATCCTTGGTTGCTCTGATCTGTAGTTGTCTTTTTGCACAATTTTTTGCACATGTTTGCACAATCTGTTTTCAACTAATATATCATCGAATACTAATAACAATTTCACCTTTTTGCACATTTAATGAATGTTTTTAATAACTTGATACGCACAGGACAATTAACACTCATTTGTTGTTTTATTATAATGAAATGTGAATGTTGATTTCACATTATTTACACATTATCTACACATAGTTTGCTTTGGACAAAATTGCTTTAGGATATCTTTGCACGGTAGCACCAACAGTTTTTTCTTTTCTCTTCCCTTTTTTATATATAAAAAACAAACACTAGGGCTTGATAAGTTAATTCATTTTATCACTGTTAGGGTTTAGCGCCATACCTTTTTTATTTCACATTCTGTTTGCTTTGTTAGCAGCAGCTTGTCATTGCTGAGCCTATCATCTACTAGGACCCCCAGGTCCTTCTCCATCCTAGATCCCCCCAGAGGTTCCCCTCCCCCCAGTCTATAGATTGCATTCACATTTTTTCCCACCCAAATGCTTTTTTAATTTTATTTACATTGAACCTCATTGTAGTTGCCCCTCCCCCCATTCATTGTTCTGTCAGAGATCTTGTCATACCCGGGTATGGGGAAGAAGACCCAAATCACATACCCCAGGTGCCTAGATCTAGTAACATCTATGGGGAAAATGAACATTTTGCTGCCAGCTGATCCCCAGAATCTCCATAAATCCAGTCTAGATACATAAATTGTGTCGGTAGCACAGAGAAGGAAGATTATCGGAGAGAAATCCAGGAATACAGGACGGGGAACACAGCTCAGGAAAGTGACTAGGGGATTACAGGCTGATATCACCCAGCCCCCGCCCTACTCTGGACCAATCAGTGAGCAGTATGGGTGGAGGAATGTATTTAGTGTTAATGACCCACCTGTGCTGATCTCTGTAGGAGTGTCCTCCTCTATAAATGTCCCCGTTATTCCATCCTCCTCCATAGACTGCTGATCATCCCTCACATACCTCTCTTCTTCTTCTGATTTCACCTCAAATTCTATATCCATTGGATCTCCACTCTAAACCAAGAAAATGAGAGAGAATATCATCTGTAAGATAGAAGATTTATTATTGTGACATTACATAGAAAATCCACACATTGTCTCTAGGAGTCCATGTTCTAGATGCTCCATCCCACCAACCTTGTAACAGTGAGGGATGGTGTGAGCTTCCTGTGTGGAATCCCGGGAATACAGAGGACGAGGACATCTCTCTGGTGGGTTCCTGGTATTTGGTGGATCCATCATATCCTTGTATCCTTCTGATAACTTCTCCATCACTCCATACTCCTCATCGTCCTCTTTATACTCTTCTTTAACATCAATATTATCACCCCCGAGGTTTCCACTCTGAATATATAATAAAACATTCATTGTAACAATCATGCTGTGTATAAATCAGAACTACCAATAATTGTCACTCACCTACCTGATGATGGTGGGGGATGGTGTGATCTTCCTGTGTGGAATCCCGGGAATACAGAGGACGGGGACATCTCTCTGGTGGGTTTCTGTAGCTGGATGACTCCACCATGGTGTCCTGGTACAGATCTTTGTGTTCTTTTAGAGACTCCTCCATCACCCCATCCTCATCCTCCTCCTCTTTTATCTCTTCTTTAACCTCAACTTTAGAATCTCTCAGGTTTCCACTCTGAATATATAATAAAAATGACATCAATGGTAACAATGCAGATAATGTACAGATCCTAATGATACTATCAGTGATTGTTCCTCATCTACCTGATAATGGTGGGGGATGGTGTGACCTTCCTGTGTGGAATCCCGGGAATACAGAGGACAGGGACATCTCTCTGGTGGGTTCCTGGTATTTGGTGGCTCCATCATATCCTTGTGTCCTTCTGAAATCTCCTCCATCACTCCATACTCCTCATCCTCCTCTTTATACTCTTCTTTAACATCAATATTATCACCCCCGAGGTTTCCACTCTGAATATATAATAAAAAATCGTCCTCAGTAACAATCATGCTGTGTATAAATCAGAACTACCAATAATTGTCAATCATCTACCTGATGATGGTGGGGGATGGTGTGACCTTCCTGTGTGGAATCCCGGGAATACAGAGGACGGGGACATCTCTCTGGTGGGTTCCCATTACTGGATCCATCTGTAGGAAACACACACACTGACTGAATACATTGTTTCTATGTGTTTATCAGATGATGGGGGATCTAGGTGGAGCCTCCGTACTGCTCTCTCCTTTACAATAAAGTCTCCTCTTACCCAGTGATGTGAGGGGCGGCTGATTGGCCATCATGACGTCCTTGTAGAGATCCTTGTGTCCTTCTAAATACTCCCACTCCTCCATGGAGAAATAGACAGTGACATCCTGACACCTTATAGGAACCTGACACACACAATCATACAGTCACCATCCAGACACATCCCTTGTCTGTTACTGGATAATGTCCCACAATTCCCAGAATCCTCCTCACCTCTCCTGTCAGCAGCTCCATCATCTTCTTGGTGACTTCTAGAATCTTCTCCATGTTGTGTCTCTCAGGTTTTAGGGAGTCACATGGAGGCACTGTGATGGTCATATGATCACCGGACTTCACAAGAGGAAATCTCTGTATTGGGGAACCAATAGGAACATCATGTTAGAATCCCAGAATCCTCCTCACCTCTCCGGTCAGGTCTGTGTTTTATTAATAGAGATAAGAGTGATGTCATGTGACCTCCCAGAATCCTCCTCACCTCTCCGGTCAGGTCTGTGTTTTATTAATAGAGATAAGAGTGATGTCATGTGACCTCCCAGAATCCTCCTCACCTCTCTGGTCAGGTCTGTGTTTTATTAATAGAGATAAGAGTGATGTCATGTGACCTCCCAGAATCCTCCTCACCTCTCCGGGCAGGTCTGTGCAGGGGCGGACTGACAAGTTGGTCCATTCGGCCATGATCCAAGGGCCCTGCTACTGAAGGGGGCTCACCAGCGCCACCTGCTGGAGCTCTCAGGACACCCGTGGCCCCTGGTGACCACCTTTCAGGGCCCACTTGGGCCCCAGCACTGCCTCGAAGGATAAGGGGGAGGGTGAGCGCCGCCAGATCAAACAAAGCAGGGATCTTCAACTTACACAGGGACCGCTGTCATTTGAGGTCCCACCTCCTGTCAGACGTCACACTGCTCTAATGCTGGGGGAAGTGTGACATCTATCATGGGATGACAGTGGCCGCCAGGTGTCAAAGCGGGAGAGACCCGTTCTGTGTGATCCAGCGGCTCTCCTCTCTAACGCCCATGCACTGGAGAAGCTGCATTAAGGGGCACAGTGAGGCCGTAATCATGTGCACAGTGAGGCTCCATTCATGAGCACAGTGAGGCTCCATTTATAGGGCAGTGAGGTTCCATTTATAGGACACAGTGAGGCTCCATTCATAGGCACAGTGAGGCTTCATTCATGGACACAGCGGGGCCACAATCATGGGCACAGTGAGGCTCCATTCATGGGCACAGTGAGGCTCCATTCATGGGCACAGCGAATGGCTCCATTTATGGGCACAGCGAATGGCTCCATTTATGGGCACAGCGAATGGCTCCATTTATGGGCACAGCGAATGGCTCCATTTATGGGCACAGTGGGGCTACAATTGTGGGTACAGTGGGGCTACAATTGTGGGTACAGTGGGGCTACAATTGTGGGCACAGTGAGGCCGCAATCATGGGCACAGTGAGGCCGCAACCATGGGCACAGTGAGGCTCCATTCATAGGCACAGTGAGGCTTCATTCATGGACACGGCAGGGCCGCAATCATGGGCACAATCGGGCCGCAATCATGGGCACAGTGAGGCTCCTTTCATGGGCAAAATGAAGCTCCATTCATGGGCACAATGAAGCTCCATTCATAGGCACAGCGAATGGCTCCATTTATGGGCACAGTGGGGCTACAATTGTGGGCACAGTGAGGCCGCAACCATAGGCACAGTGAGGCCGCAGCCATGGGCACAGCGAGGCCACAGCCATGGGCACAGCGAGGCCGCAGCCATGGGCACAGCGAATGGCTCCATTTATGGGCACAGTGAGGCGGCATTCATGGGCACAGTGAAGCTCCATTCATGGGCACAGTGAGGCTCCAATCATGGGCACAGTGAGGCTCCAATCATGGGCACAGTGAGACTGCAATAATGGGCACAACGAATGGCTCCATTCATGGGCACAGTGGGGCTACAATTGTGGGCACAGTGAGACTATAATCATGGGCACAGTGAGGCTGAAATTATGTGCAGTGAGGCTGCATTCATGGGCACAGTGAGGCTGCATTCATGGGCACAGTGAGGCTGCATTTATTGGGCACAGTGAGGCCGCAATCATGGGCACAGTGAGGCCGCAATCATGGGCACAGTGAGGCTTGATTCATGGGAACTGAGATGTCGCAATCATGGGCACAGTGAGGCCGCAATCATGGGCACAGCGAGGCCGCAATCATGGGCAAAGCGAGGCCGCAACCATGGGCACAGTGAGGCCGCAACCATGGGCACAGTGAGGCCGCAACCATGGGCACAGTGAGGCCGCAACCATGGGCACAGTGAGGCTCCATTCATGGGCACAGTGAGGCTCCAATCATGGGCACAGTGAGGCTGCAATAATGGGCACAGTGAGGCTGCAATAATGGGCACAACGAATTCATGGGCACAGTGGGGCTACAATTGTGGGCACAGTGAGACTATAATCATGGGCACAGTGAGGCTGCTATCATGGGCACAGTGAAGCTGCATTCATGGGCACAGTGAGGCTGCATTTATGGGCACAGTGAGGCTGCATTTATGGGCACAGCGAGGCTGCATTTATGGGCACAGCGAGGCTGCATTTATGGGCACAGCGAGGCTGCATTTATGGGCACAGCGAGGCTGCATTTATGGGCACAGCGAGGCTGCATTCATGGGCACAGCGAGGCTGCATTCATGGGCACAGCGAGGCTGCATTCATGGGCACAGCGAAGCTGCATTCATGGGCACAGCGAAGCTGCATTCATGGGCACAGTGAGGCTCCATTTATAGGGCACAGTGAGGCTCCATTTATAGGGCACAGTGAGGCTCCATTTATAGGGCACAGTGAGGCCGCAATCATGGGCACAGTGAGGCCGCAATCATGGGCACAGTGAGGTTGCAATCATGGGCACAGTGAGGCTCCATTCATGGGCACAGCGAGGCTTGATTCATGGGCATAGTGAGGCTCCATTTATAGGGCACAATGAGCCTCCATTCATGGGCACAGTGAGGCCACAATCAGCAATCATGGGCACAGTGAGGCCGCAATCATGGGCACAGTGAGGTTGCAATCATGGGCACAGTGAGGTTGCAATCATGGGCACAGAGAGGCCACAATCATGGGCACAGAGAGGCCCCAAACATGGGCACAGCGAGGACCCAATCATGGGCACAGCGAGGACCCAATCATGGGCACAGCGAGGCTGCAATCATGGGCACAGTGAGGCTGCAATCATGGGCACAGTGGGGCTACAATCATGGGCACAGTGGGGCTACAATCATGGGGATGGGCACTGGTGAGGCTGTGCAGATGGGCACTGGTGAGGCTGTGCAGATGGGCACTGGCGAGGCTGCATTAAAGGGGCACTGGCGAGGCTGCATTGATGGGGCTCTTTCAAACATAGACTCTCAAATGGACATAGTGAGGACCCGCATGCAACGTCATTACGTGATGCACTGCGTGCTTCTGCACACTGGGGGTGCAGAAAACCTTCTAGCTCTACCAACCCGGATAGGGCAAAGGCTGCCGCCTCCCTCCAAGTCCCTCCCTCGCCTTGGTAACAGTGCCCGGAAAAAGAGGAGAGGGCACACCAGCCAGCCACAGCAGGGCCAGGGTGCGAGCCAGGCAGCCACCCATGCCGGTGACCCACCCACAGCAGGGCCAGAGTGCCAGTTAACCACCCACGGTGACCCACCCACAGTAGGGCCAGAGTGCCAGTTAACCACCCACGGTGACCCACCCACAGCAGGGCCAGGGTGCCAGCCACCCACAGTGACCCACCCACAGCAGGGACAGCCAGCAACCCACAGTGACCCACCCACAGAGGACATGGGAACAAGCCACATCTACAGAACTTATAGTCAAAGTAAGATGAGCACTACCCAGTGTCAATTTTATTTCTACTTTGTGAGAGTCATGGAACAAGGAGGGGGTCCGGTGAGGACCAGAGTCAATCTAATGGGACCTGGTGGGGACTCTAACAGACTCTATAATGGACACTGAAAGGGCTTATCTTAGAGAGACCCCCCTTCAGGTCCCATTAGACTCCTTTGTAGTCTATAATGGGTCCTGGAGGGGGGTCTCTCTCTCTAACAGAGAATCTCTAATGGACACTGTTAGAGAGAGACCCTCCTCCAGGTCCCATTAAAAAAAAGGGCAGAAGTTGTACTTTGTGCAAAATGTAGGGGTGGGATTAGGTGATAGGTCATAGACAGGGCCTGACAGGGGGCCCTTGCTTTATTTGGTCTGAGGGCCCTGAGTGTTATCAGTCTGCCCCTGGGTCTATGTTTTATTAATAGAGATAAGAGTGATGTCATGTGACCTCTCAGAATCCTCCTCACCTCTCCGGTCAGGTCTGTGTTTTATTAATAGAGATAAGAGTGATGTCATGTCACCTCCCAGAATCCTCCTCACCTCTCCGGTCAGCAGGTAGATGATCTCCAGGGTGAGGTTTAGTATCTTCTCAGTCATGTGACTCCAGTCCTCCTCCATCCTCATTGGTGCCATCATTTGATCTATAAGGGTCTCCTTGTAGACGGATAACTTTGAGAAATGAAAGTAAGAATTATTTGGATGGTATTGGTCACGCAATAATAGGATGTGAGGAGTAATATGAGGGTTGCTGTACATTTAAGGACTACTCCCCCATGGGAACACATTTATTACCGTATTTATCGGCGTATAACACGCGCCGGCGTATAACACGCACCCCAAGTTTAGCAGGGAAGTTTAAGAAAAAAAACTTGCATTTTAAATGCCCATCAATGTAGCCTTCCACTGTCCCCCTGCAGCCCTACACTGTTCTCCTGCAGTCTTCCACTGTCCCCCTGCAGCCCTACACTGTCCCCCTGCAGCCCTACACTGTCCCCCTGCAGCCTTTCCCAAAATTGCAGTATGGTTAGTTTTAAATTTACCGCCGCCGCCGCAATCTTCGGCTCCTCCCGCCGCGATCTTCGGCTCCTCCCGCCGCCGACATAGACCGAGCCGAGGGTACTCGGCTACTCGCAGTAACGCCCCCGTCCCGCCCCTTGTCCTGGCTCCTGTGATGGACACAACACCGGGCCAATGGCGGGACGTAAAGGCTAGGAGGTGGGACTGGACGTGACTGAGAGCGGAGCCGAGCACACAGTACACTCGGCTGAGCTCGGTAAATGTCGGTGGCGCTCCACAGACAGCGCAGATTGGCATATAACACGCACCCATGATTTCCCCCCGATTTTAAGGGGGAAAAAGTGCGTGTTATATGCCGATAAATATGGTATTTATTATTACTATACAGGATTTACATAGAGACAACAGTTTGCGCAGCACTTTACAACATGAGGACAGGCACTACAATTACAACACAATTCAATACAGGAGGAATCAGAGGGTCCTGCTTGTTACAGATTACAATCTAGAAGGGGGGTCAAGTGGTACAAAAAGTAATAACTGGGGCTGGCTAGCACGCACAGCAGACGGCTGCCTGAGAGAGGAGCTCTGGAGCCCTGCAGAGACACCAGCGATGAAGAGAGAATCAGAGCACTGACTGACCGCTCCTAAATCCCACACAAATCCCGGACAATGGTGGCTACCTCCCGGAGATGTTGCGGAAAGGGCAGGGAGACTGTAAACCAAAAAACCTCACAGCTTACTTTCACTGGTTTGAAGGTGGAGGAGGTCAAGATGGCGCTAGCAGCCCGACCCCCTCCTCCACACCATGCAGCAACCATTACTCAGATCATCCTGATGCAGATGGAAGTACTGGAAAATCCTCTCCCAGAAGTGCTTTTCCACAGCCCTCCCTGCTCAAGCCCAGCTAAAGCAAGAATGAAACTGGACCCAGCAGCTACAGATGCAGGGGTAAGTAACATAATACCCCTTGCCATAGAACAAGCAGAGCTCCAATCCCCCATTGCCAGCTTCCCCACCTCTAACCAGCCTGTACTGGACACCCAGCTTAAAGAGATGCTTCCCACATTACACCGCTCTCTGCATGCAGATTTTACTAACATTACCTATACATTTTCATAAGAAATGTCCATGATGGGAGAAAGGGTTAACCAAGTAGAACACGCAGTTACTGATATTACTAAAACAGTCAATGACATAATTAATTCTAATGAGGAAAGGGAGGAAGAAAGGCACTGGATGCGTGCAAAAATTGCAGACCTCGAGGATCGCTCGAGGAGCAACAACGTGAAATTAAGGGGGGTACCAGAAACCGTGCCTGCCCAAGACCTCACGTAATACGCTACAGAGCTCTTTAACTCACTTATGCCAGAATAAACCATGCTAGTACTCAAGATTGAAACCCCCCAAGAGACCACAATGAAAAACCACTTACCAACGCAATCAGCAACCAACCTGAAACCCCCTTCTACTGAAGAACCTCCACTGAAGAAACAACGGCCACTAACCCCAACAGAACTGTGAGTACACTAACGATCTTAAGACAACACACACTCCATGACACTTAAAATCATTTCACCAAATGTGAAAGGGCTAAACCATCCTGCGAAAAGGACAGCACTATGGCGGACAGCAAAACAGTCACACATCAACATAATCTGCACCCAAGAAACCCACTTTATTGACTCTGCCTCCTCTCCATGACACCTAAAAGACTTCCCGCACATCTTCCTAGCATCCAACCAGGACAATAAAAAAATAGGAGTGCTGGTTGAAATTAATAAATCCACCGATTTTCTTTTTCACAAGAAAATATCTCAACCCAATTGTAGATATCGATTCCTGATCTGCACTATAACAGGTTCCAAGTATACCTTAGCATGCATATACGCCCCAAACTTACATCAAATTAGCTTTTTAAACAAGGCAATGAAAAATATCAACAAACACAGACAAGGCTCCTTGATCATATGCGGGGACTACCTACCTACCTCCAACTCCACCCCCAGACAGCCTTCCCCCATGCTGAACTTTCTTCCATCCCCTGATCTTCATGACATCTGGAGATTACTTCGCATGACAGAGAAAGACTACATCTATTTCTTGGCCCCGCACAATTCGTACTCTCGAATCGATTATTTCCTAGTTGACAAGTGGATACTACAAACAATTCATAATTCGACTATAGATCCCATTACATGGTCAGACCATGATCCAGTGAGCATCACCATTGTGCCCTCTACATCCTTCAACTCATTGAGGATCTGGAAAGCCAATACTCGGGTCATGCAAATGTCCACATACGCTGAACAAATCCGAGAATAGAGGTCGACGAATATGAGTTTTTGGGCGATGCCGATATTTTTCTCTGGCCGATATATAATGCCAATTTTTTTGGGCTGATATGTTAAGCCGATTTATTTTTTTCCTTTTTTCCCTTCATCTCATAAAATCTAACAGACACCTTTCACACTGGGGCATTTTTCAGGCGCTTTTGGGCTACAAATAGCATAAAAAAAGTCCCGCAAGCAGCACGTTTGGAGTGGTGTATACCACTCCTGCCCATTGAAATGAATGGGCACTACTGCCGAAGCGCATGCAATGCAATTCGGCAACGGTGCTTCACGGGCGCATTTAACCTCTTCCTCGGGCACTAGCTGGGTTTTAAGTGCCCTGCTAGCAGCCGCACTAAATAGCGCAGCTAAAATGACGGTAAAGTGCCGCTAAAACTAGCAGCGTTTTACCGTCAATGCCTGCTCAAGCCAGTGTGAAAGCAGCCTTAAGTAATAAGTGACACAGAAAATTTCTTACATTTAAACATTTATTAAACAAAACAAACCTGTCAGTTCACTTGTATGTATAATTTACATTAAAAAAAAAACCAAAAAACGATATATTAAATATTAAATACACAAAAACGGGTAATCAAAACTTTTGGACAAAAAAATGGGCTAACTTTACTGTTTTTTTTTTTTTTTAATCATTAGTGTATTTTTTCCCCAAACAATTGTGTGTGACATAAAATATTGCAACAACCACTATTTTATTCCCTAGGGCAGGGATATACAATTAGTGGACCTCCAGCTGTTGCAGAACTACAATTCCCATGAGGCATAGCAAGACTCTGACAGCCACAAGCATGACACCCAGAAGCAGAGGCATGATGGGACTTGTAGTTTTGCAACAGATGGAGGTCCACTAATTGCATATCCCTGCCCTAGGGTCTCTGCTAAAAAATGACCAGTTACACTTACCGGTAACTGTGTTTCTGGGAAGTCTTCCAGGACGGCACCCTGAGAGATGACTGGTCCACCTGACAGGAAACACAATCAATCAAAGAGGTTAAAAGCCCCCGCCCCTCCCCGTGCTCCTCAGTTGTGACAAAGTATTGACCCACACCAGTGCACGAGAGTGAAGAAAACCACACCACACCACCACACTCTATACCTTAATTTAAACCTAAAGAGAACGGGTGGGAAGTAGGCCTGCCGTCCTGGAAGACTTCCCAGAAACACAGTTACCGGTAAGTGTAACTGGTCATTTTCTCAAGTCGTCTTCCAGGACGGCACCCTGAGAGAGGAGCAAGTAGCTCAGGCCTACCTTAGGGCGGGACAACCGCTTGCAGGACCTTCCTGCCAAATGCCAGATCCTGAGGGGACAGTAACTCCACCCTGTAATGCCTCAGGAAGGTGTTCTGGCTTGTCCATGTAGCGGCTCTACATATCTGCTCCACTGAAGCTCCGGCCCTTTCTGCCCAAGAGGTTGCCAGAGATCGCGTGGAATGAGCTTTCAGGTCCCTAGGAACTGCATTACCTGACTGCTCATAGGCTAAAGCAATGGCATGCTTAATCCATCTAGCTATGGATGCTTTGGAGGCTTGTTCTTTTTTGGAGGCCCTTCTTTTGGCCAGAAAAATTAACTAAAAGATGGCTGGACCTTCGAAACTCCTTAACTTTTTCTAAGAAGGATAATAAACAACGTCTGACGTCCAGACAGTGAAAAGAAATTTCCCTCTCATTTTGGGGATTATTACAAAAGGAAGGTAGCACTACTTCTTGAGACCTATGGAACCTGGATGCTACCTTAGGGAGGTACAGGGGGTCCTGCCTAAGTATAACCCTGTCCTCAAATAAACGAAAGTATGGTTCCTTGACTGAAAAAGCCTGAATATCGCCTACTCTCCTGGCTGATGTAATAGCAAGCAGAAAGGCCAACTTAAAGGTGAGAATCCTGAGGGGGATCTGGTCTATTGGTTCAAAGGGGGGCCTTGTTAAGCCCTCTAACACCAAGGTAAGATCCCATGGTGGGAACCTAGACACCTGGACAGGGGACGACCTCTCTCTGACCAAAAGGAACCTCTTGATCAGAGGATCTAGTGCCAAGCGTCTCTCCAAAAAACAGGATAAGGCTGCGACCTGTGCCTTAAGTGTCTTGGTTGCCAACCCCTGCTCTGCTCCATGCTGGAGAAACTCCAGAATGGCCGGGATCTCTTGCTGTGAAGTCCCTCTCACCTGACACCAGCGAGACAAAATCCCCCATGTCTTAGCGTAAATACGCCTTGTGACCGGCTTTCTACTAAGGAGGAGAGTATCCACTACTCTGTCCGACAGGCCCTTCTCCCGCAGGTTCTGCCTTTCAAGAGCCAGGCCGTCAGCCTGAAGAAGCTGGGGTCTGGATGGCAAACTGGACCCTGAAGGAGAAGGTCGCGCCGAACAGGAAGGTGTAGAGGCGGGGCTATGGACCAACCCTGCAGGGTTGGAAACCAAGCTCTCTTGGGCCACCAAGGAGCTATCAGAATCAGGGCCCCTTCCGAGAGAAACAGCTTTTGAAGAACCCTCGGAATAAGCCCCAGGGGGGGGAAGGCATAGGCCAACCGGAAGTCCCAAACCTGGGCCAAGGCGTCTATCCCCTCTGAGCCCCCCTCTCGGGCAAGGGAAAAGAATCTCTTTACCCTTCTGTTCTTTCTGTGGGCGAACAGATCTATCTCTGGATCGCCGAACTGCCGACATACCAGGGAGAATACCTCTGGATTCAACTCCCATTCTCCCTGAAGAATCGGCTGACGACTGAGATAGTCTGCCTCTACATTCAGGGACCCCTTTATGTGGACTGCGGAAATGGAGATAATCCGATGCTCCGCCCAGCCCATGATCTCTAAAGATAGAGCCAGTAGAGTTGGAGATCTGGTGCCCCCCTGATGATTGACAAATGCCACTGCCGTGGCGTTGTCTGATAGGACCTGAACTTCCTGGTCCTTGATCCTCCTTTCGAAAGCCTTTAATGCCTCCCCGATGGCCAAAAGTTCTCGAAAATTTGAGGATGTCTTTCTCTGACTCATGTCCCAGGAACCCTGGGCTGTTAGATCCTCCAGGTGGGCCCCCCACCCCCATGAACTTGCGTCTGTTGTTATCCTGAGCGGCTGAAGCTGACTCCAAAGGAGGCCCCCCTGAAGCCTCTGAGGGTGAAGCCACCAGTGAAGAGAATCCTTTACCTCGATCGGAATGGCCACTTCTACTTCTAGAGAAACCCCTTTCCTGTCCCAAGAGGAAAGGAGGAAGTGCTGGAGGGTCCTGGAGTGCAGCTGTGCCCAAGGAACTGCTGGGATAGCTGCCGTCATCAGGCCCAGCACCCTCATAATCCCTCTGTATGGAGATGTCTTTGCCTCCAACAGAGAAAGGACCGCTGAAATTATACCCTCTACCTTGCTCTGGGGTAGAACTAACTTCTGTTGCGCGGAATCCACCAGGAATCCCAGATACATTTTCGTCTGGGTCGGAATCAGTGAGGATTTTTCCTTGCTGATGATCCATCCCAGGGATTCTAAGGTCTCCACTACCCTGGCTAGATCCAAAAGGAGCTGATCCCGATTCTGATTGTAAATCAGAATGTCGTCCAAATAGGGAATCAGCGCTACTTCCTGGAGATGCAGGAAGGCCACTACTTCTGCCAGGATCTTTGTAAAAACCCTTGGACTGGATGCCAGCCCGAAGGGGAGGGCCGCAAACTGCCAATGCTGAACTCCCTCTGGAGAGGCAATTGCAAATCTTAGGAAGACCTGATGGTTCTGAAATATAGGGACGTGAAGGTAGGCGTCCTTTAAATCCAAGGTTACCATGAACACGTCCCTGAGAAGGTGTCTCCTGAGAGAATAAACACTCTCCATGCGGAACTTCTTGTACCGCAGGAAGACGTTGAGATGCCTTAGATTTATGATGAGGCGATATCTTCCTGAGGGCTTTGGTACCACAAATATGTGGGAGTAGAACCCCTGACCCTGCTGGCCCCCTGGAACAGGCACTATGACCTCCTGCCTGGCCAGTTCTTCTATATTCTGTAGGACTCCTGCTGCCTTGCCAGGATCCCTGGGAAGGTGGGTCAAGAGAAATTTGGTGGGAGGAGGGGAAAGAAATTCTAATCTGTAACCCTCTTTTATGATCTGTAGAATATGGGGGCTCTGAGTGACCCTTTCCCACTGAGGGACAAAGTGGGAAAGTCTTCCCCCCACTGGAATGTCATTTGGAGGTCTTGTCGCTTGACTTCTGGCTGTAAAAGAGAATGCCTGACTTCTGCTTGTCCTTCCCAGCCCCCCAACGTCTATTAGGGGAGACCTTTTTCTCCGAGAAGCGGTTCTTTGCCTGGGGGCCACGAAAAAACCTCTTCCTATCCCTCCTCGGTTTAGTAGGGAATTTCTTCCCCTTTTCGGTCGACCTAGCAAGGGCTTGGTCTAGGCCAGCACCAAAAAGGAGGGAACCCTCAAAAGGGAGGCCACATAGACGGGTCTTAGATGAGCCATCCCCGTCCCAAGTTTTAACCCATAGGGCTCGCCGAGCCGAGTTTAGTAAGGCACCAGACTTGGCAGTTGTGCGCACCGTCTCCACGGCCGCATCCGCTAGGTATGCAACAGCGCTGCCTACGACCTCCAATGAATCTAAGACCTCCTTAGACTTGGAAGTCTGGGAGATGTGGTCTATCAGCTTAGAGATCCACATGTCCGCATTTCTAGCGATGCAGGCTGAGGCCAACGCGAGGCTCATAGCCGACGCGTTGGCCTCCCAGGCCCTGCGCAAAATAGTTTCTGCCCTCCGATCCATCTGATCCTTGATGTTCCCAGTGTCTTCAAAGGAAAGATCGGATTGTTTAGAAACTTGTGCCAGGGAGGCGTCTAGCCTAGGAGTCTTGAAAAACTTCTCCTCATCCTCCTCAGTAAAGGGGCATCTACGCTTCCATGTTTTGTACTTTAGGAGCCTCTTCTCCGGATCCTTCCACTCCCTTAAGATAATATCTTTGAGTGCAGGATGTACCGGAAGAACCCTGGTCTGTGGTTTAATTAAGCCCCTATACATTTTGTCTTGGGCAGAGACCTGTGTCTTGGGCAGAGACCTGTGCCGTGGGCTCCTGAATCCCTTCAGAAGCGTAAACCGCCCTCAGTAGTCCCTCCATGTCATCGGCTGAAAAGATATGCCTGCTAGACCTGGAGTCCTCCCCCTCATCCTCCTCCTGGCTGTCCAACACACCCTCGTCCGAGAATCCCTGCCCATGGGATTTGGACTCATCCTCCTCCTCTGAATCCTGAGACTGGAGATACCTTGGGTTGTCTGCCCGCCGTCTAGACCCCCTAGGGGAAGCGGAGCCCTCCTGGGAGGAGGCGTCCTTGCTGGTGTGAGCCTCTGAATCCCTAGACTTAAGGGAGGACTGAAAGGCTTTCAGAGTGGACAGCATCTCAGTTTGTACTGTGAGAAACTTCTCCATTATCTGAGAGGTTTCCTTCCCTGTCAGCTTCTGTATACATTTAAAGCAGAAGGGTTTAGGATGATCTGGGGGTAATCTAGCATTACAGTTTCCACAACGCTTAGAGCGGGTGGAAGATTTCACGGGACGGCTGGCAACCCCAAGGGCAGTGGCATCGTCCCCTGAAACAAAAACATACAGGCATTACAATACAGCACTGTACCACCCAGAGGAGAAGAGTTGGGGTACCCTCCCCCATCTAAACCTCCGGCGGCCGGTCAGACTCACCCCCTGTGGTCTCCTCCATGGCCATGGACCCTGCGGGTCTCTCCTCACGTTCCATGCTGCTGGCACCAGTGAGCTTCTTCGGACAGCTAACACAGGCGAAGGCAGCCGGTCTGTGGGAGAAGTGGGCGCCTGCTCCTCCTGGATTTATGTCCCCGATTTGGCAAATCAGCTGTGAGACTGAGGCTGTGGTTACCTCCATGCTGATACGGCCACCATTTTGCTGTAGACAGGAAATGACCCGAACTCTGAGCTCACTTCTTGTTCTGTGGAGGAAGTGATGTCATTCCTCCACCAAGCTCCAGGAAGATGGTGCCAAACCTCCCCAGAAAGCTGAGCACCTCTGCTGCAAAGGGGAGATACTGCCTCCAGCTGCACCAAGAACCCTCTAGATTGCTGGACCTGGAGTCTTCAGAGAGATACCCTGAGCCAAAAAGGGACACCATGCTCCTTTTCTGCACGGCCACCGCACAGGTAAGGAGAGGAGAGGAAAATTGGCCCCTGAAGTTCTGGGTACACCACTGTACCCAGGGTCCTTCAGCGCTCAGGGGGGCTCTTCCAGTTTCTGCTGCCCCCCCTGAGGAAAATATAGGGGAACCCCCCAGGAAGGATGAGAACATCCTGCCAGACCTAGAGGCTTCCCAGGCATTAGGTCTGGCTCCCAGGGGGAGACCACCAGCCCCAGGCTTCGGGTCTAGGAAAAAATAACAAACGGTTTCGCTGTGGGGAAACACAATCAATAACTGAGGAGCACGGGGAGGGGCGGGGGCTTTTAACCTCTTTGATTGATTGTGTTTCCTGTCAGGTGGACCAGTCTTCTCTCAGGGTGCCGTCCTGGAAGACGACTTGAGAAAGATACATAATTTTTGGGGGTTCCAAGTGATTTTCTAGCAGGATTTTTACTTGTAAGCAACAAGTGTCAGAAAAGATTTAGTCTTTAAATGGTTAAACTGAGAACTTCTACACACAGAGCTCAGTTCATTCAGAAGTGTAAACATTGTATCTCTTTACTCTTTTCTTGGCAGAGCCCAGAGAGGAGACAAGTCGCTTCACTGAAGACTTTAGGCAACTTGCATTGACTTCTATTATAGAAGTCATTTGCAAGTCGCGCTGAAGATATATCTGCCTTTTTATCAGCACAATCGGCTGATGCCGATTAAATAAAAAACGCCAAATATCGGCCGATATATCAGTCAACCTCTATCCATGATCACTTGACAGACTTTTTTCTAAACAACCAAGGATCTGTGCCATATTCCTCTACCCTCTGGGTGGCATAAAAGCTTTATAGGAGGAATATTCATTCCGCTAAGCTCATTGGCAAAAAAGAGGAGGACGCAGCATCTAGATGAGTTTACCACTCCAAACTCAAACACCAACGCCCAAAACAAGCTAAACCCAACCCACCACTTAAAAATTAACTCAAAAACCCTCCGCCAAGAATTAAAAGCTCTTCTCTTAAATTCTTATGAAAAAGCACATCGCAAGCTCAAAGCCACATCCTACTCTACCTCTAACAAGGCAGGGAAGGCCATGGCTCAACGTATTCGTGGCCAATGTATCAAGACCTTAATCCCCCATATTTTTCACCCCCTTACAAATGAAAAATGTATTAACTCACAAGCCATAGCCGATGCTTTTAGCTTATATTATGACTCTCTATACAACCTCAAAAATGACAAAAACACCCCCCCAACCATCTCAAGACCTAATCCAACAATTCCTATCCAAAATACATCTCCCTACCCTTAGTGAAGACCACCTAAAAATCATTGAATTCTCCCTTCTCAAAGTAAGAAATTACCCAAGCAATCCATTCCTTTTCCTTTGGTAAATTTCCTGGACCCGATGGCCTCCCAGGAGAATACTACAAACAGTTTGGCTATATACTTAGCCCCCACCTTCAAAACCTCTACAATGACGCTGCCTCCTCCTCCATGTTTCCCCCTGAAATGATGTCATCAGTAATTGTTGCCCTGCCTAAACCAGGTAAAAGCCCAGACACCACCCAAAATTTTAGACCCATCTCCCTACTCAGCGTAGATTTAAAATTATACGCAAAAATGTTTGCCTTTAGAATATCCAATTTCTCCCCCTTCTCATTAATGCAAATCAAACGGGATTCATCAAAGGCAGGCAATCATCGGATGCTATGAGAAGACTAATAGACCTCATCCATACAGCCAGTACTGACCGAATGTCTTCTCTACTGCTATCGCTGGACACAGAGAAGGTTTTCGGCAGGGTTCACCGGGGATACATGAGAGGTTCTTATCAAATTCGGATTCAAGGACTCCATATTATCCACCATAATGGCATTATACTCTGCCCCTTCTGCCCGAGTTCACGTAGGAGAAATGCTCTCCACCCCCATTCAAATATCTAATGGCACACGCCAAGGATGCCCCCTATCACCCCTTATCCTTAATCTATTAATTGAACCACTGGCAGAAAGCATTGAAAATTCCAAGTTAATCTCAGGTCTTCTAGTGGGGATTACAATCATAAAATAAGCCTATTCTCCAACGATATCATATTGATGCTCACCAATCCCCATTCGTCTCTACCAGCAGTTTACTCTTTACTACTTGAACTTGGTAAACGGTTCTATTACAAAGCTAATGCCACTAATGCCGCGTACACACGATCAGACTATCCGGCAGACTTAGTCTGGCGGACAAACCGCCGGAAAGTCCGCCGGACTTTCCGAACGAGCGGACCTGCCCACACACAATCGGACTATGGCGGGAGTCTGCAGTACTTTTGAAATGAACGGACTTGCTCACACAGAGGAAAGTCCGTTCATTTTGAACGTGGCTCCAGGTAGCCGGGACTAGTGAAGGAAGTCAATGTCGCCCATGAAAAAACAGCGTGGGCCCCCCCCCCCAAGGTCCATATCAGACCCTTATCCGAGCACGCAACCCGGCCGGTCAGGAAAGGGGGTGGGGACAAGCGAGGGGGGGTGCTTTGGGGAAGGGGGGCCCTGCAGCCCCCCCACCCCAAAAGCACCTTGATCCCATGTTGATGAGGACAAGGGCCTTTTCCCAACAACCCTGGCCGTTGGTTGTCGAGGTCTTCGGGCGGGGGGCTTATCGGAATCCGGGAGCCCCCTTTAATAAGGGGGCCCCCAGATCCCGGCCCCCTACCCTATGTGAATGAGTATTGAGGTACCATGTACCCCTACCTATGCACCTGTGAAAAAAAAAAGTGTAAAAAACAAAAACAAACACATGTTTAAAATGATTTATTGCACAGCTCCAGTGGTCTTCTTCCGTTTTGGGGGGGGTCTTCTCACCGGACTCCTCTGCTATCTTCTGCTCTTTTACTAGCTCTTTCACTAGCGGAGGAGCCCGGCTTTCATCTTCATTGCCGCCGCAGTCCGGGGGTCTTCTTTCGACTTCGGGGGTCTTGTCCCCCTCTTTGGGGGTCTTGCCGGGCCTCCGCTCCTTCTTCCAGCTCTTTTACGACCGGTGGCCCAGTCTTCTGTCGCCGCCATCGCCTTTTCTTCTTCAGTTCTTCTTCCTTGAGATGTTGACTCGATGCTCTTTCCGGAAGAACCAAAGAGGGGGGCAAGACCCCCAAAGTTGGAAGACCCCCGGACAGTGGCGGCGATGAAGAAGAAAGCCGGGCTCCTCTGCTAGTGAGAGAGCTAGTAAAAGAGCAGAAGATAGCGGAGGAGTCCGGCGAGAAGACTCCCCAAGATGGAAGAAGACCACCGGAGCTGTGCAATAAATCATTTTAAAAACATGTGTTGTTGTTTTTTTTACACCTTTTTTCACAAGTGAATGGGTAGGGGTACATGGTACCCCAATACTCATTCACATAGGGTGGGGGGCCGGGATCTGGGGGCCCCCTTATTAAAGCGGGCTCCCGGATTCCGATAAGCCCGCAGACCCCGGCAACCAACGGCCAGGGTTGTCGGAAAGAGGCCCTTGTCCTCATCAACATGGGGACAAGGTGCTTTGGGGTGGGGGGCCACAGGGCCCCCCCTTCCCCAAAGCACCCCCCTATATTGAGAGCACACGGCCTGGTATAGCTCAGGAGGGGAGGGGGGGCGCTCGCTCATCCCCACCCCCTTTCCTGACCGGCCAGGTTGCATGCTCGGATAAGGGTCTCATATGGACCTTGGGGGGGACCCCCACGCCGTTTTTTCAGTGTAGAGCTTTCCCTTTATGTCCATACCAGGTGACAGAGCTAGCGAGGTGTCAATCTTGCCCGTGGAGGCAGCGACATTGACTTCCTTCGCTAGTCCCATCTACCTGGAGCCATGTTCAAAATGAACGGACTTTTCTCCGTGTGAGCAAGTCCGTTCATTTCAAAAGTACGGCGGACTAGCGCACAGACGGCCGGATTGTCCACCGGACTCGCAGTCAGGCGGACAATTTTGGAGTCAAAGCTACTTTCTAAGTCCGCCGGACTTTTGGGAAAAAAAATGGCCGCTGGAGCCCACACACGGGCAGATTGACCAAGTCCGCCGGATAGTCTGATCGTGTGTACGCGGCATCAGTCCCACATCCAAGACCTAGGGGTAGATGGCACAACCTGTAATCTCTTATCCTCAAAATTCCCATTTCAGTGGGTAGAAACAGGCATAGAATATCTCGGAATCACATTAACAAGACACTTAAAGAACCTTTTCAAAGAAAACTACACCAGATATAGACAAAAATTTACCCAGTCTCTTCACCAACTAGGAAATCACAAATTCCCATGGGTCGGCATTTAAGATGACCGTTCTCCCTCAACTTCTGTACCTCTTTCGAACCTTACCCTTCCCAATACCTAACAGCTTCACCAACTCCCTCCAAACATTACTACAAAAATTCATATGGGCAGGGAAAATAAAACAAGAGTGACTAAAAGTAGACTCATCAAACACAGATTAGTAGGGGGTTCAGGCCTAGTAGACATAGCAGACTATCATACAGCTAGCATATTAGCCTAACTAAAAGAATAATTCCTTCCCACACCCTCTACTAGATGGGGGGACCATAGAAAAATATACAATCCCAGGTAAAGATCTAAAAAATTGGATATGTAGCATACTGTCACGGTCGTTCCGCTACCCTGATCGTACAGAAGGGACGTACCTGCAGGGTTCCTGTACGAAGGGATCTCCGACGCCCTCGGACGCTGGTTGACGCGAACGAACACGCGCGGATGCACGCAGGTTCCAACAGACGTTCGCAGGTGCGCGTCGACACAAGCGGGCGTTCGCACCGTACGGACGTGCGTGGGGTCACGAGCGTAACCACGGTCACCTGCGGGGGTACGCAAACGGGCCGTACGACCAATCCTGGTGCCCAATAGACTATTTAAGGCCACAGCTCCTGCTCCTCGGCGCTGTTCGGTCTACAGCGTTCCTGAGACTTCTGCCGTTTGTTTGTGATCGTGTTCCTGATATTATACCCGACCTGTTCCTGGACTCTGCCTGTATTCCGCCTGCCCTTGACCTTTGCCTGATTGACTACGACTCTGCCTTCCGCTTCTGTACCTCCGCTGCCAGATAGTTGCCGACCCAGCCTGACTGACCACGCCTCTGCCTTCCGCTTCTGTACCTCCGCTGCCAGATTGTTGCCGACCCAGCCTGATTGACTACGCCCGCCTGCCCGAAGTCCGGCACCCGTTGCCTCTGCCACCTTGCCGGTCCACTCGTGCCAGCTGTTCAGCAGTCCTTGACCGACATCCAGCACCGGTTGCACCTGCCGCTCCAGTTACCATCTGTTCCGGCTGTACCCGCTATCTGTTATCCGGCTAGGCACTTGTGTCCTTCGGGCTCCTGAACCCCTGTCTCCATTACCAGGGGCTCGAGAGCCGGAGGTTCACGAGGCGCCGCTCCCTGTACGTTGGGGCTCTCTAACCAGGTACGTGACAGTACCGAACAGCCAGGATGTCTGAGCCCTCGCAGGGAGCATCTCCCATGGATGAACTCTGCCATCATCTAGCCGGCCTCACCCAGGCCGTGAAAAGCCTACAAGAAGGCTACGGACGTTTGGAGGAGCGGGTCCAGGCCCTATCTGCCGCAGCTCCGGCTGCTTCTGGGTCTCCAGGCCCACCGTCAGTGGTCATGATGCCGCCAGAACCAAGGGTACCTACACCAGACCGCTTCTCCGGTAACCGGAATAAGTTCAGGGCCTTCCGGAACTCCTGCGAGCTCTTTTTTGCCCTCCAACCCCGGACTTTTTCTCTCGAGGCAAACAAAAGTGGAGTTCGTCATTTCTCTATTAACCGACGAACCTCAGGCCTGGGCACATCGTCTCCTCGAACGAAAGGACCCCTCTTTGGACTCTTTGAACGATTTCTTCCAAGCCATGTCCCGACTGTATGAGGACCCGCAACTTGCCGCCACTGCAGAAGCAGCTTTGCATGTACTCCAACAGGGTCGCAGGCCAGTAGAAGACTATGTGTCCGAGTTCAGGCGTTGGAGTGCCGACACCGAGTGGAATAACTCAGCCCTTCGCTACCAGTTCCGCATGGGACTTTCGGAAGCATTGAAGGATGAACTGGCTCGCGTGGGAATTCCTGAAACCCTCGAAGCCCTCATCGACCTCTCGATTCAGATTGACAGGCGTTTGAGAGAGCGTCGTTTGGAGCGCTCAACTCCCACTTCTCGCCCAGTCTGGATGATGCCAAGGGTTCCAAGTCCCAACCCTCCGGTCCTTCCTGCTCCACCTGCTCTGGATCCTTCGGAGCCTATGCAACTGGGTCTACTTCGCCCTTCCTTGACGCCCGAGGAGCGCCAACGCCGAAGAACTGGCAACCTTTGCCTTTATTGTGGGGAATCTGGACATTATGTTCGCACCTGCCCCGCCAAGTCACGTAAGTGCCTCCTTGCACCCTCTGCTTCTCCTTCCATTCTGCCCAGCACCAATACCACCTCTCACCTGGTTGTACCTCTTCTCCTACAGTTTTCCGGAGAGACTCTCAGCGTTGACGCCATCATAGACTCTGGAGCTTGCAGCGGCTTCATGGACTTGTCTTTTGCCCTGAGAAACCACATCCCTCTTCGGCCTCGGGTAAAGGGACTTTCAATCTTTCTGGCCGACGGCTCCTCCCTTAAATCCGGACCTGTTACCCAGGAGACGTCCCCGCTTCTTGTCACCATAGCCGGAGCTCACCAGGAATTCCTGAGTCTGGACATCATCAAATCTCCCCTGTTTCCCGTGATCCTGGGCATGCCCTGGTTGAGGGCCCACAACCCTCTGATTAACTGGTTCACTGGAGAAGTAGAATTCCCATCTGCATATTGTCATCAAAACTGCTTCCCAGCCACCAATACGGATCCTGCCTCTTCTTCTCTGCTCTGCATGGAGACAGACACCGAGCTCCGACAGGTTGTACCCGAAGCTTACCACCAGTTTTTAGATGTGTTCAGCAAAAAGGGCGCAGAGACTCTACCTCCCCACAGACAATACGATTGTCCTATTGACCTACTCCCTGGAGCAGAGATTCCGTTCGGGAGGATCTTCCCCTTATCTGAAACCGAATTGGGTGCTTTGAAAACTTACCTGGACGACAACCTGAAGAAGGGTTTCATACGACCATCCACTTCCCCAGCAGGCGCAGGGATTTTCTTTGTTCAGAAGAAAGACCATTCCTTACGGCCCTGTGTGGACTACCGAGCACTCAACAAGGTCACAATTAAAAACCGTTACCCGCTACCGTTGGTGCCCGAATTATTCCAGAGACTGGGGTCGGCCAAGGTGTTCTCCAAGTTGGACTTACGGGGTGCTTACAACCTCATTCGCATTCGTAAAGGCGACGAATGGAAGACCGCCTTCCGTACCCGCTTCGGGCATTACGAGTACCGAGTTATGCCCTTTGGACTTTGTAACGCTCCCGCTACCTTCCAACACTTTGTCAACGATGTCTTTAGAGAGTATCTTGATTTGTTTGTTGTTATATATCTCGATGACATCTTGATCTTCTCTTCCTCTTTAGCTGAACACCGGGAGCATGTGAAGAGTGTCCTAGCCCGTCTCCGCCTCCATGGCCTTTACGCCAAACCGGAGAAGTGCGTTTTTGAACAGCAAAGTATCCAATTCCTGGGCTTGATCATCTCTGTAAACGGCATAGAAATGGACCCACAGAAGATTTCAGCCATCGTAGACTGGCCCGCTCCCTCGGATAAGAAAGGGGTCCAACGCTTCGTGGTGTAATGGAAATTTGTAGGTTCTGTATATAATTGTATTCTATTTTATGTGTATTGCACAATGCCCTCACTGTGCACACGGCACTAATAATGTTTTCAGTACATGTTTTGCATTCTTTCGAGTTCTGATTAGAATAATCCGGCCTATGTAACGCCCCTTGTTACCATAAATGTACAATTGTAATATTAATGTGATACCTACGTAATCATGTGTATAAAAGCCTTCAAATGCGTCATAATAAAGGAGAACGGTTATTTGGAAAGATGCTGAGCGTATCTTTTGTGTCTGTTCCCTACTGCAGTAGTTATTAATTTGGAACCACTAATCAATATGAGGATAGGAGTTGCCTATCATCAAAATATCCATTTCAGGTGGCGAAGCCAGCCCAGCAGGGGTTATCAGGTGACCCTGAGTATCCGAAACGAGGAGCTTGAGACGATCCGGGAATTTCTGATAATCAGCCGGCTGAGGTAAGCCTTTTGCTTACATTTGAGTTATCAGACTTCCTTGATCGGTAAGGCATTTTCGGGACAAAGGGTACCTATTTTACTCCCCTTAATCGAACTGTATTGATTAGTGGTTATATGTTATGTTGTCACTGTCTACTGTCCATCAAAGTGTTATAGAGAAAGAGAAGAATAGTGCTGTTCACAGAGTATAATGTAGTACATCTGCTAGTTAAAGTAGTTTAGAGGCAAGAGGGTATAGGCACACGTAGAGAAGACTGGCCAGTCATTATGGGCATTAAATTAAGTAAGGGAATGATGGGTAAGAGACCCTCAAAAATGCCCAGCGCAAGAGGAGCGCTATATATGAACCGAAGGTGCGGTTCCGCCTATACTGAGCCCCTAGATTAATGGTTAAAGTGGACAGGGATCCACAAAGGGTAACTGGGTTACCACCAAAGTCCACAGGGACAAAGAATCATGCAGAGTATACAGCTAGAGAAACAGCTATTTATGTGAGCAGGATGGATCAAGTGTGACATTAACACTAGACAGAAAGGGACATTTTGATGTTAAGTTGTGGGATGAATTTGGGGTCAGGCACTACAACTAGTAAAGTCAAGTAACAGTAATGAGAGTTAAAACAGAATGCTTTGTATGTTGTCAGAGAGGGACGATGGGATGAGCACTATGGCTGCCCGTCTGATCATAGAAGGTACAGTATGTGAAGTATGGAATTACAATACATTGGATGCAAAGGATATCAGAACAAAATAAAGAAAGCAGAAATTTAAGCAAGGAAGTATTAAAAAAGCGTTAAAAGAAAGTGAGAGAATGATATGCATGTGTTGTGTACAAATGGGAATAATGTAAGCAATTTTAGAGATATATTTGAGTATGTTTGTGAATGCTGGAACCTTTAGTTCGCTCGCTTGTGTCATGTACGCAGATGTGACCCCCACCTTTGTGCTCTCCTCAAAGAATGTAGCTGGCATGAGAGATTGGTGATAAGCTGGAGGACACCATGCCAATTTCAGTTTTTTAGACAAAACATTTATAACAAAATGTGCCGGGTTAACGAATCTAATGATAAACAATGTGATCACAATTATTTTTCAATCTGTTTTCCAGACATGGTAAAATCAAGGTTACATTTAACCATGTCTTACACTAATTGAATATCTTTTGATAGTGGAAACAGTGCATTTAAAAAAAAAGAGAGAGAAATTGAGTAAAATTAAGTAATATGTCCCCCTTTAAGGACATTTATCTGTGCATATATATTAGTGTGTGATATTGAAATTATCATATGAGTATTAATTTCTAATATGAGTTTAACAATTTTATTAATAAATATAGAAATATTGAAACTGGTTTAGACAACCTTTGGTTGGAAATGAAATCCAGGTTAATGGGGAAATTGGTAAAAATGGAATTAGTTTAGATTAAGATAACAATTTTGTAATTTTACATTTATTGAGTGGAGAGAAAAAAAAGATTAAGATGAGGTTGTTAATTTGAATACAGCTGCAATAATGTTTAACAAAGCCAAGATGAATGGGATACATAAGGAAGTTTTTCTACAGAAATTAAATCTTAAAGTCTGATAATAACTTAATGTGCGGTCCATGATGTGAGAGTAATAATAACATGTAAATATAACAGACCCATCACATCAAGTCCACACACTCTGTTAGGATAGCTGCTGCCTGCAGCCAGTTGGTTTATAGTTTTTGATGGCCGAGTGCTTTTTGGTCCGTCATACATATGGTTGGTCCTTTTGTTTTTATGTATTTTTATTTTTGAAATCCAAAGCAGAATGTGTGGATTGTGAAATGATGTGCCCCTTTTCCTTGTAAGTGCAGTGGGTATAAGTAGAAGAATATTTTGGATTTATGGACATCTCTGCATGACTGCAGGGTATTCTTATCATTTATTATAATATTGCTAGGAAAAAGTTGTCTTTTTGAAACATGAAACTGGAGTTCTTACACAAACAGCATGATAGAAAACAAGCCATTGTTATATTTATGCAAGCTGGACCCAGTAATCAAGGGTTCACTCCGATGTATCAGAGTTGTAGCTTTATGCAAAGTTGCGATTAGACAAAGTTACAGATATTAGTTTGGTTGAATATTTAATCTTTAATAGTCCGACATTCTGCACAGCAAATATATAGCTAAGTGTTTGCCTAATGAAAGGTTCAAAATATGAATTTGGTTTGTGTGTTTATGTACAAATCTAACAATGAAAAATGTGTACATTTGAATTCAGCCACCTTATTGCCTCTATTGGAGGAGGCTGGAAACAAAGAAAAACACATGTGTTAAATTGATGACGTGGGAATCAGCTGCTGTGAGCCCAGTGCAGGACACACTCCCTGAAGACCCGAGTATTTACTTTTTTGTAGTGTTATTCCTGGTTTTATACCGAGGATGAAGTTTATCACCCAGAAGGATTCCCTGTATTCAGAGTCATTGGATCCTTTTTCCCCAGCTCAAGAAGCAGAGCTCCATGTTTTAGAAAAGCCTGTGAGCTATAAAAAGAGTATATATTTATATAGATAGTCAAGATATAGAGAGCTTTTGGTTCCATTTGAAGGGCCAGAAGTTTGTTTTTACTTCGGCAGGTAAACCAATCAAGCAGGCCAAGTTAATTTGATCGGCTGTTTTCAGCCTTCCAGGTTCCTGCTGAGGTAGCCATACTAACAGTAAAACTCACATATGGAAGCAGACCAGGCGACTCTAAGGATGCTACATTTACAGCCCTGGACACTTGCTGGGTCTGCGCAACTCACAGATTCCACCCTAGTTCTGGCCCAGTATAGCTGGGATTAATAATTCAACTTTAAGGACCCCAGAACGAGAAGCACAAGTGGTCCACAGAGGGCAACTTCTTACGAAACAGGACTTTGGAAAAGGTGATCATTTATGTCTGCCAGACACTCTTTTCCCTTCACCTTGACACATGGACCGTGTCATCAGTCACAAGTAGTTATGGCTGCCTTAGTAAATGAGCATGGGATAGAGCCAGGGTTCTCCATAGTTGTTTTTATAACATATCACTTCTTGTTTTACCTGTTACCAAAGGTGTTACCAAAAGCTGAACATCCCTTCCAGAGATAACAAAAAGATATATCCAAATGCCCAAGTCAGGATGTTACGAGTATGTATTTTGTTTGTATGGACATGTTTTATGGATGTCCAGTGGCAAATGCTATTGCAAAGGCCACAGTAAAAAAGTGTTATCAGAAGTAGTTTTTAAGTACAGAGTGCAGAATCTACAGAGAGTAACAGAAGAAATCATTTTTATAGGAGAGTCCTTACTAGAAGTTTTGAGGTTTTATTTTTACACCCCCTACTGTCTACAATGTAGCGGACAAAGTAGAGTAAGAAACTAGAAAACTTTTGCCTGAATGTTTTATTATATTTTATCAAAGCCCATAGGTGGATGTTGGACTCTCTCCCTATGGGATTTGGTTTGGGAGTGTGTTACTCACTTGTTATATTATGTCTCAGCAGCTGAAGTCCTCCATTCGGATCTCACAGAGAATGTTGCTGATTTTTTAAGGTTTTTGACAAACTCATTTATGTGTTTTCTCCCCAATTCCAGATCCTAAAAGTTTGGAAGGATCTAAAACTAAAGCCAGTTGACTTGTGGATTGTTAAGAGACATTTATATATAAGGAGATGTTTGGAGACTCAATACAGCATCTATTTCATGTACAGTTTTGCAAAACTTGAAGGAAAAGTGACCTGGATCTACACCAGACACTGCAAAAATGACTAAATGAAAGATATCTCTGTGTTTGATTTGTTTCCTTCTTGCGATCACAGTCTAGGGCAATTTTTGATTCAATTACTTTAATTGTAAGGGATATATATATTTGAAAAGTAGTTTAGCCATGTTGAAGTCATATTTGTCTTTGTACCTCCATTTTATGTAGAATCATCTGTGTTTACATATGCTGATAAGTCAGCATACCAGCAATTAAGCTAGAAGGCCATTCTGGCCACAGGAGTGTACAGCCAGTACTCTGTAAATATGTATTTGTTTTTCACAGTGAAAAGTCGTTTTGTAATGAAAAAAGCTGCTCAGCTATTATTTTCTCCACAATGGAGTTTTTGCCTCTTTGGCCAGGACTACCTCCACCTAAGCGTGTGGAGGTTCCAGGTTAAAGGTGATAGCAGGTATGGTTAGTGATCAAAATATTGATCAAAAGAGAGGAGACTGTAATGGAAATTTGTAGGTTCTGTATATAATTGTATTCTATTTTATGTGTATTGCACAATGCCCTCACTGTGCACACGGCACTAATAATGTTTTCAGTACATGTTTTGCATTCTTTCGAGTTCTGATTAGAATAATCCGGCCTATGTAACGCCCCTTGTTACCATAAATGTACAATTGTAATATTAATGTGATACCTACGTAATCATGTGTATAAAAGCCTTCAAATGCGTCATAATAAAGGAGAACGGTTATTTGGAAAGATGCTGAGCGTATCTTTTGTGTCTGTTCCCTACTGCAGTAGTTATTAATTTGGAACCACTAATCAATATGAGGATAGGAGTTGCCTATCATCAAAATATCCATTTCAGTGGGATTCGCGAACTTTTACAGGAAGTTCATCAGGGGATTTTCTTCCATTATTTCCCCCATCACTGAACTGACCAAACAGAACCAGAAATTCCAGTGGACCCCTAGGGCTCAGGAGGCCTTCGAAACCCTAAAGAACCTGTTTATCTCTGCCTCAATCCTCAAACACCCCGACGCTTCGCTGCCTTATATCCTGGAGGTGGATGCTTCGGAAGTGGCCGTTGGGGCAGTACTTTCCCAGAGACAGGGACCTAAGTCACTCCTGTACCCGGTGGCTTTCTTCTCCTGCAAACTCTCGGAAGCCGAGCGCAATTATGATGTCGGTGACCGGGAGCTCCTAGCAATCAAGGCAGCATTGGAGGAATGGCGCTATCTCCTTGAAGGCGCCTCTCATCCAATCCTGGTCTACACCGACCACAAAAATCTCGAATATTTGAAAGCAGCCAAGCGACTGAAACCTCGGCAGGCCCGGTGGGCACTTTTCTTTTCCAGATTTGTGTTCCACATCACATACCGACCCGGGTCAAAGAATGTGAAGCCTGATGCTCTTTCCCGGATGTACAACGAAGCTGTGGAACCTCCTACCCCCGACACCATCCTGCCCCCAGGAAACTTTCTTCTGCTCCAGGAAGGCCTCCTATCCCAAATTAAACAGGCTTCCAGCGATCCAGCCATCCCACCAGACATCTCTTTAACCTCCAAGGACGGACTTCTCTGGTATCAGGACAGAATCTTCGTCCCCCAAGAGATACGTACGGCGGTCCTCAGTTCCTGTCACGACCATCCACTGGCCGGTCATTTTGGGGTGTTCAAGACCACGGACTTGCTCCAGCGCACGTTCTGGTGGCCCCAGATGAAGAAGCATTGCAGGGAATATGTGGAGGCATGCACCACCTGCATCAGGAATAAAGGTAGCAAATTAGGGGCTTGGGGCTTGTTGAGACCATTACCCATCCCGGACAGACCATGGAAGATGATATCTATGGACTTTATAGTGGATTTGCCCCTCTCTGAAGGCTTCTCCTCTATCCTGGTAGTGGTAGACAGGTTTACCAAGATGGCCCACTTCATACCGATGAGGGGGACCCCGTCGGCCACAGAAACGGCCAGGGCCTTTATTAAGGAAGTAATAAGACTCCACGGTGTTCCTGCTGACATTACCTCTGACAGAGGAGTACAATTTACGTCCAGGTTCTGGAAAGCTCTCTGTGAAGCGCTGAAGATTGAGCTTCGTCTCTCCTCGGCCTATCACCCCCAAACCAATGGCCAGACCGAGCGAACCAATCAGACGTTGGAGCAATATCTACGTTGTTTCTCCTCCTTCTCTCAGGATGATTGGGCATCACTTTTACCGCTTGCAGAGTTTGCTTATAATAATTCTACTCATTCTGCCACTAAACAGTCACCATTTTTCGCAAATTTTGGTTTCCATCCGTCCTTTTTGTCCGGTAGTCTCCCCGAATGTTCTGTACCTGCAGTCCTGGAGGACCTTAATTTTTTTTTAAACAATAACAAGTTTCTTCAAGAGACCCTGGCGAAGACCCAGAAATGCTATAAAGAGGCCTTTGACAAGAGGAGAAGAGGGGAACTTGACCTCCAGGTCGGGGACCAGGTCTGGTTGTCTACACTAAATTTGAAGCTAGCCTGCCCATCTAAGAAGCTGGGCCCGAGGTTTGTGGGTCCATTTCCCATCATAAGGAAACTAAATGACGTGGCCGTCGAGCTGAAACTCCCGGAGTCGTTTAGGATACACCCGGTCTTTCATGTCTCGCTACTGAAGCCTGCGGTTCCTGATCCCTTTGTTGACCGGAATACCAACCCTCCTGAGCCCGTAACAATTGATGGAGAACTGGAGTACGAGGTCGAGTCCATCCTGGACTGCAGGAAGAGACAGAACCAGATCCAGTTCTTGGTTAAGTGGAAGGGCTATGGCCCTGAGGAGAACTCGTGGGAACCAGAGTCCAACCTGCATGCTGCAAAACTAGTCCAAGCCTTCAAGAGGGCCCATCCTGATAGAATGACACAGTTGGGCATCCGGAGGTTGCCCTTTGGGGGGGGGCAATGTCACGGTCGTTCCGCTACCCCGATCGTACAGAAGGGACGTACCTGCAGGGTTCCTGTACGAAGGGATCTCCGACGCCCTCGGACGCGGGTTGACGCGAACGAACACGCGCGGATGCACGCAGGTTCCAACAGACGTTCGCAGGTGCGCGTCGACACAAGCGGGCGTTCGCACCGTACGGACGTGCGTGGGGTCACGAGCGTAACCACGGTCACCTGCGGGGGTACGCAAACGGGCCGTACGACCAATCCTGGTGCCCAATAGACTATTTAAGGCCACAGCTCCTGCTCCTCGGCGCTGTTCGGTCTACAGCGTTCCTGAGACTTCTGCCGTTTGTTTGTGATCGTGTTCCTGATATTATACCCGACCTGTTCCTGGACTCTGCCTGTATTCCGCCTGCCCTTGACCTTTGCCTGATTGACTACGACTCTGCCTTCCGCTTCTGTACCTCCGCTGCCAGATAGTTGCCGACCCAGCCTGACTGACCACGCCTCTGCCTTCCGCTTCTGTACCTCCGCTGCCAGATTGTTGCCGACCCAGCCTGATTGACTACGCCCGCCTGCCCGAAGTCCGGCACCCGTTGCCTCTGCCACCTTGCCGGTCCACTCGTGCCAGCTGTTCAGCAGTCCTTGACCGACATCCAGCACCGGTTGCACCTGCCGCTCCAGTTACCATCTGTTCCGGCTGTACCCGCTATCTGTTATCCGGCTAGGCACTTGTGTCCTTCGGGCTCCTGAACCCCTGTCTCCATTACCAGGGGCTCGAGAGCCGGAGGTTCACGAGGCGCCGCTCCCTGCACGTTGGGGCTCTCTAACCAGGTACGTGACACATACATCCAAAAACAAATCCCCCCAAATTCCTCCCATTAACCATGACGGTCACAGTCAGGGCGTGGTGTAAACTCACATCCACCACCTGGAGGAGCACTCCAACAACTACCCCTATCTGTGAGTGAGTGAGTGAAATATTTGTATAGCGTGAATCGCCTCAAGGCGCTGTGAAGAGCTTAGTTGTCCAACTTCTAGAAGAGGAAGGTCTTGAGTTTTTTCCTAAAGGCCTGGTGGTTTTCTTCCAGGAGGATGTTGGTTGGTAGCGCGTTCCATAGCCGTGGTCTTTGGACAGGGAATCTCCGTTCCCCTTTGATTTGTACCGAGATTTGGGAACGAGGAGGAGGTTTTTGTTAGATGATCGAAGACTGCAGGTTGGTGTGTAGTGTTTTATTTTCTCAATTATGTACTGAGGAGCATCTTCTTGCACGCATTTGTGGGTGAGGCAGAGGGTCTTGAATGTGATCCGATTCTTTACGGTTAGCCAGTGTAGGTTCCCGGGGTTTTTTCCCTGTTATCAGCCTTGCCGCCGTGTTTTGAATAAGTTGTAATCACACAAGTTGATATTGGGGTAATCCTATGTACAGTGAGTTTGCGTAGTCAAGTTGTGAGTTAATGACTGTTCCAACTACCACTGCTTTGTCATTCTTTTGGATAAAAGGGATGAGTCTACGTAGCAGGCGTAGCAGATGGTGAGAACCACTGACTAATGCTCCTATTTGTGCATCCATTGACATTTGTGAGTCAAAGATGACCCCGAGACTCTTGACCTTAGTCTTTGGGGAGATGGTCTGCCCAAAGATGGTGGGTGGTGTCCAGGGGGTCTTGGTGTCCTCAACTCGCTCATCCCTGAACTCCACACACATAAATAGTCCAAACAAGACCCCCTACCCCTAAATAAACTACTGCACAACGATAAGATCAAACCTTTCCAAAACCTTAAAACAGAGCTAAATCTAGACCCATAATCACACTCCCAATATCTACAAATCGCACACTGTCTCAAAAACAACCCACAACTACTAATCTCTATCCCCACGCAGGTTATCACATTTTATTCGCCCCTACGTCCCTGGAAATAAAGGTATTTCCTGACTTTTTCATGCCCCGACTTAGTTGGGGTAGGCGGAACACTTTGCTGGGGGTGGGTCAGCCTGACACTTGACCTTTGACCTCTGGGGACACGCCTCCTGACCTTTGGGGGAGGTTCCTATTCTAACCTATTTTATAACATTCTACAGGAAAAAAAAAACAATTCCACCACTCCCTGGCCTTTGACCAGGCAGATCATACTCGGGGTCCGAATGGCAGAGGGCTCTCAAATCCACATATGATGCCACAAAATGCACAGCACTGTGGGAACTCACGCAAAACATCATTCAAATGGAGGTACTTAACCCCAGATAAAATAGCTACATTTAACCATCAAACATCTCCCGAGTGCCGGAGGAAATCCGGATCAAAGGGATCTTTAATCCACACCCTATGGGGATGCACACAATTAACAAAAAACTGGCAGGAAGTCTTCTTGGTCCTTTCACAAATTACAGGATCAACCATACTACCATCGCCTGATCTAGCTTTACTAAATTTAAATAAAAACGATTGAAATAAAAAGAAAAAGTAATAACAGTGGAGAAAATACAAGTACAGGTGTTAGGTGGGGGTAGGGTAGGCTTCTCTGCAGAAATTAGTTTCCAGGGATCGTCTAAAAGCAAACAGAGCAGGCGAAAGTCGGACAGATTGGGGTTGGGAGTTTCATAGGATACAAGAGCCTCAGGAAAAGTCCTGGAGGAGAGCATGGGAGGAGGTTACAAGGGAGCTAGAGAGCAGGAGGTCTTGGGAGGAACAAGGAGAACAATTTGCTTGGTATTTTGAGACCAGGTTAGTGATGTAGGTGGGATGTGAGTTGTGGATGGCTTTGTGAGTTATTGTTAGTAGTTTGAATTTAACTCATTGGGTGAGTGGAAACCAATAGAGGGATTGGTAGAGAGGGGTGGAGGACACTGAATGGAGGTCAGTGGAGGGATTGGCAGAGAGGGGTGAAGGACACTGAATGGAGGTCAGTGGAGGGATTGGCAGAGAGGGGTGAAGGACACTGAATGGAGGTCAGTGGAGAGATTAGGAGAGAGGGGTGGAGGACACTGAATGGAGACCAGTGGAGAGATTAGGAGAGAGGGGTGGAGGACACTGAATGGAGACCAGTGGAGGGATTGGTAGAGAGGGGTGGAGGCCAGTGGAGGGATTGGGAGAGAGGACTGGAGAACACTGAATGGCAGCCAGTGGAGGGATTGGGAGAGAGGGGTGGAGAACACTGAATTGAGGCCAGTGGGGGGGGGGGGGGATTGGGAGAGAGGGGTGGAGGACACTGAATGGAGGCCAGTAGAGGGATTGGGAGAGAGGGGTGGAGAACACTGAATTGAGACCAGTGGAGGGATTAGGAGAGAGGGGTGGAGAACACTGAATGGAGGCCAGTAGAGGGATTGGGAGAGAGGGGTGGAGGACACTGAATGGAGGCCAGTAGAGGGATTGGGAGAGAGGGGTGGAGAACACTGAATTGAGACCAGTGGGGGGGGATTAGGAGAGAGGGGTGGAGGACACTGAATGGAGGCCAGTAGAGGGATTGGCAGAGAGGGGTGGAGGACACTGAATGGCAGCCAGTGGGGGGATTAGGAGAGAGGGGTGGAGGACACCAAATAACAGCCTATGGGGGATTGGCAGAGAGGGGTGGAGGACACTGAATGGAGGCGACTTGGTAACCTTTCACGGGCCACAATGAGCAGAGCAGTCGGATGACAGGTCCATGCAGAGTGGACACGGACACAGCCCACTCTACTCTATGGGTCCTCCGATCTGATCCGCCCTAACGGAAGGGGATTGATCCCCTTCTGTTTTTTTTTGTTTGTTTTTTGCCAATCAGATTGGAGGTAGGCAGGTGTAAAAGGACACAAATCTGTTTACATCTGCCGTTACATAGAGGTAAATGGAGGGTTTGATTGAGTTGGACCAATTGTGTGAAAGGGGCCTTTCATACTAATGCAATGCAGTACACCTGTGTCTTTCCTGCGGGTTAGCTACACTTTGCCTTATACTTCTATTATATATTGCAGGGGTGATGCACTTTCTGAGAGCTCACCAAAAGTGCCGGTAATAACAGAAGTCTGTGCCTCAGTGCAGGTACCCATGAAGGTGCACTGCACCTGGGGATCAGTTTGAAAGCAGCCCAGTAACCACAGCACAGATATGCCCTTATATACATTGCAATTTTAGTAATAAACTGACCTTTAATAACCGTCTTCCATTCAGGTATCGCCCGCTGTTGCTGTCCCCGGCAGATTGCATTTGGTATCACTCCGCCTGTGGCAAGTGACGGCGCCATACAGGAAGCATCAGCTTATACAGCTCTGCTCCACAGCTGCTTGCTTTGCCGGCTTCATTAACAACACAGATGCTCTGGGATGGCGGGTCTGCAACCCATGATCTGGGCTTGCCAATCTGCCATCCTACAGAAGGAGGTCACGGGCCACATCAGAGGGCTCCGCGGGCCACTGGTTGGGCACCCCTGGTGTATAGGGGCGTACAATATAAAATGTGGCTGCGTTTCCCCACCCAGAGAAAATACAACTGGGTGCAATGCTCTGCAGGCTCTGTAGAAATAAATTAAAATAAATGCCCCGTCAAATGAAGCCACCGCGCTCGTCAAATGAAGCCACTTCTCCCCTCAAATGAAGCCACCGCGACCCTCAAATGAAGCCACTGCGACCCACAAATGAAGCCACTGCGCCCGTCAAATGAAGCCACTGTGACTCTCAAATTAAGCCACCGCGACCCTCAAATGAAGCCACCGCGCCCGTCAAATGAAGCCATTGTGCCGAATGACACAGGTAAACTGCCGCTGCCGCCGCTGCTATCTGTCCTTTTTTCTCTCCCTTTCTCTTCACTGCTGGACCCGGCGCTTAGACACTGGGGGCTATTGTCCCCGCATTCGGGGCTCCAGACTCAATAGCCCCCCCCTTAATGACGCCTATGTGTTCTGCACTGACTATATATAGGGGTTAATCTAGGTTCCCACATTATATATGTGTGTATCACCATCTGCTGGAGATAAAAGACGGCACAGTGACTATGGAGTGGGGATGAGCTCCGGCGTGTTCACACAGCCCACGTGCAGAGCCCGCCAGGAAGTCGGCGCTGCGGAGCGCTAATCACAGGCAGCGAGACATTTCCTGATCTCTGCAGCTACATATCGGCCCAATGTCTGACTGCCTGTGATTAGCGCAGTGCCGACTTCCTGGCGGGCTCTGCACGTGGGCTGTGCGAACACTCCAGAGCTCATCCTTGCTATGGAGGAAGAGGACGGACATGACGGTGGGTTACTGGGTGTAAATAGAAAATAAGATCTTATTACCTCCTCTGCTGCGTCTTCCAGCAACGTCTTCTCTACTTCCTCCTGACTTACCTCTCACCCGGAACTTCCTGTGCGTACCTGACATCACTTCCTGTCTGTATTCCATAGAGACTTCCTGTCTGGGTAGCAGTAAGATCACCATCTTGTGGCGTTCAGAGGAACTGCAGCACCGGGAAACCTCATCTCAGGGCTAAGTTAAAAAAAAAAAGTATAAACAGAAGAGTAAGGGGGGAAGCGGAATGTTGGGACTTTGTGTGAAGCACACCCCCAGAACCAACTAAATCAGCTAGTATATTATTTAATGGTGCACATGGATGCATGTGGGACAATAAATTACATATAATAAATAACAAAATACCGTAAATACATATACACACACACACATAAGTGTTCCTACATAGTACATGATATATATTAAAAATGTATTAAATGTAACCCAAACTTGCATACAGACATGACTGATCGCACACATGATGTAAAATTGATTCAAAATTCTTCAAGGTAGTCTCATAGTAGACACATAGTAGCTGTGACAATGCATTAATAGAAAGTTCTACGCATGTTGTAACTAAAACAACAATAATCCTATTATTTTATTTACTATACTATTTGGCATTTATATTTCATTACAGACATAACTATATCACATTTGCTCCTGATGAGTGGAAGTTATCCAGCTATTATGTGTCTACTATGAGACTACAATAAACAGGAATTTTGAATTGATTCTTTTATAATAACATGTGTGCAATCAATCATGTCTATATGCAAGTTTGGGCTACATTTATTACATTTTTAATATATACCATGTACTATGTAGGAACACTTACAGTATCTCACAAAAGTGAGTACACCCCTCACATTTTTGTAAATCTTTTCTTCTATCTTTTCATGTGACAACACTCAAGAAATGACACTTGTCTACAATGTAAAGTAGTGAGTGTACAGCTTGTATGCCAATATAAATTTCCTGTCCCCTCAAAATAGCTCAACATTAGGGATGAGCTCGGTGTTCGACTCGAAACACCGCCTGTTTGCCCCGTTCGGCGAAGCCAGAACTCTGTGGGCCGTTCACACCATATTCTTGTGGCACTCACGGCCGACAATGCACTGCTCCATCGCAGTGCATTGCTGGCTCATGATTGGCCAAGCATGCACTGTGACCCCGCATGCTTGACCAATCACAGCGCCAGCAGCAAGGAGAGCCATAATTATAGCTCAGGGGGTTTAGTACACGGCGCGGCGGCCTTGTGTAGTGTGTTGCGGCGGTCAGGGAAAGAGCAGGATAGGCAGGGACAGTGTCTTGTTTTCTTGTGAAGCTAGCGCTGTTAAAGTGGGTGTTGTGGGCCTCCAGCACAGTATACACCTGAAGATACCCTTTATTGCTGGTGTTCTGTAATACAGACATCTGCAGCAGTTAAAGTGGCTGTTGTGTGCCTCCAGCACAGTATGCACCTGAAGATACCCTTTATTACTGGTGTTCTGTAATACAGGCATCTGCAGCAGTTAAAGTGGGCATTGTGTGCCTCCAGCACAATATACACCTGAAGATACCCTTTATTACTGGTGTTCTGTAATATAGGCATCTGCAGCAGTTAAAGTGGCTGTTGTGTGCCTCCAGCACAGTATACATCTGAAGATACCCTTTATTACTGGTGTTCTGTAATACAGGCATCTGCAGCAGTTAGAGTGGGTGTTGTGTGCCTCCAGCACAATATACACCTGAAGATATTCCTTATTACTGGTGTTCTGTAATACAGCCATCTGTAGCAGTTAAAGTGGGTGTTGTGTGCCTCCAGCACAGTATACACCTGAAGCTACCCTTTATTACTGGTGTTCTGTAATACAGCCATCTGCAGCAGTTAAAGTGGATGTTGTGTGCCTCCAGCACAGTATACACCTGAATATACCCCTTATTGCTGGTGTTTTGTAATACAGGCATCTGCAGCAGTTAAAGTGGGTGTTGTGTGCCTCCTGCACAGTATACACCTGAAGCTGCAGTAATTACAGTCGGTGTACTGTGTCATCTGCTCAGTGTGCACCTAAAGCTACCCAATTGCTGGTTTTCCCACCTCCCTGCAGGCCATTACCATGTCTGGAAGGCCAACAAGGAGAGGTAGACAGGCACGAGCCAATAAAAGAGGGTAAGCAGGCTCTGTGTCTAGAGACAACAGGGCTGGTCATGGACGCGGTGCATCATCATCAGCACATGGCCATGGGAGACGCTTGTCCTTATTTTTGGCAACTGGAGGTGTTGAGCCGCATCATGCCAAAGACTTGGTAGAGTGGATGACCAAGCCCTCCTCATCCTCTCTCACCCAGGCTCAGGGTACTAGCAAAGCAACTGCCAATGCGTCCTCTTCCCTCCTCTCAATGTCATCATCAGTTACTCCTTCCGTAGACCCACCATGTTCTCCTGAGGAGTCCCCCAAACTGTTTGAGTACAGTGTTGGGTACATGCTCCAGGAGGATGCCCAGAGTTTTGAAGGCTCTGATGATGATACCCAGCTATAGGAAGCCGTGAGCGCAGAGAGAGGGGATGCTCTAGAAGGACTGCAATCTGGCAGTCATGTTCCACCAGCTGCAGCATACTACCAGGTTTGCTCCAGTGATGAGGAGGGAGGGGATGATGAGGTCACTGACTCCACATAGGTGCCTGATAGGAGAGAGGAGGAGGAGGAGACACATCTCCAATGAGGCAGGATGCCCTCCGGGGGCAAGCTTAGGGGCAGCACACCGACTGAATCATACCGCAGAGCTCTGTCTGTGCAGGGCAATGCCTCTGCGCATTATTCCAAAAGTTCTTTGGTGTGGGCCTTTTGTGAGACGAGTGATTCAGATTGCACCGCTGCTATTTGCAACATATGTCTCAAGCGTATCGTGAATGGACAAGACATCAGCCACTTGGGCACCACATGCTTGACCAGACATATGTTGACCTGCGATGCAGCTCGTTGGCAAGCATACCTTAAAGACCCACACCAAAGAACAAAGCGGACCTCTCCTTGCTCCTCATCGGCTGGGATTGCCAACCAAACTAGACCTTCTGTCCTCTCTGAAACCTGCACTATAACAGGGGCATTTAATTACAATTTTTGATTAAATTCTTTGCAGCAGGGATCATTCCTGCACTCCAACTAGAGTATCTGGGAGAGGTTGCAGTGTCTTGGCACCAGCACCAGTGCCTAAGGCCCACATTTTCAGCCCCTGTTTAACAGGGGCATGTAATTACAATTTTTGATGCAATGCTTGGCAGCAGGGCTCATTCCTGCACTCGAACTAGAGTATCTGGGAGAGGTTGCAGTGTTGTGGCACCAGCATCAGTGCCTAAGGCCCAATTTTTCAGCCCCTGTATAACAGGGGCATGTAATTACAATTTTTGATGCAATGCTTGGCAGCAGGGCTCATTCCTGCACTCCAACTAGAGTATCTGGGAGAGGTTGCAGTGTCGTGGCACCAGCAACCAGTGCCTAAGGCCCAATTTTTCAGCCCCTTATAACAGAGGCATGTGTGTCAGACCTAGCCGGGACACAGGCTTTTTGAGAGGACTGAATGTGAGCCTCTTGCCGACTGATTATGGGTCCTGGATTTTAAGGGGCACAGGGTGAATGAGAACCCCACTATAAATCTGTGCTAGTCAGATTCAATGCTGTATATATGTATATATAATGTGTGTTGTCTCATGCTGTTGGGACACACACTGTCAGATGCTAATGTCATGAACTCCAGCCACCTGTCCGTTGTCTTGTATAATGTAAATGAGTCTAGTCTGGCTTGTAAGAGTATTCCACACATTGTTGTTTGTGCTACTTAACCCTGTGTTGATGTTTATGGTTGTGTGTATTTAATTGTTAGTGAGCTAGGAGCCAAAAAGTCTTATCTCTCAGTCAACAAGTCTGAGTGTTGATTTAGATAATTAGCTAAGGTTCATTCTGTTTCTGGCTACAGTTGTATTGTTAGAATAAATGATCAGGAGGGGGGACCTCCCCTTCTACTGTATTATAAATACTTGTCATTTTGGTTCTAATAAATCAGTCCATGTTGAGCAGCTAAGCAAGTGTCATCTTGTTTTGTGCTTGTGAGCGGTTGGAATATCTGATATCTATATTCAGGCTGGGAGGAAGTGGTATATGACGAAAGCACTCAATCGGAGTGTGGGATTGGATTCTTCACAGCATGTAATTACAATTTTTGATGCAATGCTTTGCAGCAGGGCTCATTCCTGCACTCTGTAATGGAAATTTGTAGGTTCTGTATATAATTGTATTCTATTTTATATGTATTGCACAATGCGCTCACTGTGCACACGGCACTAACAATGTTTTCAGTACATGTTTTGCATTCTTTCAAGTCCTGATTAGAATTAGCCTGCCTATGTAACGCCCCTTGTTACCATAAATGTACAATTGTAATGTGATACCTACGTAATCTTGTGTATAAAAAACCTTCACATGCGTCATAATAAAGGAGAACGGTTATTTGGAAAGATGCTGAGTGTATCTTTTGTGTCTGTTCCCTACTGCAGTAGTTATTAATTTGGAACCACTAATCAATATGAGGATAGGAGTTGCCTATCATCAAAATATCCATTTCAGGTGGCGAAGCCAGCCCAGCAGGGGTTATCAGGTGACCCTGAGTATCCGAAACGAGGAGCTTGAGACGATCCGGGAATTTCTGATAATCAGCCGGCTGAGGTAAGCCTTTTGCTTACATTTTGAGTTATCAGACTTCTTTGATCGGTATGGCATTTTTGGGACAAAGGGTACCTATTTTACTCCCCTTAATCGAACTGTATTGATTGGTGGTTATATGTTATGTTGTCACTGTCTACTGTCCATCGGAGTGTTATAGAGAAAGGGAAGAATAGTGCTGTTCACAGGTATATGTAGTACATCTGCTAGATAAAGTAGTTTAGAGGCAAAAGGGTATAGGCACACATAGAGAAGACTGGCCAGTCATTATGGGCATTAAATTAAGTAAGGGAATGATGGGTAAGAGACCCTCTAAAATGCCCAGCGCAAGAGGAGCGCTATATATGAACCGAAGGTGGGTCCTGCCTATACTGAGCCCCTAGATTAATGGTTAAAGTGGACAGGGATCCACAAAGGGTAACTGGGTTACCACCAAAGTCCATAGGGACAAAGAATCATGCAGAGTATACAGCTAGAGAAACAGCTATTTATGTGAGCAGGATGGATCAAGAGTGACATTAACAGGAGACAGAAAGGGACTTTTTGATGTTAAGTTGTGGGATGAATTTGGGGTCAGGCATTACAACTAGTAAAGTCAAGAAACAGTAATGAGAATTAAAACAGAATCCTTTATATGTTGTCAGAGAAGGAAGATGGGATGAGCACTATGGCTGCCCGTCTGATCATAGAAGGTATGTGAAGTATGGTATTACAATACATTGGATGCAAAGGATATCAGAACAAAATAAAGAAAGCAGAAATTTAAGCAAGTATTAAAAAAGCATTAAAAGAAAGTGAGAGAATGATATGCATGTGTTGTGTACAAATGGGAATAATGTAAGCAATTTTAGAGATATATTTGAATATGTATGTGAATGCTGGAACCTTTAGTTCTAACGCTTGTGTCATGTACGCAGATGTGACCCCCTCCTTTGTGCTCTCCTGAAAGAATGTGGCTGACATGAGAGGTTGGTGATAAGCTGGAAGGACACCATGCCAATTTCAGTTTTTTAGACAAAACATTTATAACAAAATGTGCCGGGTTAACAAATCTAATGATATACAATGTGATCACAATTATTATTGAATCTGTTTTCCAAACATGGTAAAATGAAGGTTACAAATTAACCGTGTCTTACACAAATTCAATATCCTGTGATAGTGGAAACAGTGCATTAAAAAAAAGAAGAAGAGAGAAATTGAGTAAAATGAAGTAATATGTCCCCCTTTAAGGACATTTATCTGTGCATATATATTAGTGTGTGATATTGAAATTATCATATGAGTATTAATTTCTAATATTAGTTTAACAATTTTATTAATAAATATAGATATATTGAAACTGGTTTAGACAACCTTTGGTTGGAAATGAAATCAAGTTAATGGGGAAATTGGTAAAAATGGAATTAGTTTAGATTAAGATAACAATTTGTAATTTTACATTTATTGAGTGGAAAGAAAAAAAGATTAAGATGAGGTTGTTAATTTGAATACAGCTGCAATAATGTTTAACAAAGCCAAGATGAATGGGATACATAAGGACGTTTTTTCTACAGAAATGAAATGTTAAAGTCTGATAATAACTTGATGTGCGGTCCATGATGTGAGAATAATAATAACATTTAAATATAACAGACTCATCAAATCAAGTCCACACATCCTGTTAGGATAGCTGCTGCCTGCAGCCAGTTGGTTTATAGTTTTTGATGGCCAAGTGCTTTCTGGTCCGTCATACATATTGTTGGTCCTTTTGTTTTTATGTATTTTTATTTTTGAAATCCAAAGCAGAATGTGTGGATTGTGAAATGTTGTGCCCCTTTTTCTTGTAAGTGCAGTGGGTATAAGTAGAAGAATATTTTGGATTTATGGACATCTCTGCATGACTGCAGGTTATTATTATAATATTGCTAGGAAAAAGTTGTCTTTTTGAAACATGAAACTGGAGTTCCTACACAAACAGCATGATAGAAAACAAGCCATTGTTATATTTATGCAAGCTGGACCCAGTAATCAAGGGTTCACTCTGATATATCAGAGCTGTAACTTTATGGAAAATTGTTATTAGACAAAGTTACAGATATTATTTTGGTTGAATATTTAATTTTTAATGGTTCGACATTCTGCACAGCAAATATATAGCTAACTAAATGTTTGTGTAATGAAGGATTCAAAATATGAATTTGTTTTGTTTGTTTATGTACAAATCTAACAATGAAAAATGTGTACATTTGAATCCAGCCACCTTATTGCCTCTATTGTAGTAGATAGTTGAGATATAGAGAGCTTTTGATTCCATTTGAAGGGCCAGAAGTTTGTTTTTACTTCGGCAGGTAAACCAATCAAGCATGCCAAGTTAATTTGATTGGCTGTTTTCAGCCTTCCAGGTTCTTGCTGAGGTAGCCATACTAACAGTAAAACTCACATATGAAAGCAGACCAGGCGACTCTAAGGATGCTGCATTACAGCCCCGGACACTTGCTGGGTCTGTGCAACTCACAGATTCCACTCTAGTTCTGGCCCAGTATAGCTGGGATTAATAATTCAACTTTAAGGACCCCAGAACGAGAAGCACAAGTGGTCCACAGAGGGCAACTTCTTATGAAACAGGACTTTGGAAAAGGTGATCATTTATGTCTGCCAGACACTCTTTTCCCTCCAGCTTGACACATGGACCGTGTCATCAGTCACAAGCAGTTATGGCTGCCTTAGTAAATGAGCGTGGGATAGAGCCAGGGTTCTCCCCAGTTGTTTTTATAACATACCACTTCTTGTTTTACCTGTTACCAAAAGCTGAACATAAAAGCTGAAGATAACAAAAAGATATATCCAGATACCCAAGTCAGGATCTTACGAGTATGTATTTTGTGTGTATGGACATGTTTTCTGGATGTCCAGTGGCAAATGCTACTGCAAAGGCCACAGTAAAAAGTGTTATCAGAAGTAGTTTGTAAGTACAGAGTACAGAATCTACAGAGAGTAACAGAGGAAATCATTTTTATAGGAGAGTCCTTACTAGAAGTTTTGAGATTCTATTTTTACACCCCCTACTGTCTACAATGTAGCGGACAAAGTAGAGTAAGAAACTAGAAAACTTTTCCCTGAATGTTTTATTATATTTTATTAAGCCCCTAAGGGGATGTTGGACTCTCGCCCTATGGGATTTGGTTTGGGAGTGTGTTACTCACTTGTTATATTATGTCTCAGCAGCTGAAGTCCTCCATTCGGATCTCACAGAGAATGTTGCTGATCTTTTCAGGTTTTTAACAAACTCATTTATGTGTTTTCTCCTCAATTCCAGATCCTAAAAGTTTGGAAGGATCTAAAACTAAACTCAGGTGACTTGTGGATGGTTAAGAGACATTTATATATAAGGAAATGTTTGGAGACTCAATACAGCATTTATTTCATGTACAGTTTTGCAAAACTTGAAGGAAAAGTCACCTGGATCCACACCAGACACTGCAAATATGACTAATTACTAAATTAAGAAATCTCTGTGTTTGATTTGTTTCCCTCTTGGAATCACAGTCTAGAATACTATTTATTCAAATACTTTATTTGTAAGGGATATATATATATATATATATTTGAAAAGTAGTTTAGCCATGTTGAAGTCATATTCCATTTTATGTAGAATTGTCTGTGTTTACATGTGCTGATAAGTCAGCATGCCAACAATTAAGCTAGAAGGCCATTCTGGCCACAGGAGTGTACAGCCAGTACTCTGTAAATATGTCTTATCAATCATTTGTTTTTCACAATGAAAAGTCATTTTGTAATGAAAAAGCTGCTATTATTTTCTCCACAGTGGAGTTCTTTCCTCTTTGGCCAGGACTACCTCCACCTAATCGTTTGGAGGTTCCAGGTTAAAGGTGATAGCAGGTATGATTAGTGATCAAAAGAGAGGAGACTGTAATAGAAATGTGTAAGTTCTGTATATAATCGTATTGTATATGTATTGCACATTGCCCTCACAGCACTGATGTTTTCAGTACATGTTTGCATTCTTTTGAGTCCTGATTAGAATTAGCCTGCCTATGTTACTATGTTTCCCTTGTTACCATAAACGTACAATTGTAATATTAATGTGATAGCTACTTAATCATGTGTATAAAAACCTTCAATTGCGTCATAATAAAGCAGAACAGTTATTTGGAAATATGCTGAGCGTATCTTTTGTGTCTGTTCCCTACTGCAGTAGTTATTATTCATTTGCAACAACTAATCAATATGAGGATAGGAGTTGCCTATCTATAAAATGTCCAGCTCAGTGATCCGCAGGGTATGGGGCAAAATCATTGGCTGGGACCTGCTGACAAACTTGTCCTGTAGGCAATGACAGTGGAGGTTTCTGGGTGTGCGCATGCATGGGTGCGGACCCGGAAGAAAGCCATGACATAAAAAGTACATTACCAGACCTGTATGAGCCGCCCATCCATTGTATTTTTACAACACTTCATCCATGTCTTTGGTGATCTCTGATCTCCTTATCAACTGTTTCTTCCATGATGAAGATCAGGCATGGAGTATATCTGAGGTGTATATCAGGGTGTGCTTCTTCCCCACATGAGAGCGGTGATGTCCAGCAACATTCATATAGAAGACATTTCCCACACTCAAGGCACTAATACACCTCAAGGGTTGTGTGGGGTCCCTGATGTACAGGAAGACAGGACTTCAGTAAGGAACAATTCCCTCACTCAGGACAGGAATATGGCTTCTCCCCGTGTGAGATCTCTGATGTATGGTAAGAGTGTACTTCCGTGAAAAACATTTCCCGCACTCAGGATAGGAAAAAGGCTTCTCCCCCGTATGAGTTCGCTGATGTGTGTAAAGATTGGACTTCTTTGAAAAACATTTCCCGCACTCAGGACAAGAATATGGCTTCTCCCCTGTGTGAGATTTCTGATGTTTGGAAAGATCAGACTTCTGTGAAAAACGTTTCCCGCACTCAGGACAGGAATACGGCTTCTCCCCCGTGTGAGATCTTATATGCACATTAAGATTGGATTTAGAACGGAAACACTTCCCGCACTCACGACAGGAATGTGGCTTCTCCCCTGTGTGAGATTTCTGATGTTTGTAAAGACTTAACTTCTGTGAATAACATTTCCCGCACTCAGGACAGGAAAAGCTCTTCTCTGTTGGAAGGACGGCCCCGTCCCTCACAGTCTGAGGTTCCTCAGGATAAGAGGAATACGATGGTCCATCTACACTGTGTGGTGCCGGATGGACATTTGAGGTAGTCGGGTTTTCTCCTGGACTATACTGTGTGATGTCCTCATCTTCTACTTTACAGTCTGGAGACAAAGTGAGACAATCCTCTGAGGTTTTCCTCATCTCCCGTCCATCTACTAAAATAGAAATACAAAGATTATTACTAGACATGAGCTGATTGGTTCCTGCTGTGCTCCAATCAGATCATCAGATATAAAATGTCCAGCTGGTAGGAAATGGGTGTAACAAAATGGAATACATATTATGTGTATATATAGCAGTGGGGAAAGGGGAGAGAGCAGAAGTCAGGACTATGTAATGTACAACATATTGTATAAGATACAACAGATAGGACTATATAGTATCAGAATGATGTAATGTACAACATAGAGTATATAGTGCAGGGGTCAGGAGTATGTAATGTAGAATATAAAGTATACAGTGTAAGGGTCAGGACTCATAATATTGGTATTCAGTAATCAGTGGAAGATGAAATGATTACATGAGACAAGTTGCAGAGGTCCCACACCGCTGCCTCCCATCTCCTGAGACTGCACTCAGTGACTTGGGTCTGAGACTATACAGACATATCCCTCCACCCGGCACAGCCAGCAGACAACACAACAAGTAATCCTGGGGGGATTGTTCTGTCAGAGATCTTGTCATACCCGGGTATGGAGCAGAAGACCCAAATCACATACCCCAGGTGCCTAGATCTAGTAACATCTATGGGGAAAATGAACATTTTGCTGCCAGCTGATCCCCAGAATCTCCATAAATCCAGTCTAGATACATAAATTGTGTCGGCAGCACAGAGAAGGAAGATTATCGGAGAGAAATCCAGGAATACAGGACGGGGAACACAGCTCAGGAAAGTGACCAGGGGATTACAGGCTGATATCACCCAGCCCCCGCCCTACTCTGGACCAATCAGTGAGCAGTATGGGTGGAGGAATGGATTTAGTGTTAATGACCCACCTGTGCTGATCTCTGTAGGAGTGTCCTCCTCTATAAATGTCCCCGTTATTCCATCCTCCTCCATAGACTGTTGATCATCCCTCATATACCTCTCTTCTTCTTCTGATTTCACCTCAAATTCTATATCCATTGGATCTCCACTCTAAACCAAGAAAATGAGAGAGAATATCATCTGTAAGATAGAAGATTTATTATTGTGACATCACATAGAAAATCCACACATTGTCTCTAGGAGTCCATGTTCTAGATGCTCCATCCCACCAACCTTGTAACAGTGAGGGATGGTGTGATCTTCCTGTGTGGAATCCCGGGAATACAGAGGACGGGGACATCTCTCTGGTGGGTTCCTGGTATTTGGTGGCTCCATCATATCCTTGTGTCCTTCTGAAAACTTCTCCATCACTCCATACTCTTCATCCTCCTCTTTATACTCTTCTTTAACATCAATATTATCATCCCCGAGGTTTCCACTCTGAATATATAATAAAACATTCATTGTAACAATCATGCTGTGTATAAGACCCCTTTCACACTGGGGTGGTTGTCAGGCATTTAGCTCTAGAAATAGCCTCTGCTAAGTGCGTGAAAACCGCCTCCCATTCACTGCAGTGTGACCTTTCAAAATCAGGTGGTGCGTTTGCGGGACGTTGCCAAAAGTCCTGTAAGCAACATCTTTGGGGCGGGTTGGGAGAGATGTATTTAGCACTCCCAAAACGCCTTTCCCATTGCAATGAATGGGCAGTGCTTTTAAAACTTTTTTTGGGGTTAAAAGTGCCCTGCTGGTGGCCGAAAACCGGTGCAGAAGCATCACTTAAACAGCTCTACAGCGCCGCTAAAACAAAGGAGCACTTTGAGTGTGAAAGCAATCTTAATCAAAACTATCAGTGATTGTTCCTCATCTACCTGATGATGGTGGGGGATGGTGTGATCTTCCTGTGTGGAATCCCGGGAATACAGAGGACGGGGACATCTCTCTGGTGGGTTCCCATTACTGGATCCATCTGTAGGAAACACACACACTGACTGAATACATTGTTTCTATGTGTTTATCAGATGATGGGGGATCTAGGTGGAGCCTCCGTACTGCTCTCTCCTTTACAATAAAGTCTCCTCTTACCCGGTGATGTGAGGGGCGGCTGATTGTCCATCATGACGTCCTTGTAGAGATCCTTGTGTCCTTCTAAATACTCCCACTCCTCCATGGAGAAATAGACAGTGACATCCTGACACCTTATAGCAGGGGTGCCCAACCTTTTAAAGAGCGAGGGCCACTTAAGCGACTTAGTAACCAATCGCGGGCCACAATGAGTGGAGTGGGCGGATGATAGGTTCATGTCCACCCTGCATATGTAGAGCCGACACGGACATGCCTCACTCTAATCTATGGGCCTTCCGATCTGCTATGATGGAATTGGAGGGATCCCCCCCACCTTCTGCTTTTTTTTAGTGGACCAGATTGGAGGTAGGTGGATGTATACATCTGTGGCTCAATAGAGGTGAATGGAGGGTCCGATTGGGGACCGATCATGCCAAATGGGCCTAATGCTGCTTTCACACTGACATGCTGTGGTTTACCTGTACTACAAGTGCAGTACACCTGTGGCTTTCCTGCGGGTTAGCTGCACTTTGCCTTAGACTTCTATTATATCCTGCAGGTGTGATGCACTTTCTGAAAGCTCCCCACACCTGCAGGTAATAACAGAAGTCTATGGCTCAGTGCAGGTAACCCGCATGTGTTCTGAGCTGCACCTGTGGATCAGTTTGAAAGCAGCCCAGTAAGCACTGCAGAAGAGATATGCCCATATATACTCTATAATAAACTTACCTTTAATAACAGCCTTCCATTCAGGTATCGCTGGCTGAGTGCATTTGGTATCACTCTGCCTGTACCAGGAGGCGGCGCTATACAGGAAGCATCGATTTAGGCAGCTCTGTAGCCACTTGCTTTCTCTACTGCTAGCTTCATTAACAACACTGATGCTCTGGGGTGGCGGCTCGGCAACCCAAAATATGGGCTTGCCAACCCGCCATCAGAAAGCAGGAGGTCGAGGGCCACATCAGAGGGCTCCTCGGGCCACATGTGGCCCCCGGGCCACTGGTTGGGCACCCCTGCCTTATAGGAACCTGACACACACAATAATACAGTCACCATCCAGACACATCCCTTGTCTGTTACTGGATAATGTCCCAGAATTCCCAGAATCCTCCTCACCTCTCCTGTCAGCAGCTCCATCATCTTCTTGGTGACTTCTAGAATCTTCTCCATGTTGTGTCTCTCAGGTTTTAGGGAGTCACATGGAGGCACTGTGATGGTCATATGATCACCGGACTTCACAAGAGGAAATCTCTGTATTGAGGAACCAATAGGAACATCATGTTAGAATCCCAGAATCCTCCTCACCTCTCCGGTCAGGTCTGTGTTTTATTAATAGAGATAAGAGTGATGTCATGTGACCTCCCAGAATCCTCCTCACCTCTCCGGTCAGGTCTGTGTTTTAGTAATAGAGATAAGAGTGATGTCATGTGACCTCCCAGAATCCTCCTCACCTCTCCCGTCAGGTCTGTGTTTTAGTAATAGAGATAAGAGTGATGTCATGTGACCTCCCAGAATCCTCCTCACCTCTCCGGTCAGGTCTGTGTTTTATTAATAGAGATAAGAGTGATGTCATGTGACCTCCCAGAATCCTCCTCACCTCTCCGGTCAGGTCTGTGTTTTATTAATAGAGATAAGAGTGATGTCATGTGACCTCCCAGAATCCTCCTCACCTCACCGGTCAGGTCTGTGTTTTATTAATAGAGATAAGAGTGATGTCATGTGACCTCCCAGAATCCTCCTCACCTCTCCGGTCAGGTCTGTTTTATTAATAGAGATAAGAGTGATGTCATGTGACCTCCCAGAATCCTCCTCACCTCTCCGGTCAGCAGGTAGATGATCTCCAGGGTGAAGTTTAGTATCTTCTCAGTCATGTGACTCCGGTCCTCCTCCATCCTCATTGGTGCCGTCATTTGATCTATACAGGTCTCCTTGTAGACGGATAACTTTGAGAAATTAAAGTAAGAATTATTTGGATGGTGTTGGTCACACAATAATATTATTATTATTCAAGATTTATATAGCTCCAACAGTTTACGCAGCGCTTTACAATGTATAGGGGGATAACACAATTACAGTACAATACAAAAGGTACAGGAGGGCCCGGCTCGTAGAGCTTACATTCTAAAGGGAGGGGTTAATGGTACAAAAGGTAATAACTGCAGAGAATGATTTGATGGGGGCGGCTCGGGGACAGTTAGGTGGATGTGGAATCGGCTTCCCTGAATAAATGAATTTTCAGGGAACTTCTAAAGGTGGACAGGGTAGGGGCCGATTGGACAGACTGCGGCAGGGACTTCCAGAGGATGGGAGAGGCTCTGGAGAAGTCCTGAAGGTGAGCATGGGAGGAGGTAACAAGGGAGCTAGAGAGCAGAAGGTCCTGGGAGGAGCGGAGGGGACGATTTGGGCGATATCTGCAGATGAGGTCGGTGATGTAGATGGGGGGAGGGGGGATGTTCAGAATGGCTTTGTATGTTGCGGTTAGCATTTTGAATTTTATACGGTGGGGGAGGGGAAGCCAGTGAAGGGATTGGCAGAGAGGGGAAGCAGTCACAGAACGATTAGTGAGGTGTATTAGTCTAGCAGCAGCATTCATAATAGACTGAAGGGGGGAGGAGCCTGTGTAAGGGTCGGCCAATAAGGAGAGAGTTGCCGTAGTCAAGGAGGGAAATAATCAAGGAGAGAACGAGTTGCTTTGTGGTGTCATTAGTCAGGAAGGTGGAATTCTGGAGATGTTGCGGAGGTGAAGGTGGCAGGATTTAGCCAGTGATTGGATGTGGGGAGAAGGAGAGGTCAGAGTCCAGGATTACACCCAGGACCCCGGCATGTGTGGAGGGACCAATGGTTGTGTTGGTGATATTAATGGTAAAATCACGGGGGGGGGGGGGGGACGGGACGTGAAGGAGAAAATATAAGAAGTTCAGTTTTAGAAAGATTGTGTTTGAGAAAGTGGTGTGACATCCATACCGATATGTCATTCAAGAGGAGTCCCCCTTAAAAAAAAGAATTAAAAGTCAGCAAATACAAATACTGCAGCTGCTGACTTTTAATAATCGGACACTTACCTGTTCCAGGGTCCAGCAATGCGGGGGAACGAAGCCCCGCTTGTCCCCCCTCTGCTCGGCGGCGCCGGCATTGCAACTGTGGGCACCCGGCTGTGGCTTCACAGCCGGACACCCACTGCACATGTGCGAGCGGCACCGCACGCCGTGATTCACCATCACAGTCATCTGGGACCAGTCACATGGCCAAGGGAGTGGAGTTTGCTGAGGAGGAGCAGGTGGTCAACTGTGTCCAAGGCAGCAGAGAGGTCTAAGAGTATGAGTATGGAGTAATGGCCATTGGTTTTAGCAGTTAGTAGGTCATTGGTGAGTATTAGTAGGGCAGTTCCAGTAGAATGTTGTGGGCGGACTGTAAGGGGTCAAGAAGGTTGTGGTCCATGAGGTAGCGACTCATTCGGTCATGGACAAGGCGTTCGATGAGCTTGGAGGCAAACGGGAGCAGGGAGATGGGTCTTAAGTTATTCAAACAGGTGGGGTCTGTTGAGGGTTTTTTGAGTATGGGGGTAACCAGTGCATGTTTGAGCGGGGAAGGAAAGGTGCCGGAGGAGAGGGAGAGGTTGAAGATGTGGGTTAGGGAGTTGAGGATAGAGTGGGAAGGTGGTCGCAGTAATTGTGAGGAGATAATAATAATAATAATAATAATAATAATAATAATAATAAGATGTGGCTGTGAGGGGGTAATATGAGGGTTTCTATACATACAAGAACTACTCCCCCCCCCCCATGGGAACACATTTAGTTTGGACTGTTTAGCATCTGATTTTTTATTTTTTTGGCCTCCTGGGACCCTCTTGTTCTGCCAGATCAGAAATTCTCTTTTCTCTGTTGGGTTTGTTTGGTTCCTGAACTGGTTTTGATCAGTTTTAGATCTGCAGACAAGGAATGATAAATACGATCCTTCCTTTGACTTGTTTGCTCTGAGGCAGTGCTGGGAGGACAATGTCGGGTCATCATGATGTCCAGGAAGGGGAACTTGCTGACTTTTGGTCGGAGTTGTCGGCTAATCAGGATAATTACCAGAACTCCGGCTGCAAGGCTCCAATCTCCGGCAGCCTGCAGACTGATCGGAGTGATGTCACTCTCTGCAGTAAGAGAAGGGATGGGATTGGATAGCAGGAGGATTCTGATGGTGGAGTACAGAACTGTGGGGGAGGAGTCTGTTCTGTACTCTCCAATAGCAATTCAGTGTGGGTAGGAGGAGGACAACAAGGGGAGGGGTTTGTTCTCTTAGTCTTGGTGTATTTTGTGTTGTGGAACATTCTTCTTGACCAGTGATATGGTGAGGTGAAGCTTCCTTCACTTACTGAAGAGAAATGTCAGAGAGACGACTCAGTGCAAAGTGTCACATGAGGAAATCCTGGGAAATAATTCCCGACTAATAGGTATAAATAAATCGATCAGCCAATGATTTGATAAATGATTAATAAATTATAAATTGTATACAGAGACAACGGCGGTTACAGAATGGAGGATAATAATGGAAGGAATATGACATGGCATATAACGGTCTCTTTTCATCATCAAGTCCTGTGTGACTGAACTATTGTCTTATTTCCACTTAGAACTTTACTATTGTCCGGCTCCGACCTCTGATCATTGATTTTGGTTCAGTGGAATCGCTCCCATTAATCACTACAGCCTTATTGATCAATCAGCTGCTGATTTGGATTACGTTCAGTCTAAAGGATACACAGCTTGTTATCATCATCTACAGCTTCTTGGACTTTGTATATCTGCAGACGGCTCCCAGTTTTCATCTCCCCCTTTTCTCCAATCCCCTGGACTCATTTTGTCCTTTTACTCTACAATTTCTACCACGGACTGTTATATGCAATGTCACATTGCTTACATTATTAACCTCAATTCAATATGGGCACAGCGCCCCCCAACATCAGCCAACTCCTCTCCCCACTCCTCCCCCAGAGACAAGCTCCAAGTTCTCCATACTGGGTGGACTCTGTGCCCTGTGCCGGCTCTGAGGGACCCGTCACTGATGCCAGCTGCAGCGCCCAGAGCCTGGTGAATGCCTGTAAGAGGTGTGGAGCCCCTAAGAGGTGTGAGGGGGCAGGATCTGCTCTCTGCACATCTCAAAATCCTCTCCTAGCTCTGCCAGCTGCTCTCTGGAGTTTTTGCCCTCCCCAACACCTATGTGGCCCTTCTAGGGCTGCCCCTATTATTGCCCCTTCATCTGCCCCACCCATTCCTATCCATCCTCCTCATCTCATCTCTCTGCCACCCCTGCCCATAACCCCCTCTGACTGGCACCCCAGTACAGACCCCTCCCCCATTCATGCACCTCATCTCAGCTTTTGTCATCACTTGGGAATCTCAGTGGCTGAAATGTGCCATGTTTGGGGTCACCGAGAACAAAGAGCCTCACTGGGCGCTGCTGGAAGTGATCAGCGGAGGTGAGCCCGGTGTGTGTAAATAGAAAATAAGATCTTATTACCTCCTCTGCTGTTACTTCCTGTAATGTCTTCTCTTCACTGCCACATGGAAAGTCTTGTCTATTCCAGATTACTTCCTGTCTGTAACTGACATCACTTCCTGTCTGTATTCCCTAGAAACTTCCTGTCTAAATATGAGTGAGATCACCACCTTGTGGAGTTCAGCAGAACTGCAGCCGCAAGAAATGTCTCATAGCAATCACTCCTGTCAAATATCTTACAGAGCTACCACAGAAGTTCAAATATAACATAAAAATAGTAAGAAGAAATAGATACCGTTCTTATGTAACCAATTGTTTAACAAAGATATTTTTATTACATGTAGAAAAGTATTAAAGACACAGAACACAAGGTCATAACAAATGTATAGCTAATCAACTCATAATGAAGATGTTGAACATAAATTGCAAGCATTTCATGTTTATATAGGAAAGGTGGTGGAGATCTCTGAAAGTAAGAACAATTCCTTGAATGCTTATATAAATATAATAATTAATCCTGGAGTGAAGAAAGCTGTAAAGCAATAAATAATATATAAACTGGGTCATCCACTTCATCCATAAAGACTTTGTGATTCCAGATCTTCTAGATCACATAGGAGGAGGACTCATCGAGGATTTCATACATTTGTTTGGAAGGATAGAAGAATCCTCAGAAGGGATCATGTAGGATGACAGGAAAGTCTCCTGACTGGTGGGATCATCCAAACATAATGATTACATCCATGAACTGGAGCGAGATCATTGGGGTGATAAAGACAATCTGTAAACATTGTGTAGATGTTATCCAAGAACTCAGCACACTCCAGGTGTGGGGAAAGTCTACAGGTGGATTTATCCTGTCATTTATCATAGGTAGAAATGTCCACACATGGACTACCTCAGGGGCCACGGAGACTACATATATAACGTGTACAGTGTCCTCAGGACTCCAGTAGATTTAGACTGTAATTAACTGCTTCCTGTCAGGCCTATAACAGAATGACGGCCAAGTGGGAGATCTCCTGTCCTGGGTAGACATCATATGATTATAGCCTTGCCATTGATTCCAGATGATGAAGGACAGTCCTGGGATTTAGTCCTCTGTCCCATCATGTCCTCATCTCACAGGTTCCAGGACAGGAGAGTGCGGAGTGTCAGTGAGGGGATGACTTCTGGAACACTCTCCTGGGCCCCATCACCAGGCACTGCAATTATAACCGCCTGTGGGGAGCAGTGATCTCCTTTCTGACAGTGATAGTAAAACTCCGACATCAGCAGAGAGGCAGCGGGAGTGTGTGATCAGGTAAGTACCCCCACTGACCACCAATGCTGGGCCGGGGTTACACTTTATTCTCACCGACACCAACAATGGGGCTCATTTTATCTCACTGACGCCAATGTTAGATGTCGAGGAAATCATGCCCACTGTGACTTGCTAACTGAAGTGAGAGTCTTGATTGGTGGAGGAGAAAGGAGGGTTTGGTTTATTTGGGAAGATAAAACCAGCTATGATACATTTCTCATAGCCCGCAATACTGCTGACCACCACTGGAGGGAGACTATCCCACATTTATCTGGCTGGACACACACAGGCAGATCTTTCATACAATCCGATACAATCTAAGGCAGTGATTCTCAACCAGGGTTCCTCCAAAGGTTGCTAGGGGTTCCTTCAGCATTGGACAATTTCTGCCTCTCAGATAAGTTCCCACTGACACCATTGATCTTTTTAGCTATCTGTAAGGAGGTAATTCTTCCCAATGACCACAGGTGTAAGGACACTAACCATCACACTAATGTATCATGAGTTGTAGACTTCTAATTTTTAGCAGGGGTTCCCTGAGACCGGAGAACTATTTCAAGCGTTCCTCTGTGTTGAAAAGGTTGAGAAAGGCTGATCTAAGGAGTGTGCAGCAGACAAGTGATCCCCACACACTTCAGAGGATCCCCCAAGCGATCCTTCAATCTAGAATCCTGGTGTGATGACTTCTTCCCCCACCCCCCGCACACATGATTTAGGGCAGATTGGATGAAGTGTGTGATGTGAGTGGTGTGCCGGGCAGTGAGACATACACATACAGATCCCTGTCTGTCAGATACAATCACTTCCACACACTGACAATAATCTGCATTAGGGAGGAGCTCCGTGTCTGCACAGAAGATTGGATGAACACTGGCTCCTCCCACATTCTTCTGATCCAGTGTTTACCGTATTTGGTGCAGACGAATGTGATGGCTTCTGGCTGTCACTGGTTTCTAGGGAAGCAATGGCTGCCTGCAACAGATGTGTCCTTAGCAACCACCAGCTTCACCCCGCCCATTCCCTTACATGGCCACATAGGCAAATGGGTGAGGCATAGATCATGACATCATTGTCAGAATATGACCATATTTGGGTAATGATGTCACCACTATCCCCACCCCTTCCTTTATATAGCTGATGACAGCTCAGGACACCCAGTCAGCGAGTGTTACCGTCGGAGATTGCCCCTGTGTGGCGGGTCATTGGGGGGTATTGGGGAGTCAGCAGGGGGTTGGCATCGGAACTGATGATGGATTTAGAAAGAGAGACTTTTTGGGGGGACTTTTTTTTATAAAACACATTGAGTGTATTTATTGTTTTTTTTTGTGAATGAGTAGGGGTGCTATGTACTATGTACTCCAAACTCATTCGGGTAGGGGGCCCAGTATCTCTGAGACCCCTAATATTTTAATAGGGGTTCCAGATTCTGATAAGCCCCCCTGCCCACAGACCTCCACAATCACCTGGTCAGGGTTGTGAGGATGAGGCCCCGTTCCTTATCAACATGGGGACAAGGTGTGTTGCCTGGGGGGTCCCCCCTGGGAAGGCACCCCCATGATGAGGGCACATGGCCTGGTATGGTTCATGCTTGTCCCTCCCCCTTTCCTGGTCAGCTGCATGTTAGGATTAAAGGTCTGGTATGGAATTTCTGGGGGGCACACACTTTTTCTGTGTGAGGTCCCCCTTTAATATCCATCTTAGACTCAGAGGGTCTGGTCTGTATTTGGGGGTCTCTATACATTTTCTCATTGTTGCTGTAGGACGGGCTGCATAAAAAGTAACATTTATAAAAATAAAAACTAAAATATATTTTAATATATATTTTTTATTTTTTTTATTTATTTTTCTATTTTTAATATTTATATTTAAATTTCCAGAAAATATTTCATTGCCGGCTTCTTTTTTAAACAGCACACTCCAAAGGTCCCCCAAATACATAGAAGAACCTCGGGGGGGGGGTCTGTGTGCTGTTTTGGTAATTATAGGTGTATGAGTATGATCTCAGGTATTAGTATGAAGACATATCTGATGAAGGAAACTGGAAAAGGAAAGGGCTCTACTTATAGGAAATTCATGGGATGAAGGTGACAATCACTCATCCAGTCATTACATATTCTGGCCATTAGGGATGGGCGAACGGTTCGGCCCGAGCATGAGTGCGGGCCGAACATTTGCTTGTTTGGCTGTTATTTTTTTCTATTTTCTGGTCCGTCGGGCAGCGCGATTGACGGTGGATTACATTATTATTTTATCTTTTTTAACTAGTAACCGACCGCCCGCCGCAGTTGTACTGCGGAAAGTTGGCTCCCCTGCACGAATTGCCGTCATTGTACTTCAGGCGCATACACACCCATTCATGAGTGGAGGAGCCAACCAGCAGGCCCCGTGTGATCAGGAACAGTGATCTCTCCCTCCTCCTCCTCCAGTAAGTCCCATCCCCATACAGTTAGCAACACCTCCTAGGGAACAAACTTAACCCCTTGGTCGCCCCCTAGTGTTAACCCCTTCCCTGACAGTGACATTTATACAGTAATCAGTGACTATTTTTAGCCCTGATTGCTGTATAAATGTCAATGGTCCCAATAAAGTGTCAAAAGTGTCCGATCTGTTTGCCGCAATGTCGCAGTCCCACTAAAAATCACAGATCAGCACCATTACTAGTAAAAAAAATAATAATAAAAATGACATAAATCTATCCCCTATTTTGTAGACGCTATAACTTTTGCACAAACCAATCAATATACGCTTATTGGTATTTTTTTTAACAAAAATATGTAGCAGAATATATATTGGCCTAAACTGATGAAGAAATTCGATTTTTTGACATTTATTTTTTGATATTTATTATAGCAGAAAGTTAAAAAAATATATATTTTTTTCAAAATTGTGGTTAATAAAGGATTTTTCAAAAACTGTCTCTTGCGACTATCGCTTTTGACACTTTTTTGGTGAATGGGTAGGAATACGATGTACCGGATACTCATTCACATGGTGGTGGCCGGGATCTTGGGGCCCCCCTTGTTAAAGGGGGCTTCCAGATTCTGATAAGCCCCTCACCTACAGACCCCAGAAACCACAACCCAGGGTTGTGGGGACAAGGCACCCTCCCCATGTTGAGGGTATGTGGCCTGGTATGGTTCAGGAGGGGGGATCCGCTTGCTTGTCCCCCCTATCCTGAACTGCCAGGCTGCTTGTTTGGATAAGGGACTGGTATGGATTTTGGGGGTAACCTATGCCTTTTTTTTTTGCCATAAAAATCCATATCAGACTCAAGGTCCTGATATGGACTGGGGGGACCCCACGCCATTTTTTTCATTATTTTTCATCTGTATTGCTGGGAGTCGGCAATAAATTACAGCTGTGGGTTTAAATGACATTTTTTCCTTTAGAAATGTCATTATTGCTGCGGCATGTTCTATACATCATAGAGATGTGCTACTTTACAGGCAGATTTTATGAAGATGTATTTAATATGTATTATCACAGTGTCTCCCAGTGTTAGTTCTCCCGCAGCCCACTCTAAAGAGCTGACTGGGCCAGACTGACGCTGGTTGAGATCCGTCTGGTACTGAAAAGCTTCCAGAGGTTGGAGAGAGGTGTTTGCATAGTGGGGATATGTCCGCCAGCGAAAGGGCCCCTGTGTGATGTACACAACGATCGTCTGGGGGGGTGTTCACTCTGCAAAGACATTATTGGTTAGGGGATGTACGCTCGCGTGTCTCTGTGTGGCTGATCAACACATGGTGGGACCGTAGTGCACACCTACAGATAATCTCCCATCCATAGGAATGGTAGCATAATCCGGGTGTGCATTGTTCTCTGAACAACGCAGAATAAGGATTCACGCCAATGGTAAAAATGGGAGCTTTTGAATTGTTATGGTCGGTGACATGGTTCATAATTTCAAGCCATGCAGCTTCCTGTTTACTGGAGAGCATGGCTTCCAGGTACAGGGGGCTGGAAATCATACACACTGCCCCCGCCCCCAGACACGCCCATAAGACTCCCCTAGTCATTGTTCATTGGCTGCTGTATAACCCCTCCTGCTTGAAGGAATGGCTGTGCTTGATTGGTCGATTGTGAAACCATAAAGCTCTATTGTTATAGAAATAAAGGTTACTCCCAGGATCAGGCAGTTGGTCGAGCGGAGGATGTAAGCAGGGTGGTCATGTCTGTTTACTGGGGGATATGTGGGAAACAGAGTGATACTAAGATACATTATACCAAAAGGCTGAGAAGGGCGCTTATTAACGCAGGTGAGAGGGATTATGTGTAGCGTATAGAAAAATCTCCACAACAACCCCCAGGCACGATATTTAACCCTTTCATGACTAAGCCTATTTCTGACATTTGGTGTTTACAAGTTAAAATCCATATTTTTTGCTAGAAAATTACTTAGAACTCCCAAATATTATATATATATATTTTTTTAGCAGAGAAACTAGAGAATAAAATGGCGATTGCTGCAATATTTTATGTCACACGGTATTGTGCAGCAATTTAACCACTTCCCGACCAGCGCACGATGATGTACGTCAACAGAATGGCACGGGCAGGCATATTGGCGTACATGTACGTCCAATATTCAATGCCGCCCTGCCATCGGGAGCGCGCCGCCGGCGGCTCGCTCCCACGCTGGTCGGGACCCCCGTGAGTCCGGTCGCCGCGGGCATCCCCGCGATCGTCTCATGGGACGGCTGAATGGAGGAAATGCCGTGTAAACAGCATTTCTCCATTCTGCCTAGCAACTAGTGACGCTGATTTCTGCTCCATGTGATTGGAGCAAAGATCAGTGTTCACTAAATGAAAGCCCAACCCTGTCACAGTTAGTAACACACCCCTAGGAACACTTAACCCCTACACTGCCACCCACTGGTTAACCCCTTCACTGCCAGTGTCATTTACACAGGAATCAGTGCATTTATATAGCAGTGATTACTGTATAAATGACAATGGTCCCAAAAATGTGTCAAAAATGTCCGATGTGTCCGCCACAATGTCGCAGTCACAATAAAAATCGCTGATCGCCGCCATTACTAGTAAAAAAAAAATAATAAAAAATTATTAATAAAAATGCTATAAAACTATCCCTATTTTGTAAACGCTATAACTTTTGCGCAAACCAATTAATAATCACTTATTGTGATTTTTTTTTACCAAAAATATGTAGAAGAATACGTATCGGCCTAAACTCAGGGAAAAAAAAATGTTTTTTATATATTTTTGGGGGATATTTATTATAACAAAAAGTAAAAAATAATGCGTTTTTTTCAAAATTGTCGCTCTATTTTTGTTTATAGCGCAAAAAATAAAAACCGCAGGGGTGATCAAATACCATCAAAAGAAAGCTCTATTTGTGGGGAAAAAAGGACGTCAATTTTGTTTGGGAGCCACGTCGCACGACCACGCAATTGTCAGTTAAAGCGACGAAGTGCCGAATCGCAAAAAGTGGTCTGGTCTTTGACCAGCAAAATGGTCCGGTCTGAAAGTGGTTAAACACAATTTTTGAGGAAAAAGACACTTTATGAATAAAATAAATAAATGAAACAGTAAAGTTAGTCCAATTTTCATTGTATAATGTGAAAGGTGATGGTACACTGAGTAAATAGATACCAAACATGTCACTCTTTAAAATTGCATGCGCTCATGGAAATGGCGACAAACTACAGTACCTAAAAATCTCCATAGATGGCACTTTGAAAAAAATGAACGGTTACCAGGTTAGAGTTACAGAGGAGGTCTAGTGCTAGAATTATCGCTCTCGTTCTGACAATCGAGGTGATACCTCACATGTGTGATTTGAACACTGTTTACATATGCGGGCGCGACTTCCGTATGCGTTTCTTTGCTGCGCGAGCTCGCGAGGACGGGGGCGCTTATATTCTTATTTATTTTATTGATTTTTTATTATTTTACATTGTGTTGTTTAAAAAAAATGTGATGACTTTTATTGCTGTCACAAAGAATGTAAACATCCTTTGGGACAGTGATGGGTGGTGACAGGTCCTCTTTATGGGGGGATCAGGGGGTCTAAAAGACCTCCAATCCCTCCTTTGCATTTCAAAGTATTCGGATCACTGAAAACGGCAATTCTGAATACTGTATATTTTTTTTTTTTTTTTTAAACCGGCGCCATTGGAAGCCAAGTAAACATCACTTCTGTGTTTACAGAGAGAAGACTGGAATGATGCCGTTTCCGGCTTTCGTCCAGTTTGTCTCTAGGAGCCGGAAGTGGCGGATCGAAGATCGGGACTCCCGGTGGGACTGGAGGCCCGGGAAGAGTGTCAGAAGGCGGAGAGAGGGAGGGTGGCCCCTCCCACTCCTCCGTAATAACAACCGAGCGGCATTTAGCCACATCAGTTGTTATGGAACAATTTTAAAAAATTTAAAAATAAAAAAATGTAACACTGCGCTATCCAAAATACAAAAAAGCCGCTAACACACTCAAATGGATATTTTCTAGGTGAAAAAATGTGCAATATGAAGGGGGCGTGGCCTGGCTGAGCTTGATGGCGGTCGCTTGAGCTCTTAGCTCCGACATCCTGGGACGAAAGCTATTGTCTACCGCAGGTCTTCCCGCCGATGTTTCACATCTAACGATGGGTACAGCCTCCCGCATGTCCTCCGCATCTAGATCTCGCTCCCCGAGAGAAAATTCTGCCGGACAACCGCCTCAAATCATCCCAGAGATGTTCAGGGCACAACGAGGAAACATGGCGCCTTCCCGCCACAGCACACCTCAGGCCGCGGACTCTCTCCCCCCCTCACAGGGGTCGATCGTCTTGTCTGACAACCTTATAGTTGGGACCGCAGCAGCTCAGAGACCAATTGATCATCCCCCGCAGGCAGCTTCCTCGCCGCAATCGATCAGCATGAACGATCTCCGTTCCATCGCCTCTGATATTAAGGACACACTATCGGCGGCCATAGCTGAACTCAGGGTTGACATCAGAGGCCTTTCAGATCGTATGCATACAGTGGAGCAGATTGCAGATCAACATGAAATATCGCTCCGCAAGACAACTAGGAAGCTGGATTCCCATACTCTTCAAATGCGAGATATTCAACGACATTTAGAAGATTTGGACAACAGGGGAAGGCGTCACAACCTAAGGGTTAGAGGCCTCCCCGAATCGGTTGAAGCTGACCAAATCACCTCAGCAGTCTCCTCCATCTTTAATGATATTATGGGAAGACAGCCTCAATCTAACATTGAATTTGAACGTATCCACCGCGCTTTAAGGCCGAAGGGAAGAGACAATGATCCTCCAAGGGATATAGTTTGTTGCCTGGTCAACTACCACCTCAAAGAGGACATTTTAAAAGCTGCCAGAACAAGGCAAGTCATAACTTTTGGCTCTACCCCTATCCAGATTTTTCAAGACCTCTCTGGTATAACTTTGCAGCACCGCAGGGATTTGCGCCCCCTGCTCGACATTCTGAAGACGCGCGGCATACCATACAAATGGAAGTTTCCTTTCTGCCTCGCTGCCTCTGATTCCGGCCGTACTGCACACCTTAAAGTACCAGAAGATTTACCGAACTTTTGCTCGATTCTGAATATCCCCATGGTTGAGCTCCCTAATTGGTACGCCTCCTTCCGTCCGATGATACCTAGAGTGCCCAGACAACACGCGGATCCGATGGATACTCACGACACCTCCTTCCGAAGACGAAGATCCCCCTCGGGGCCACGAGGTCGGCGTCCGCCTGATATTACCTGCGGAGATCACAGTCCCTCATCCTCTCCGCGCGCCCGCCGGGTACGAAGAGAATACTGAGTGAGTTGTCATCCTTTACTCATCGCCTTATCTTTCTGGTCAGACTTTTACACCTGGTTGTGCTATCAGTTACCTTCCTGCCAGAATGACCTGTCTTCTCTACTTGTCACAACCCGCAGTGAGTTACTAGTTGCCATCCGTTCCTGTTACATCGGTTTTTGTTACTCGATTTTTTCCCTGTTCTGCTCTTCGTTTCGGTATGTTGGCGGTACACGAAAACTTTTAGTCCTGCAGTACACCTACTCCAGATCGGATACAGACTTGGTCCTCCCGTGTCCTTTTAGTTACTGCTCTGGTATTGACTGTCCGCTCTGTACTACTTCCTCGCAGTGCCCTCGGATTTGTATTGCTTTCAGGACATGACTTTATACGATCACTCATGCACTACTAGAGGAACTTTTGGATCCAGCCTTACTTCGGGACGCCGTTCGTTACCGATTACAGACGAGTCTGTTCCCAGCCATCCCACTCTGGATGTTTACTTGATCTCCTTCTATACGCTTCTCCCTGTACTATCTGGCATGTGTACCCTAAGCAGACTGATCGAACTGTCTTCTTCGCGGAACTATTGATAGCTCTGTATCCTGGAATCCTTCGTCATTTCCCGAACACGCTTGTTTAAACCCCCCTCAGTGACAATGCCGGACTGCAGACGATTTCTACTCGCAAGAATCCACACTGTGCACTCGTTACATCAGACTGGTCTTCCCTTCTTTTATTTTCACAGGCTCTCCAGTTGATAAGTATTGTTGTCCTGATTTATTGTTGTTATATTGCGGTACTATCATCATGTAGCTTATTCTCTACACTCTACCATTTGCTGCGATCGACTCCGGAAGACGACTATTTACTCATATGTCGCCTGCGGACTCGGACGTACGCACTGAACAGCTTAAGGTTTATAATTGTTGATTGTTCGGTCGTACCTGTGGACCCTGAGTTGGATTATTCACAACTTTATATATATATGTAATTGACTGTTCCCCTGGTGTGTACTGTGTTCTACCACGAACCACAGCTGCTTTGTTTACTCACACATCAGGACCCTCTGTTAACTGTTATCCCTTAGTTAGTCCTTTTAAATACTCACCAATCATACCGTAGACCTGCTCCCATCACGCACGTCTTATAGTCCTGGGATGTCGTGAGGCCGTCTAATCGACTTATTTTTCTTATTTTTGTGTGTGATCCGTAGTTGGGCTGAGACTTAGCCAACCCCACTGTAGGGTGTCGTCTGGGATTCCCTTCGTTTAGCGTCGGGACCCCCTGCCTCATCCTACCCTTCTTTGTTTTTCTCGTACCACCGAATAAGTGGTCTGATTCCCTCTGCCCTTCCACCCCACTCATTCCCTCTCCATACACGTCCTTCCTCCTCCCACAGCATTCAATTGGCCCCTTTTGCACTCAGATCCGTTCTAACTACTGTTCGGACTGCTCCCACCTTCCAGACTTCCCCCCCCCACCCTAACTCCCATTGCTTTGTTTTGATTTACTTGCTCCTCTCTGAACATGTCGGAAGCACGTTCTTCTCGAGACGATCGTGCTTCTCCACCTGATCTCACAGCCGGTACAAAATTCTACTCGATCAATATTAGAGGTTTAAACACTCCCGAAAAGAGATCAAAATTTCTTCTTACCTTACATAGAGCACGCGCACAAATAGCTCTGGTCCAAGAGACACATTTTAGGACTGATTCTATACCCAAACTACATGACACAAATTATCCGATAGTATATCATGCTACTACGGCGGAATCGAAATCTAAAGGAGTCTCTATCTTAGTCTCTAAACGTTGCCCTCTCACGGTCACGGATGTCCTGTCGGACCCGATGGGCCGATATCTCTTCCTCAAAGGATATCTGCACAATAGACCTGTTACTATAGCTAAAATTTATGCTCCAAATTCTAGACATGTTCCCTTCTTCCGAGAGGCACTCTCTCTACTCACCACTTTTCAACACGGGATGCTAGTCCTGGGGGGAGATTTCAATATCCCGCTTTCCCCAGACATCGACACGTCTAATGGTTCCTCTTGTATCACCTATAGAGCTTTACGGGCCATCAAAATGGAACTCCAATCTCTTACGCTACATGACACATGGCGTATGTTACACCCAAGTACTAAAGACTTCACGTTTTTCTCCCCACCTCATAATAAATATTCACGCATAGACCATTTTTTTCTTACACAAACTGATGTGCGCTGCTTGATGCAAGCCACCATAGAACCGGCATTTCTCTCAGACCACAATCCGATTACTATCACCCTTAACCTGACGACTACACCCCCACGTCCACGGCTGTGGAGACTCAATGACTCTCTACTCCTAGACCTTGATCACAAACAAGCCATCCTGGAATGCTTACAAAATTATTTTTCAGACAACTCCGGGGCTGATTCCTCTATGGAAACCATATGGGCTGCGCACGAATGTGTAGTGAGGGGATTGCTTATCTCATTAGCTGCTAAGCGGAAAAAACTTAGAGAAGCTCGTGTTACAGAGTTACACAGTCGCATTCGCACGTTGGAGCGGGCCCATAAACGTACCCTTGCATCTTCCAGTCTCACCGACCTTACCACAGCAAGGGAAGAGCTTTTGGAGGAATTGCAATTGTCAGTTAAACGTAAATTTGCTCTCACACACAAACTGTTTTACGAATTCGGAAACAAGGCTGGCAAATTTTTAGCTAAAGCTCTAAAGAATAAGAGAATGCTACATACTATACATAAGATTGTGACCCCTACTGGGACTTCTGTTGTAGCACCCGATGCCATAGCAAACCACTTTGTTAGCTACTTTCAATCTTTATATAATCTGCCACGGGCTTCCCATGCTGCTGACCCCACGTCTCGAGCGGACATGATTCATGACTTTCTGTCAAAATATGCCCCATCCCCCCTGAATACCATTGACGCCTCTTCCCTGGAGGCCCACATCTCGCTGCTGGAAATTAGGGAAACCATTAAGCACTTGAAATCCGGGAAGAGCCCGGGGCCAGACGGTTTAACGGCGGCATACTATAAATCTTTTCTTGATCTGCTGTCCCTACACTTAGCTAAGACCCTTAATGCCCTTCCTCAATCCACTAGGAACAATTCGGACCTCGTAGAAGCACATATTACTGTAATTCCCAAACCAGGAAAAGACCCTTCCTTAGTCACTAATTATCGCCCCATTTCTTTACTTAATGTAGATTTGAAAATATATGCCAAAATTTTAGCAAACCGATTGTCACCCCTACTCCCAGATTTGATTTCCAATGACCAAGTTGGCTTTGTCCCTGGTAGAGAAGCTAGGGACAATACCATTAAGGCAATAAATATCCACCACTGGCTCACCAGGCTTTTTTCTATCCCTAGATGCTGAGAAGGCGTTCGACAGGGTGGCCTGGGATTATATGATTTCCACTTTGCAGTATATTGGACTCCCTTCTAGATTAATACAAATGATACAGCTCCTATACTCAGCTCCATCTGCGAGGGTGAGAGTCAATGGCCACCTGTCGAACGCCTTCTCTATCACCAATGGCACACGTCAAGGTTGCCCACTTTCTCCGCTCATCTTTGTGCTTACCCTAGAGCCTCTCCTTAACATGCTTAGAGAAAACCAAAACATAACGGGGATATCGATTACTAATCATACGTACAAACTAGCCGCCTATGCGGATGATATTTTGCTCTTCCTTTCCAACCCGATCATATCGATACCCAACCTCCTACAAGATTTAGACTCTTATCATATCTCCAATTTGAAAATCAACTTTGACAAATCTAAAGCATTGCCGGTCACCCTGTCGGAACACCTTGTATCACAATGTAAAGATAACTTCCCCTTCCACTGGGAACGTAACACATTGACATACTTGGGAATTAAACTCCCGAATACGCTCTCCCAACTATATGACTGCAATTTTGGTCCAGCTCTCCTAAACATCCAAGAAGACCTCCTGAAATGGCACAGGACGTCTTTTTCGTGGTTTGGGAGGATTGCTATTTTAAACATGAATGTGCTCCCAAGGCTGTTGTATCTTTTACAAGCTATACCCATTGATCTCCCTAAAAGATTCTTTAACGCTTACAAACAGATGTGCAGAGCCTTTATATGGTCTCATAGATCCCCTCGTCTAAGTTGGGCAAAACTAATTCTTCCTAAAACGAGGGGAGGCCTAGGTTTGCCGGACATTCGCACTTACTACCACGCTAACCTTCTACAGAGAATACTAGATTGGCATTTGCACCTTGATTCCAAAGCATGGGTCCGCCTAGAACAAACAATGAGTCCGCTCCCACTGATTAATCTACCATGGATTCCCAAATCGTATATCCCCGAGTCCTGCAAGACGCACCCTTTGATTGGACCCTCGCTTAGGACAGTTCACCAAACCTCCAACACTCTTGGCTTGCACCTTCCTAATGGTCCAATGACACCTTTGTCTAACAACCCGGCCTTCCCACCAGGTGTTCTGTCCACCGACCACTCGACTCCACAGCCCCAACCTTCTTATAGAGCATTCCAATTTTTTAGGCGCAAGATGCTGCTCTCTTACCCGGAGATGACAGCTGCATTTCCAGACCTACATTTACCTTTTTTTAAATATTTACAAATTCGACACTTTTTCTATTCCGCCAAGCCTCTTTCGAGTTGGTGCAGCGATTTGACCCCTTTTGAGAATTTATGCAATAGTCAGGAACCCCAAACACATATTATCTCTCAGATTGTGGCCCTACTCACTACAGACAATGTGTCGCACGCCCCCACTAGACAATTGTGGGAGACTGAACTTTCCGCTACTTGGTCCAATAAAGACTGGGAATCTATTTACTACCACACACATAAGGGTTCCCTTAGTGTTTCCACACAGGAAAACAGATACAAACTGTGCTCGAGATGGTATCGCTCCCCCGATAAGGTACATAAGATATTCCCAGATGTATCCCCAGTGTGTTGGCGATGTGACTCAGCGGTAGGCTCCTTTCTCCACATATGGTGGGACTGCCCAGCCATACAAACATTTTGGAAAAAAGTTCACGACCAAATAACTCTAATTACGACTTATCAACTAGAATTCCCCCCCAGCCCAATACCTCTTACATCACACTCCTATTCCTTTCCGCAGCTATAAGCGCTCCCTCGCTCTACATTTGATTAACGCAGCTACTCAGTGCATTCCCAGATGGTGGAAGTCAAAATCAACCCCCACTTTGGAAGACTGGTACCGACAGATTAATAGGACTGAAGAAATGGAAAGACTCATTTTTCAATCGCATGACAAACATGATAAATATACCCAAATTTGGTCTTGCTGGATACACTTTCGATCAACCTCTACGGCATCCCCTTTTCATTCTGACCGGAGACATTCTACACCTCTATGACTCCTTTACCGCTGGCACTTTAAGCTCCCCCCCCCACCCCCTTTTTTAGTCTTTACCTCCCTAACCTGACCTCCCCTCTTATTTCTCCCTCATAACCCCTACATAAAAACTTTTTGCTCTTTCCTACCTTCATGTCCCTAATCCTTTGTAACACAAATTAAGCGGTTTATAACTCCATGCAGTGATGTTCAACAACCCTGTCATACCTCCGATAGGTCTCCTACAGTGTGTCTTTCCCATCCACAGCAAGTTCCCGTAAGGGGTGGATGGTTGAAAGATACACATAAAACTCCTAAGGGTAACCGGGTTCCTGAGATCTTCTTTGGTTCTTTAGTTATTTCGCCCAATGTTGTTACCCTTGACCTCCCTTTCCACATCCCACCTTGACCTGGCTTATATGACTCGGTTAATGTGGATATAAACATATGAACGCTTCTGATAATCATACTGTTTGCCTCCGATTATATTTCTTTACAAACCTGCTGTTCCTATCTGATGAATGATTTTCCCGACTATGATTGTACTTGATATATTGTTTGTATTAGTAATGCTTGATATTGTATTGTAATACTTCTTATACTTTAATAAAATGTTTGAAACAAAATAAAAAAATGTGCAATATATACAAACGTGTAGCACTAAAACAAAAGAAATTGCAAAGATCACATGTACTTTATATACTATGCCACGTGCTGAGCCACCAAAACTACCAACATGTTCCTTATAATAAGAACTTACAATCTAAGTGAACATTATACAAATAAAACCATCTAGTATTTGCAAATTATGTGTACATAAAACCTGCACATAAAGTTATGTGGCTATGTGCTCACAATACCCAAATGTTCAATAGTCCAAACACAGAAAAAGAAAGTAAAACAGTCCGTGAAGTCTTCTTGAATAAAGTGATCAAATCCCACATGTGTGATCAGATTCACATTCCACCTTCCTGTTATGGAACAATTCCCTCACTCAGGACAGGGAAGTGGTTTCTCCCCCTTGTGAGATCTCTGATGTCTGTAAAGATTGGATGTCTGTGAAAAACATTTCCCGCACTCAGGACAGGAATATGGCTTCTCTCCTGTGTGAGATCTCCGATGTGTGGAAAGATGGGACTTCACTGAAAAACATTTCCCGCACTCAGGACAGGAATACGGCTTCTCCCCTGTGTGAGATCTCTGATGTGTGGAAAGATGGGACTTCTCTGAAAAACATTTCCCGCACTCAGGACAGGAATACGGCTTCTCCCCCGTGTGAGATCTCTGATGTGTGTAAAGAGTGGACATCTGTGTAAAACATTTCCCGCACTCAGGACAGGAATATGGCTTCTCCCCTGTGTGAGATCTCTGATGTGTGGAAAGATGGGACTTCAATGAAAAACATTTCCCGCACTCAGGACAGGAATACGGCTTCTCCCCTGTGTGAGATCTCTGATGTATGGAAAGATTGAACCTATCTGAAAAACATTTCCCGCACTCAGGACAGGAATACGGCTTCTCCCCCGTGTGAGATCTCTGATGTGTGTAAAGAGTGGACATCTGTGTAAAACATTTCCCGCACTCAGGACAGGAATACGGCTTCTCCCCCGTGTGAGATCTCTGATGTCTGTAAATATGGGACTTATCTGAAAAACATTTCCCACACTCAGGACAGGAATACAGCTTCTCCCCTGTGTGATATCTCTGATGTGTGGAAAGACTGGACTTCACTGAAAAACATTTCCCACACTCAGGACAGGAATATGGCTTTTCTCCAATCACATCATCCGATATAAAATATCCAGCTGGTAGGAAATGGGTGTAACAAAAGAGAATACATATTATGTATACATAGCAGTGGGGGGAGGGGAGAGAGCAGAAGTCAGGATTATGTAATGTACAATATATTGTATAAGATACAACAGATAGGACTATATAGTATCAGAATGATGTAATGTACAACATAGAGAATATAGTGCAGGGGTCAGGAGTATGTAATGTAGAATATAAAGTATACAGTGTAAGGGTCAGGACTCATAATATTAGTATTCAGTAATCAGTGGAAGATGAAATGATTACATGAGACAAGTTGCAGAGGTCCCACACCGCTGCCTCCTATCTCCTGAGACTGCACTCAGTGACTTGGGTCTGAGACTATACAGACATATCCCTCCACCCGGCACAGCCAGCAGACAACACAACAAGTAATCCTGGGTAGTGATGGACGAACTTCCGACGGGACGTTTCGCGAACGCGGACTGCGAACGTGGCCGATAGTTCGCGAACTGGAACGTTCGCGGCGGGCCCCATTGACTTCAATGGGAGGCGAACTTTGCAAACATACAGGTCAAATTTGCAGCCACAAAATAATTATTAGCTGTGCAAACATAGTCCCACCACATGGCCAATGACATAACACATGTATGAGGTGAATCTGGGATCAACAACTACAAGCATTCTTTTTTTATATGGGAAATTGTTCTGACAATTTAGGACTGTGGAGCACATGAAGGCAATGGAGGAGAGGGAAGGTCAGGGACCAGGGTAGGCAAAGAAGAGGGTGCAGGAGCGTGACATACAACAATGACACCTGCACCGTGATAGAGGGCACTGACATCAGCAGCATGACATACAGCAATGACACCTGCACCGTGATAGAGTCATCTGACAGCAGCATCGTGATAGAGAGCACTGACATCAGCAGCGTGACATAAAGCACTCACACCAGCACCGTGATGTACAGCACTGACAGCAGCACCGTGATAGAGAGTACTGACATCAGCACCGTGGTATACAGCACTGGCACCTGCACCGTAAGCAGCCCCAGGAGGAAGTCAGCATAGCACAGGGATGGTGGGAGCCCCTCATAATGAGCATAGCACAGGGATGGTGGGAGCCCCTAATAAGCAGCCCCAGGAGGATGTCAGCATAGCACAGGGATGGTGGGAGCCCCTCATAATAAGCAGCCCCAGGAGGATGTCAGCATAGCACAGGGATGGTGGGAGCCCCTCATAATAAGCAGCCCCAGGAATAAGTCAGCACAGCACAGGGATGGTGGGAGCCCCTCATAATAAGCATCATAACCTCTGGAGATATATCCCCAAACCCTGGACCTCCGTCATTAAACTGTACCCATCACCCTGCACCCTCTGGCAGCAGCCGCAATCAACACAATTTAGTTCTCATTTCTATTCTTCCCAAGACCAGACTCCCTTTCTCTTGTGCCCTTTGGAACTCCCGCTCTGTCTGCAACAAACTCACCTCTCTACATGACATCTTTATTGTAAGGCGCGCCCCTGTTCTTGAATTAGCCCGGGCTGGACTTTAGTGACCACTGGAAAGCCCTTTCAATCGATTGGGTAAAATCAGACAATCACACGAGTTGAGGATTATCGTGACTACGAGTTCTTTATTTCCTGTATACTACTTTTTATGTGCTTCAAATTGCATTGTCAGCCAATCAGATTTAGACAAGACATTCAAGACATTTGACCAATCATGAAACATTAACATCTAGTGCGTCATACAGTTAATGGACTTTTTTAGGGGAATTCTGATCAAAAGTCTCCAGACATACAGACATATATTTATATAAATGACCTTAAGAAATCATCTATAATTAAACCACATAGCTTCATTTCACCTTATGAATATTTCCTACTTCCTATAAATTCTAACAGCTAGCTCTGACCACAAATGCATCCTGTTTCTTGCAGACATCAGAAGTAACTTGCAAAGCATGGTGTTTCACTAAACTTCAGTAAATATCTGTTTAAACTTGTCTTATTACATTTAGACTCTGCTTGAACTTAAAGGGGGACTCTCCCTACCCTTACAATCCCTCCTTTGATCATGAAGGACGAAGTCCTCTCTTGATCATTCTCAGAACCACCTATGTTCTGTGTAGAATCTAGCCATGGCTGTGTATGGGTCTGAAGTGGAAGGTTTGATTTTGGTAATTCTACCCATTTAGACAAAATACAATCTTAATGGTGGCATAAATTGCAATTCCCAGGATAAGTATGATGATGAGGATCATTCCTACTTTCTTAAAGAAATTCATGATACTATCCCAGAACGAATCAAACCAACCTCCCACACCAGAGAATGGATTCCAGGAGTCTCCCAGACGTCTCATTCGGTCCTGCAATTTCGCCCTTTCATCATTGTGTCCCTTTATATGTTGCTAACAATATGATTGCTGCTATATTACATGTCCCATCCCTCCTCTGGATGTGATACTCAGTTGTTGCTGCAATTTGTGCTTTTGACATTATATCTCCTGTCTGTATACAGCAGGGATAATTATAAATCATTTCTGTAAATGTTGCTCTACCCCTGACCCCTTTACTGTTATGCCTACTCATTCCGCATGAAGATGTAAGCCAGCACCCAAAAACAGTTAATAAGAATACCTTCATGGTTAATGCAATTGACAAAATAAGAATAATTTTAACATTGCACCTTCTGGGCTTTGTGAATTGGGGCTTGGGGGACCCTAGAAGGAAGGCAGCTTGGCTGTGGGACAAAGGGGCTGTAGGGGAGAGGGGCAGGGAGCGATGGGATCAGAGTCTCTTCGAATACGAGGGAGAGGGTGGCAGGGAGTGGTTGGGTCAGTGTCTCTTCGGATCCGTTTGGTCCTGGCTTTCCTCTGGTTCTGGGACCATCTCTGGTTCTTGCTGCTGTGGCACTTTCTTTATCCTTGATGCGTGGATCCATTGCGGGCTTTGCTCGGTCAGAATTGCTGTCCTGGAGACCTTGAGGACTTCAAATGGACCTTGAAAAACGGGACCTGGTTGCTTGCGGACTGCAAGTTGTTTGATCAACACTTTGTCTCCTGGTATGAAGGGATGCTTGAGCTCTGTGAAAATAGGAGAGAAAGTGCCAGCAACCTTATCATAGTTTTCAGTAAGGCTACCTACCAAATGTTTCACGTGCTCTTCCTGTAAGGAAAATAAGTTAGACTCCTCACCTATTTTAGGGCTTTTGTGCTGGCCTACCCATTAGGTTTTCAAAGGGAGAGAGACCTGTCCTGGCATGAGGGGTGGTCCTTATCTGGAAGAGTACCCCTGGCAAGAAATGAAGCCAGTTCTTCATAGTACCCTGTGTGGCTTTCCTTAGCTTGTCCTTAATGTTCCTGTTCATCCTTTCCACTACTCCTGCACTCTGTGAATGGTAAGGAATGTGGAACTTCCATATCCCCAAAACTTTCACTAACTGTTGGGTGAGTTTTGCTGTGAAAGCGGGCCCCTGGTCAGAGTATATGGTAGCAGGTAAACCAAACCTACTGACTCCCTCCTTGTTTGACCACAATCCATCCGGATTGCGTGTCAAACCTGCATGAACCCAGCAATCCATGTCTTTGGGTTGTGCTTTTCTTTGTACAAGGTATCTTGTTGGCTGCTCTGTCAGCTAAATTGTTACCTTTAGTAGTTTCTGTTTTGTCAAAAGAATTGCCTTTCACTCTTATAATATTAACCTTGGATGGTAAATGCAGTGCTTTCAGGAGGTTTTCCACCCATTTTTGGTTGGCAATTTGTTTGTTGTCTGCAGTTTTAACCCCCCGATTAGTCCAGATCATTCCATAATCATGGGCCACGTTGAAAGCGTATTTGCTGTCAGTGTAAATGTGTAAATGTTCACTTCCTGTCCCTGAAATAACTGACATGTTCTAGTTAAGGCATGTAGCTCAGCTTGTTGTGCTTAACTGGTCAGGCAAAGTAACTACTGCATACCCTGTTTTGTACGTGCTATCTGAGGGCCTGGAACAACTTCCGTCAACAAAAATGTCTTAAAATTCAGGGTTGAGAGTGTCAGTCTTGGTGAAGTTGTATTAGTCAATTCTTTAGAACAGTCATGGTACCATTGCACTGGATCTCTGAGCTGTCATGTGTTGAGTTGACATGTTTTTGTAGAATATGCACTACAGTGTGTGTGGTATACAGAGTTGTGTCAGTGCCGAGAGTAATTTTACATGCCTCCTTTACAGTCATTGCAAAGCAGCCACAGCTTGTAGACAGGCAGGCAGGCCCTGGACTTGAATTGGTAGTTTTATTTATTTATTTATTTATTTATTTATTTTTTTGAAAGGTAGGCCACGGGGCGGTAGTGAGTACCGGGCATTTGCGCTAGAACCGCAGCGAATGCAGGGTCCCTGACTACAAAGGATTTTCTGTAATCTGGCAAGCCCAGTGCTGGGGCACTGGCCAAGGACTGAAACAAAGAGTTAAAAGCTTGTGTCATTTCCTCAGTATATGTGACCTGTTTTGGGGCAGTCAATGCAGTGGCAGGGCGTATGACTGAGTCATAAAAAGAACAGTCTGGGATCCATTGCCTATAGTAGATGATAAAGCTGAAGAAGGAAAAGAACGCTGCCTTATCCTTCAGGGGACTGAGACAGGTCAGGGTTGTGACTTGTTCAGGTGACACCTGTCGTGTCACGCCTGAGATAATACATCCTAGGTATTCCACCTTGTCCCTGCACCACTGGATCTTTTTGCAAGACGCCAAGTGGTCCTTGAGAAACAGGTGATTCATCAGGCTTTTCAAAGTCTGCTGCACACTGCATCCCGCTCACACTACACAACAGTAGGTCATCTACATATTGTAGTAGGACAGATCCCTGGGGTGATACCCATCCAAGGTGACTTTCAAAACCATTGAAAAGGCTGCCAGACTGTCCACACATCCCTGAGGGAGACAACGTGTCCAGGTCAGCTGTTGGCCAGGGGCCCCAGGTAAAAAGGGAAGATTTCCTGAAAATCCTCATGTACATCAATGCTAAAGAAAAAACATTGGATAAGTCTAGTACCGTGTAAGTGGTGGATGTGGCAGAAATTTTTAAGATCCCGGTAATGTCTGAAACTATTTGTTTAATCCCTGCAGGTCCTGCACCATCCTCCACTCCCCACTGGCCTTTCTGACAGGATTTATGGGGGTATTCCAGGGACCAATGATGGGTTTAAGGATTCCCCTTTGTAAATACAATTTGTGGCTGTATACTCTGTAGTTTTTAGTGTGTAGTGTGTATTGTTTCTGAAAGATGCAAGAGGTGGCGGGCTTGAAAGTAGGTACATATGAAGTGCATTTGATATGTCCTACATCTGTTTTGGACTACGCCCAAATTGGGTGAGTCTCCGGGGGGGGGGGGGGGGGGGGCTGGTATGGACATGAAGTAAAATGTCAGGTCCCTTCGCTTAGGCATAGTTAAGTCACAGTTAACTGCTTTAGCTGTCATACCCCCTTGTAAGTCAAATTTAATGGCTATCGCAATCCTCAATGAGGACATAAGGTCCCGTCCCATTAGACATAAAGGGAAATCAGTGAGGATGGCAAAACTTTGCTTGGTTAAGGGTCTATCCTGCAAGTCTGACACCTGAAGTGGTTCTACGGGGTGTTTGTCATTAGGTTGATTTGGAGAACGACCGGGAGTTCTACTTTCACTTTGTATGTGAGGAGGTTTCCGTTCTTACGGATGTCCCTGTTGGTGTTGTTGACCCCTTCCCTGATATCTGCCTCTGAAATCAGCTCTCCTTGGACACCTCACCGTGGTCTATAGCCCTTCCTTTGAGGACAATCAGATTTCCAGTGGGAAGAATCCCCACAGTTAAAACACCCTTGATTGTCATAGGGCTGAGGATATGACCCTCGTGGTCAGTCATTGAGAGCAGGAAACATGGCAGAAATACCAGGGGAGATTTCAAGTGTGGTTTGTGTGAATAATCCCCCTTTTGTATGAAAAACCCCAGAGGATGTTCGTTTTTTTTAACGTCTTCCATAAAATATTTAGGACTCTGTGTAGCCCAATCAGAATTAACAAATTTTATAATTTGTGTGACTTTAGGGTCTCCATTATTCATGGCTGTACTGACAAACAATAGTGGGCTACCAATTTCACAGGATGTGTAAATTTTAAACAACTGTGACACAAAGGAATAAAAATCTTCCCCTGTTACATCTTCTGACACTAATTCTGTTTCATTTACAGACTTTTGGAGAGGCATTTTAAGGTGACTCATTTTTAAAGAGAGGTCATCATCTTGTGACTCCTCTATTTCTTCTTCCTTGCTCTCTGACAAGAGAGCGAGAACGACTTCTAGAACTATGTATGTATGTATTTCTGTAACATCTGTCCCATTTATTCCCATAGAGCAGCCCTCGGTATAGTTCTCAGTGATAAAATGGGGGTCATTACGTAAGGGACAGGGGGCATGCATCTAGGGGATGAGGAAACCGTTCTCTATATTCCTTCAATGTTTTAGACCATGCTTTATAACATTCAATCATGTAATCATTATTATGGGGAAACGGTGGATAATTGTACTGTTTGTGTTGCTCACAAAATTTAGTAACCTCCTCCCAATTCTCTTGGCAACAAGGGCCGTCAGCAGTTAAACCTGAAACTTGAAGAATATGAGCTCTGGATACTATGTTTGCCCAAAAGGGTTCAGTACAATGTTTTCCATAATTTCCCAACACAAAATCAAATGGGGTGGGCTGTTCCAGCTTACCTCCTGGACCTCCCTTACCCAGCTGATTTCCCATATTCAGTTCTTATACTTTAACTTATAATATGACTTCTATTTATATACATTATTTGCAGAACACACTCTTAATGATTTTGGACAGACTATAAATTGTTCACTTGTTCTGAATTCAATAATATTCCTGACACCTTTAACAGTTAAACCTTCTTGAAACACAACATTATTATATATATTAAACCTTAATGTTTGTATCCGGGGGGCGTGGCCAAGCGCATGGAGGAGAAGGACGTGTGAGAGCTCAGCTCCCGCTCCATTGCACCCACCGGCACACAGCGCCGCCAGACCGCACCGACCCGAACATCTCCATGAGCAGGAGAGGAGGCACCAACACCCCCCGCACCTCGGGGACCCAGAAAACCGGGGACATCGGCAGTTTTTTCCCCTCGAGGGGACCGAACAACAAGGCCGCGCCGGAATCCAAGATGGCGGCGACCCGCTCGGCAGCAGCACATGCGGCGCACGCCGCATCTAAGGTACAGGCCTCTCGACCCCCCTCGCCTCGGTCCTCTCCCGGATCCCCGGAGCGGCATAGTGGGAGCCCTAACAGCCCAGCACACTCAAGGAGCCCTTCCCCGGCCCCTGGCACACAACATGGAGGCTGGGACATGGAGAGCTACATTAAAGCTCTCCCAACTAAGAGAGACATTGAAGCATATATCAGCAGGCTAGAGAGGTCATATCAGAGGGAGATTAAGGACTTGCGCCAGGACATAGGCCACCGCATGGAGGACATTGAGATTCATGTGGAAGAGTCAGCACTTAGACTCAAAGAACATGACCACGTCCTGCAGCAGCATACCAATCAAATTCAGCACTTGCTCTATGGTCTCGACGACCAGGAGAACAGAAGTCGCCGCAACAATATCCGCATCCGCGGTATCCCTGAAGCGATTGAAAACAAAGATCTAATGTCAGCCGCCTCCACTATGTTTAACCAGTTGCTGAACAAACCCAAAGAAACCCCGATCGAAATTGATAGGATTCACAGGTCCCTTGGCCCTCGCAACCCTAATCCTGCACACCCTAGAGACGTCATCTGCCGCGTCCATTTCTTCAACGTCAAAGCTGAAATAATGTATGCTGCCCGCACACAAGACTCCATCCTGTTTAATGGGTCACCGGTCATGCTCCTGACGGATCTATCAAAGCAGACGCTGCTGATGAGGAAAGCCCTGAAGCCAGTAACGGATGCTTTGCATGCTAAACAGATCAAGTTTCGATGGGGGTTCCCGTTCCACCTTTTTGCATCCCATGATGGTAAATCTGCCACCTTCCGCACATTGGGAGATCTACCCAACTTTCTTGGCACCTTTGAACTACCTCAAATCAGGATTCCGGACTGGCCACTAACGGCCGTCACCCCTGGCCTACCTACCACTTCAGCCTGGGTTACACAAACCAAGAAGAAGAGGTCCCGCTCCCGTACCACCAAATCCCCTCCCGGATGAACGCATTGAGTACCACTGATAAGTGGTTGTCTGACTTCCACATCTCTGTCTCTATGTCTCTTTTGAGACATATGCCTCAGGTTATCCCCCTGCACTTTGTGACTTGAAAGTCCTTCACTCGACCCCTTTCCTGCCCTTATTTGCTCTTATTTTATTTCATCTTATTTTATCTCATTGTTTTTTTTTTTTTTTTTTTTTTTTTTTTTTTTTTTTTTTTGGTGTGGATCAATCCCCACCACTCCTCCCCCTAGCTATAAGTTTTACGAGCTTCTTCTGTTGATATGAGCTCTCATGGTTTTGGATCTGTATTATGTTACGCTATTCAGGTGTAGGGGTGGAGGGTGGGGGGACGGTTCATTGGGTCTTTGTACTGTCTAAACAGATCTGTATGTCATTTGGTAAGCTTTTTCACACTCTTTAGATTCAATATGGTGAATGGTAAATGACTATATGCTAGACCCACTTGATCTCTCCATTGATACAGATGACGTGCACTTTTTCTGCCCCTCCGGATGGAAGGCTGCCTTGTTGGCTAGCCCATTGTTAACTTCTGCACACGCCATCGTATGATCCCTACATATATAGACGCTGTGTGCTACATATCAGCTTATCCAGTTTCACAGTTAACTACAGTTGGGGCGGAGCCCTTGAGTTCAGCTTGACCGCGTATCCCCACGTTAGGGTGTACAGAGTCGATTTCTGACTTTGTTACGGTTGTACCTGTTAGTTTTTCACTGTAGTGCTCATAGATTTAACCCCCCTATGGACACTAGAGGGAGTTTTCTCCCTATAACTTTACATCCTCAGCTTCCTAGAAAGCATTGCATCACGCTGTTGCAGGAATTAGTTTCCCACCCTCTTTTGCACTTAGCACCCCAGGCTCCTCTGGAGGAGCACACACGAATTTTCCTACTTCAGCGCTCTGATCTTCTTCTTCCCTATCCATCCTTGACCTCCCCTTCTTCCCTTTTCCCCTTCACCTTTGTTGCACAGCCTACCAGTACACTCGCCTACTCAGTAGCATTCAGTAGCACCCAGGAACATTCCTCCCACCTCTCCATTCAATGGCCGCAGCTCTAGACCTTAAGTTTTCCTCTCTTAATTGCAGAGGCTTTAACACCCCGGAAAAACGTAGACAGATTCTACACCACTTTCACAAGGCCGGATCGCAGGTTCTTTTACTACAAGAGACTCACTTTCGATCCGACAAGATACCTCCCATTCCAGATAGACACTACACGACCTGGTTCCACAGCACGAACCCCCTAGCAAGATCCAAAGGGGTTTCGATTGCTTTTCATCGTTCCTTTACACCACAAGTACTCGAAAGTGTCATAGACCCAAAAGGGCGGTTTTTATTTTTGAAATTGCAGTATCTACAAAATGTACTAACTGTTGCCAATATTTATCTTCCTAATCAGAACCAACATCAGTTCCTCTGCTCCGTGACTGCGCGCCTTAAATCTTTCCGGACTCCTAACCTGATCCTAGGAGGTGACTTAAATGTTCCCCTTGTGCCGAGACTGGACTCCTCTACCGGTAAGTCTCACCTATCACCCACCTCACTTAACAAAATCAGGGCAGCCCTAGCTGACATGTCTCTAGTAGATACCTGGAGATTGCTACACCCCTCAGATAGGGACTATACCTACTTCTCCCCTGCACACAACTCTTACAGTAGGATAGATTACATCCTTCTAAGCCAAAACCTACTGGACTTTGAACCTCAATGCGAGATTGGGATGCGACTATGGTCGGATCACGCTCCGGTACATTTGACACTTGGGAAGCTTCCTCGCTGCCCCCGTCGGGGTACGTGGAGGCTGAACGACAACTTACTGACTGACACGGTGTGTGTAGCGGCAATCTCTCAAGCGATCACAGATTTCACCAAAGACCATGCCCAGGACGAGACTAGTAATATGACTAAGTGGGAAGCCCTGAAATGCGTTATTCGCGGGATTTTTATCCAACACGGGTCTAGATTGAAGCGAGCTCGTACAGAGGAGGTACACCGGCTTTTCTCTCAGATAGCTCTCCTAGAGACCTCCCACAAACGTTCTTTAGACACTCGGACTTTGGCGGAGCTCTCTAATGCACGGCGGGAATTGCTTCAGATATTTTCAGATAGATCACTAACCGCATACCATAAGGGCCGCCATACCCACTACTCACAGGCTAACAAATGCGGAAAACACTTAGCACGAGTTATCCACCCTAGACAACAGAGACAAACCATCCCTTGCATCTTATCGGCTGCTCAGCAGAAGAGGTTCAGGAACTCCGAGATTGTTTCGGAGTTCAGGGACTTCTACTCCTCCCTCTATAATCTTCCCCCCTCGGGTGCCTCGAACCCCACTTCAACGCCCGACTTAAACTGCTACATTCAGGACACTGCCTTGCCCTCTATTCCCTTAACTGATAGAGCTGATTTGGAGCTACCCCTGTCCACTTCTGATTTTCTGACAGCGATTAAAGGCCTAAAGAATGGCAAAAGCCCCGGCCCTGACGGTTACTCCCCACAGTTCTATAAAACATTTGCACACCAACTCGCCCCGATTTTGGCCAAAACATTCGAGGACATAGATGATGCACATCCCCTCTCACTCCAAATTCTCCAGGCACAGATAGTTGTTATACCCAAACCGGGTAAGGACCACATGCAATGTGGAAATTATAGGCCCATATCCCTACTGAACGTAGACCTCAAGCTTTACTCCAAAATCTTGGCAACACGTCTCGCTCCCCTACTCCCCTCCATCATTCATAACGACCAAGTGGGCTTTGTCCCGGGCCGAGAAGCTAGGGATAACACCACTAAGACTTTACATCTCATTTCATACGCCAAATCCCACAATATCCCTACCCTTCTACTAGCCTGCGATGCCGAAAAGGCGTTTGATAGGGTGAGCTGGAAGTTCCTCCAGGCCTCCCTGCAACAGATAGGCTTAGGCCCGCGAATGCTCTCTAAAATCATGGCCCTATATACGAGCCCATCTGCCAAAGTCTTAGCTAATGGAGAATCGTCGGGGGCTTTCGGAATCCGGAACGGCACCAGGCAGGGATGCCCGTTGTCGCCACTCCTGTTCGCAATTGTTGTAGAACATCTGGCTCAAGCCATCCGAAACAATCCCTCCATTCATGGGATCAACACCCCCTCGGCTCCTCGCAAGCTGTCACTCTATGCAGATGATCTGCTCTTATATATCACTCAACCCCGCATTAGTCTTCCAGCCATCCTAGAGGAGCTTGCCCGGTTTGGCACTCATAGTAACTTTAAACTTAACCTAAACAAGACGGAAGCTTTAAATATCTCTTTACCCCCGAAAGATCTGGACTTTGTTCGGGAGCGGTTCTCCTTTAAATGGCAACCACGCTCGATCAAATATCTTGGGACAGAGATTCCCTCAGCTGATCATGACGTATATACCCTAAACTTTAGCCCATTGCTGACTTCTATCAGACGTTCCCTCGAGAGCTGGCACAACCTCAAGCTCTCCTGGTGGGGGAGAATGAGTGTTATTAAAATGGATATCCTCCCGAAGGCATTATATTTATTTCAGGCTCTTCCCATTCTTTTACCGGGGACTTTCTTTCGGACGCTACGAGCTTTGGTAAACAAGTTCCTCTGGCAACACCAACCTCCCAGACTTAAGCATAAGATTTTATGTGCCCCCAAACTTAGGGGGGGTACGGGCCTCCCGGACTTCCAACTATATCATACATCAGCGGTATTTTCCCGACTTCTAGACTGGTTTCCGCAATCGAACATCAAACCTTCCACCTCAGTTGAGCAGGACATGGCAGGGGTGGACCTGCGTGCCCTGCTATGGGGGTATAACACCAGATATCGCACGATGCAGGGGCTCTCCCCCTTAACGAGGGCGGCCCTTACACTGTGGTACACTAAAGCTACTCCTTATGCCTTATCCACAGATCCCAGCCCATTAACGCCCCTGTTTGATAATCTGGCCCTCTCCTCCATAGCAGCTAAAACGTCCTGCGGGAACTACAAGCGTGACAGTTGGCCGACAGCAAACCAGTTTGTCCACCCCACCACTGGACATTTCCGTCCTCCCTCTGACTCACAAGCAGCCACCTCTTCGGACTGGTTGACCACGATTTCCTTAAACCAGCTATGCAGAGACCTTCACCTCTCGGGCAAAACACACAGACCACTCACGTTGTTTGAGGATCTCTGCAAACTAGCCCAAACCCCCAGACACACTCTGTCATTAATTTACAAAGATGTTCAATCTCGCTCATACGACGCCCTCCCGACCTATACGAGTAAATGGTCTAGAGACCTGAATTTAGATATCACCCCAACACAGTGGACTACCTCCTTCACCCACACGCATCACTCCTCTAGGTCAGGGTTTTCCCAAGAGAAGAACTATAAATTGCTCTCGAGGTGGTACAGGGTCCCGGTCTCGGTGCACAGGATGTTCCCTTCAACCACAAACATGTGTTGGCGCTGTCACGGAGCACAAGGTTCTTATATTCACATGTGGTGGGACTGCGATAAGGTTCGCCCATTTTGGAATAAAATATATGAAATTTATAATGAGGTATATCAGACCACGTTGCCTCCTTCGCCTTTGTCTGCTCTTCTATCCATTCTCCCAGGGACAATTCGGTCCCAGAAAGGTAGTCTTTTAAGATTCTTTCTTTCAGCAGCCCGTCACACCATTTCCCTGTGCTGGAAGAGGGAATCCGCTCCCTCTATTTCAACTTGGGTGGATAACATTAATGACATCATGCTCATGGAGGAATTGCAGGCGAAGGCGGATGATACTTATGATAAGTTTACTATGCTGTGGTCTGTCTGGCGGCATCACTCTCAAAAGGAAATATTTCTTAACAATCTTAAACTCACTTGAACAATCCTTCTGCCATGATTGAGCAGAGAGTGGTGGCGCCGGGAGAGCCACGGGTAACACCGGAAGAACATACATAATTGTTTCCACAACTGAAACTAGGCGACTGTGGTGCTTTTATCCTTCACATAAACCAAGTATTTTGATACATGTGTTGATCATTTTGTTTCCACTAAATGAATCTGCTGTGCACTCCCCCCTTTCCCCCTCACCTGTCTTCTTTTCTTTCCCATCTTCCTCTCCCCATCTCCCTGTAGTACTTACCTTCTCCCCCCCCCCCTCCCTTGATCTATTGTGTTTAACAATGTGCATTAGTAGTCGTTGTTGGTGACATGAGTTATATGCCTACTCATTATCAGGTACACTATGTTATCCCACCTGGCATATAGTCGTACACAAGTTTTCAATATTAACTTTGTAACCTTACCCTTCCCCATCCCCCCTTCCCCTCCCCTCCTACCTACCCTTGGGTTATACAGCATACTATGTCCATCTACTTGGACATGTTATACGCTCAGGAAAATGTTTGCAACTTTCTGCACTGTTAATCGCGTTTAAATGTTCATACGTTAAGTACCATCTGAGTGGTTGTAATTGTTTACCACTACCCCCCATTTCCCCCCCCCTTTTTCTTTATTCTGTACCCTTAATTATTTTTACTGCAAAATGATTAATAAAATATATATTCAGCCTTAATGTTTGTATCCGTGGTGCACCTTCACGGAACAAAAGACCCTTTTTCCCACCTTGTGATAATAACCATCATCAACATTAGCAACCAAATAGGTTTGAGATTATTTGTATACAAATAATAAGCCTGTTAAACACTCAGGGCAGCGTCCTGCCAACAAATACCCAGGAAAATGTCCTGACATTAATTCTAGAGGTTTCCAGTGACCAGTCCTTTGTAATTGAAAACTTAAATTTTCAATTATTTGTCTATATTCTTATGTTTCATCCCAGCCATCCTAGCGAGGATTTTTTCTTTATCTTATTCCTGACCCCGGCCCGCCTAGCGAGGGTCTCAACACTTATAACTCTTTAACTGAGCGAGCTGCCTTCTTTCAAAGACAGAGACAAATTATATCATTGTCTTGAAAACCACAATCAAGTACATCAAGTGTTCTAGGTACAGCATTAAAACAGGCAAGTTTCTCAAAAAGACTTTTAAAAAGTAATTTCAAAGAAAACCTACCTGTTCAAATGACTGCACCCCACTTCTGGTACCACTTGTAAGGCGCGCCCCTGTTCTTGAATTAGCCCGGGCTGGACTTTAGTGACCACTGGAAAGCCCTTTCAATCGATTGGGTAAAATCAGACAATCACACGAGTTGAGGATTATCGTGACTACGAGTTCTTTATTTCCTGTATACTACTTTTTATGTGCTTCAAATTGCATTGTCAGCCAATCAGATTTAGACAAGACATTCAAGACATTTGACCAATCATGAAACATTAACATCTAGTGCGTCATACAGTTAATGGACTTTTTTAGGGGAATTCTGATCAAAAGTCTCCAGACATACAGACATATATTTATATAAATGACCTTAAGAAATCATCTATAATTAAACCACATAGCTTCATTTCACCTTATGAATATTTCCTACTTCCTATAAATTCTAACAGCTAGCTCTGACCACAAATGCATCCTGTTTCTTGCAGACATCAGAAGTAACTTGCAAAGCATGGTGTTTCACTAAACTTCAGTAAATATCTGTTTAAACTTGTCTTATTACATTTAGACTCTGCTTGAACTTAAAGGGGGACTCTCCCTACCCTTACATTTATCACCAACTCATTTAACCTACTCGCCATCACCGAAACCTGGCTCCACGAATCAGACACTGCATCTTCTGCGGCCCTATCCCATGGTGGTCTTCTCTGGACTCACTCCCCCAGATCCAATGGACATAAGGGAGGAGGTGTTGGAATCCTTCTAGCCCCACATAGCACCTTCCAGGTACTTCAGCCACCTCCCTCTCTGTCACTCTCCTCTTTCGAAGCACACTGCATTCATCTCTTCACTCCAATTTCTCTAAGAATAGCCGTGATCTACAGGCCCCCTGGACCAGTATCAACATTTCTTGATGACTTCTCTGCCTGGCTACCCTACTTTCTTTCTTCTGAAATCCCCACAATCATTCTCGGGGACTTCAACATCCCTATTAATACTAAAACCCCTGCTCCTTCCAAACTTCTCAGCCTAACCTCCTCCTTTGACCTGAAACAGTGGATACATGATCCTACTCACTCCGAAGGCAATATCCTTGACCTCGTTTTCTCTCACCTTTGCACTCCATGCAACCTCTCTAACTATCCATTCCCTCTCTCTGATCACCACCTTATTAGTTTCACTCTCTCCCTCTCCTTCACCTCCTCTCCCTCCAACCACATTAAAATTACCCACAGAAACCTACGTCATCTCAAGCCTTCTCTTCTCTACTCTGCTATTGACAATCTCTAAGACACAATCTCACCCCTATCCTGCACCAACCTAGCCACTTCTGTCTACAACACTTCACTTCTGGCCTCTCTGGACTCACTGGCCCCCCTCACTACACACAGAATTAAGCCCCGGCCCCTTCAACCTTGGCAAACAGATGCCACTAGAAGTCTGAAAAAACGTAGTCGTGCTCATGAGCGCCTGTGGCGCAAGACGAAGTCTCAGAGAGATTTCAACCAATATAAATCTGCCCTCCAAAATTACAATTCTAGCCTCCTCTCTGCCAAGCAGAACTATTTTATCACTCTCATCAGCAACCTATCATCCCGTCCCCGTCAACTCTTCTCTACTTTCAACTCTCTACTTCATCCTCCACCGCCTCCACCCGCCAACTCACTCACTGCCCAGGAGATTGCTAATCACTTCAAACAGAAGATTGATACAATTCGCGTAGAGATTTCTACTGTTCTGATACCCTCCACGCTTTACACATCATGCCCACAGGCACAATCATTACTTCCCTCCTTCAACCCCACCACTATAGATGAAGTTGCTAAACTACTTGGTAATGTCCACCTTACCACCTGCCCTCTGGATCCTGTTCCCTCGCAAATGCTGCGTTCACCCTCTGACTCTATGCTACACTCTCTAACTCACATCTTCAATCTCTCCCTCTCTTCTGGCATCTTCCCCAACTCTCTAAAACATGCACTTGTCAAACCCATACTTAAAAAACACTCACTGGACCCCTCCAATCCAAACAACCTATGCCCCATCTCCTTGCTCCCCTTTTTATCCAAACTACTCGAACATCTGGTCTACAACCGACTGAGCGACCACCTCGCTGATAATAGCCTTCTTGATCCCCTTCAGTCTGGATTTCGTCCTCAACACTCCACAGAAACTGCCCTCCTAAAACTAACAAACGATCTACTAACGGCCAAAACCAAACGACATTATTCTGTACTCCTCCTCCTGGACCTCTCTGCTGCCTTTGATACTGTTGACCACCCCCTCCTTCTCAAAAAACTCCACACCTTTGGTCTCCGTGACCATACTCTACGATGGTTCTCTTCCTACTTATCCAACCGCACCTTTAGCGTTTCTTACAACTCTACTTCCTCCTCTCCTCTTCCTTTCTCTGTTGGGGTCCCCCAAGGTTCTGTTCTTGGACCACTCCTATTTTCAATCTATACCTCCTCCCTGGGTCAACTGATAGCCTCCCACGGCTTCCAATACCACCTCTATGCTGACGACACCCAAATCTATTTCTCTACCCCTCAGCTCACTCCCTCTGTCTCCTCACGTATCACTAATTTACTATCAGATATATCAGTCTGGATGTCACATCACTTCCTCAAAATCAATCTATCCAAAACCGAACTTATAATTTTTCCTCCCCCATATGGCCCTTCCCCTGATCTCACTGTCAAAATTGATGGCACAACCATAAGCCCATCCCCTCATGCCAAGGTTCTAGGTGTAGTCCTGGACTCTGAACTCTCCTTCAAGCAACACATCCAATCACTGTCCAAATCCTGCCGCCTCAACCTCCGCAACATCTCCAAAATACGCCCCTTTCTAACCAATGAGACAACAAAGCTCTTAATTCACTCGCTGGTCATCTCTCGCCTTGACTACTGCAACTCCCTTCTCATTGGCCTTACCAATCGCTCGGTGTCTGCTACTCCTCTCTGTCAATCCCTCCACTGGCTTCCACTCAGCCAAAGAATTAAATTCAAAATACTAACAATTACATACAAAGCCATCCACAACTCGGCCCCCAGCTACATCACTAGCTTAGTCTCTAAATACCAACCTACTCGTCCTCTTCGTTCCTCTCAAGACCTCCTGCTCTTTAGCTCCCTCATCACCTCCTCCCATACTCGCCTCCAGGACTTTTCCAAAGCCTCCCCAATCCTATGGAATGCCCTACCCCAATCTGTCCGCTTATCTCCTACTTTATTAGCTTTTAGAGGATCCCTGAAAACACTTCTCTTCAGAGAAGCCTACCCCACCCACACCTAACTGTATTTTCATTTTCTCCATCAGCTCATCCCCCACAGTTATTACCTTTTGTTTCAACTTGACCCTCCCTTCTAGATTGTAAGCTCTAACGAGCAGGGCCCTCTGATCCCTCCTGTACGGAATTGTATTGTAAGTGTACTGTCTGCCCTCATATTGTAAAGCGCTGCGCAAACTGTTGGCGCTATATAAATCCTGAATAATAATAATAAATAAATAAATAATAATAATAAGCAGCCCCAGGAGTAAGTCAGCACAGCACAGGGATGGTGGGAGCCCCTCATAATAAGCAGCCCCAGGAGGAAGTCAGCATAGCACAGGGATGGTGGGAGCCCCTCATAATGAGCATAGCACAGGGATGGTGGGAGCCCCTCATAATGAGCATAGCACAGGGATGGTGGGAGCACCTCAAAATATGCACAGCAGAGGTACAGCCTGTGGTGGCGATTTTGAAATATAATATTTATATCAAAGAGCTTAAAAGAAACCATTCTGAAGACTTTCTAATTAAATCTGCATGTCCCGTTATGTATGTATATGTGTATATATGTGGATGTATATATGGGGATATATGGGGGGTATGTGTATGCATGTATAAATATGTGTGTATGTAATGTGTATATATATATATATATATATATATATATATATATATATATTATGCATGTATGTATCTATATCTATCTATATATATATATATATATATATATATATATATATATATATATATATATATATATATATGGGAAGGGACTTGATGTTTTCAGGGTTATATGTAGATGGACAGAAGCTTTATCTCATGGGAACCATTAAATGGCCTCAGGTGTTCAGCGTATTCCCTTTTGTTTTCCCAATCATCTGTGCAGACAGTAAGGCATCTCACCAGGGGACATTAACATGCTAATGTCGGAACTGTTTTGGGTTTAACGATAAAAGCAAATTGTTAGACAATCTGGCTCCAGACATTCAGGCCTGACCTAGGGATGGTTCTGGAAGCTTGAGAATTAACCAGAGTGTGAGCCATCCTGAACCAATAAGCATGTAGACTTCAGAACCGGCCAATCAGAGGTTGATGCAAACTCAGAGCCAATGGGTGAGTTCCATCTTCTGATTGGCCGAGAATGCATATAAAATAGGGCAAGAGTTAGCTGATGGCTCTCTTGAGTTCTAGACCATGGGGGACGACCGGAAGTCCGTGTAACGTATACCTGTATCTCTTTCTCTCTCTATCTATCTCTTCATTATGTCTCTTTTCTATTTCTAATTATTTCTTTCTTGGGACTTAACTTGAAATATTGATAAATATATTGAAAGTGTATGTCTGTTGTAACCATATGACCTAAATTATCTTGGCAGCCTAAGCAACACAGTACTTGTAACATCACTTGAGTTATACGATAAGTTCTAATTATTCTAAAGTTTCTTTTCTGTATAAATAAAGGTAATTGTTTATCTTTTCGCACTGTTATCGTTCATTTTTATTCTTATGTAGACAAAGGTTTAATCACTTATTTCTTGTATCGTTAATCATTTAAGTGAGATATAAAAATAGCCATAACAAGCCCCAGGAGGAGGTTAGCACAGCACAGGGATGGTGGGAGCCCCTCATAATATGCACAGCAGAGGTACAGCCCCAGGAGGAAGTCAGCACAGCACAGGGATGGTGGGAGCCCCTCATAATATGCACAGCAGAGGTACAGCCCCAGGAGGAAGTCAGCACAGCACAGGGATGGTGGGAGCCCCTCATAATAAGCAGCCCCAGTAGAAATATGACACCGCTCAACCTCTTCAAAGAGGAGGGTACGGGCATATAGTACGGTGTGCTTTTTTTGGACAAGGAAGTGAGCCAAATGAAGAAAGAAGGTCTGTGTGCTCGATTAAAAAAATTGTTTATAGACATATACATGGTCTACTGGTCACATGTGTTGAATTCCTCCGAGATCCATGCCTCATTCATTTTTAGAAATGTGAGGTAGTTAACACTGTCGTGAGCTAGGCCAGTACGCTTATCGGTCACGATCCCCCCTGCTGCGCTGAACGTCCTTTTGGACAGGACACTGGATGAGGGGCAAGCCAACAGTTCGATTGCAAATTGGGCAAGCTCTGGCCAGAGGTCAAGCCTGCCCACCCAGTAGTCCAGGGGTTCATCACTCCTCAGAGCGTCCACATCGGCCGTTAACCCAATGTAGTCGGACACCTGATGGTCTAGGCGTTCCCTGATGCTGGATCCGGATGACACCTGTCGATGGGTCGGCTGAAAGAATTACCTCATATCCGAAGTCACCAACACATCTTCAAACCGGCCTCCAACAGGCACTGTTGAATTGGTACCCGCAACTCCTTCTCTGGGAGTGGGAATTGCTCCTCTGCCAGCGCACGCAAAAGCAGAATGCAGCATTTCTCGAAGCAAGGCCTGGAAGTGCTGCATTCTGACAGCCCTCTGTGACGGCGGTAACATTTCCGCCATTTTGTGTTTGTACCGGGGGTCTAAGTACGTTGCCACCCAGTACTGGTCCTTGACCCTTATGCTTTTTATACGGGGGTCCCTATTAAAACACTGGAGCACGAAGGCCCCCATTTGCACTAAAGTGGAAGCGGTGTGGTGGCCTGGCTCCTGCTCATCATCCAGGATAATGTCGTCCTCTTCATTCTCCTCTCCCTATCCACGCACAACAGGGATCCCAGAAAGGTTTAAAGCATGCTCTTCTTGCTCCTCCTCATCCGCCCCGGCACCATCCTCCTCTGACTCCTCTTCAGACTCCTGTTGTTGACTTGTCTCAGATAGAGTAGCCCCCCCTGGGAATTCATCCAGCATTGCGACTTCCTCGTCTTCACGCTCCTACTCCTCCACAGCTTGATCAATGACACGACACAATGCACGCTCCATAAAGAAGGCATAAGGTACCATGTCACTGATGGCGCCATGGCTGAGACTGACCAGTTTGGTGATCTCCTCAAATGGGCGCAGAAGTCTGCATGCGTCGCGCATGAGCAGCCACTGGCGCAGTGAAAAAAACCCCAGCTCCCCAGAACCGGTTCTGCCGCAGAGTTCATACAGGTAGACGTTAACTGCACGTTTCTGCTGGAGCAGCCTACCAAGCATATAGAAGGTTGAGTTCCATCGCGTCGGGCAATCGCAAATAAGACGTCTGACCGGCAGATTGTGTCGCCGCTGAATGTCAGCAAGGCGAGCCATGGCCGTGTAAGATCTTCTGAAATGGGCCGAGATTTTCCTTGCCTGAACCCCAGGGTATTTGACAAGGAATCGCTGCACGACCAAGTTTAAGACGTGTGCCATGCATGGCACGTGCGTGATTTTGCCCTGTTTCAATGCACTAAGCAGATTGGCCCTGTTGTCACACACCACTTTACCAACTGTCAAATTGAGCGGTGTTAGCCACTGATCTGCCTGTGAACGCAAAGCTGAAAGGAGTGCCGGGCCAGTGTGGCTCTTGGCTTCCAGGCACAACAGACGCAGCACGGCATGGCAACGTCTCACCTGGCATGTCGAATAGGTTCTGGGGAGCTTGGGCGGCGCAGCGGAAGAGACGTTAGCAGCGGAAAAGGAGAAGTCAGCTGAGGAGGAGAGGGAGGAGGATGGAGTAGGAGGAGGAGGAGAAGAAGAGTCAGGTCTGCATGCAATTCGTGGCGGTAAAACCAAATCTACACGGGTGCCACGGGTTACATGCTTGACGGCCGTCAGAAGGTTCACCCAGTGGGCAGTAAAAGTGATATACCTTCCTTGCCCGTGTTTGCTAGACCACGTGTCTGTGGTCAGATGTATCTTGGCACCGACACTGTGTACCAGAGATACATTCACTTGCCGCTTAACATGGCCATATAGCTCTGGGATGCCCTTCTCTGAGAAATACTTCCTTCCTGGGACCTTCCATTGTGGTGTTCCAATGGCCACAAATTTGCAAAAGGCCTCCGAGTCCACCAGTTTATATGGCAGTAGTTGGCGGGCTATGAGTTCTGACAAGCCAGCCGTCAACCGTTGGGCAAGAGGGTTATCTGGCGTCATCATTTTTTTACGCTCGAACATTAGGCCCACGGAAGCCTGCCTTGTTGCAGAAAAACGTGATCTTGGCGTGATGGAAGGTGGAGTGGAGGACAATTGTGAAGAGAGAGGAGAAGGAGAAGTAGAAGACGAGGCTGGACGGTGAGAGCCTGCAGTGTGGCTTTGTGTGTTCCGTTGCTCCCACTCGGCTCGGTGATGGCTGCTCATGTGCCTTCTTAAGGCGGTCATCCCTAGGTGAGTGTTGGGCTTACCGCAACGAATGCGTTGACTGCAAAGATTGCAGATGGCAACGCTATTGTCAGCAGCGGACACGTTAAAAAAAGCCCACACTGCGGAGCCATGTGCTGGTGTCCTGGGAGCGCCAGATGTGACCGTATATGGTCGATGACTCGCTCCTGATACATTTGCAGTCTGCTTTGTCCCTCCTGTGCAATGTAAGTTATTCCTGCTTCTCCTCCCTATCTGCTGGTCCATATCTCCCTCTGAACTCCCCTCCTCTTCCTCTCTTGTGGGCACCCACGTGACATCACTAGACACGTCATCATCAACGTCACCTTCCCCACCGCTATAAGTAGAGATCTCGGAGTAGGCAGCAACACCGGGGACCAACCTCCTCCTTGGGCTGATCTGGGTACTGTCGTCAGACTGCTGAGTAGCGGTAGTTGCTACCTCCTCTTCCTGATCCAATACCAAGAGTGGCTGCGCATCAGAAATGTCTTGATATGGATCGGAAAATAATTCCTGTGACTCAAGCGGAAGGTATGAGGTGGTGGTGGTGGTGTTGGTGGTAGTGTCTTTGGGGGTGCACATAGCAGAGAGTGAAGAAGAGGGTGCAGATCGAGAGGATGAGGAGGGTGCAGAAGAGTAAGGCTGAGTGAGCCACTCAACCAAGTCTGGTGCGTCCTTTAAAGTAATTGAACGCACCTTCTGTAACTTCCCACTTTGGCTCAAGCCTGTTGCTCCTGCCCTACCCCTACCACCCCTGCGGAAGGGCCTGCCTCTTCCTCTGCCTGTCATTTTTTAAATGACCCTGTGACAAAACTCTCAGTCCCTATACTGATAACGGAATGCTGCAGTATAGGGCAGCGGTCAGCAGTAGTGCACCTCAACCCTATTTACTGTGGACCTATATCAGTCCTTATAGAATGGCAGACTGTACCTCACTCAACCCTATGTACTGTAGTACCCTATACCTTACCAGTCCTTATAAGGACCTTTGTGGACCAAGTAGGTTGTGTGTAAGTGATTAGCAGACTGTACGTCAGTCCCTATACCGATGAAGGACTGCTGCAGTATAGGGCAGCGGTCAGCAGTAGTGCACCTCAACCCTATGTATTGTGGACCGATACCAGTCCTTATAGAATGGCACTGTACCTCACTCAACCCTATGTACTGTAGCACCCTAGACAGACCAAGTTAGCAGTCCTTATAAGGAGCTTTGTGGAACAAGTGGGTTGTGAATGATTAGCAGACTGCAGCAGAAGGGCAGATATAATATTCTTTCTATATTTGGAAGAAAGAATATTATACGTGTACAAGCCTATTACCATATCACTGATACCAGTCCTGAAAAGAACCTTTGTGGAACTAATAGTAACAGCTACTGATTAAACTGACCCTCACTGCCTGACACACTGCTTCCTGCCTGTCCCTATATAAACTGACAAAACAGAGGCTACTGGAACAATAACTTGAATAGCACTTTTGTGGACCTGATAGTAACAGCTAATGACTAATCTGGCTGTCCCTACAGCACACAGCGTCCTGTCCCTTTCTCTAAACTGGCAAAAGACACTCAGGCTGCTGCAACAATCAGTAGCACAGCACTGCCTATCCTGAACTACACCTAACACCTATACCAGTCCTGAAAATAACTTTTGTGTACCAAATAGCTAGCGATTTATCTCTCCCTGCTCCACACAGCAACCTCTCCCTATAGTGACAGAAGAAAGAATGTAAAATGGCCGCTGGATCGGGTGTATTTATAAGTTAGGGGGAATGTCCAAGTGTTCATGTGCTGTAATGTCTCAATTGGCTGTCCTGTACCCCATGATGGATGTGTCATCATAGGTCAAAGTTCTTTTACACAGTAAACGCGGAAGTCTGCTGGGCGAACGGTGCCAATAGTCCGCCGAACGGGCGGACCGCGAACAGCCAAAATTCTCTGCGAAACGACCGCCGGGCGAACCGTTCGGCCATCACTAATCCTGGGGGGATTGTTCTGTCAGAGATCTTGTCATACCCGGGTATGGGGCAGAAGACCCAAATCACATAACCCAGGTGCCTAGATCTAGTAACATCTATGGGGAAAATGAACATTTTGCTGCCAGCTGATCCCCAGAATCTCCATAAATCCAGTCTAGATACATAAATTGTGTCGGCAGCACAGAGAAGGAAGATTATCGGAGAGAAATCCAGGAATACAGGACGGGGAACACAGCTCAGGAAAGTGACCAGGGGATTACAGGCTGATATCACCCAGCCCCCGCCCTACGCTGGACCAATCAGTGAGCAGTATGGGAGGAGGAATGCATTTAGTGTTAATGACCCACCTGTGCTGATCTCTGTAGGAGTGTCCTCCTCTATAAATGTCCCCGTTATTCCATCCTCCTCCATAGACTGCTGATCATCCCTCACATACCTCTCTTCTTCTTCTGATTTCACCTCAAATTCTATATCCATTGGATCTCCACTCTAAACCAAGAAAATGAGAGAGAATATCATCTGTAAGATAGAAGATTTATTATTGTGACATCACATAGAAAATCCACACATTGTCTCTAGGAGTCCATGTTCTAGATGCTCCATCCCACTAACCTTGTAACAGTGGGGGATGGTGTGATCTTCCTGTGTGGAATCCCGGGAATACAGAGGACGGGGACATCTCTCTGGTGGGTTTCTGTAGCTGGATGACTCCACCATGGTGTCCTGGTACAGATCTTTGTGTTCTTTTAGAGACTCTGACTCCTCCATCCCCCCATCCTCATCATCCTCCTCTTTTATCTCTTCTTTAACCTCAACTTTAGAATCTCTCAGGTTTCCACTCTGAATATATAATAAAAATGACATCAATGGTAACAATGCAGATAATGTACAGATCCTAATGATACTATCAGTGATTGTTCCTCATCTACCTGATGATGGTGGGGGATGGTTTGATCTTCCTGTGTGGAATCCCGGGAATACAGAGGACGGGGACATCTCTCTGGTGGGTTCCTGGTATTTGGTGGCTCCATCATATCCTTGTGTCCTTTTAAAAACTCCTCCATCACTCCATACTCCTCATCCTCCTCTTTATACTCTTCTTTAACATCAATATTATCATCCCCGAGGTTTCCACTCTGAATATTTAATAAAACATTCATTGTAACAATCATGCTGTGTATAAATCAGAACTACCAATAATTGTCAATCATCTACCTGATGATGGTGGGGGATGGTTTGATCTTCCTGTGTGGAATCCCGGGAATACAGAGGACGGGGACATCTCTCTTGTGGGTTCCCATTACTGGATCCATCTGTAGGAAACACACACACTGACTGAATACATTGTTTATATGTGTTTATCAGATGATGGGGGATCTAGGTGGAGCCTCCGTACTGCTCTCTCCTTTACAATAAAGTCTCCTCTTACCCGGTGATGTGAGGGGCGGCTGATTGTCCATCATGACGTCCTTGTAGAGATCCTTGTGTCCTTCTAAATACTCCCAGTCCTCCATGGAGAAATAGACAGTGACATCCTGACACCTTATAGGAACCTGACACACACAATGATACAGTCACCATCCAGACACATCCCTTGTCTGTTACTGGATAATGTCCCACAATTCCCAGAATCCTCCTCACCTCTCCTCCATCATCTCTCTGGTAACTTCTAGAATCCTCTTTGTATTTCTCTATTCTATCAGGGAGGGAGGTGGAGGCAATGTGATGGTCATATGATCTCCAGACTTCACAGGAGGAAAACTCTAGATCTGAACACAAATAGTAAAATCAAATGATATTCCCAGAATCCTCCTCACCTCACTATTCAGGTCTCTGTTTCATGAAAGCCCCACTTCATAGTTTCATAGTTAGTAAGGTTGAATAAAGACACCAGTCCATCCAGTTCAACCTTAGTGAGTGTCTACAATTATCCCTATACATTGCACACTCACGTTGGCCCCTACCCTCAAGGAGCCCACAATCCAAGGTCCCCATTCATATGCTAGGGCCAATTTTGGACAGAAGCCAATTAACCTACCTGCATGTCTTTGGATTGTGGGAGGAAACCGGAGTACCCGGAGAAAACCCACGCAGGCACAGGGAGAACATGCAAACTCCAGGCAGGTAGAGTCGTGGTTGGGATTTGAACCAGCGACCCTTCTTACTGCTAGGTGAGAGTGCTAACCACTACACCACTGTGCTGCCCACCCACTTCAGGGTGAGATATGATTTACCCACACAGGACCCCCACACTATGCAGGTTAAAAGCTTGTAGCAGGTCTTCTGATGTAATTACATACAATGCAGGGCCAACAGTCCCACTTTGCTAGTGAGGATGTCCAGGGTCCACCCACATCCTAAGAGCATCAGAAAAAAAAGGAGCTGGATGGAGGGACATTGCTGGAAGAAGCTGTGAAGTCAGTGTGATGTCATAGGACATATAGACTATGGGGGAAGGGGCTGCGAGGTCAGTGTGATATCATAGGACATATAGACTCTGGATATAGAGGAGAGATGAGGAGGAGATCCAGGAATCAGGATAAAGGTCAGGACAAGCAACAGGCGAGCGCATCCAAGAGATGAAGCCGGGGTCACTACACAGAAAATCAATCCAAGGAAACAACAGGCAGGACGAGGAATAGCAAGAAGGAGATCAGAGACAAATGAGAATATTGCTCAGCCAATGGGAGATGATCTCAGCATGACTTACATAATGAAGGAGATGAGGGGGAGGGGAGGAAGTCACTTATGGTGACCATAGAGACATGGAAATTCAGCTGGTTCAGCAGGGATCGGTCACATTTCCATCCATGTGTGGTCACTGCCGGATAAAAGTCACTCCATCAGTGGCTGCAGCCAATAGCTTCATCACTAATCTGTGTATTCTGAGAGCGGAGGAGCGCCCCCCATTGTCAGAATACAATAGTGCAGCGGGGAGGATTCCCCCATCCCCCTCCAATGTGTGGATGGGGGAATCACTTCAGTTTTTTCCTCTGATCCCGCTGGATGAACGATAAAACTGAACCATGTATGGCCAGATTTGGAGGGAAGATATAAGACATTTCCTGATCTGTACAGCTGAGGACCAGGAAATGTCTCACTGTCTGTGATTAGCGCTGTGCAGTGTCGGCTTACTGGCGGGATCGGGAATGTGGGGTTTCCAACACACCGGAGCCCATCACTATTCATCATCAACTGATCCCCCTGAAGGGATTAATCTATATTCCCACACTATATATAACCTCACCCCCATTTACATCACCAACCTCATCTGCAGATATCACCCAAATTGTCCCCTCCGCTCCTCCCAGAACCTCCTGCTCTCCAGCTCCCTTGTTACCTCCTCTCATGCTCGCCTTCAAGACTTCTCCAGAGCCTCTCCCATCCTCTGGAACTCCCTGCCCCAGTCTGTCCGCTCAGCCCCTACCCTGTCCACCTTTAAGAGTTCCATGAAAACTCATTTATTCAGGTAAGCCAATCCTACACCCACCTAACTGTCCCCGAGCCGCCCCCATCAAATCATTCTCTGCAGCGATTACCTTTTGTACCATCACCCCCTCCCTTTAGAATGTAAGCTTTATGAGCAGGGCCCTCCTGTACCTTTTGTATTGTACTGTAATTGTGTTGTCCTCCATATACATTGTAAAGCGCTATGTAAACTGTTGGCGCTAAATAAATCAATAATAATATATATATATATGTGTATCATCATCATCTGCTGCAGATAAAAGACATCACAGTGACTATGGAGGAAGAGGACGGACATGACGGGGGGTTACTGGGTGTAAATAGAAAATAAGATCTTATTACCTCCTCTGCTACGTCTTCCAGTAACGTCTTCTCTCTACTTCCTCCCGACTCACCTCTCACCCGGAACTTCCTGTCTGTACCTGACATCACTTCCTGTCTTCAATAGCGACTTCCTGTCTCCCTAGGGTGGAGCTCCACATTAAACAGGAAACTTGCTTTTTTATTGTTTGTTTAATGAACTTTAATGTAACAAACAATGACAATGTTTCCAGTCACATCTGCATTTCCTGATGGAATCTGGCTGCAGATTGGAGCTCCGCCCTCCACAGGAGTCATGTGACCTCAACAATTTTATTTTTTTTCTATCAACTTTAACCCTTTCGCTTTTTTTTTTCATTTTCTGCACACGTTTAAAAAATTATTGTAGGCCTGAAGATTACATAAAAACTCCAAAACATGATATATTTTTGGAAAGCAGACACCCTAGAGAATAAAATAGTGGTAAGTTCCAATTTTTTATGTCACACAATATTACCACAAATACACTAAAGTTAATTCTAGGGCAAAGGAATGCAAGGAATTACCCAATTACGGTAAAATATAAAAGATGAGGTTGCACCAAGTAAATAGATACTCAACATGTCACACCTTAAATTTGTGTGCGCCCCTGAATGTCGACAAATTTCTGTACCCTATATTTTCTATAGGGGATGGTTTAAAAGCCCCCTATAGGTCATCAGTTTAGTGTTATGGAGGAGGTCTGGTGATAGAATTATCGCTCTCATTCCGGCGTGTGCGGTGATATGTAACATATATATCGCAATAAATGTTTTCAAGTGTAGGCACCCCGACACTTGTGTTTACATTCATATGTGTGTATATGTGGAGGTGGGGGGCCTCAACATTTTTTTGGGGGGGGAATTTTATGTGCTTTGGTGTAACTTACATTTTTTTGTTAAACCACTTCACCTCGGCAAGATTTACCCTCTTCATGACCAGGCCATTTTTTGCGATGCAGAATAAATAATATAATATAATAAATAATAATGCTGGAGATTTTGGAGGAATTATATACAGAAGGAGGCCAAGAGTTTGTTGACGAGACCCCCCTTTGGCATTGGAGGGAGAGACTATCAATACGAATTTTAGACCGAAATCAAGCTTCTACCCGCACTGGAATAAGGGCAACTTCATACCCACTTTTTATGAGGTCGTGATGGAAGAGTTTAGGAAGATGTGTGGTGACAAAGGTTACAAATATAAAAAGGGACATGAAGTAGGTATGGAGGGCCCTCTGAGCAGCCTGAGAAAGAATTCAGAAATTGTAATTAGAAAAGCTGATAAAGGTGGAGACTTTGTCATACAAGATAGGGATCAATATCTGGAGGAAGCCTTTAGGCTGATTGGTGATACCAACACATACGAAAGACTCCTATGGGACCCTACTGGTAGCTATAATAACGAGCTTAAAGGGCCGTTGGACAGGGCACTATTGAATCAGGTCCTGACTAAAAGCGAGCATCAATTCCTATATTCAAAACCTCCAGTGGTCCCTCACTTCTACCACATACCGAAGGTGCATAAGGACATGGAGAAGCCTCCAGGTAGACCAATCATTGCAGAAATTGATAGTCTGACCAGCAATCTTTGTAGTTACATCGACCATTTTCTCCAGGGATTGGTAACCAGCCTTCCGTCATACATAAAGGACTCGGACCATGCCCTAGAGATTTTAACTGCGTATACATGGGAGAAAGGATACAGATGGTTATCGCTCGATGTAGCGTCCATGTATACATCTATTTGGCATGAATTCAGCCTTTAGAGCCGTAGAGTACTATTTGGCGGAAGCACATTTGTTCATCCCTGTACAAGCCCAATTCATATACGAGTGTATCGAGTTTACCTTGACCCACAAATACTTTTCATTCATGGATAGTTTCTTTAGGCAAGTGAAGGGCACAGCCATGGTGGCTAGGTTTACTCCCAGTGACGCAAATTTATTCATTGGGTATTGGGAGCTCAAATATATTTGGGCTAACAACCCATTTGGGAGGAACCTAGTCATGCATGGTACATCGATGATGTCATTATCATTTGGAATGGTACCAACGATGAACTGGAAGGATTTCTTGCACATTGTGCAAGGAATCACTTCGGAATCTCATTCACACATGTGGTAGATGAAAAGTCCTTGGTCTTTCTAGACCTAGAGCTATGGGCTGATGATAATGGAATAATCCATTCAAGAACTAATTTCAAGCCGAGTGTTGGCAATTCCTACCTTCACGCCCGCAGCCATAATCATCCTAGGTGGATTATGAATGTCCCCTTTGGTCAGTTTTGTAGACTTAGGAGGACTTGTACGCTAAAAAATTATTATGAAGAACAAAGCCTGATTCTAAAAAGCAAATTTAAAGAGAAGGGTTATGAAGATGAGCACATAGAAGAAGCCTTTGAAAAATATCTACAGCTGTATGACAATGTCTGTGCAAGGGGTGAGAAATTGACAAAATATGATAGAGACCAACAACCACAAGTAAGGTTTTGTACTAGATTTAACAACAAAGTCACCATTATACAAAAAATCTTCAGAAAAAAACTGGAAGATTCTTCAATCAGACCCCGATCTGAAGACCAATCTATCATGACACCCAAATCTAGTCTTTAGGAGACCCAAGGATCTAAGGAGTGTCATTGCCCCGAGTAGAGTGTAGAAGATAAGGACCATAGGGCTCAACAATCCTTGGACCACCATCTTTGACCAAAAAGACAGTTATAGGTGTGGGAGTAGTAATTATGGCAATTGCACACATATGTGCCACAGGAAAAAGGAATGTAGTCGGAGTTGATGGCAAGGGCTATAAGATCAAGCAGTTCATCAACTGTGGCACCCCATATGTCATATATGGCCTCCTGTGCCCCTGTTGCCTCACATATGTTGGTCGGACTTCACGGCCAATGAGGACAAGAATAAATGAGCACAGAAGTAATATTTCAACAGAAAAAGAAAAATATTTGGTACCAAGACATTTCAAGGAGGTCCATAATAGTAATACAGACAGCCTCAAAGCTTTTGGAATAGAAGCCATATCAAATGACTTAGATAGTGGTAAAAAGTATCAGATATTATGCACAAGAGAGGCTTTTTAGATTTTTACTTTGGGGACTTTAGCTCTGCATGGCCTGAATGAGGAAATCAAACTGCATAATGTAGTATGACTCTTGTAGTACCCACAGAGGCCCCTAGTACATGTGTTTTAGCTAAGGTGATCCTTTACTCTTACTTTTATCGCTAAGCTTGTTTGGGCATGTGGCCCCCTCTTTCTGTGATATAGATATTATCAATAGGGGCTCAGCCCAAACACCTAGTCTGGTCATGCCCATGGCATTGAGCTATGTTGCCATGGGGATAGAAGGGTGCATTGAATTTTGGAACTAGATGATAAGCACAATGAGTCTTTTTGATGCAGATATGGATAAGAGTAATGTGTGTAGATGGTAGGTTTCGATAGGGTAGTTCGATAGTGAGGTTAAAGGTATGTAATAGATTTTTAGAATAATTAATCTTTTTGTAACAGTATTTTTATCTAACAGGATTTGTTTTTATAAAATATTTTAGACTAAAGTGGGGTAATGAGCTCTCCGTGAAACAATGGAATATAATGACCGTATATTTATTACTAATTGGATATGGATATGACAATTATGTTTACTATGTACATGGAAGCTCCCATATTGCTCCTCCGGTGTATTGTAATTAATTAGCTGAGTTTCATTGTTTCAATGCATAGTGGGTTGGCAGTAATGTGTTCATAGAAGTATCCATTATTGTATTTGTATTTATTAATTTCAGTAGTTGCTGCATACATGCATGTATAGGCTTGTATTTGTATTTTTATATATGTACATGTCTATATATGTTTTAATGGTTTTTAGTATTGGTTGTACACATGCGTATATCTATATAAATATTTATATACATGTAGGTGTGTGGAGGGTTTTGTACAGGTGTAGATATAAGTTTAATGCCGGGAATGCTTTTATGGAATGGTTATGGGATTCCTTTGAACATTTCCATTGCCTTTTAAGAAAACATTTTAAATTATTCTGTAACGACACCCCGAGTATGAAAGGGGTTAAAGCCATTTAGGACATTCCATTTCCGAACCCAAAGGCAGCTACCGAACACTTCAATCAGCCGAACAAGAAACCATATGAATAATTCTCCCCCCAAGTACAAGATGAGGCTCTGTCTTGAGGTTCAAACAGGAATGAATTTTTATTTTGAGATCTCACACAAATATATACAGCAGGATGAAAGTACAACCTCTGACCAGAAACCTAATTAACACGAGCTAATTATCTAATCCTTTAGACAGCCTAGGTGACTCAGAGACATGACCTTTAGTACAGAATTCAAGTCTCCTAGCTCACCAACTATACAATACACATTATCATACATCTCAATACAGAACTCCTTCATACAATTGCAGGGTTAATTAGCCCAGACAACAATGGCTGAAAGAGAAGTCACACTAGACTCATTTACATTATAGCAGACACAGGCAGAGACAGGTGGCTGGAATTGACATCAGCATCTCCTAACAGTATTTGTCCCAGCATTATGAATCAGCCACTATTTCTAATATGGCAGATACACGTTTCTTTATTTTCTTGGTCACCCTGCACCCAAAAGTGACTCCTGTCACATGGCTCCCTCTTTGTGGGACACTCCAGCTTGATGCTGGAGGTTAATAATGTGTCCAATGACACCAGTGCTGGGGGTTAATAATGTGTCTGCTAACACCAGTGCTGGGGTTTACTAATGCGTTCGCTGACACCAGTGCTGGGGCTTAATAATGCATTTGCTGACACCAGTACTGGGGTATAATAATGTGTCCGCTGACACCAGTGCTGGGGTTTAACAATGCATCCACTGACACCAGTGATGGGGGTTAATAATGCGTCCGCTAACACCAGTGCTGGGGGTTAATAATGAATCCGCTGACACCAGTGATGGGGTTTAATAATGTGTCTGCTGACACCAGTACTGTTGTTTTTTAAGTTTGCATGCGGCCCCCATGGGATATGAAAACTTGTCTTGTGGCCCTCAGGTAATTTGAGTTTGAGACCCCTGCTCTAAAGCAAACAATGGTTAACAAAAAAAACACAATAACGATATGAGATTTACGCAATAAAAACACTTTTTTTTAACTGAAATCTATACCAAAAAAATGAAAAAAATATATATGCTGGAGCAAAGGAGCAATCCACTCACTGACTGCACAGGCCCCTCATGCTTGGGCATACACATTTTTTTTTCCTCCTGCAGCACTGCAGGCAAGGATGTTTATATTCTGAGAGCAACACCCTGCTGCTGTCAGAATAAACAGATCAGTGCTGCCGCTGATTGGTGTTCCTGCGAAGTAAATTACAACGGTTAAAGTGTAACTCCACTTTTGTTGAGAAAAAAACATTCCCCTCTGGGTGATCTGTGTACATTGCAGGGATTATAACAATCTTTGTTGTGGATTCCTACCTTTTGTTATTCTGAAGAAATCCCTGTGTGTTTATCTGTGCCTCTGTTCTGAGTGAGTCTAATGGGAGTGATTTCATAATTAACTGTCAGCTGTGCAGCTGCAGGGCACTAATGAGGAAAGCTGCTGGGCCTGCATCCCTTTAGACGTGTTCCTATTGAAAGTATCTCTCCAAAAAATGAAATTTTTGTTTCAGGGAATGCCTGAAATCTGACTTGTATCTTAGGGCAGACTTCTGGGAAAATTGGTGAGCCAATCACACAAGCAGGAAATGATGTTTCTGGGGAGTGGTCAGTACACACTCTGTGTGCAGAACAACTCCAGGTAGCCATATTGCAATGTATTCTCAGAAAATTACATTGGCGGCAGATTGAAAAGGAAAGGTCATTTTTAATAACATTCAATTACAATATGATTAGTGTCGCAATTATATGCGCTATATTATTTTTTCTTTATTTGCTTTTTTTTTGCCAGGTAAGTGGAGTTACCCTTTAACCACTTCGTGCAAATTGTTGTACCCATACCTCGGTACTTTGACGCTAAATACCATTTTTATGGCAGCAGCTAGCTTACATAGTTACATATTAGAAGAGGTTGAACAAACACACAAGTCCAACCTATGTGTGTGATTATATGTGAGTATTACATTGTATATCCTGTATGTTGCTGTCGTTCACCCCATATACCCATAACCTGGCCTTGGGTTGCCCTTCTCATATCTAGCAACACCAAGTCCCCGGCCACCTAATTGTAGAAGAGAAAAGTGCAACAAGGCCAAACTTAGGGAGAAATCAATAGATCTCTAACAATCAACCAGGATAACTACTCCTAGCAAGTAAATTTGTGAGGAGCTCCCTGCCTAAACTCCAGGGTGCTACACAAATAAATCTTACCTGCTAGTGCTAGAAGAGATCAGGCCTGATTCTGCCAATACTGCGGTTATGTGTGCAATGTATCAGAGGAGCCGGTGATCTACTGACACTGCACTTGTTGGGGGCAGAAGGGCTGATCCTGATAACGCTGCGTTATTAGGAACACTAATATAGTTCTGTTCATGATCAGGATATTGATCTTTACAGGCACTATACTAGTAATGGTGGTGATCAGGATATTGATCCATACAGACACTATACTAGTAATGGCGGTGATCAGGATATTGATCCATACAGACACTACACTAGTAATGGCGGTGATCAGGATATTGATCCATACAGACACTATACTAGTAATGGCGGTGATCAGGATATTGATCCGTACAGACACTATACTAGTAATGGTGGTGATCAGGATATTGATCCATACAGACACTATACTAGTAATGGTGGTGATCAGGATATTGATCCATACAGACACTATACTAGTAATGGTGGTGATCAGGATCCTATAGCGTGAGTGCGATAGTGTGTGGACAATCTAATGTTAGCTGACCCTGGCACTATCTGATGTAACAAGTGACCCTAATACAGCAATTGGTGAACAATACTGTACACTGACGCTGTGCTAATGGCACTGGTTGGGTGATGGGGGGAATCAATGGGGTTAAATGTGGCAATCTAAGGTGTGTGGGTGTAAAGTGTGGTGATTATACACACAGTGTGGTGATCTCTCCTCTTCCTGAACAGAAAAGGACTCGGGAAGAGAAGAAATCACAAGATAGCTCCCCGTGTTTACAAAATAAAACACAGGAGTGATTTGTCTTTGGCTGCAGGTGATCAGCAGGGTACGGGGCAAAATTATTGGCTGGGACCTGCTGACAAACTTGTCCTACAGCCAATGACAGTGGAGGTTTCTGGGTGTGTGCGTGCATGGGTGCAGACCTGGAAGAAAGCCATGACATAAAAGTACATTACCAGACCTGTATGAGCCGCCCATCCATTGTATTTTTACAACACTTCATCCATGTCTTTGGTGATCTCTGATCTCCTTATCAACTGTTTCTTCCATGATGAAGATCAGCCATGGAGTATATCTGAGGTGTATATCAGGGTGTGCTTCTTCCCCACATGAGAGCTGTGATGTCCAGCAACATTCATATAGAAGACATTTCCCACACTCAAGGCACTAATACACCTCGAGGGCTGTGTGAGATCTCTGATGTCTGGAAAGACTGGACGTCTGTGAAAAACATTTCCCACACTCAGGACAGGAATACGGCTTCTCCCCCGTGTGAGATCTCTTATGTGTGGAAAGATGGGACTTCTCTGAAAAGCATTTCCCACACTCAGGACAGGAATATGGTTTTTCTCCTGTGTGAGATCTCTGATGGCTGGAAAGATCGGACTTCTGTGAAAAACATTTCCCGCACTCAGGACAGGAATATGGTTTTTCTCCTGTGTGAGATCTCTGATGTCTGTAAAGATGGGACTTCTGTGAAAAACATTTCCCACACTCAGGACAGGAATACGGAGTCTCCCCCGTGTGAGATCTCTGATGTCTGGAAAGATCGGACTTCTCTAAAAAACATTTCCCGCACTCAGGACAGGAATACAGCTTCTCCCCTGTGTGAGATCTCTGATGTGTGTAAAGATTGGACTTCTGTGAAAAACATTTTCCGCACTCAGGACAGGAATACGGCTTCTCCCTCATGTGAGATCTCTGATGTTTGGAAAGATCAGACTTCTGTAAAAAACATTTCCCGCACTCAGGACAGGAGTACTGCTTCTCCCCTGTGTGAGATCTCTGATGTCTGTTAAGACAAGACTTCTGTAAAAAACATTTCCCGCATTCAGGACAGGTATACGGCTTCTCCCCTGTGTGAGATCTCCAATGTGTCTTAAGACTGGACTTCATTAAAAAACATTTGCCGCACTCAAAACACGAATATGGTTTCTCCCCTGTGTGAGATCTGTTATGCACATTAAGACGACATTTAAAACGGAAACACTTCCCACACTCAGTACAGGAAAAGCTCTTCTCTGTTGGAAGGACGGCCCCATCCCTCACAGTCTGAGGTTCCTCAGGATAAGAGGAATACGATGGTCCATCTACACTGTGTGGTGCCGGATGGACATTTGAGGTAGTCGGGTTTTCTCCTGGACTATACTGTGTGATGTCCTCATCTTCTACTTTACAGTCTGGAGACAAAGTGAGACAATCCTCTGAGGTTTTCCTCATCTCCCGTCCATCTACTAAAATAGAAATACAAAGATTATTACTAGACATGAGCTGATTGGTTCCCCTAAACCAGGACTCCGCCCACATCAGGCAGCTTTGTCTCTGAGGATCTTACAATTCCCCCCTCAAGGTAACTAGTAAATGGGTCCTCTGATCTCCTACCAGATCATTTCTTTATTCATGGACCTTAGTCAGAGAGTGAGGAAACAACGAGAACTGTCTTTTATAGGAGTGACAGTGATGAGGGGATTATAGGACGAGTGTCCCCTCCCCCTCTATCACTCATTGCCATCTTCCCAACACAACAAGTCCTGCACTTCCTTATTTAGTCCATGACTTAGTCATGAATAACAGCGGGGCTGAGCCCCACCAGAGGTCAGAGAGTGAGGATGGGGGGAGAACAACCAAGATGAAGACTGGACTGATCCTGAAGACCCCCATCATTGGGTTATTGACTCCTCCCTCATTATCACTTTCTGTTTAAGGTTCCAAACTTTGAGGATGCTATCCCATTATTATCAACATGTAAAAGTCTGTGCTCCAATCACATCACCCGATATAAAATGTCCAGCTGGTAGGAAATGGGTGTAACAAAAGAGAATACATATTATGTGTATATATAGCAGTGGGGGGAGGGGAGAGAGCAGAAGTCAGGACTATGTCATGTACAACATATTGTATAAGATACAACAGATAGGACTATATAGTATCAGAATGATGTAATGTACAACATAGAGTATATAGTGCAGGGGTCAGGAGTATGTAATGTAGAATATAAAGTATACAGTGTAAGGTTCAGGACTCATAATATTGGTATTCAGTAATCAGTGGAAGATGAAATGATTACATGAGACAAGTTGCAGAGGTCCCACACCGCTGCCTCCCATTTCCTGAGACTGAATACATAGGAGGTTATTTACAAAAGGCAAATCCACTTTGCACTACAAGTACAAACTACAAATGCAAAGTGCACTTCAAATTGCACTTGGAAGTGCATTCGCTGTAAATCTGAGGGGTGGATCTGAAATGAGGGGAAGCTCTGCTGATTTTATTATCCAATCACGTGCAAGTTAAATTTATGTTTTTTCTTTTCCTTGCATGTCCCCCTTGGATCTACAGTGACTGCACTTCCAAGGGCACTTTCAGGACAATTCCACGTGCACTTTGCGCTTGCAGTTTAAAGTGGATTTGCCTTTAGTAAATAACCCCCATTGTTTCTATGTGTTTATCAGATGATGGGGGGATCTAGGTGGAGCCTCCGTACTGCTCTCTCCTTTACAATAAAGTCTCCTCTTACCCGGTGATGTGAGGGGCGGCTGATTGTCCATCATGACGTCCTTGTAGAGATCCTTGTGTCCTTCTAAATACTCCCAGTCCTCCATGGAGAAATAGACAGTGACATCCTGACACCTTATAGGAACCTGACACACACAATGATACAGTCACCATCCAGACACATCCCTTGTCTGTTACTGGATAATGTCCCAGAATTCCCAGAATCCTCCTCACCTCTCCTGTCAGCAGCTCCATCATCTTCTTGGTGACTTCTAGAATCTCCTGCATGTTGTGTCTTGTAGGGATCGGGGATGGAGGTGGGGGGTGGTGATGGGATTCTGGTTTCTTGAGGATCTTGTGGTCATATAATGAGATCTCCTTCTTGTAGATTTCTTCATTATTACTGTACAGTTCTGTGTAATACAAAGATAAATATCACTCTCCCATAATCCCTCACCTCTATGGTCACCTCTATATTTATTCTCCAGGGATTGGCCACAATGTTCCAGATTCAGCAAAGGACAGACATCTCCATCCAATGATATGATTACAATGTGATCAGATTTATAGATCCTTCTAGAAGTCATATAATAGAGTCACTAATGTTTTACTAGTAAGACTCACTGACCCACCAGGAAATGTTACCCATTTAGTTATTTTCTATATCCAATGCCGCCATCTTGTGCTATAACCAAATATCAGAGTATGTACACTTTATGTATTCATAGTACTTGTGTGCAGAGCCACTGATAAGGGGGTACCACTGGCTCTGCTGTATGGTACCCGGGCCCTATCAGTTCAAGAGGGGGCCCAGGGGGCCAACATGTCCATCTGAGGCCGCTAAGCTACATTCTGTTGGCTTTCTATCATTCTATGACAGAGCGCTCTTCTCCCACTATATGTATCTGGGCTTTCCACTCCTCTCCCACTATATGTAGCTGGGCTTTCCACTCCTCTCCCACTATATGTAGCTGGGCTTTCCACTCCTCTCCCACTATATGTAGCTGGGCTTTCCACTCCTCTCCCACTATATGTAGCTGGGCTTTCCACTCCTCTCACACTATATGTAGCTGGGCTTTCCACTCCTCTCCCACTATATGTAGCTGGGCTTTCCACTCCTCTCCCACTATATGTAGCTGGGCTTTCCACTCCTCTCCCACTATATGTAGCTGGGCTTTCCACTACTCTCCCACTATATGTAGCTGGGCTTTCCACTCCTCTCCCACTATATGTAGCTGCTATCCCACTCCTCTCCCACTATATGTAGCTGCTATCCCACTCCTCTCCCACTATATGTAGCTGGCCATCCCACTATAAGTAGCTGGCCACCCCACTCCTCTCCCACTATAAGTAGCTGGGCTTCCTACTCCTCTCCCACTATATGTAGCTGGGCTTCTCACTCCTCTCCCACTATATGTAGCTGGGCTTCCCACTATATGTAGCTGGGCTTCCCACTCCTCTCCCACTATATGTAGCTGGGCTTCCCACTCCTCTCCCACTATATGTAGCTGGGCTTCCCACTCCTCTCCCACTATATGTAGCTGGGCTTCCCACTCCTCTCCCACTATATGTAGCTGGGCTTCCCACTATATGTAGCTGGGCTTCCCACTATGCAACACCGATCTCAGTAAAGAGCCTCTGCTGATTACAGTGTAAACAGGAAGAACCATTTATCGGCTTTTCCTCACTCGAGTCTGACAGACGCGAGTAGAGGAGAGCTGATCGGCGGCTATCCTGACAGGGTGGTCTGCTCTGATTGTTAATCAGCGCAGACCCCCACAGGACCAACAGGGATGCCCACAAAGGATGCTCACCAGGTATGCCACCCTGGACCCTCAGGGATATGCCAATCAGTGCGCAGGCAGATGGACGCCAATCAGTGATCATCAGCAATGCCTGCCAGTGCCATCAGTGATGCCTATCATTGCCACCCATCAGTGCCGCCTTTCATTGCCTGTCAGTGCCCATCCATGCCACCTCATCGGTGATGCCTTATAAGTGCCTGTCAGTGCAGGGCCCCCGATGGAGCAGAAAAATAGGGAAAAATTAAAACACTCCACCTCCATTGGAAGTTACCTGCTGTATGCTCTCTCTTCCCTTTGACAGCTCTTATATAGGCGAGAGCGTGGATTATATTTTTTAATAAAGGATTTGTCAGAAACAGTCTGTGGTTTTTACTTTTTGACACTTTTTTTGGTAAATGGGTAGGGGTGTGATACCCATTCACATAGGGGGTGTGAGATCTGGGGCCACCTTTGTTAAAGGGGGCTTCCAAATACCGAAAAGTCCCTTGGCCCAAAACACCCACGCTCCCGATGTTGAGGGCATGTGGCCTGGTATGAATCAGGAGGGGGGGCGCTAGCTCGTCACCCCCTATCCTGACCTGCCAGGCTGCATGCTTGTTTAAGGGTCTGGTATGGAGCATGTAGCATGTTCTGTATATGCTGCAAATGCGTCACTTTACAGGCACATTAAGGGGCCCCCCAGGAACAATATTTAAAGGAATAATTCATTTTCATTGTTGCACTTTAAGCATCATTAAAATCGCTGCTCCTGAAAAAAAACAAAAAAAAAAGTTTTATTTTTATTATTATTTTTTATTAACCACTTTCAGACCGGACCATTTTGCTGGTAAATGACCAGAGGTCTTTTTACAATTTGGCACTGCGCTGCTTTAACTGGTAATTGCGCGGTCATGCAATGTTGTACCCAAACAAAATTTGCGTCCTTTTCTTCCCACAAATAGAGCTTTCTTTTGATGGTATTTGATTGCCTCTGCGATTTTTATTTTTTGCGATATAAACGTAAAAAGACCGCAAATTTTGAAAAAAAAATGATATTTTCTACTTTTTGTTATTAGAAAAATCCAATAAACTCAATTTTAGTCATACATTTAGGCCAAAATGTATTCAGCCACATGTCTTTGGTAAAAAAAAAGTCAATAATTGTATATTTATTGGTTTGCGCAAAAGTTGTCACATCTACAAACTAAGGTACGTTTTCTGGAATTTACGCAGCTTTTAGTTTACGACTGCCTATCTCATTTCTTGAGGTGCTAAAATGGCAGGGCAGTACAAAACCCCCCCAAATGACCCCATTTTGGAAAGTAGACACCCTAAGGAAATTGATAAGTGGCATGTTGAGCCCATTGAATATTTTATTTTTTTGCCTCAAGCGATTGAATAATGACAAAAAAAAATTTTTTTTTTTTTTTACACAAAGTTGTCACTAAATGATATATTGCTCACACATGCTATGGGCATATGTGAAATGACACCCCAAAATAAATTCTGCTGCTTCTCCTGAGTACGGGGATACCACATATGTGGGACTTTTTGGGAGCCTAGCCGCGTACGGGGCCCCGAAAACCAAGCACCGCCTTCAGGCTTTCTAAGGGCGTAAATTTTTGATTTCACTTCTCACTACCTATTACAGTTTTGAAGGCCATAAAATGCCAAGATGGCACAAAACCCCCACAAATGACCCCATTTTAGAAAGTAGACACCCCAAGCTATTTGCTGAGAGGCATGTTGAGTCCATGGAATATTTTATATTTTGCCACAAGTTGCGGGAATATTACAAACTTTTTTTTTTTCTTTTTTTTTTTCACAAAGTTGTCACTAAATGATATATTGCTCACGCATGCCATGGGCATATGTGAAATGACACACCAAAATAAATTCTGCTGCTTCTCCTGAGTACGGGGATACCACATATGTGGGACTTTTTGGGAGCCTAGCCGCGTACGGGGCCCCGAAAACCAAGCACCGCCTTCAGGCTTTCTAAGGGCGTTACAGTTTTGAAGGCCATAAAATGCCAAGATGGCACAAACCCCCCCAAATGACCCCATTTTGGAAAGTAGACACCCCTAAATTTAGGGGTACACTAGTGAGACTAGGTAATAAATGGTGGGTGCCCTGAAACTATAAAAAATAACTAACCAACCAGCGTCACCTGTAACAGTTATATGGTGATCACTGGTGAAAGGGTTAACTAGGGGGCAATCAGGGGGCTTTATGCGGTAGTATATGGGGGTCCCTGGCGCTATAAAAAGCTGCGGCGAACCTAAATACCTACCTGCCTAACTAGCGTCACCTGTGACACTAATACAGCGATCAGAAAAACGATCGCTTATTAGGCTGGGTTCACACTGGAGCGATGCGGGAACGCCACGAATCCGCGGCGGGTTCCCGCATCGCATGCCTCCCGGCGGCAGTTCACACTGCCCTATGCGAACTGCTGGGAGTGTCAGTGAAATGTTAATGACACCCCCAGATCCGTTCGCATATCGCAGTGCGATCTGCAAACTCGGATCGCATGGTGTGAACACCCATGCGATCCGATTCTGCTGCGGACCAAAAAAAAGGGTCCCATGCGAGTTTGCGGCGGGTGTGGCGGGTGCGACACGAATTCAGCCATACTATCTGTATGGCTGAACTCGAATCGCACAGAGATCGGATGTGATTTGCACTGCAGTGCGGTGCGAATCACATCCGTTCTCATAAACCGCTGCAATGTGAACCCAGCCTTAGTGACACTGGCGACGGGGGGTGATCACGGGGTTAAACCTTTATTGGGGGGGTTAGGGGGGTACCTTAGAACTAAAGGGGGCTAACCCTAACTGCCCTAACAGTTATTACAGTCACAAATGACACCCGCCGGGTGATCAGGGGGTTAAACCTTTATTAGGTAATAAATGGCGGGTGCCCTGAAACTATAAAAAAATAACTAACCAACCAGCGTCACCTGTAACAGTTATATGGTGATCACTGGTGAAAGGGTTAACTAGGGGGCAATCAGGGGGCTTTATGCGGTAGTATATGGGGGTCCCTGGCGCTATAAAAAGCTGCGGCGAACCTAAATACCTACCTGCCTAACTAGCGTCACCTGTGACACTAATACAGCGATCAGAAAAACGATCGCTTATTAGGCTGGGTTCACACTGGAGCGATGCGGGAATGCCATGAATCCGCGGCGGGTTCCCGCATCGCATGCCTCCCGGCGGCAGTTCACACTGCCCTATGCGAACTGCTGGGAGTGTCAGTGAAATGTTAATGACACCCCCAGATCAGTTCGCATATCGCAGTGCGATCTGCAAACTCGGATCGCATGGTGTGAACACCCATGCGATCCGTTTCTGCTGCGGGCCAAAAAAAGGGTCCTGTGCGAATTTGCGGCGGGTGCGATGCGAATTCAGCCATACTATCTGTATGGCTGAACTCGAATCGCACAGAGATCGGATGTGATTTGCACTGCAGTGCGGTGCGAATCACATTCGTTCTCATAAACCGCTGCAATGTGAACCCAGCCTTAGTGACACTGGCGACGGGGGGTGATCACGGGGTTAAACCTTTATTGGGGTGGTGAGGGGGGTACATTAGAACTAAAGGGGGCTAACCCTAACTGCCCTAACAGTTATTACAGTCACAAATGACACCAATGCAAAAAAAAAAAAATGACATTGGTGTCACTGTGACTGGGGGGCAGGGGTAATTGGGGGGGTGATCGGGGCGGTGTGAGTGTGCCTGGCATGTTCTACTGTGTAGTGTCGTGTTGGTGCAACTCACCGATCCTCTCTCCTAGGTGTCGGAACGAAAAATACCGACACGGAGGAGAGATTACATCACTTACTCTCCTGTGTTTACATTACAGGAGAGGAAGTGATGTCACGGAGCATTTTCATTCGTCGGGAGCGATCGCGAGGGGGTGGCCATGAATGAATGGCCGTCCCCTCGTCCGGGATCGCTCCCGAACGAATACCGACCGCCGCAGGCACCGGGCGGGGGCCCGATCGGGCCCCCGACCCGCGGGCAGGCAAGGACGTACATGTAAGCCCTTATGCCTGCCCGTGCCATTCTGTCGACGTACATCGTCGTGCGGCGGTCGGCAAGTGGTTAATACATGTCCCCCAGGGCAGTACTCAGGCCACCATACCCCTTTTAAGGCCAATCACTTCCATATAATGACGTTTTTTTCTTTATTTTTTTTTACCGGCACTTTTTTTATTCAGCTGTCAGCAGGGAAACCCATGGACAGTTGATAACTCTTCGGTCGTTAAAGACACCCTGGCCCTGTTCATTAACAGCTAGCTTACACTGCGCCCTGATTGGGCAAAGATTTGCCCAATTGTAACATGACAAAATGTGGGGAATTTCAAGGGATATGAATACTTTTTCAAGGCACTGTACTTTCTTAATGTGAAACTTAGGCTGGCTTTTTTTCTACATAGAAGATAAATTCTGGGTGAACTTGGGATATGCACACACAAATTTCATCTTCAACTGAAATTAGACAAGGGTGTCACCAGGTCAGGGCACAAGGAGGTCACCATGTCAATTCACAGTGGAGTCACTTCACCAGGGCATGGTACAGGGGAGGTACATCACCAGGGCAAGGGCACAGGGGTGTCACCAGGGCAGGGCACAGGGGAGTCTCCAGGGCAGGGCACAGGGGAGTCTCCAGGGCAGGGCACAGGGGAGTCTCCAGGGCAGGGCACAGGGGAGTCATCAGGTCAGGGAACACGGGGGGTCACCAGGTCTGGACACAGGGGGAATGTAGTACTGTTTATTTTCTTACACATGCAGAGCTGCACAGGGAAGTTGCTGGTACATGTCTGTTATGGTGTGCTGATCCCAGCCAGCTCTCCTCTCTCATCCATCCCAGGTGATGTCACACACAAGTGCCTGGGATGGACAGAAGCGGGGGTGGGTTGCCGGTGGGGATCTGTGGGAGTAGAATTAGGATTAGTGGGAGTAGAGGTATATGTTACAACCTAGTGTGCATGCACGACTCGTGCATGCATACTAGGGAACCAGGTGACTTCAATTCCTGATTCCCTTTACCGTAGATGGAGGTGTCAGCACCCGAGAGCCAAGGGACCGATCGGCTTTGGGTGTTGACATTGCGGACGCCCTGGGCAGGTAAGTATCCTTACTTTAAAAGAACTATAGCTGCTGACTTATTTTTTTGGAGGAACTCGGCTTTAAGGTTGCCTACCCCTGGTTTAGATCAAAGTATATTGATGTGTCAGAATGGCCCAGTCACAGTCCAGACCTAAATCCAATTAAGAATCTGTGACAAGACTTGAAAATTGCTGTTCACAGACGCTCTCCAATGTCTCCATCCAATCTGACAGAGCTTGAGATATTTTGCAAAGAAGAATGGGCAAAAATGTCTTCTCTAGATGTGCAAAGCTGGTAGAGCCATCCCCAAAAAGACTTGCAGCTGTAATTGCAGCGAAGGGGGTTCTACAAAGTATTGACTTAGGGGGGTGCCATACAAATGCCCCCCCACACACTTTTTACATATTTTATTTATATCATTTATCATTTTCCTTCCACTTCACAATTATGTGCCACTTTATGTTGGTCTATCACATAAAATCCCAATAAAATACATATTTCAAGGGGTATGAATACTTTTTCAAGACACTGTGAGGGTTAATATTTATTCTATTATTTAATGCTGTTTCTAAAAAGAATTATTGTTATACCAACAGCTCGCTGGTCACACCGATGTTCCATGACCTGTTGATCTGAAAATTATTTTAATGGTTTTCCCAAAATCTAAATTTTTTTTGCCAGTGGAGTCAGATTTAACCCCTTCATTACACTCACCTCTCCAGTCAGCAGGCTGAGGATCTCCAGGGTGAGGTTCCATATCATCTCATTCCGGGGAAATTCCTTCCTTACATTCTTCACAAAACTCAAATTCTGCTGATTGTCCATCATGACGTCCTTGTAGAGATCCTTGTGTCCTTCTAAATACTCCCACTCCTCCATGGAGAAATAGACAGTGACATCCTGACACCTTATAGGAACCTGACACACACAATGATACAGTCACCATCCAGACACATCCCTTGTCTGTTACTGGATAATGTCCCAGAATTCCCAGAATCCTCCTCACCTCTCCTGTCAGCAGCTCCATCATCTTCTTGGTGACTTCTAGAATCTTCTCCATGTTGTGTCTCTCAGGTTTTAGGGAGTCACATGGAGGCACTGTGATGGTCATATGATCAATGGACTTCACAAGAGGAAATCTCTGTATTGGGGAATAGTGATGGACGAACTTCCGACGGGACGTTTCGCGAACGCGGCCGATAGTTCGCGAAACGGAACGTTCGCGGCGGGCCCCATTGACTTTAATGGGAGGCGAACTTCGCAAACCTATAGGTGCAGCCACAAAATAATTATTAGCTGTGCAAACAAAGTCCCACCACATGGCCAATGACATAACACATGTATGAGGTGAATCTGGGATCGACAACTACAAGCATTCTTTTTTTATATGGGAAATTGTTGTGACAATTCAGGACTGTGGAGCGCATGAAGGCAATGGAGGAGAGGGAAGGTCAGGGACCAGGATAGGCAAAGAAGAGGGTGCAGGAGATGATCACCAGCAGCGTGACATACAGCAATGACACCTGCACCGTGATAGAGAGCACTGACATCAGCAGCGTGACATAAAGCACTCACACCAGCACCGTTATATACAGCACTGACAGCAGCACCGTGACAGAGAGCACTGACATCAGCAGCGTGACATAAAGCACTCACACCAGCACCGTTATATACAGCACTGACAGCAGCACCGTGACAGAGAGCACTGACATCAGCAGCGTGATATACAGCACTGACACCTGCACCGTAAGCAGCCCCAGGAGGAAGTCAGCACAGCACAGGGATGGTGTGATCCCCTCATAAAAAGCAGGCCCAGGAGTAAATCAGCACAGGACAGGGATGGTGTGATCCCCTCATAATAAGAACCCCCAGGAGGAAGTCAGCACAGCACAGGGATGGTGTAATCCCCTCATAATAAGAACCCCCAGGAGGAAGTCAGCACAGCACAGGGATGGTGTGATCCCCTCATAATAAGAACCCCCAGGAGTAAATCAGCACAGGACAGGGATGGTGTGATCCCCTCATAAAAAGCAGGCCCAGGAGTAAATCAGCACAGCACAGGGATGGTGTGATCCCCTCATAATAAGAACCCCCAGAAGTAAATCAGCACAGCACAGGGATGGTGTGATCCCCTCATAATAAGCAGGCCCAGGAGTAAATCAGCACAGGACAGGGATGGTGTGATCCCCTCATAATAAGCAGGCCCAGGAGTAAATCAGCACAGGACAGGGATGGTGTGATCCCCTCATAATAAGCAGGCCCAGGAGTAAATAAGCACAGCACAGGGATGGTGTGATCCCCTCATAATAAGAACCCCCAGGAGTAAATCAGCACAGGACAGGGATGGTGTGATCCCCTCATAATAAGCAGGCCCAGGAGTAAATCAGCACAGCACAGGGATGGTGTGATCCCCTCATAATAAGAACCCCCAGGAGTAAATCAGCACAGGACAGGGATGGTGTGATCCCCTCATAAAAAGCAGGCCCAGGAGTAAATCAGAACAGGACAGGGATGGTGTGATCCCCTCATAATAAGAACCCACAGGAGGAAGTCAGCACAGCACAGGGATGGTGTGATCCCCTCATAATAAGCAGGCCCAGGAGTAAATCAGCACAGCACAGGGATGGTGTGATCCCCTCATAATAAGAACCCCCAGGAGTAAATCAGCACAGGACAGGGATGGTGTGATCCCCTCATAATAAGCAGGCCCAGGAGTAAATCAGCACAGGACAGGGATGGTGTGATCCCCTCACAATAAGCAGGCCCAGGAGTAAATAAGCACAGCACAGGGATGGTGTGATCCCCTCATAAGCAGCCCCAGTAGAAATATGACACTGCTCAACCTCTTCAAAGAGGAGGGTAGGGGCATATAGTACGGTGTGCTTTTTTGGGACAAGGAAGTGAGCCAAATGAAGAAAGAAGGTCTGTGTGCTTGATTAAAAAAAATGTTTATAGACATATACATGGTCTACTGGTCACATGTGTTGAATTCCTCAGAGATCCATGCCTCATTCATTTTTAGAAATGTGAGGTAGTTAACACTGTCGTGAGCTAGGCGAGTACGCTTATCGGTCACGATCCCCCCTGCTGCGCTGAACGTCTTTTCGGACAGGACACTGGATGAGGGGCAAGCCAACAGTTCGATTGCAAATTGGGCAAGCTCTGGCCAGAGGTCAAGCCTGCCTACCCAGTAGTCCAGGGGTTCATCACTCCTCAGAGCGTCCACATCGGCCGTTAACCCAATGTAGTCGGACACCTGATGGTCTAGGCGTTCCCTGATGCTGGATCCGGATGACACCTGTCGATGGGTCGGCTGAAAGAATGACCTCATATCCGAAGTCACCAACACATCTTCAAACCGGCCTCTTCTTGCAGGCGCTGTTGAATTGGTACCCGCAACTCCTTCTCTGGGAGTGGGAATTGCTCCTCTGCCAGCGCACGCAAAAGCAGAATGCAGCATTTCTGACAGCCCTCTGCGACGGCGGTAACATTTCCGCCATTTTGTGTTTGTACCGGGGGTCTAAGTACGTTGCCACCCAGTACTGGTCCTTGACCCTTATGCTTTTTATACAGGGGTCCCTATTAAAACACTGGAGCATGAAGGCCCCCATTTGCACTAAACTGGAAGCGGTGTGGTGGCCTGGCTCCTGCTCATCATCCAGGATAATGTCGTCCTCTTCATTCACCTCTCCCCATCCACGCACAACAGGGATCCCAGAAAGGTTTAAAGCATGCTCTTCTTGCTCCTCCTCATCCGCCCCGGCACCATCCTCCTCTGACTCCTCTTCAGACTCCTGTTGTTGACTTGTCTCAGATAGAGTAGCCCCCCCTGGGAATTCATCCAGCATTGCGCCTTCCTCATCTTCCCGCTCCTGCTCCTCCACAGCTTGATCAATGACACGATGCAATGCACGCTCCATAAAGAAGGCATAAGGTACCATGTCACTGATGGCGCCATGGCTGCGACTGACCAGTTTGGTGATCTCCTCAAATGGCCGCAGAAGTCTGCATGCGTCGCGCATGAGCAGCCACTGGCGCGGTGAAAAAAACCCCAGCTCCCCAGAACCGTTTCTGCTGCAGAGTTCATACAGGTAGACGTTAACTGCACGTTTCTGCTGGAGCAGCCTGTCAAGCATATAGAAGGTTGAGTTCCATCGCGTCGGGCAATCGCAAATAAGACGTCTGACCGGCAGATTGTGTTGCCGCTGAATGTCAGCAAGGCGAGCCATGGCCGTGTAAGATCTTCTGAAATGGGCCGAGATTTTCCTTGCCTGCCGCAAGATGTCCTGGACCCCAGGGTATTTGACAACGAATCGATGCACGACCAAGTTTAAGACGTGTGCCATGCATGGCACGTGCGTGATTTTGCCCTGTTTCAATGCGCTAAGCAGATTGGCACCGTTGTCACACACCACTTTACCAACTGTCAAATTGAGTGGTGTTAGCCACTGATCTGCCTGTGAACGCAAAGCTGAAATGAGTGCCGGGCCAGTGTGGCTCTTGGCTTCCAGGCACAACAGACGCAGCACGGCATGGCAACGTCTCACCTGGCATGTCGAATAGGTTCTGGGGAGCTTGGGCGGTGCAGTGGAAGAGACGCTAGCAGCGGAAAAGGAGGAGGCAGCTGAGGAGGAGAGGGGAGGAGGATGGAGTAGGAGGAGGAGGAGAAGAAGAAGAGTCAGGCCTGCATGCAATCCGTGGCGGTAAAACCAAATCCACACGGGTGCCACGGGTTACATGCTTGACGGCCGTCAGAAGGTTCACCCAGTGGGCAGTAAAAGTGATATACCTTCCCTGCCCGTGTTTGCTAGACCACGTGTCTGTGGTCAGATGTATCTTGGCACCGACACTGTGTGCCAGAGATACATTCACTTGCCGCTGAACATGGCCATATAGCTCTGGGATGCCCTTCTCTGAGAAATACTTCCTTCCTGGGACCTTCCATTGTGGTGTTCCAATGGCCACAAATTTGCGAAAGGCCTCCGAGTCCACCAGTTTATATGGCAGTAGTTGGCGGGCTATGAGTTCTGACAAGTCAGCCGTCAATCGTTGGGCAAGAGGGTTATCCGGCGTCATCATTTTTTTACGCTCGAACATTAGGCCCACGGAAGCCTGCCTTTTTGCAGAAAAATTTGAGCTTGACGTGATGGAAGGTGGAGTGGAGGACAATTGTGAGGAGAGAGGAGAAGGAGAAGTAGAAGACGAGGCTGGACGGTGAGAGCCTGCGGTGTGGCTTTGTGTGTTCTGTTGCTCCCACTGGGCTCGGTGATGGCTGCCCATGTGCCTTCTTAAGGCGGTCGTCCCTAGGTGAGTGTTGGGCTTACCGCGACTAATGCGTTGACTGCAAAGATTGCAGATGGCAACGCTATTGTCAGCAGCGGACACGTTGAAAAAAGCCCACACTGCGGAGCCATTTGCCGGTGTCCTGGGAGCACCAGATGTGACCGTACATGGTCGATGACTCGCTCCTGATACATTTGCAGTCTGCTTTGTCACTCCTGTGCAATGTAAGTTATTCCTGCTTCTCCTCCCTATCTGCTGGTCCATATCTCCCTCTGAACTCCCCTCCTCTTCCTCTCTTGTGGGCACCCACGTGACATCACTAGACACGTCATCATCAATGTCACCTTCCCCACCGCTATAAGTAGAGATCTCGGAGTAGGCAGCAGCAACCCCGGGGACCAACCTCCTCCTTGGGCTGATCTGGGTACTGTCGTCAGACTGCTGAGTAGCGGTTGTTGCTACCTCCTCTTCCTGATCCCAAGAGTGGCTGCGCATCAGCAATGTCCTCTTGATATGGATCGGAAAATAATTCCTGTGACTCAAGCGGAAGGTATGTGGTGGTGGTGGTGGTGTTGTTGGTGGTAGTGTCTTTGGGGGTGCACATAGCAGAGAGTGAAGAAGAGGGTGCAGATCGAGAGGATGAGGAGGGTGCAGAAGAGTAAGGCTGAGTGAGCCACTCAACCAAGTCTGGTGCGTCCTTTAAAGTAATTGAACACACCTTCTGCAACTTCCCACTTTGGCTCAAGGCTGGTGCTCCTGCCCTACCCCTACCACCCCTGCGGAAGGGCCTGCCTCTTCCTCTGCCTGTCATTTTTTAAATCACCCTGTGACAAAACTCTTAGTCCCTATACCGATGAAAGACTGCTGCAGTATAGGGCAGCGGTCAGCAGTGGTGCACCTCAACCCTATCTATTGTGGACCGATACCGGTCCTTACAGAACAGCAGACTGTACCTCACTCAACCCTATGTACTGTAGCACCCTACACCAAGTTACCAGTCTTTATAAGGACCTTTGTGGACCAAGTAGGTTGTGTGTGACTGATTAGCAGACTGTACGTCAGTCCCTATACTGCTGAAGGACTGCTGCAGTATAGGGCAGCGGTCAGCAGTGGTGCACCTCAACCCTATGTATTGTGGACCGATAGCGGTCCTTACAGAACAGCAGACTGTACCTCACTCAACCCTATGTACTGTAGCACCCTACACCAAGTTACCAGTCCTTATAAGGACCTTTGTGGACCAAGTAGGTTGTGTGTGACTGATTAGCAGACTGTACGTCAGTCCCTATACTGCTGAAGGACTGCTGCAGTATAGGACAGTGGTCAGCAGTAGTGCACCTCAACCCTATGTATTGTGGACCGATACCAGTCCTTACAGAACGGCAGACTGTACCTCACTCAACCCTATGTACTGTAGCACTCTACACAGACCAAGTTACCAGTCCTGATCAAGAGCTTTGTGGAACAAGTGAGTTGTGAATGATTAGCAGACTGCAGCAGAAGGGCAGCAGTCAAGTATAATATTCTTTCTATATTTGGAAGAAAGAATATTATACGTGTACAAGCCTATTACCATACCAGTCCTGAAAAGAACCTTTGTGGAACTAATAGTAACAGCTACTGTTTAAACTGACCCTCACTGCCTGACACACTGCTTCCTTCCTGTCCCTATACAAACTGGCAAAACAGAGGAGACTGGAACAATTACTGGTTACTCGAATAGCACTTTTGTGGACCTGATAGTAACAGCTAATGATGATGATGATGATGATGATGACTAATCTGGCTGTCCCTACAATAGCAGCACACAGCAGTAGTGCACCTCAACCCTATGTATTGTGGACCTATACCAGTCCTTATAGAATAGCAGACTGTACTTCACTCAACCCTATGTACTATAGCACCCTACACCAGGTTATTACCAGTCCTTATAAAGGACCTTTGTGGAACAAGTAGGTTTGAATGATTAGCAGACTGCAGCAGAAGGGCATCAGTCAAGTATAATATTCCTTCTATATTTTGAAGAAAGAATATTATACGTGTACAAGCCTATTACCATTCCACTGATACCAGTCCTGAAAAGAACTTTTGTGGACCTAATATAGTAACAGCTGCTGATTAAACTGACCCTCACTGCCTCACACACTGCTTCCTGCCTGTCCCTATATAAACTATGTCCCCTGTCCCTAAACAAAACAGAGGCTACTGGAACAATAACTGGAATAGCACTTTTGTGGACCTGATAGTAACAACTAATGACTAAACTGACTGTCCCTGCAGCACACACCGCCCTGTCCCTTTCTCTACACTGACAAAAGACACTCAGGCTGCTGCAACAATCAGTAGCACAGCAAACCTATATACACCTAACACCCATACCAGTCCTGAAAATAACTTTTGTGTACCAAATAGCTAGCGGTTTATCTCTCCCTGCTCCACACAGCAACCTCTCCTTATAGTGACAGAAGAAAGAATGTAAAATGGCCGCCGGATCGGGTGTATTTATAAGTTAGGGGGAATGTCCAAGCGTCCATGTGCTGTCATGTCTCAATTGGCTGTCCTGTACCCCATGATGGATGTGTCATCAGGTCAAAGTTCCTTTACACAGTAAAAACACGGAAGTGTCCGCCGGGCGAACGGTGCCAATAGTCCGCCGAAATGGCGGACCGCGAACAGCCGAAATTCGCCACGAAACGACCGCCAGGCGAACTGTTCGGCCATCCCTATTGGAGAACCAATAGGAATATCATGTCAGAAACCCTGAATTGTCCTCACCTCTCCAGTCAGGTCTGTTTTTTATTAATAGAGAGTCATGTGACCTCCCAGAATCCTCCTCACCTCTCCGGTCAGGTCTGTGTTTTATTAATAGAGATGAGAGTGATGTCATGTGACCTCCCAGAATCCTCCTCACCTCTCCGGTCAGGTCTGTGTTTTATTAATAGAGATAAGAGTGATGTCATGTGACCTCCCAGAATCCTCCTTACCTCTCCGGTCAGGTCTGTGTTTTATTAATAGAGATAAGAGTGATGTCATGTGACCTCCCAGAATCCTCCTCACCTCTCCGGTCAGGTCTGTGTTTTATTAATAGAGATAAGAGTGATGTCATGTGACCTCCCAGAATCCTCCTCACCTCTCCGGTCAGCAGGTAGATGATCTCCAGGGTGAGATTTAGTATCTTCTCAGTCATGTGACTCCGGTCCTCCTCCATCCTCATTGGTGCCGTCATTTAATCTATACAGGTCACCTTGTAGACGGATAACTTTGGGAAATGAAAGTAAGAATTATTTGGATGGTGTTGGTCACACAATAATAGGATGTTGATGTGAGGGGGTAATAGGAGGGTTGCTGTACATTTAAGAACTACTCCCCCCGTGGAAACCCATTTAGTTTGGACTGTTTAGCGTCTGAATATGTTTTTTGGCTCCTGGGACCCTCTTGTCCTCGTAGATCATAAATTCTCTTCTCTCTGTTGGGTTTGTTTAGTTTCTAAATTGGCTTTAATTAGTTTTAGATCTGCAGACAAGGAATGATAAATACGATCCTTCCTTTGACTTGTTTGCTCTGAGGCAGTGCTGTGAGGACAATGTCGGGTCATCATGATGTCCAGGAAGGGGAACTTGCTGACTTTTGGTCGGAGTTCCCGGCTAATCAGGATAATTGCCAGAACTCTGGCTGCAAGGCTCCAATCTCTGGCAGCCTGCTGACTGATCGGAGTGATGTCACTGTCACTCTCTGCAGTAAGAGAAGGGATCAGATTGGATAGCAGGAGGATGTTGCTTGGGGAGCTGTGGGGGAGGAGTCTGTTCTGTCCCTTTCAATAGCAGTAGGAGGAGAACGGGGGAACGGGGAGGGGGGGTTTGTTCTCTTAGTCTTGGTCTATTGTGTGGAACATTTTTTTTCTGGAGCATTTTTCTTGACCAATGATATGATGAGGTGAAGGCACCCTTCATTTGTTGGCAAGGGTTCTTTAAGAAGGTCAGAAAAAGTAGGGTGGGGTGGGAAAACCATGAGAGACCAAGAGCCCCTATGAGCCCTAAAACCCCCTCTTACCTCAGAGCCTTACAGCCTGACTACCCCCTTAGCCCTTCAGCCCCACTATCCTCTCAGAGTTGTTCAGTCCCATTACTTCCTAGGATGCCCCCAAAGTCCTTCATCTACACTTCCTCCTCGGGGTACCAGAGCCCTTCAGATGAAGTCAACTCTTTAGAGGCTCCCAGAGTCCTTTAGTCCCACTACCTCCTCAGAGACCCCTCAACTCCTCTAGTTTATTTAGAACCAGTGGCAGAACTATTACGGTTGTAAAGATCACACCTGCGACCCTGGCGTTCTGCCATCGCAGGGATGGGGGCACCAAGACAGCAGAAAAGGGTCTTGCTGCCGGAGTAAAGGGTCCCAAGATCAGGCTTCCCTGGTGATCGCCAATTAGTATTGCTGAGAAAAGAGTGTGCAACACATTCAGCCTTTGCAGAGCCCCCTTCCTGTCTCCGATCTGCTCCCCACACAGGCACAGAACCCTCCAACAGCAGCCAACTCCTTTCCCCACTCCTCGTCTCCCAGATACAAGCTCCAAGTTCTCCATACGGGGCTGATTCTGCGCCCTGTGCCGGCTCTGAGGGACCCGTCACTGATGTCAGCTGCAGCACCCAGAGTATGGTGAGTGCCTGTATGTGGGGGACCTCGGTGTGTGTGGGGCCCTTGAGATGTGTAAAGGGGGAATTCTTGGGGGATCTCTGCACATCTCAAACTCCTCTCCTACCTCTGCCAGCTGCTCTCTGGAGTTTCTGCCAAGCCCCCCCCCCCCCCCAACACCTAGGTGCCCCTTCTAGGACTGCCCATATTATTGCCCCTTCATCTGTCCCACCCATTCCTATCCATCCTCCTCATCTCATCTCTCTGCCACCCCTGCCCATAACCCCCTCTGACTGGCACCCCAATACAGACCCCCCTCCCCCCATTCATGCACCTCATCTCAGCCTTTGTCATCACTTGGGAATCTCAGTGGCTGCAATGTGCCATGTTTGGGGTCACCGAGAACAAAGAGCCTCACTGGGCACTGCTGGAAGTGATCGGCAGAGGTGAGCCCAGTGTGTGTAAATAAGATCTTATTACCTCCTCTGCTGTTACTTCCAGTAATGTCTTCTCTTCCCTGCCACATGGAACGTCTTGTCTTTATTCCAGATTACTTCCTGTCTGTAACTGACATCACTTCCTGTCTAAATATGAGCGAGATCACCACCTTGTGGAGTTCAGGAGAACTGCAGCCCCAAGAAATGTCTCATAGTAACCACTTCTATAAAATATCTTACAGAGCTATCAGAGGAGTTCAAACATAACACAACAAAGTAAGAAAAAATAGATACAGTTCTTATGTAACCAATTGTTTAACGAAGATATTTTTATTACATATAGAAAAGTCTTACGCCACGTACACACTATAGGAACTCCTGTCGGAAAAGCCTTGGATGTTTTTTCTGACGGAATTCCACTCAAGCTTGTGTTGCCTAAACACGTTCACACCAAATTCCGACTATCAAGAACGCGGTGACATACAACACTACGGCAAGCCGAGAAAATGAAGTTCAATGCTTCCGAGCATGCGTTGAATTGTTTCCGAGCATGCGTCGGAATTTTGCACATCGGAATTGCCACAGACGATTGGAATTTCTGATAGAAACTTAAGACTTAATTCAATCTTTTGCTGGCTGAAATTCCACCAGCAAAAGTCCGATGGTGCATACACACAGTCACATTTCCCGAACAAAAGCTCATATCGGTCTTTTGCTGGTGGAATTTTCAATTGTATGTACACAGCATTAATGACACAGAACACAAGGTAACAACAAATGTATATTTAAAACAATACCCCCCAAAACTGATCATTTTGGTGAAGAAAATACAAAAAATATATCCAAAAGCATAAATATATCTCAATCGACTCACAATGAAGATGTTGAACATAAATTGCAATTATGTAATTGTAGCGGTGACTCCTGGAGAGCACGCACTATGGGTATTTCAAAGTTAAATTTATGCCTAAACTGCAGTTTGGTTTGGGTACAATTATCTAAATTAGACTTCAGCATCAGTCTGACTGGAATGTGAGATGTTCAGCCTGGCCACAGGGGGCACTGTCTCTTCTGGCAGGTATGGAACTATGGTCTGGTTAGGTGCTTAAGTTATTCTCTCTCAGAGCCCACACAGTGGGAGTGGCGCTCTGGGAGAGGGTACTTAAGATGCAGACGTCTCGTGGTTCAGGGTTCTGGTCCAGAATGATGTACTGACTTCATGGTCCTGGTCCCCCTGATCAGCCCCCAGGAAAGCTATGGCTTGGGGTGCGGATCCATCCGATTTTGATGTCTCGGGGCTGGCTAGCCGGAGGCAAGGAAACGAAAGAAGGATTCTGAGGTGGTTGGGTGCCATCCCCGGTTTGGGAGAGACCCAGTGACTTCAAGCATTCCAGGGGAGGACTCTTCAGAAGAAGACCACATACGGGTTGGTTTCTTAGTAAGAGCATGGAAGGGCTGAAGTACCCGAGAGAATCCGGTCTTGTGGATATCGCCAAGCTGGCTGAGAGATCCAGGTATCCTACGAGTGTTATCAAGCTTAGTTTCCCTACGTGTTCTACAACGTCTGTGGCAGAGACATTATCTTGTACGTTCTACAACAACGTCTATGGCAGAGACTTGTTCCTGAGTAAGCATCTTGTTGGCTGCTAGGCCTTGTAAGAGAGGGACTGTCCAACCTGAGTGATCATCCAGTTGCGAATGGCTATTCTCTGGATGCATTCAAAGTAAGAAAGTTGTCATTTTGACTTTGACACTAATGTCTCATACACACGATCGGACTATCCGGCGGACTTAGTACGATGGACTTAGTCTGGCGGACAACCTGCCAGACTTTGCAGCGGAGGTCCGCCGGACTTTTCCGAGTGGACCTGCCCACACACGACTGGATTTTTCCAGCGGACTAGGCGTCCCCTTATGATGTCACAGTCCCGGAGGATACTGGGACTGTGACATCATAAGGGGGCCGGGTCACCATGTGACATCACCCAATGACCCCGCCCCTTGTCCCTATATATACAATGCGTCCCTGCCATTGCGGCCAGAGAGAGCATTGTGTCAACATCGCAAGGAAGAAGAGAAGAAGGCGACAGTGACAGAAGACCGGGCCAACACTAGTAAAAGAGCTGGAAGAAGAAAGCGGAGGCCCGGCAGAAGAACCGAAGAGGGGGACAAGACCCCGAAGAGCGGGACAAGACCCCGAAGTCAGAAGAAGACCCCCGGACGGCGGCGGCGACGAAGAAAAAAGCCGGGCTCCTCCGCTAATAAAAGAGCTAGCAAAAGAGGAGAAGATAGTGGAGGAGTCCGGCGAGAAGACCCCCCAAGACGGAAGACCACCGGAGCTGTCTAAAAAATGATTTTAAAAACTTGTGTTGTGTTTTTTTATTTACACTTTGTTCACTAGGTGAATGGGTAGGGGTACATCATACCCCAATACTCATTCACATAGGGTGGGGGCCAGTATCGGGGGGGCCCCCTTATTAAAGGTGCTCCTGGATTCCAATAAGCCCCCCGCCCGCAGACCCCGACAACCAATGGCCAGGGTTGTCGGGAAGAGGCCCTTGTCCTGATCAACATGGGGACAAGGTGCTTTGGGGTGGGGGAGCCGCAGGGCCCCCCCTTCCCCAAAGCACCCCTCATGTTGAGGGCATGCGGCCTGGTACGGCTCAGGAGGGGGGTGCTCGCTCGTCCCCACCCCCTTTCCTGACCGGCCAGGCTATGTGCTCGGATAAGGGTCTGATATGGACTTGGGGGGGACCACCACGCTGTTGTTTTGGCTTGGGGCTTCCCCTTTAAGTCCATGCCATGTGACAGGGCCAGCGAGGTGTCAATCTCACCCGTTCGAGGCGGCGACATTGACTTCCTGCGCTAGTCCCGTCTACCTGGAGCTGCGTTCAAAATGAACTGACTTTTCTCCGTGTGTGGGCAATTCTGAGTCCGGTGGACAATTTTTTGTCAAAACTTCTTTCTAAGTCCGCTGGACTTTTGGGAACAAAAAGTCAGTCGGATAGTCTGATCTGGTGTACGCGGCATAAGAGTACCTGAATTCCCTTTCCAACCCTCTGATCCCAATTTAAGAGACTGTTCATTGTCCACGCTTTGCAAATAAAATCCATTCAAGTGGATCTGTTGTCGGTCTCTCAAGTTACTGGGCCATTTACCACAGGACACCCCTAGATGTAGAACGAGGAAGACAGAAGGTAACGGTAAGCCCAAATCTAACCAGCAGCTCCTTCGGGGGTTAGTGCTACATAATGTTCACATAGGGATGGTGGTGGAGATCTCTCAAAGTAAGAGTGAAAAAAGCTGTAAAGCAATAAATAATATATAAACTGGGTCCACTTCATCCATAAAGACTTTGTGATTCCAGATCTTCTAGATCACATAGAAGGAGGACTCATTGAGGATTTCATACATTTGTTTGGAAGGGTAGAAGAATCCTCAGAAGGGATCATGTAGGATGACAGGAAAGTCTCCTGACTGGTGAGATCATCCAAACATAATGATTACATCCATGAACTGGAGCGAGATCGTTGGGGTGATAAAGCCAATCTGTAAACATTGTGTAGAAGTTATCCAAGAACTCAGCACACTCCAGGTGTGGGGAAAGTCTCAAGGTGGATTTATCCTGTCATTTATCATAGGTAGAAATGTCCACACATGGACTTCCACAGGGACCACGAGACTACATATATAACTTGTACAGGACTCAGGTAGATTTAGACTGTAATTACCTGCTTCCCGTCTGGCCTATAGCAGAATTATGGCCAAGTGGGTGAACATCATATGAAGTCTTCCATGTCTAGTCCCCGCCTCTGCTGCTCATGTGACGCCCCGTGGGCACTGTCATGTGACGCTGCCCCTTGGCGCACGTGCAGTAGCCGTCGGCCAGGCTGTGGTCATGTGATTCCTCTCAGAGCGGCACACCCACGGCCAGAGTCTGCTATTTAAGCGCCAAGCTTGATTATCAACATGCCATAGGTACAGCTCTTTCTTATATGTGGAAGGAATCAGTTATGGCAGATGTGTTCACTTTCCTTTAGGAGGTAAATATGGCCTAATGCTAAATACTACTTTTTTAGATATGCTGAGTCCATTATGGCATTACTTTAGCGTTGGGGGTATGTGAATTATGCCTGGATTATTTCTACTCTTTCCTTGTTTTAGATTGTTATCTAGTGGATGATACTGTGGTTTGGATATTTGACCTAAGCGATAATTATATACCTCTACCTACATCACCCAGCGATACGTTTGGTATTCCATCCTTGATTAAAGACGCGTTCAACTGTGAATGGTATATGTAAAGTGACTCTCAGCCATTAACATTTCCACAGAATTCGTTGCCTGCTTACCAGCAAGCTGACAAATATTTATATACAGCTTTTTTCAAATCCTACAGTAAGATTTTATTGTCCCTTTTCTTCTTTCTTTTTTTGAAAGAACATATGTGGGGATTGGTCTCCCTATGTTGCCACAATATTATTTATATACCGTATATATAATCTCTCTTTGAATATTGGTTCACAGGGATATGGATGTATACAAGTATATGTATTCTCTACTTATTAACCACGGGCTTTGTGGATGTACCAATGAACATTTGCTCCCCCTTTTCCATACCTGCTTGGTAACTTGATGGGCAAAACATGCCTCATGCTACTTTTTGTGCTGGTTGCACTATATTGGCATGTTTTTTATGCCTGCAAACTCTCATCTCCCCGCTTTGCTCCTGGGTCCCCTGGGGGTTCTAGGAGGTTTGTGTCCCCCTTGCTCTTCCACCCGTTCTTGCATTGGGGTCTAGACGGTTTGGCACCCCATAGGCATTAGCATGGGTTATATGTGTTTAAACACCATAGTCGGTGTTTCTTTTATGTTTATCTTGTTATGTTTTTACTGATTAAAATAATTATTGATATTTATTTTTTTGATTGATTTGTATATATATATATATATATATATATATATATATATATATATATATATATATATATATATATATTGTAGTGTGAATCGCTCCTGAAGACGCGCTAAATTAGCACAGAACATGTCAAGCTACTTTGCTAGTTAAAAACATGGACCCACAAACCTGACACCATTCTCCGGGACTTTGAATATCTCTTTACTACTGGATACCAAAACAATGGCTTTGTATCATTGATTGTTGGATTATATGTTACATCTCAAGCTTTATTGGAGAATATTAGTGGTCAGGCAGTATGGGTCATAGCAACACTATGTTTTATCAAAATAATTGTTGTACTTATGTGACTGTTTTATGTATATGAATTTTTGATAACTAAATAATAAAATATTTCTAATACTTTTTAGATTGAGTACTCATGTGCCATATAATGTCCATCTAATAATAGTTTTTCTTTTCTCGCAATCCATATTGGGATGTTGGCACATTAATATTGGTGTGTTCGCAGTGTCATCTCCTTTAGACACTTCTTTATTCTCATTTCCATGTCTAGTAGCCATGCTGCAGCTCCACCAAATGGCAGATCATTGTTCTGGGCTGGTCCCACTACTGTGTGATCTCTGTGACCAATCACAGCAATCACATGACTGTTGTACACAATGAATGACTTTCATTCATAGCTATTCATTGTGTACTATTGTGAATATCTCTGTGTTTGGTCACAGTGATCACATGATACATACAGGGCCTATCACATCTGTACCATATGATAGCTGTGACCAATCACTACTATCACAGTAGTACACGCTGTGTCATTCATAAAAATGGTTGCTTGTAACAGTAATCATCAAAAAAAATTAATCCTGATCACCTCCCCAGACTAGTACAGGGTCAATATGTTAACACTACAAGTGTCACTATGTAAAAAAATATATATATATTATTTAGATTTTTTTTTTTGACATACTGACGCCAGTCAATATCTCTAATCACCACCACACCAGTCATATGATTATTCTGTACCCCTCTGGTAACAAAAAAAATTGTAAAAATATGTATATATTTTTCTTCCTTTTTCCATAAAATCTTGCCATAAAAATGACAACTTTGAAAAACTCTCCATGCCTCTTACTAAATACCTTGGATTGTCTACTTTCCAAAAAGTCATTTGGGGGTATTTGTACTATCCTGACATTTTAAGGGCCTCAAGAAAGGAGACAGGCCATCATGACATCGGGATTGATTCATTTATAAATATATTTACCATGGTTTATAGACTCTGTAACTTTCACACAGACTAAATAGGAACTGAATAATGATTTGAGTTATTTTTACAAAGAAATGTTGCAGAATACATGTTGGCTTAAATTTATGAAAAAAAATATTATTTATTTGCAACATTTTATAACAGAAACTAAGAGTACATGTATTTTAATTTATTTTTTATTTTTTGCATATATATAGCGTAAAATAAAATAAAACAGCAGTGATTAAATACCATCAAAAGGAAGCGCTATCTGTTTAAAAAAAATGATAAAAATTCCATTTGGGTACAGTGTTGTATGACTGAGTAATTGTCATTCAAAGTGTGGCAGTGCTGAAATCTGAAAATTGCCCTGGGCAGGAAGGGGGTGAAAGTGTCAGGTGGTTAATAATACACAGATGTCCATATATATGGATTTCTACAGGGACCACCGAGACCATCTCTGCATGGCTTGGATGTCACCCATATTACTAGGAGACCATAAAGCAGATGACCATAGAAAGATATAAAAGTCCACTCACTGTCATGAATCTTCAGATTGAAGGAACTTCATTCCAATCACTCCATTCATTTTTTGCACATAAGGACCACGTTGGTGTTGGTGGATCACTAGCTCACTAGCAAAAAATGTGAGCATAGGGGGAGGGGAGAGGAATAGAAGAAGGAGGAAGAGGAATGGATCTTAGTAAAGGAGGGGGAATAGAAGGGAGGGGGAGGGGAGGGAGGTTCTCCCCAAATGGGGGTATTCACTGGAAGTGTAACCACACAATCACAGAATGGGTGGGGAGGCCCCAAGAGACAGGCGATAGAACAAGATATGCACAGGGTGGACAAACAATAGATGAAAGTGACTTTACAATCGATTGTAAAGTCAATTTGACGGACTGATGAAGGTTTGGTCCCAGCTCTGAAGAAAGAAGTATAAAGCTTTAAGACATTGTGTTGCTCTATGGCAGGAAGGTCATTGAAGGGGATTTAGTTGACAGTTGGCTTTAGAACTAGTGGAGAAAATGCAGAGATGTGAGAATGGTGAGCAACACGCGGTCATGTCCAAAGTAGATGGTGTGCTTTACGTGGTAAATCTCCTTTCTTTCCCCTTTTCAGCAGTAGCTGAAGTATAGAACATGATGGAATCACTCCAAAAGGAGAAAGTCAAAATGATCTCTCAAGCGTGTGGCTAGTGTGTGCGGGTCCGTGATATTTCATGTCTGTGATGTGGACATCATAATGATAATAATAAATTTTATTTATAGTGCGCTGAAGTACTGCTGAGTGACCACATAAAGAGTCCAATACGGCACAATAGGCAGGAGACTCCAGGATCCGGGGACACGTGAATAGGACCTCGAGGGATAACGATCACCAGGAACCCTGAGGACACATATATCATATGCTGTTACCTTACAGCTGTAAGGTAAGGGGACACCCATATTTCGATCACACAGGACCACGTGGGATACATCCACCATCACCATTACCACCACCGTTTAAATTGTTACTTTATAGTGCACATATATTTAAAGCACCAGCACTGTTTGTCGCACAAGCTGAATGGACATTTCTAACTAAGATCATTGTTCAATTTTCCTTTATTTATAAAGTTTTAAATATTGTGCACAACTCCTTCTTTTTTGGACTATTCCTAGAGGGTTCTTTCCCTCCCACCAACACCAGGATTGTTTATGCGTCTTTTGTTTTGATTCAACAATCTGATCATTTTTTTTTTTTTTGTTCTATGTTATTATTGAGTTCACTGCACTGATACTAAATTCTATGGTATAGGACACCTGCACAGAGTCACTCTGTTTAACCCTCCCTTGGCTTTGACACTTTTTGCGATTTTTTTCAGTCACAAGTCAACCATTATTTGCATTTTTGTTTTATTTAGCTAGTGACTGTTCTTTGTATACTGTTATATATATATCTTGGTTTAGTAGATATTCTCACGGACCTATTTATTGTCCAGCACTAGCACTTTTATGCGATTCTGTCAGTCTTAACAAATCGCATTGCGAATCACTTTATATCTCGTCCACTGTTTTATATATATTATTTTAGTCACTTTATGACGTAGTAGTTGCTTTCACGGACCTTCTTCATACCCAGCACTGTCACTTTATGCAACTTTGCTAAATTTATAAAATCGCATTGGGAATCACCAGCTTTAATTATTAGTACTTTCCTATATCCACTTGATCATTATTCAAAATACTACTACGGTATAGCAGTGAGAGCTCCTCACTATTCTCTAAACACATATATTGTTTCTTACGGTTTATACATTACCTTTTAGTTTAGACAACAGTATATTTATCACCTAATCATTTGAGCACGTATTGAATCTATTAACCTGTTCTGACCAGACTCTTCACCACAGTACTGCGCACCACTACTTTTCTGCCCCCTTACTGGTGATTTTTATTGATTTGTAGATTTTTAATTTTGCAAAATCAGTTTTTTCAAGTAGATGCAAAGTGGAAGCAGTGGACTTGCAGAGAACAATATATTGAGCACAAAATATTGTATGTTTACATGAATTTGCACAGATTTTACTTTATTTAATATAGCAGCAAATAATATAAGATCATTGAAGTAGGTGTAAAGCAGACGCAGTAGATCTGCAGAGAATATTATTTGAGCCCCTAGCACTTTATATATGAATGTCTCCACATATTTTAGTGTATTTGTGATGATTTATGTGCACACACAATAGGACAGCGCTGTGACACATAATGCTCTTCTAGTTGATAAAGGGAACACTTACCTTTGTTACAGCAGCAGTCCGGTATAAGTTATTTCTGTAGGTATTTGAGTTGTTACACATAGCGCAGGTTTTATTCTATTTATATTGGTGACATAATTGCCCAAATCTGGGGATCAGGAGCCATTTCCACCCTTTACTCTCGGCTGGGGCTCTTTGTATCCATATAACAGATGTTCTACATGACTAAATCTGACATCAATTTTACTGCAAAATCAAAGGGGCCAATATGTCTCCCCCCAGCAGTAATATATTTCTATCCCCCTTGGTGGGAGTGGAGATGACCCATCTATAAGGATATACAGTACATACACACACAGCACAAGGCCGTGTTCACACTACCAGACATTTCTGCAGTTCCTCTGATCTCCACAAGGTGGTGATCTCACTTCTACCCAGACAGGAAGTCTCTATGGAAGACAGGAAGTCTCTTTGGAAGACAGGAAGTGTCTATGGAAGACAGGAAGTGATGTCAGCTACAGAGAGAACAAAGAACATTCCATTAGGAAGGACGTAGAGAGGAGACGTTGCTGGATTTGGCGGCAGAGGAGGTAATATGTAGATTAACCCCCTTCAGGGGGCTCATTCAATGATTAATAAATCTTCCTTCCAAAGCTGGCCATACATGGTTCAGTTTTATCGTTCATCCAACGGGATGAGAGGAAAAAACTGAAGTGATTCCCCCATCCACACATTGGAGGGGGATGGGGGAATCCTCCCCGCTGCACTATTGTATTCTGACAATGGGGGGCGCTCCTCCGCTTTCAGAATACACAGATCAGTGATGAAGCTATTGGCTGCAGGTGCTGATGGAGTGACTTTTATCCGGCAGTGACCACACATGGATGGAAATGTGACCGATCCCTGCTGAACCCGCTGAATTTCCATGTCTCTATGGTCACCATAAGTCAGGACTCAACAAATCCCAGGTCACCATGGTGACTAGAAATGGAGTCCTGGCCCCTGGGCTCTTGTCAGCCCATTCTCTCTGTTGGTCTGAATAATGTTTCTGCCTGAAGCCCGGACACATTATTCAGACAGGAATGTGGTTCGGAGCGGGGCCAGGCGGGAGGGTGAGGGGAGGAGGGGGAGATGATGGCACCCGACCTGTGAAGTCAGGGGTGGACTGGACAGGACAGCGGCATGAGAGGACTCATCTCACTGAGCTCCCGCTGCCGATCTTTCTCCTTTTCACGGCCGCATTACTGTCACCATCGGCTCCTGCTTCCTCTCACAGCTGCCTGTGTCCCTGCAGAGCCCTCCGACAGAACAGGGAGGAAGGAGCGGGACCGAATCTCCAACATGGCGCCACCTTGGCACTGCCACAAAGATCCCCACAAGGTGCTGAGAAACAGGACTACAGAGTCCTTACAGGAGGAACCAGGACAAGCCTGCAAAGCAACCAGCCAGGGAGGGACATGCTGCTTTATGTACACAAGATGTCCTCTCCATCCACTCTGCTCTCACACACTGCTGGGGGAGATGTACAGAACATGCAGGAGGACACAGGGGGAGGGGGATTGGATTACTCTCCTGAATTCTGCACTCCATGTCCTGTATCCTGCACCCCATGTCCTGTGTTTTGCACCCTGAACCCCATGTTCTGCATCCTTCTCCAGCACCTCATGTGCTATGTTCAGCATCCTGCACCCCATGACCTGTGTTCTGCACCCTTGTCCTGCATCCTGACGGAACTGAGATGACCTACACCCTTTTCTGATACCCTGTACCCCGTGTTCTCCATTCTGCACCCTCTACCCTTCCCCTGCACTCCATGTCCTGCATTCTGCACCCTTATCCTGTATCCCATATCCTGCAGTGACCTGCATCCTTCTCCAGTACCCTGCACCCCATGTCATGCATTCTGCACCACATGCCCTTCACCCTTCTTCTGTACCTTGCTCCCCATGTCCTGCATTCTGCACCATCTACCCTTCCCCTGCACCCCATGTCCTGTTTTCTGTATCCCATGTGCTGCAGTGTATGCCTCACAAGAGATACAAAGGTCTACAGCTCAGTCTTCTGCCCAGGACAGAATGTATAGAGGCCTGGTTAAACACCAATCCAGGCTTCTCCCAATCCACCAGGCCCTCATTCCGAGAGAATGGAAGGAGCCTGAAAGGAAGCTCTTAAAATATAAGACCTGGAAATGCAGGTGCCCTTCAAGGAGGAAGAGGATGAAATATATATATATATTTTCAATTAACAGTTTTTATTAGCAAGCTCGCAAGGTTAAGAGTACGTAGACATGCAAAAAGAAAGAATGTCGTGAGATAATGTACAATGCTAGTGACACGTATAACCCTGCAGTAACAGCCTGCAGCATAAAAAACAACAGAGCTTAGAGACAAGAAAAGAGGAAAGGGGGAAAGAAGGGAAGAGAGTAATAAGAGGAAGATAGAATATTAGACATCCGTCCCGGCCCCCATACCCGCTCACCGCGTGTCCTCCCGTAGACGCCACCGCTCCCAGATTGCATCGTGCTCGTCCAATCTATCCCTAATTCTGGCCGTCATTTTTTCCATAAGTTCAACGTCTTTTATCCTGGTGTACAGGGCTTCTTGGGAAGGGGGGGCATTTTTTTTCCAGTTGAGGGCAATTTGGCATCGAGCTGCTGTAAGTACATGTCTAAGCAGCTTCTTCCCCGGTTTAGCTAATTGTGGCTGAGAGAGGCCAAACAGAAAGAGTTTTGAAGTAAATGGTATAGGGGTTTCAAAGAGGCGAGTCAGAAGCTGTCGGACGCAAGTCCAATATGGGGCTATCAGGGGGCATGTCCAGTAAATGTGGAAGAGAGAGCCCCTGCTACTATGGCATTGCCAGCATCTATCAGAGGAAGAGGGATAGATTGTGTGAAGAACCGCAGGAGTGTAATGCCAAGAGTAAAGGATCTTGTATGCGTTTTCCTTATATAGAGTGCACATAGAACTCTTGGCTGCCTGCCTCCAAACCATCTGCCAAGCCTCCAGGGGGAGTTCATCACCCAGCTCTCTCTCCCACCTTATCATGTAAGCGTGCTTGCCCTTTGTGGCTATCTGGTATGCATTGAGAAGCTGATATATATCCGAGATCAGGCCCCTACGGTCTCGCCCCCCCAGTATAATCTGTTCAAACGGAGAGGGTGGGGAAAATTGTAAGTTCGGGGCTATGGTCTGGGCAAAATATCTGATTTGTAGGTAGCTAAAAAACATCTGTTGTGGTAAGTCGTGTTTGGTTTGGAGCTCCGGGAACGCCAGCAGCTTACGGGTTCTGGGGTTCACCAGGTGTCTGAAGTGGAATAAATTCCGTGAGGCCCCGGGCCAGAACATCTGGTGGGTCAGGCTAGACGGTATCTTAGGGTGATAAAGGAGTTCATCACTGAGCATTCAGATTGAAGAACGCCTGGGCGGGACACTTTATGCCAGAGCTGCCATAGCTGGGACATTAGGCCCAGCATCCGGACGGGAGGAAATATTTTTTAAGACTAGATGCTTCCCTATCACAGGCGTCCAAACAATCTGACCTCTCCTTTGAGGATGCAGGCAATATCAGGGACCAAATGGACCAATGGTCCGAGACTCTTCTGCTCAGGGCCTGGGAGGCCAATGCCATGAGTCCACCCTTGGCATCAGCCTGTGTTGCCAGGAACGCAGACATGTGGGTCACAAAGTTGATGGACTATGTGTCGCAAATTTGCAAGTCCAAACAGGTCTCCTTAGAGGTGATTAGTAGAGCCGTGGCCTACTTGGCAGACACAGCAGTCAAAACAGTACATACGACCGCTAAACCTGAATTTTGTGTGTTCTACCTTTTGATGGTTCCCTACTCTTTGGTTTTGGGTTGGACCAGGCCCTTTCTAGGTCTACAGAGAAGTTTCCGGTAAAGCCTGAGAAAGATGGGGGAAGATTTTTTAGAGGCCCCCAGGTTAAGAACTGATTCAGGGATAAAAAGGGAGGCAAGAAATGGGGAGTTGATAAGGGCAAGCAAAAAGGAGGCCTCCTCTTTTCCGGCCCAAAATCCACTGACAAAGATACCAAGTGACGTCAGGGTGGGGGGGGGGGCTCTCTCACTTTGTCACTCAGTGGGAAAGGATCACTCAAAGCCCCCACATCCTACAGATAATAAGAGAGGGCTACAGGCTGGAACTACTCTCCCCACCTTCCCCAAGCTTCCTTCAAAACCGCCTACCCAGAGATCAGCAGAAAGCGGTGGGTCTCCTTCACAGCGTCAGGCAGCTGGCAGAGCTGGGTGTTATAGTACTTGTCCCAGTTGAGCAACGCAGTCGAGGGTTTTATTCTCACATCTTTGTGCTCCCAAAGCACTCGGGAAAGTACCACCTTATAGTAAATTCAAGGGAGGTGGTTTTGCACCTCCATCTCCAAGGAATAGAGCTCATCCCCCTATCTGGATGACCTTTTGGTTTACAACCAGAGTCACGATCTAATACCAGGTCCCGCGCTCTTTTGGGCCTGACTCTAGAACTCCTGAAGTGGACAGAAGAGAGGATCCCCTCAATCTCAGCAGTGCATATAAAGGGGGTCTGCAATGTTGAAATTTGCCACCCAAACCTTGGTTTCTTCAAGCTAGCGGCTTGGTGATTGAAAGGGAGAGCCTGCGGCAGAGGGGGTGTTCAGAGAGAGTAATTGACACCATGTTACAGAGTAGGAAGCCGGTTACCAGGCGTATTTATGACAAATTCTGGGGAGACTTCTTGCATGGTGTTAGGCGAGGGGGACTTCCCAGCAGGAGATCCCTGCAATCCTGGATTTCCTCCAGGATGGCACGGATCAGGGTCTAGCTACTAAGACTCTCAGGGTCCAGGTGGCAGCCTTGTCCAGTTTTTTTGGACAGGAGACTGGCACCGAACCCAATGATCAAGAGATTTTTGTCGACTAGGGAGAGGATGTCCCCGGTGCAAATAAACCAATTTCCACCATAGGATCTTACCCTAGTCCTCGGAGCCCTGACCAAGGCACCGTTTGAGCCCTTGGCTTGTATCCTGCTTTAATTACTTGCCCTTAAAACAACCTTCCTTCTGGCCATTACAGCAGCAAGGAGGATAGGTAATCTCCAGAGATTATTCTCCGGCACGATTCCCTGTACCTTCTAAAAGTGGCCTCATGGTCCACATGACGCAGGAGATCCTCCTTCCTTCATTTTGTGCCAATCTTCAGAACAAGGAGGAAAGTTAATTTCATTGTTTAGATGTCTGATGGTGTCTGTTAATTTATTTAGAGAGCGCAAAGGATTTTAGAAGGTCCTTCACTTATTAGTTGGTTTTTGCGGCCAGAAGAAGGATCTGCAAGCATCAAAAGCAAGCATAGCAAGGTGGATTAGGCAGACCATTTCTGTGGCCTATGAGTAGGCTGGTAAAGCGGTTCCCATTAGCCTTAAGGCACACTCTACACAGTCTCTGGCGACCTCTTGGGCAGAAAGGGCTGGAGCATCGGTAGAAGTGGAGACGTGGACGTGGAGAAGCCAGAACACTTTTCTGAGGCACTACAGGGTGGAACTGCTGTCACCTCAGGATTTGGCATTCGGTAGAAAGGTTCTACAGGCCGTTGCCCTGCCCTAAGGTAGGCCTGAGCTACTTGCTCTTCTCTCAGAGTGCCGTCCTGGAGAACGACTTGAGAAAATGACCAGTTACACTTACCGATAACTGTGTTTTTGGGAAGTCTTCCAGGACGGCAGGTCTACTTCCCACCCGTTTTTTGTGTGTTGGTGTTGTATGAACATTTAGGGTGGTTCTCACTCTTGTGCACTGGTGTGGGTCAATACTTTTTCACAACTGAGGAGCACAGGGAGGGGCCGGGGTTTTTCCTCCTTCTTTGTGTTTCTTGTCAGGTAGGACCATTTATCTCTCAAGGTGCCGTCCTGGAAGACTTCCCAGAAACACCGTTATCGGTAAGTGTAACCGGTCATTTTCTCCGGAGATAAAACTATAATTCTACCACTTTATAAAACTCTGGTCACATCTGGAGGATTCTGTGGAGTTTTGGTCTCCAGTCCTCGGAAGGGATGTGCTGGAGCTGGAGAGAGTCCAAAGAAAGGCAACTAAATTAATTAGGAGGCTGGAGGACCTCAAATACGAGGAGCGACTACAAGAGCTAAATGTATTCTCACTGGAGAAAAGACACTTAGGAGGAGATATGATAGCTATTTACACATATCTCAGTGGTGATCCCAGCATAGGAAAAAAGCTCTTCAATCTCAGGGGGTGTGAGAGGACACGGGGACACACAATGAGATTGGAGGAGTATCGGTTTAACCGTAAAAGAGGAGCTGCACCTTAAAAAAAAAAATATTAAAAGTCAGCAGCTACAAATACTGCAGCTGCTGACTTTTAATAAATGGACACTTACCTGTTCCAGGGTCCAGCGATGTTGGCAGCAGATGACGAGCAATCGCTCATCTCTCAGCTTCCCCCGCCACCATTCTCTGTCAGGGAATCGGGAAGTGAAGCATCATGGCTTAACTGCCCTGTTCCCTACTGCGCATGCGCAAGAATTGTGGGAAAAATTATAACTTAAAAAAACGAGCCCTGTTATTAATGACTTTTTGACTGTCCACTTTTTAAATCATTATAATTATTATTCACAATTTATATAGCGCCAACAGTTTACACAGCACTTTACAATGTAGAGGGGGACAGCACAATTACAGTACAGTTCAATACAGAAGGTACAGGAGGGCCCGGATCATAGAGCTTACATTCTAAAGGGAGGGGTGGTGGTACAAAAGGTAATAGCTGCAGAGAAGGATTTGATGGGGTTGTTAGGTGGGTGTGGGATAGGCTTCCCTGAATAAGTGAGTTTTCAGGGATCTCCTAAAGATGGACAGGTTAGGAGCTGATCAGATATACTGGGGCTGGGAGTTCCAGAGGATGGGAGAGGCTCTGGAGAAGTCCTGAAGACAAGAATGAGAGGAGGTAACAAGGGAGCTAGAGAGCAGGAGGTCCTGGGAGGAGCGGAGGGGATGATTTGGGCGATATCTGCAGATGAGGTTGGTGATGTAGATGGGGGGAGGGGGTGATGTTGTGAATGGCCTTGTATGTTGTGGTTAGCATTTTGAATTTTATACGGTGGGGGAGGGGAAGCCAGTGAAGGGATTGGCAGAGAGGGGCGGCAGTCACGGATCAGTTAGTGAGGTGTATTAGTCTAGCAGCAGCATTCATAATAGACTGAAGGGGGGAGGAGAACCAGGATAGAGCAGAATCATAGAGGCCAAGGGAGTGGAGTTTGCTGAGGAGGAGCAGCTGGTCAACTGTGTCGAAGGCAGCAGACAGGTCTATGCGTATGGAATAAAGGCTGATATTTACACTCCGTTCCTCCGCACGTCACCTGATCACATGAGAGCTTACTTTCACAGACTCCTGACAGATTTCTGTATGGTAAAGGTCAAATTCACTCTTCAGTTTAGGAGAGGAAGGACACACCCAGGAGCAATGATTTGGTTTGTACAGGAGCCTCATATAGAGGACCCCTCAAATCTCCCCATCCAAATGTCCCTCCATCCAGAGTCTATATGTCCTATGACATCACACTGACCTCACAGCTCCTCCTCCCAATGTCCTTCCACCCAGAGTCTATATGTCCTATGACATCACACTGACCTCACAGCTCCTCCTCCCAATGTCCCTCCATCCAGAGTCTATATGTCCTATGACATCACACTGACCTCACAGCTCCTCCTCCCAATGTCCCTCCATCCAGAGTCTATATGTCCTATGACATCACACTGACCTCACAGCTCCTCCCTCCAACTGGCTTTTTTTTCTGATATTCTTAGGATGTGGGCGGACCCTTGGTATCCTTACTTGCAAAGTGGTAATTTTGATCCTGCATTGTATGTATTGATGTCAGAATACCTGAAACAAACTTTTAACCTGCATAGTGTGTGGGAAAATTCTACATCAGCCTGTAGGTTATGTGTCTGGATGGTGACTGTATCATTGTGTGTGTCAGGTTCCTATAAGGTGTCAGGATGTCACTGTCTATTTCTCCATGGAGGAGTGGGAGTATTTAGAAGGACACAAGGATCTCTACAAGGACGTCATGATGGACAATCAGCCGCCCCTCACATCACCGGGTAAGAGGAGACTTTATTGTAAAGGAGAGAGCAGTACGGAGGCTCCACCTAGATCCCCCATCATCTGATAAACACATAGAAACAATGTATTCAGTCAGTGTGTGTGTTTCCTACAGATGGATCCAGTAATGGGAACCCACCAGAGAGATGTCCCCGTCCTCTGTATTCCCGGGATTCCACACAGGAAGGTCACACCATCCCCCACCATCATCAGGTAGATGAGGAACAATCACTGATAGTATCATTAGGATCTGTACATTATCTGCATTGTTACCATTGATGTCATTTTTATTATATATTCAGAGTGGAAACCTGAGAGATCCTAAAGTTGATGCTCAAGAAGAGTTTAAAATGGCGGATGAGCAGTATAGGGCGATGAAGGAGTTTTTTGAAGGAAACGCGGATCTGTATAAGGATTTCATGATGGGGCCACATAATACCAGGAACCCACCAGAGAGATGTCCCCGTCCTCTGTATTCCCGGGATTCCACACAGGAAGATCACACCATCCCCCACCATCATCAGGTAGATGAGTGACAATTATTGGTAGTTCTGATTTATACACAGCATGATTGTTACAATGAATGTTTTATTATATATTCAGAGTGGAAACCTCGGGGATGATAATATTGATGTTAAAGAAGAGTATAAAGAGGAGGATGAGGAGTATGGAGTGATGGAGGAGTTTTCAGAAGGACACAAGGATATGATGGAGCCACCAAATACCAGGAACCCACCAGAGAGATGTCCCCGTCCTCTGTATTCCCGGGATTCCACACAGGAAGATCACACCATCCCCCACTGTTACCTCAAGGTTGGTGGGACGGAGCTTGTAAAACACAGACTCATGGAGATAATGTGTGGATTTTCTATGTGATGTCACAATAATAAATCTTCTATCTTACAGATGATATTCTCTCTCATTTTCTTGGTTTAGAGTGGAGATCCAATGGATATAGAAATTGAGGTGAAATCAGAAGAAGAAGAGAGGTATGTGAGGGATGATCAGCAGTCTATGGAGGAGGATGGAATAACGGGGACATTTATAGAGGAGGACACTCCTACAGAGATCAGCACAGGTGGGTCATTAACACTAAATACATTCCTCCACCCATACTGCTCACTGATTGGTCCAGAGTAGGGCGGGGGCTGGGTGATATCAGCCTGTAATCCCCTGGTCACTTTCCTGAGCTGTGTTCCCCGTCCTGTATTCCTAGATTTCTCTCCGATAATCTTCCTTCTCTGTGCTGCCGACACAATTTATGTATCTAGACTGGATTTATGGAGATTCTGGGGATCAGCTGGCAGCAAAATGTTCATTTTCCCCATAGATGTTACTAGATCTAGGCACCTGGGGTATGTGATTTGGGTCTTCTGCCCCATACCCGGGTATGACAAGATCTCTGACAGAACAATCCCCCCAGGATTACTTGTTGTGTTGTCTGCTGGCTGTGCCGGGTGGAGGGATATGTCTGTATAGTCTCAGACCCAAGTCACTGAGTGCAGTCTCAGGAGATGGGAGGCAGCGGTGTGGGACCTCTGCAACTTGTCTCATGTAATCATTTCATCTTCCACTGATCACTGAATACCAATATTATGAGTCCTGACCCCTACACTGTATACTTTATATTCTACATTACATACTCCTGACCCCTGCACTATATACTCTATGTTGTACATTACATCATTCTGATACTATATAGTCCTATCTGTTGTATCTTATACAATATGTTGTACATTACATAGTCCTGACTTCTGCTCTCTCCCCTCCCCCCACTGCTATATATACACATAATATGTATTCCATTTTGTTACACCCATTTCCTACCAGCTGGACATTTTATATCGGATGATGTGATTGGAGCACAGACTTTTACATGTTGATAATAATGTGATAACATCCTCAGACTTTGGAACCTTAAACAGAAAGTGATAATGAGGGAGGAGTCAATAACCCAATGATGGGGGTCTTCAGGATCAGTCCAGTCTTCATCTTGGTTGTTCTCCCCCCATCCTCACTCTCTGACCTCTGGTGGGGCTCAGCCCCGCTGTTATTCATGACTAAATCATGGACTAAATAAGGAAGTGCAGGACTTCTTGTGTTGGGAAGATGGCAATGAGTGATAGAGGGGGAGGGGACACTTGTCCTATAATCCCCTCATCACTGTCACTCCTATAAAAGACAGTTCTCGTTGTTTCCTCACTCTCTGACTAAGGTCCATGAATAAAGAAATGATCTGGTAGGAGATCAGAGGACCCATTTACTAGTTACCTTGAGGGGGGAATTGTAAGATCCTCAGAGACAAAGCTGCCTGATGTGGGCGGAGTCCTGGTTTAGGGGAACCAATCAGCTCATGTCTAGTAATAATCTTTGTATTTCTATTTTAGTAGATGGACGGGAGATGAGGAAAACCTCAGAGGATTGTCTCACTTTGTCTCCAGACTGTAAAGTAGAAGATGAGGACATCACACAGTATAGTCCAGGAGAAAACCCGACTCCCTCAAATGTCCATCCGGCACCACACAGTGTAGATGGACCATCGTATTCCTCTTATCCTGAGGAACCTCAGACTGTGAGGGACGGGGCCGTCCTTCCAACAGAGAAGAGCTTTTCCTGTACTGAGTGCAGGAAGTGTTTCCCTTCTAAATCCCATCTTATTGTGCATATAAGATTTCACACAGGAGAGAAGCCGTATTCCTGTCCTGAGTGTGGGAAATGTTTTTCACAGAAGTCCAGTCTTTCCGCACATCAGAGATCTCACACGGGGGAGAAGCCATTTTCCTGTTTTGAGTGTGGGAAATGTTTTTCACGGAATTCCAGTCTTTACACACATCAGAGATCTCACACAGGGGAGAAGCCGTATTCCTGTCCTGAGTGTGGGAAATGTTTTTCACAGACGTCCAATCTTTACACACATCAAAGATCTCACACGGGAGAGAAGCCGTTTTCCTGTCCTGAGTGCGGGAAATGTTTTACACAGACGTCCAGTCTTTACACACATCAGAGATCTCACACGGGGGAGAAGCCATATTCCTGTCCTGAGTGTGGAAAATGTTTTTCAAAAAAGTCCAATCTTTCCACACATCAACGATCTCACACAGGGGAGAAGCCATATTCCTGTCCGGAGTGTGGGAAATGTTTTTCAAAAAAGTCCAATCTTTCCACACATCAGAGATCTCACACGGGAGAGAAGCCGTATTCCTGTCCTGAGTGAGGGAATTGTTCCTCACAGAAGTCCTGTCTTCCTGTACATCGGGGATCCCACACAACCCTCGAGGTGTATTAGTGCCTTGAGTGTGGGAAATGTTTTCTATATCAATGTTGTTGGACATCACAGCTCTCATGCGGGGAAGAAGCACACCCTGATATACACCTCAGATATACTCCATGGCTGATCTTCATCATGGAAGAAACAGTTGATAAGGAGATCAGAGATCACCAAAGACATGGATGAAGTGTTGTAAAAATACAATGGATGGGCGGCTCATACAGGTCTGGTAATGTACTTTTATGTCATGGCTTTCTTCCGGGTCCGCACCCATGCACGCGCACACCCAGAAACCTCCACTGTCATTGGCTGTAGGACAAGTTTGTCAGCAGGTCACAGCCAATGATTTTGCCCCGTACCCTGCTGATCACCTGCAGCCAATGACAAATCACTCCTGTGTTTTATTTTGTAAACACGGGGAGCTATCTTGTGATTTCTTCTCTTCCCGAGTCCTTTTCTGTTCAGGAAGAGAAGAGAACACCACAATGTGAGTATAATCACCACACTTTACACCCACACACCTTAGATTGGCACATTTAACCGCATTGATTGCCCTCATTCACCCTTTGATCACCCCTGTCACCCAACCAGTGCCATTAGTACAGTGTCAGTGTACAGTATTTTTCACCAATCGCTGTATTATGGTCACTTGTTACATCAGATAGTGCCAGGGTCAGCTAGCATTAGATTGTCCGCACACTATCGCACTCACACTATAGAATCCTAATCACCACCATTACTAGTATAGTGTCTGTATGGATCAATATCCTGATCACCGCCATTACTAGTATAGTGTCTGTATGGATCAATATCCTGATCACCGCCATTACTAGTATAGTGTCTGTATGGATCAATATCCTGATCACCGCCATTACTAGTATAGTGGCTGTATGGATCAATATCCTGATCACCACCATTACTAGTATAGTGTCTGTATGGATCAATATCCTGATCACCGCCATTACTAGTATAGTGTCTGTATGGATCAATATCCTGATCACCAACATTACTAGTATAGTGTCTGTATGGATCAATATCCTGATCACCACCATTACTAGTATAGTGTCTGTATGGATCAATATCCTGATCACCGCCATTACTAGTATAGTGTCTGTATGGATCAATATCCTGATCACCGCCATTACTAGTATAGTGTCTGTATGGATCAATATCCTGATCACTGCCATTACTAGTATAGTGTCTGTATGGATCAATATCCTGATCACTGCCATTACTAGTATAGTGTCTGTATGGATCAATATCCTGATCACCATATGATATGAGAAGGGCAACCCAAGGCCAGGTTATGGGTATATGGGGTATCTCAGCCAATGGGCAGGGGTTTTCTTGAATCCCTTGGCCTGCTGGGAGAACCTATATATTTGGGTGGAGTCAAGTGATCAGGGTTCTGTGTCACCTAGGGAGAAAACATTTTCGCAGAAGGGAGTGTAACAAGACTTGTGGCCCCTCATTAAAATGAGAAGAAAAGAGGTTTAACCTTAAACTACATAGAGGGTTCTTTACTGTAGGAGCGGTAAGGATGTGGAATTCCCTTCCACAGGCGGTGGTCTCAGCGGGAGCATCAATAGTTTCAAGAAACTATTAGATAATAACTTGAACAACAGCAACATACAGGATATACAATGTAATACTGACATATAATCACACACATAGGTTGTACTTTTGTCTTTTTTCAACCTCTTCTAATATGTAACTATGTAAGCTAGCTGCTGCCATAACAATGGTATTTAGCGTCAAAGTACCGAGGTACGGGTACAGCAATTTGCGTGAAGTGGTTAAAGGGTAACTCCACTTGCCTGGCAAAAAAAGCAAATAAAAAAAAATAATATAGCGCATATAATTGTGACACTAATCATATTGTAATTGAATGTTATTAAAAATGACCTTTCCTTTTCAATCTGCAGCCAATGTAATGTTCTGAGAATACATTGCAATATGGCTACCTGGAGTTGTTCTGTACACAGAGTGTGTACTGACCACTCCCCAGAAACATCATTTCCTGCTTGTGTGATTGGCTCACCAATTTTCCCAGAAGTCTGCCCTAAGATACAAGTCAGATTTCAGGCATTCCCTGAAACAAAAATTTCATTTTTTGGAGAGATACTTTCAATAGGAACACGTCTAAAGGGATGCAGGCCCAGCAGCTTTCCTCATTAGTGCCCTGCAGCTGCACAGCTGACAGTTAACACACAGGGATTTCTTCAGAATAACAAAAGGTAGGAATCTGCAACAAAGATTGTTATAATCCCTGCAATGTATACAGATAGCCCAGAGGGGAATGTTTTTTTCTCAACAAAAGTGGAGTTACGCTTTAACCATTGTAATTTACTTCGCAGGAACACCAATCAGCTGCAGCACTGATCTGTTTTTTCTGACAGCAGCAGGGTGTTGCTCTCAGAATATAAACATTCTTGCCTGCAGTGCTGCAGGAGGAAAAAAAATGTGTATACTCAAGCATGAGGGGCCTGTGCAGTCAGTGAGTGGATTGCTCCTTTGCTCCAGCATATATATATTTTTTTCACCTTTTTGGTATAGATTTCAGTTAAAAAAAGTGTTTTTTTATTGCGTAAATCTCATATCGTTATTTTGTTTTATTGTTAACCATTGTTTGCTTTAGAGCAGGGGTCTCAAACTCAAATTACCTGAAGGCCACAAGACAAGTATTCATATCCCATTGGGGGCCGCATGCAAACTTAAAAAACAACAGTACTGGTGTCAGCAGACGCATTATTAACCCCCATCACTGGTGTCAACAGATTCATTATTAGCCCCAGCACTGGTGTTAGCGGACGCATTATTAACCCCCATCACTGGTGTCAACAGATTCATTATTAGCCCCAGCACTGGTGTTAGCGGACGCATTATTAACCCCCATCACTGGTGTCAGTGGATGCATTGTTAAACCCCAGCACTGATGTGAGCGGATGCATTATTAAACCCCAGCACTGATGTGAGCGGATGCATTATTAAACCCCATCACTGGTGTCAGCGGATGCATTATTCACCCCCAGCAGTGGTGTTGGTGGACGCATTAATAAACTCTAGCACTGGTGTCAGCGGACGCATTATTAAACCCAGCACTGGTGTCAGTGGACGCATTATTAAACCCAGCACTGTTGTCAGTGAACACATTATTTACCCCCAGCACTGGTGTCAGTGGACGCATTATTATACCCCAGCACTGGTGTCAGCAGATGCATTATTAAGACCCAGCACTGGTGTCAGCGAACGCATTAGTAAACCCCAGCACTGGTGTTAGCAGACACATTATTAACCCCCAGCACTGGTGTCATTGGACACATTATTAACCTCCAGCATCAAGCCGGAGTGTCCCACAAAGAGGGAGCAGGGTGACCAAGAAAATAAAGAACCATGTATCTGCCATATTAGAAATAGTGGCTGATTCATAATGCTGGGACAAATACTGTTAGGAGATGCTGATGTCAATTCCAGCCACCTGTCTCTGCCTGTGTCTGCTATAATGTAAATGAGTCTAGTGTGGCTTCTCTTTCAGCCATTGTTGTCTGGGCTAATTAACCATGCAATTGTATGAAGGAGTTCTGTATTGAGATGTATGATAATGTGTATTGTATAGTTGGTGAGCTAGGAGACGTGAAGTCTGTCCTAAAGGTCATGTCTCTGAGTCACCTAGGCTGTCTAAATGATTAGATAATTAGCTCATGTTAATTAGGTTTCTGGTCAGAGGTTGTACTTTCATCCTGCTGTATATATTTGTGTGAGATCTCAAAATAAAAATTCATTCCTGTTTGAACCTCAATACAGAGCCTCGTCTTGTACTTGGGGGAGAGTTATTCATATGGTTTCTTGTTCGGCTGATTGAAGTGTTCGGTAGCTGCCTTTGGGTTCGGAAATAGAATGTCCTAAATGTCCTAAATGGCTTTAACCCCTTTCATACTCGGGGTGTCGTTACAGAATAATTTAAAATGTTTTCTTAAAAGGCAATGGAAATCCCATAACCATTCCATAAAAGCATTCCCAGCATTAAACTTATATCCACACCTGTACAAAACCCTCCACACACCTACATGTATATAGATATGTATATAGATATACGCATGTGTACAACCAATACTAAAAACCATTAAAACATATATAGACATGTACATATATAAAAATACAAATACAAGCCTATACATGCATGTATGCAGCAACTACTGAAATTAATAAATACAAATACAATAATAGATACTTCTATGAACACATTACCGCCAACCCTCTGTGCATTGAAAAAATGAAACTAAGCTAATTAATGACAATACACCGGAGGAGCAATATTGGAGCTTCCATGTACATAGTAAACATAATTGTTATATCCATACCCAATTAGCAATAAATATACGGTCATTATATTTCATTGTTTCACGGAGAGCCCATTACCCCACTTTAGTCTAATATATTTTATAAAAACAAATCCTGTTAGATAAAAATATTGTTACAAAAAGATTCATTATTCTAAAAATCTATTACATACCTTTAACCTCACTATCGAACTACCCTATCCAAACCTACCATCTACACACATTACTCTTATCCATATCTGCAGCAAAAAGACTCATTGTGCTTATCATCTAGTTCTAAAATTCAATGCGCCCTTCTATCCCCATGGCAACATAGCTCAATGCCATGGGTATGACCAGACTAGGTGTTTGGGCCGAGCCCCTATTGATAATATCTATATCACAGAAAGAGGGGGCCACACGCCCAAACCAGATTAGCGATAAAAGTAAGAGTAAAGGATCACCTTAGCTAAAACACATGTACTAGGGGCCTCTGTGAGTACTACAAGAGTCATACTACATTATGCAGTTCAATTTCCTCATTCAGGCCATGGGGGGCTAAAGTCCCCAAAGTAAAAATCCAAAAAGCCTCTCTTGTGCATAATATCTGATACTTTTTACCACTATCTAAGTCATTTGATATGGCCTCTATTCCAAAAGCTTTGAGGCTGTCTGTATTACTATTATGGACCTCCTTGAAATGTCTTGGTACCAAATATTTGTCTTTTTCTGTTGAAATATTACTTCTGTGCTCATTCATCCTTGTCCTCATTGCCCGTGAAGTCCGACCAACATATGTGAGGCCACAGGCGCACAGGAGGCCATATATGACATATGGGGTGCCACAGTTGATGAACTGCTTGATCTTATAGCCCTTGCCATCAACTCCAACTGCATTCTTTTTTCCTGTGGCACATATGTGCACAATTGCCACAATTACTACTCCCACACATATAACTGTCTTTTTGGTCAAAGATGGTGGTCCAAGGATTGTTGAGCCCCATGGTCCTTATCTTCTTCACTCTACTCGGGGCAATGACACTCCTTAGATCCTTGGGTCTCCTAAAGACTAGATTCGGGTGTCATGATAAACTGGTCTTCAAAACGGGGTCTGATTCAAGAATCTTCCAGTTTTTTTCTGAAGATTTTTTGTAAAATGGTGACTTTGGTGTTAAATCTAGTACAAAACCTTACTTGTGGTTGTTGGTCTCTATCATATTTTGTCAATTTCTCACCCCCTGCACAGACATTGTCATACAGCTGTAGATATTTTTGAAAGGCTTCTTCTATGTGCTCATCTTCATACCCCTTCTCTTTAAGTTTGCTTTTTAGAATCAGGCTTTGTTCTTCATAATAATTTTTTAGCATACAAGTCCGCCTAAGTCTACAAAACTGACCAAAGGGGACATTCATAATCCACCTAGGATGATGATGGCTGCGGGCGTGAAGGTAAGAATTGCCAACACTCGGCTTGAAATTAGTTCTTGAATGGATTACTCCATTATCGTCGGCCCGTAGCTCTAGGTCTAGAAAGACCAAGAACTTTTCATCTACCACATGTGTGAATGAGATTCCGAAGTGATTCCTTGCACAATGTGCAAGAAATCCTTCCAGCTCATCATCTGTACTGTTCCAAATGATAATGACATCATCGATGTACCATGTATGACTAGGTTCCTCCCAAATGGGTTGTTAGCCCAAATATATTTGAGCTCCCAATACCCTATGAATAAATTTGCATAGCTGGGAGTAAACCTAGCCACCATGGCTGTGCACTTCACCTGCCTAAAGAAACTATCCATAAATGAAAAGTATTTGTGGGTCAAGGTAAGCTCGATACACTCGTATATGAATTGGGCTTGTACAGGGATGAACAAATGTGCTTCTGCCAAATAGTACTCTATGGCTCTAAGGCTGAATTCATGCCAAATAGATGTATACAGGGACGCTACATCGATCGATAACCATCTGTATCCTTTCTTCCATGTATACGCAGTTAAAATCTCTGGGGCATGGCCCAAGCCCTTTATGTATGACGGCAGGCTGGTTACCAATCCCTGGAGAAAATGGTCGATGTAACTACCAAGATTGCTGGTCAGACTATCAATTCCTGCAATGATTGGTCTATCTGGAGGCTTCTCCATGTCCTTATGAACCTTCGGTATGTGGTAGAAGTGAGGGACCACTGGAGGTTTTGAATATAGGAATTGGTGCTCGCTTTTAGTCAGGCCTTGATTCAATAGTGTCCTGTCCAACGGCCCTTTAAGCTCATTATTATAGCTACCAGTAGGGTCCCATAGGAGTCCTTTGTATGTGTTGGTATCACCAATCAGCCTAAAGGCTTCCTCCAGATATTGATCCCTATCTTGTATGACCAAGTCTCCACCTTTATCCGCTTTTCTAATTACAATTTCTGAATTCTTTCTCAGGCTGCTCAGAGGGCCCTCCATACCTACTTCATGTCCCTTTTTATATTTGTAACCTTTGTCACCACACATCTTCCTAAACTCTTCCATCACAACCTCATAAAAAGTGGGTATGAAGTTTCCCTTATTCCAGTGCAGGTAGAAGCTTGATTTCGGTCTAAAATTCGTATTGATAATCTCTCCCTCCAATGTCAAGAAGGGGGGGGTCTCATCAACAAATTCTTGGCCTCCTTCTGTATATAATTCCTCCAAAATCTTCAGCATTATTATTTATTATATTATATTATTTATTCTGCATCGCAAAAAAATGGCCTGGTCATGAAGAGGGTAAATCTTCCCGAGGTGAAGTGGTTTAACAAAAACATTAAAGTTACACCAAAGCACATAAAATTCCCCCCCAAAAAAATGTTGAGGCCCCCCCACCTCCACATATACACACGTATGAATGTAAACACAAGTGTGGGGGCGCCTACACTTGAAAACATTTATTGCGATACATATGTTACATATCGCCGCACACACCGGAACGAGAGCGATAATTCTATCACCAGACCTCCTCCATAACACTAAACTGATGACCTATAGGGGGCTTTTGAACCATCCCCTATAGAAAATATAGGGTACAGAAATTTGTCACCATTCAGGGGCCACACAAATTTAAGGTGTGACATGTTGAGTATCTATTTACTTGGTGCAACCTCATCTTTTATATTTTACCAAAATTGGGTAATTCCTTGCATTCCTTTGCCCTAGAATTAACTTTAGTGTATTTGTGGTAATATCGTGTGACATAAAAAATTGGAACTTACCACTATTTTATTCTCTAGGGTGTCTGCTTTCTGAAAATATATCATGTTTTGGGGTTTTTTATGTAATCTTCAGGCCTACAATGATTTTTTAAACGTGTGCAGAAAATGAAAAAGATAAAAAAAAAAGACTCTGGTAGTGAAAGGGTTAAAGTTGATTAAAAAATAAAAAAATCTGTGGAGGTCACATGACTCCTGTGGAGGGCGGAGCTCCAGTCTGCAGCCAGATACCATCAGGAAATGACAATGTGACCGGAAACATTGTTTCTAATGTCTATTGAATGTTTGTTACATTAAAGTTCATTAAACAAACAATAAAAATGTAGGTTTCCTGTCAAATGTGGAGCTCCACTCTTGGAAGACAGGAAGTCTCTATTGAAGACAGGAAGTGATGTCAGGTACAGACAGGAAGTGATGTCTGTACAGACAGGAAGTTCCGGGTGAGAGGTGAGTCGGGAGGAAATAGAGAGAAGACGTTGTTGGAAGACGTAGCAGAGGAGGTAATAAGATCTTATTTTCTATTTACACCCAGTAACCCCCCGTCATGTCCGTCCTCTTCCTCCATAGTCACTGTGATGTCTTTTATCTCCAGCAGATGATGATACACACATATATAGTGTGGAAATGTAGATTAACCCCTTCAGGGGGGATCAGTTGATGATGAATAGTGATGGGCTCCGGTGTGTTGGAAATCCCACATTCCCGATCCTGCCAGGAAGCCGACACTGCACAGCGCTAATCACAGACAGTGAGACATTTCCTGGTCCTCAGCTGTACAGATCAGGAAATGTCTCATATCTTCCTTCCAAAGCTGGCCATACATGGTTCAGTTTTATCGTTCATCCAGCGGGATGAGAGGAAAAATCTGAAGTGATTCCCCCATCCACACATTGGAGGGGGATGGGGGAATCCTCCCCGCTGCACTATTGTATTCTGACAATGGGGGGCGATCCTCCGCTCTCAGAATACACAGATCAGCGATGAAGCTATTGGCTGCAGCCGCTGATGGAGTGACTTTTATCCGGCAGTGACCACACATGGATGGAAATGTGACCGATCCCTGCTGAACCAGCTGAATTTCCATGTCTCTATGTTCACCATAAGTGACTTCCTCCCCTCCCCCTAATCTCCTTCATTATGTAAGTCATGCTGAGATCATCTCCCATTGGCTGAGCAATATTCTCATTTGTCTCTGAGCTCCTTCTTGCTATTCCTCGTCCTGCCTGTTGTTTCCTTGGATTGATTTTCTGTGTAGTGACCCCGGCTTCATCTCTTGGATGCGCTCGTCTGTTGCTTGTCCTGACCTTTATCCTGATTCCTGGATCTCCTCCTCATCTCTCCTCCATATCCAGAGTCTATATGTCCTATGACATCACACTGACTTCACAGCTTCTCCTAGCAATGTCCCTCCACCCAGCTCTTTTTTTTCTGATGCTCTTAGGATGTGGGTGGACCCTTGGCATCCTCACTAGCAAACTAGGACTGTTGGTCCTGCATTTTATGTAATGACATCAGAATACCTGCAACAAGGATTTAACCTGCATAGTGTGGGGGTCCTGTGTGGGTAAATTATATCTCAGTCTGAAGTGGGGCTTTAATAAAATGGAGACCTGAATGGTTTCTATTTGTGTTCAGATCTAGAGTTTTCCTCCTGTGAAGTCTGGAGATCATATGACCATCACATTGCCTCCACCTCCCTCCCTGATAGAATAGAGAAATACAAAGAAGATTCTAGAAGTCACCAGAGAGATGATGGAGGAGAGGTGAGGAGGATTCTGGGAATTCTGGGACATTATCCAGGAACAGACAAGGGATGTGTCTGGATGGTGACTGTATCATTGTGTGTGTCAGGTTCCTATAAGGTGTCAGGATGTCACTGTCTATTTCTCCATGGAGGAGTGGGAGTATTTAGAAGGACACAAGGATCTCTACAAGGACGTCATGATGGACAATCAGCCGCCCCTCACATCACCGGGTAAGAGGAGACTTTATTGTAAAGGAGAGAGCAGTACGGAGGCTCCACCTAGATCCCCCATACATAATTAGGAGGCTGGAGGACCTCAAATACGAGGAGCGACTACAAGAGCTAAATGTATTCTCACTGGAGAAAAGACACTTAGGAGGAGATATGATATCTATTTACACATATCTCAGTGGTGATCCCAGCATAGGAGAAAAGCTCTTCAATCTCAGGGGGTGTGAGAGGACACGGGGACACACAATGAGATTGGAGGAGTATCGGTTTAACCGTAAAAGAGGAGCTGCACCTTAAAAAAAAAAATATTAAAAGTCAGCAGCTACAAATACTGCAGCTGCTGACTTTTAATAAATGGACACTTACCTGTTCCAGGGTCCAGCGATGTTGGCAGCAGATGACGAGCAATCGCTCATCTCTCAGCTTCCCCCGCCACCATTCTCTGTCAGGGAATCGGGAAGTGAAGCATCATGGCTTAACTGCCCTGTTCCCTACTGCGCATGCGCAAGAATTGTGGGAAAAATTATAACTTAAAAAAACGAGCCCTGTTATTAATGACTTTTTGACTGTCCACTTTTTAAATTATTATAATTATTATTCACAATTTATATAGCGCCAACAGTTTACACAGCACTTTACAATGTAGAGGGGGACAGCACAATTACAGTACAGTTCAATACAGAAGGTACAGGAGGGCCCGGCTCATAGAGCTTACATTCTAAAGGGAGGGGGTGGTGGTACAAAAGGTAATAGCTGCAGAGAAGGATTTGATGGGGTTGTTAGGTGGGTGTGGGATAGGCTTCCCTGAATAAGTGAGTTTTCAGGGATCTCCTAAAGATGGACAGGTTAGGAGCTGATCAGATATACTGGGGCTGGGAGTTCCAGAGGATGGGAGAGGCTCTGGAGAAGTCCTGAAGACAAGAATGAGAGGAGGTAACAAGGGAGCTAGAGAGCAGGAGGTCCTGGGAGGAGCGGAGGGGATGATTTGGGCGATATCTGCAGATGAGGTTGGTGATGTAGATGGGGGGAGGGGGTGATGTTGTGAATGGCCTTGTATGTTGTGGTTAGCATTTTGAATTTTATACGGTGGGGGAGGGGAAGCCAGTGAAGGGATTGGCAGAGAGGGGCGGCAGTCACGGATCAGTTAGTGAGGTGTATTAGTCTAGCAGCAGCATTCATAATAGACTGAAGGGGGGAGGAGAACCAGGATAGAGCAGAATCATAGAGGCCAAGGGAGTGGAGTTTGCTGAGGAGGAGCAGCTGGTCAACTGTGTCGAAGGCAGCAGACAGGTCTATGCGTATGGAATAAAGGCTGATATTTACACTCCGTTCCTCCGCACGTCACCTGATCACATGAGAGCTTACTTTCACAGACTCCTGACAGATTTCTGTATGGTAAAGGTCAAATTCACTCTTCAGTTTAGGAGAGGAAGGACACACCCAGGAGCAATGATTTGGTTTGTACAGGAGCCTCATATAGAGGACCCCTCAAATCTCCCCATCCAAATGTCCCTCCATCCAGAGTCTATATGTCCTATGACATCACACTGACCTCACAGCTCCTCCTCCCAATGTCCTTCCACCCAGAGTCTATATGTCCTATGACATCACACTGACCTCACAGCTCCTCCTCCCAATGTCCCTCCACCCAGAGTCTATATGTCCTATGACATCACACTGACCTCACAGCTCCTCCTCCCAATGTCCCTCCATCCAGAGTCTATATGTCCTATGACATCACACTGACCTCACAGCTCCTCCCTCCAACTGGCTTTTTTTTCTGATATTCTTAGGATGTGGGCGGACCCTTGGTATCCTTACTTGCAAAGTGGTAATTTTGATCCTGCATTGTATGTATTGATGTCAGAATACCTGAAACAAACTTTTAACCTGCATAGTGTGTGGGAAAATTCTACATCAGCCTGTAGGTTATGTGTCTGGATGGTGACTGTATCATTGTGTGTGTCAGGTTCCTATAAGGTGTCAGGATGTCACTGTCTATTTCTCCATGGAGGAGTGGGAGTATTTAGAAGGACACAAGGATCTCTACAAGGACGTCATGATGAACAATCAGCCGCCCCTCACATCACCGGGTAAGAGGAGACTTTATTGTAAAGGAGAGAGCAGTACGGAGGCTCCACCTAGATCCCCCATCATCTGATAAACACATAGAAACAATGTATTCAGTCAGTGTGTGTGTTTCCTACAGATGGATCCAGTAATGGGAACCCACCAGAGAGATGTCCCCGTCCTCTGTATTCCCGGGATTCCACACAGGAAGGTCACACCATCCCCCACCATCATCAGGTAGATGAGGAACAATCACTGATAGTATCATTAGGATCTGTACATTATCTGCATTGTTACCATTGATGTCATTTTTATTATATATTCAGAGTGGAAACCTGAGAGATTCTAAAGTTGAAGTTAAAGAAGAGATAAAAGAGGAGGATGATGAGGATGGGGTGATGGAGGAGTCCCTTAAAGAACACAAAGATCTGTACCAGGACACCATGGTGGAGTCATCCAGCTACAGAAACCCACCAGAGAGATGTCCCCGTCCTCTGTATTCCTGGGATTCCACACAGGAAGATCACACCATCCCCCACTGTTACAAGGTTGGTGGGATGGAGCATCTAGAACATGGACTCCTAGAGATGATGTGTGGATTTTCTATGTGATGTCAGAATAATAAATCTTCTATCTTACAGATGATTTTCTCTCTCATTTTCTTGGTTTAAAGTGGAGATCCAATGGATATAGAATTTGAGGTGAAATCAGAAGAAGAAGAGAGGTATGTGAGGGATGATCAGCAGTCTATGGAGGAGGATGGAATAACGGGGACATTTATAGAGGAGGACACTCCTACAGAGATCAGCACAGGTGGGTCATTAACACCAAATACATTCCTCCACCCATACTGCTCACTGATTGGTCCAGAGTAGGACGGGGGCTGGGTGATATCAGCCTGTAATCCCCTGGTCACTTTCCTGAGCTGTGTTCCCCGTCCTGTATTCCTGGATTTCTCTCCGATAATCTTCCTTCTCTGTGCTGCTGACACAATTTATGTATCTAGACTGGATTTATGGAGATTCTGGGGATCAGCTGGCAGCAAAATGTTCATTTTCCCCATAGATGTTACTAGATCTAGGCGCCTGGGGTATGTGATTTGGGTCTTCTGCCCCATACCCGGGTATGACAAGATCTCTGACAGAACAATCCCCCCAGGATTACTTGTTGTGTTGTCTGCTGGCTGTGCCGGGTGGAGGGATATGTCTGTATAGTCTCAGACCCAAGTCACTGAGTGCAGTCTCAGGAGATGGGAGGCAGCGGTGTGGGACCTCTGCAACTCTTCTCATGTAATCATTTCATCTTCCACTGATTACTGAATACCAATATTATGAGTCCTGACCCTTACACTGTATACTTTATATTCTACATTACATACTCCTGACCCCTGCACTATATACTCTATGTTGTACATTACATCATTTTGATACTATATAGTCCTATCTGTTGTATCTTATAAAATATGTTGTACATTACATAGTCCTGACTTCTGCTCTCTCCCCTCCCCCCACTGCTATATATACACATAATATGTATTCTCTTTTGTTACACCCATTTCCTACCAGCTGGACATTTTATATCTGATGATGTGATTGGAGCACAGCAGCAACCAATCAGCTGATGTCTAGTAATAATCTTTGTATTTCTATTTTAGTAGATGGACGGGAGATGAGGAAAACCTCAGAGGATTGTCTCACTTTGTCTCCAGACTGTAAAGTAGAAGATGAGGACATCACACAGTATAGTCCAGGAGAAAACCCGACTACCTCAAATGTCCATCCGGCACCACACAGTGTAGATGGACCATCGTATTCCTCTTATCCTGAGGAACCTCAGACTGTGCGGGATGGTGCCGTCCTTCCAACAGAGAAGAGCTTTTCCTGTACTGAGTGCGGGAAGTGTTTCCCTTCTAAATACCATCTTAATGTGCATAAAAGATCTCACACGGGGGAGAAGCCGTATTCCTGTCCTGAGTGTGCGAAATGTTTTTCAGTGAAGTCCCATCTTTCCACACATCAGAGATCTCACACGGGGGAGAAGCCATATTCCTGTTCTGAGTGTGGGAAATGTTTTTCACAGAAGTCCCATCTTTCCACACATCAAAGATCTCACACAGGGGAGAAGCCGTATTCCTGTTCTGAGTGCGGGAAATGTTTTTCAGAGAAGTCCACTCTTTCCGCACATCAGAGATCTCACACGGGGGAGAAGCCGTATTCCTGTCCTGAGTGCGGGAAATGTTTTTCAGAGAAGTCCACTCTTTCCGCACATCAGAGATCTCACACAGGGGAGAAGCCGTATTCCTGTCCTGAGTGCGGAAAATGTTTTTCAGAGAAGTCCAGTCTTTCCGCACATCAGAGATCTCACACGGGGGAGAAGCCACATTCCTGTCCTGAGTGTGGGAAATGTTTTTCAGAGAAGTCCTATCTTTCCACACATAAGAGATCTCACACAGGGGAGAAGCCGTTTTCCTGTCCTGAGTGCGGGAAATGTTTTACACAGACGTCCAGTCTTTACACACATCAGAGATCTCACACGGGGGAGAAGCCACATTCCTGTCCTGAGTGCGGGAAATGTTTTTCAGTGAAGTCTCGTCTTTCCACACATCAGAGATCTCACACGGGGGAGAAGCCATATTCCTGTCCTGAGTGTGGGAAATGTTTTTCAGAAAAGTCCGTTCTTAACAAGCATCAGAGATCTCACACAGGGGAGAAGCCGTATTCCTGTCCTGAGTGCGGGAAATGCTTTTCACAGAAGCCCCATCTTTCCAGACATCAGATCTCACACGGGGGAGAAGCCGTATTCCTGTCCTGAGTGTGGGAAATGTTTTTCAGAAAAGTCTGTTCTTAACAAGCATCAGAGATCTCACACGGGGGAGAAGCCGTATTCCTGTCCTGAGTGAGGGAATTGTTCCTGACTGAAGTCCTTTCTTCCTGTACATCAGAGATCCCACACAACCCTTGAGGTGTATTAGTGCCTTGAGTGCGGGAAATGTCTTCTATATGAATGTTGCTGGACATCACATCTCTCATGTGGGGAAGAAGCACACCCTGATATACACCTCAGATATACTCCATGGCTGATCTTCATCATATAAGAAACAGTTGATAAGGAGATCAGAGATCACCAAAGACATGGATGAAGTGTTGTACCGTGTCGGCCATTGATAGCAGGAGAAAAATAAAAATAGAGTCATTACCTCTCATTTTGTAGCTTTTGGAAATATTTTAAAAAAATAGTTAAATGAATGTTATTACATAATTACATAGTTAGCAATGTTGAACCAGTCCATCCAGTTCATCCTGAGTGTGTACAATTGTCCCTATCCCTGTACATCGCACACTCACATTGGTCCCGACCCTCAAGGAGCCACAATCCGAGGTCCCCATTCATATACTGGGGACAATTTTGGACAGAAGCCAATTAACCTGCCTGCATGTCGCACTCATTCCTCCCGCTGTGAGGTCATTTCTTTGTAATTCTAAAAACATTTTATTAGAAAAGAGTGCAGTTGTTGTGACATTTATAAAGGAAATGTTACCAAAGCAGCACACAGACCCCCCTGAGGTTCTTCTGTGTATTTGGGGGTCTTTGGAGGGTCTGTGTGCTGCTTAAAAAAATAATCCAGCAATGAAATGTCATTTTCTGTAAATTTAAACCAATTTATTTTTTCTTTGGAAAATGTCACGAGGGGGAGAAGGCGGAGCTTAGCCGAGAGGTAATGCTGGCTTAGAGCTCCATTCTCAGCAGGACAACAGAGCCATATAACGGCGGAGGTAACTTGACCCTCCGCATATATATCATACCAAACGGTAGATAAATATCCCTACCTTACATTGGTGACATTTGGGGGGGTCAGAGGAGACTCATGAGGTAGAAAATTAACAAGAAAGCGCCGCCTCACACACACAGCAGTATGGCACTGCAACCCTCCCCCTCTGAGGGGAGGCACAGTGAGGAGAACAAACAGACGGCCCCTTCTGCTGCTTTACATAAAGATGTTCTATCATTAAAAGCACATAGTCTCTCTAACCAAATACCTGAGAAAAATATGTCAGTTCTGGAGAATTTAGAACTTTCCACACAAAAAGACTTATCCCCTCCTGTAACGCTGAAACAAATAGAAAATCTGCTTCAAAAAATCACTAAAAACCACTGCAGATATCATCACCACAAACCTTACCAAAGAAATTAGAATACTTGGTCAGCGTACATCAGCACTGGAAATTAGAGCAGACGATCTGGAAAATTATACATCTAATATTGCCTCAGAAATTGATTTTCTTAAAGAGGAAAATGACATATTACAATCCAAATTGGAGGATTTCGAAAATCGTGCAAGACACTCCAATATACGTATTAGAGGAATACCCGAATCTGTGACTGATTTAAACGGTGCTATTACTGCACTTTTTCAAGAATTACAACCAGCTATCCCACTAGAGCGTCTTGAAATGGACCGGGTTCATAGAGCCCTAGCAACAAAGATGGTCCTCCCCGTGACATTATCGCAAAATTGCATTTCTACCGCACTAAGGAACTACTGCTAAATACAGCTAGAAATAAAGATCCCCTCATTTTCCAGGGTCATAAATATCAATTATTCACAGACCTCTCACAGATTACAGTCAACAAAAGAAGAACCCTGAAACCACTACTGCAAATATTACAGCGAAATGACATAATCTACCAATGGGGCTTTCCTTTCTCAGTGCGTTTTACTTTCCAAAGTCACAAATATATGTGCCGAACAGCTAAGGACCTGCAAACTACTTTACAGAAACTAGGGAGGATAAACACATCAAGAGATGCTGCGGACACTCGCCAAAAATCATCCTCATATGCTGATACTCCCTCCTCTGCTTCCAGAAGAGAAGAAGACTACAATCCACAGAAAAGAAGTCGCATACAATCTCCACCTCCAGATCTGGCTGACACTATGGACTGATAAACACCTGTACTGAGGCTACTATCTTGCCTTTTCAACAGAATGGCTACTGCCGAGTTTTTTCTCTGACTTCCAATCAATATTTTTATCATAATCTTATTTAAGAAATGTTCCTAATAATTTAGGCACCTTATTATAACTTTTTTTTCTCTCTCTTCTCTTCTTTGTCTCTGAGGTTGCCTTAATCTTACATTTTTATTTTTTGCTTGAAAAATTAAATTATATGATTGGCTCTTGATGTCCTGCGGGGAAGTTCCTTGCACCCTCTCTTGCTACCCTCAGCAGCTCGGTGTACAACGGGCAGTTGACAGTGGCTCATGTACCCTTGGAAGGAGAGATTTTCTCCTCCCAACGGACACATTATGAACATAGATATGTTAAGATATATTTCAATATTGTATATTAATTGTATTTTCTTTTTCAGTCATTATCTTCTTTCCCTCCACCCCTATACTCTGGAGACAAATAATTTCTTATATGACACACGTTCTAACATAAACACCAACACATGTTTACTTTTCCCAACTCCATGGCCCCATTAAACATCATATCATTAAATACTCAGGGACTAAACATTCCACACAAACGCACTAAAGCCTTCCGCACATTTTCATCCAAGAAAGCACATATAGTTTGCCTCCAAGAGACTCATTTTGCGTCACAATCCACTCCCAAATTTTTCAGTAAAGACTACCCCCAAGTATACACAGCTTCGGCCTCCTCTAAAAAACGAGGCGTGCTTATAGCTTTCCATCACAATACACCATTTTTACTAATGAAGGAAATCAAGGATCCAGAAGGTCGTTACTTGATTCTTAAAGGACACCTACTTGATACCGCTATCACCATTACATCATACTACGCTCCTAACAAAAATCCTATTTCTTTTCTTTCTCATTTATTTCAAACTATAGAACACCACAAAATAGGTACTACAATTCTTTGTGGAGATTCTAATCAGACCATATTCCCATTTTTGGATAAATCACCAATCCCACAGTCACATACAGCAGACAAACAACTCTTATCAAAAATAATTACAAAACATAACCTAGTAGATACTTGGAGAGAATTGAATCCAACCAAGAGACAATACACACATTACTCATTCCCTCATCACTCATTCTCTAGGATAGACCATATATTTATGTCCATAGGGCTAATTCCAGAAATAATATCTACAAAAATTATTCCCATCCCATGGTCCGACCATAGTGCAGGTTACATTACTGTTGCCTCTATAATTCCAAAAAAAAAAGATCCAACATGGATATTAAGAGATTTCCTACTCAAAAATCCAGCTCATAAAAATAATATTGAAATTGTGCTCAAAGATTATATAAAATATAACTCCACACCTGACGTCTCTCCGACTACATTATGGGAAGCACACAAACCTGTTCTCCGTGGCATATGTCTACAGCAAGCAAACATATTCAACAGAGAGCGGAAAATCCTTTGTCAGACTTTAGAAACAAATTTCAATAAATGTCACACAGCATTCCAAAATAACCCTTCTTCTTTATCTAAAATAAATCTTGACAAAGCTAAATTGGAATTTGATCTATTCCTTACTGAAGCAGCGGATAAAACCATCAAGAGATCACAACACAATTTCTATATCAATGCGAATAAACCTCACACACTATTAGCCAGGGCATTAAAATCCTGCCAGAACCCAACGAAACCGATACGTCTGAAAATCTCTAGGGGGGTATACACAAATAATCCTTTAAAAATATTACAAAAGTTCAAAACACAATTAAAAAATGTATACTCTTCTAATAATGAGTTGGACCCTTCTAGAGCAAATGATTTTTTCTCTCATATATCTCTACCGACACTATCTAAAACACAAATGGAAATGATGGAGGAACCAGTGTCAATTATAGAGGTATCTGAAGTTATCAAAAATCTGAAACTAAATAAAAGGCCAGGTCCTGATGGTTTTTCTGCGCTGTATTACAAAACGTTTGTAGACACCCTATCTCCAGTCTTGACAAACACTTTTAATTCCCTTTTGGAAGGTCATTCTTTTAGAAGAGAAACCCTAACTGCAATTATCTGTATGCTCCCTAAACCTCACACAGACAATTCAATATGGTCTAATTATCGCCCTATTTCGTTATTAAATTTGGACATAAAAATTTTAGCCAAAATTCTAGCTAACAGATTAACCACTTCAGATCCGCGCTATTGCCAAATGACGGCAACAGCGCGGACCTACATTTCCGGGACTACGTCTATTGACGTCGTCCCGGATACGAGCGGCCTGCGCACCCCCTGAGGGGCGCGCGCGGCGCGCTCTGTGATCGGCGAGTCCGTGAGACTCGCCTGATCACCGATCCGTGCAAGGGGTCGATCCCGACCCCTTATCACGTGATCAGCTGTCAGCCAATGACAGCTGATCATGTGATAGAACGGAGCCGGTAATCGGCTATTATTCCTCCTCGCGCTGACAGCGCGAGGAGAGAAAAAAAAAGCCGATCACCGGCGGCCGTGATCGGGACATCAGTCCCGATCACGGCCAGCAATACAGCTGACCACCTGCCCCCTGCCAGTGCCCACCTGCCCACCGCCGTGCCATCCTGAATAAAAGTAAGTGCCCCCCATCAGTGCCCATAGTGCCTACAGTGCCACCCACAGTGCCACCAACAGTGCCACCCACAGTGCCCACAATCTGCCTCAAAGGTGCTGCGACCCAGTGCCGCCCAGCAGTGCCGCCCAGCAGTGCCGCCCATCAGTGCCACCTATCAGAGCCACCTATCAGTGCCACCTATCAGTGCCTATCAGTCCCGTCTATCAGTGGTACCTATCAGTGCCCATCCGTGCCACCCATCCGTGCCACCCATCCATGCCATCTTATCTGTGCCCATCTTTGCCCATCAGTGCCGCCTTATCTGTGCCCATCGGTGCCGCCTTATCTGTGCCTATTAGTGCCGCCTTAACTATGCCTATCAGTGCCCACCAGTGCAGCCCATCAGTGCCCACCAATGCAGCCCATCAGTGCCCACCAATGCAGCCATCAGTGCCGCCTAATCAGCGCACTTCAATGAAGGAGAAAAATGACCCGTTTGCAAAATTTTATAACAAACTATTAAAACATGATTTATTTTTTTTATTTTTTTGCATCTTTTTTTGTTTGTTTAGCAAAAAATAAAACTCCGAGCTGTAACTAAATACCACCAAAAGAAAGCTCTATTTGTGGGAAAAAAATGATAAAAATTTCATTTGGGTACAGTGTTGAATGCCCGCGCAATTGTCATTCAAAGTGCATCAGCGCTGAAAGCTGAAAATTGGTCTGGGACTGAGGGGGGTTTAAGTGCCCAGTAAGCAAGTGGTTAAATACTATTATAGGCAATCTAATACATCGTGATCAAGTGGGCTTCATTCCATTACGTCAAGCAGGCGATAATATTAGACGTGCAACACTCCTGTCACATGCCGCTAAAAAAAGACGTATTCCCACTTGTTTTCTTTCTTTAGATATTATGAAAGCTTTTGACACAGTATCTTGGTCATATATGAACTATACCCTTTCCAAATGGGGATTCAGCCCTCATTTTTTACGATGGATCTCTAGTTTGTATCAAGATCCCAAAGCTTATATCAGATATGCAGGGTACAAAATCGGACGAGTTTAATATACTGAGGGGGACCCGTCAAGGATGTCCACTTTCGCCATTATTATTTGCTTTACTCATTGAACCTTTAGCACAAAGAATTAGGATGGAACCCACTATAACAGGTATTGAAATGGGTGGCTTTCATCATAAGCTCTGTTTTTATTCGCAGAAGATATTCTCCTTTTTCTATTTTCTCCACATGTTTCGGCCCCAAATCTTATGGTTGTACTACAAGAATTCCCATTTATTTCGGGCCTTAAGGTCAATATTTAAAAATCTTCAGAATTAAACATTTCACTTGTCGAGAAAGATAAACAATCTTTACAAAATTCACTACCCTTTAAGTGGGTAGATCATAGCCTCCCATATCTGGGTGTGCAGTTTACTCCTAACCCCTCCGATTTATTTGCAGCTAATTACCCAGCTCTATTAAAAAATATTACAAGGTCGTTATCTAATTGGTCATCAATGCCGATATCATGGTTTGGGAAAATCAATATCATAAAAATGTCTGTTCTTCCGAAATTTTTATATTTATTCAGAAGTCTCCCGATTCATATTCCTGCATATTTTCTTAGGCTGATTCAACAAAAAGTAACAAAAATTACATGGGGGAAAATAAAACCCAGACTTCACAAAAAAACACTTGTTCTCCCCAAAGCTTTGGGTGGTTTGGGATTTCCAGACTTTAACATATATTATAAGGCAGCTCAATTATCTCAATTAACAAAATATCACTCTTCTACAGAGATTCCTTTATGGGTCCTCATTGAAGCTGTAGACTGTGATCCTCTTCCTATAAACAATATATTATGGTTACAACCTGCGGATCGTAAGTCTATAAATAACCCCTTTTCTAAGCACTCTCTATCTATATGGGAAAGGTATAGAAATTCACATGGTCTGCAATCTCCACAAAATCCTCTATTATCTTTTCACAAGAATCCGACTTTTTACCCAGCCTGGAAATATCCCAAAACCTTTAAAGCTTGGTCTAAGGCTGGTATCACTTGTCTATATAATTTAACTTCAACTACATCAATAAAATCTTTTACAGATCTACGTGAATTTAATAAGCTTCCACAATCAGAAATATTCAGATATCTCCAAATCAAAGATTTTTATACTCCTCTTCTCAATTTAAATGTAAACTTACATAATATTTCTCAATTTGAAAGATTTTGTCTCAAGGAACCACACGCTAAAAGTCGTATTACATAATTGTATACACAATTGATATCTAATTCTAATACTGTTATACCTAAATATGTGGCCAAGTGGGAAAAAGATTTGGATTGCACGATCGATTCTAGGTCTTGGTCCAACATATGGTCTTTCACAAAATCTTCCTCTATAAATATATTGGCGTCTGAATCATCATATAAAGTTCTCACACGCTGGTATTTGGTTCCTGCGAGAATCGCCAAATTCTCAACAGACAACACTGGCCTCTGCTTTCGTGGCTGTCCAGAAAAAGGTACCTATATACATACCTGGTGGCATTGCCCAATTGTACAATAATTTTGGAAAAAGATCTTTCTGATAATTACAAAATTTTTTGATCGTCCAATTTTTCCAGACCCAATTATAGCTCTCCTTAATTTAAAGCCAGCTTTTCTGAATCAGAAACAATTTGAATTAATTCTTACACTCCTGATAGACGCAAAGCAGCCAATGCATGGAAAACAGACGTGGTGAATATTGTAGAAACCAAACGTAGAATGAATCAATCTTTCATCCATGCTAAAATGGACGCTATAGATAAAAACCAGATGACAAAGTTTGATATCATATGGAAACCCTGGATTAAATATTATACGTCAGATAATATTGATAACCGAGTTTTATTGTTATGGTGATTAAGATTTTTTATAGAATTACAACATTAGCTGATATATAAAACCTCCTCCGGAGAATTATTCCCTCTCCTTCCCCTCCTATATACCTTTTATGTTCTTCCCTTACTATATAATGCTTACTATAAACATACTTTAGAAGTTATGGTCAAAACTTTAAAATCATATATTTTCTTTTAAGCCCCATACACACTATCAGTTTTTCTGCTGAGTTTTTCCTTCAGATTTACCAAAACCATATAATATGAGGTTGAGGTCAAACCTGAGGAGTACTACATGGTTTTGGTAAACCTGATGGAAAAACTCAGCAGAAAAACTGATAGTGTGTATGGGGCATTAGACATATTTATATTTTCTTGGGATTAAAATGTTTAAAACTCAGCTATAAGAATGTTTTCAAATTCTAAAATATATAAGGCCATTTATTGTCATTCCCAGGAGAATATCTTGAAATTCTTCTTTGCTTTGTATGTTCAATATGTCTTTTTATTTCTGGTATCAAATAATTTGTCTTATATTCTGTACATGCAATTTATTTTAACGTAAAATAAAAACTTTTGAATGAGGAAAACGCTGTGACAGGACAACACTACAGCATGAAAAATGCTATGGCAAGGAAAAAAAAACGCTACACCAAGGAAAACACTACGGCAGGCAAAACGCTACAACAGGGAAATACAATGAAGTGAAAAGCTACGACAGGAAAAACCTATGAAATGCAACAACAGGAAAATGCTGCGACAGGAAAACTACGAATGCTACGAAAGAAAAGCTCTGATGGAACACCCTAGTGACAGACCCGCTGTAAAAGACACACATTGACGACAGACCTGTTTATGACAGAACACGCTGCTGACAGAAGCGCTACAACAGGTCACGCTGCTTAACTGACCTGTTGACAGAACACGCTAATGACAGAGCAAACCGTTGCGACAGAAACACATAAATGACAGAACAACCACTGTGACAGAACACGGAAATGACAGAAGCCGCTAAAGACAGAACCCGCTAATGACAGAAAAATGACATGAGGCATGAAACATAAATGACCATGGCAGTGGAGCTACCCGATTGAACCATCCCCCACCTCCTCGGCTGCCCCCCTCTTCCCCTAGATCTGTGACCCCAAGTAGCCAGAATTGTCAAGCAAGTCTCGACCAACTTGCTCTCCAGGCTCACAGAGCCATGCCATGACACATAAAGCAACATGTAAACACTAGTAACAGAGAATACCGGCATTCCCTGCTGCGATGCAAACAACCACCCCCCCCATCTGTTCCCAGACAACAGCTACACCCACATACCTCTGATCACTGGGAGTACCATACCCCTCAGTGTGTATGGCTCTCAGACTTGCACGAGGTATATGTGTATATATATATATATATATATATATATATATATATATATATACCTAGCCTCCTCAATGACCGCCTGACCACTGATGAGTGGGGGGACGCCCCACATGAACCCAGATGAGCGGGAGGGAGGACAGACGCCCCCCCTCCCAACGTGAGCCCGGGAGAAGAGGGTGGGCAACCCCCACAAAGCCAGAACTGCACAGAATGTGGAGCTGGTGGGCGGCCAAATTACCCCACTCTCCCGGCGGAACATATGGGGAGAAGCGGGCGGACGACCCCCCTCGTGGAGCCAGATCTTCCCAAGACAGGGGAGCTGGCAGGCGGCCAAATCCCCCCTTCCCCGGCGGAACACATCGGGAGAAGTGGACGGCGGGCTCCTTGTGGAGCCAGATCTTCCTAGCACAGGGGAGCTGGCGGGCGGCCAAATTACCCCCCCTCTCCCGGCAGAATGCATCAGGAGAAGTGGGCGGGTGGCCCCCTCGTGGAGCCAGATCTTCCCAGGACAGGGAAGCTGGCGGAACACCGGTCGAAGAAGGTGGACAGGGCGGCCCCCTCATGAAGCCAGGTCAGGCAACAGAGAGAAGCTGGTGGGCAGTCGAATTCCCCCCCGGCGTCAACATCTTCAGGCTAGCCTGCGGCCAGCCAACATATATATATATAAACTTAAATAACAGTAAGAGGGGGGACCACGTCTTAATCCAACACTCTTATCTATAAGTAAGCTACATTCATATTTTTCATATTCAACAACATGGGTAGTATTGGTAGCTGGAGGCACTATGGGAACATCATCCCCAGAAACTGAGGTGGAGATAACAGCGGCAACACGGGGGGGGGGTGAACAGAGAACAAGAAGTGAGCATCGATAGAGATGTTGTACCCACCTACCTGTCTATGACAAGGGAGTCTGTCGTCCATCATATTATATTACACTCCTGTCTGATCATCTGCAATACAGCATTTTACCTCTTTTTTATATTTTATTAATGTTGATCTCTGATTCTGATATGTAGCAAATTCTCCCTCTAATAATACATCTATCTGTCTGTTATTCTCATAGTGGATTAAATATCCAACTATATATCTGGAGATTTATATTTACCGCTGTATATAGATATTCAAGAATATTAACTCAATTATACACCAACCTTTATTTCAGGTTTTTATCCAATTAATCAAAACAATAACCGGGCCAACTAATCAATTCTGAAAATAATCATTAGTTGCCGCCCTACAGAGGAGCCATTTACTAGTTACCTTGAGGGGGGAATTGTAAGATCCTCAGAGACAAAGCTGCCTGATGTGGGCGGAGTCCTGGTTTAGGGGAACCAATCAGCTCATGTCTAGTTATAATCTTTGTATTTCTATTTTAGTAGATGGACGGGAGATGAGGAAAACCTCAGAGGATTGTCTCACTTTGTCTCCAGACTGTAAAGTAGAAGATGAGGACATCACACAGTATAGTCCAGGAGAAAACCCGACTACCTCAAATGTCCATCCGGCACCACACAGTGTAGATGGACCATCGTATTCCTCTTATCCTGAGGAACCTCAGACTGTGAGGGACGGGGCCGTCCTTCCAACAGAGAAGAGCTTTTCCTGTACTGAGTGCGGGAAGTGTTTTCATACTAAATCCAATCTTCATACGCATAAAAGATCTCACACAGGAGAGAAGCCATATCCCTGTCCTGAGTGCGGGAAGTGTTTCTGTTTTAAATTCCATCTTAATGCGCATAAAAGATTTCACACGGGTGAGAAGCCGCATTCCTGTCCTGAGTGTGAGAAATGTTTTATACAAAAATCAGACCTTGTCATACATCAGAGATCTCACACAGGGGAAAAGCCTTATTCCTGTCTTGAGTGCGGAAAATATTTTTCACGGAAGTCCCATCTGTACACACATCAGAGATTTCACACGGGGGAGAAGCCGTATTCCTGTCCTGAGTGTGGGAAATGTTTTTCACAGAAGTCCCATCTGTACACACATCAGAGATCTCACACGGGGAAGAAGCCGTATTCCTGTCTTGAGTGCGGGAAATGTTTTTCAGAGAAGTCCAGTCTTTCCAGACATCAGAGATCTCACATGGGGGAGAAGCCGTATTCCTGTCCTGAGTGAGGGAATTGTTCCGCACTGAAGTCCTGTCTTCCTGTACATCAGGGATCCCACAAAACCATCCAGGTGTATTAGTACCTTGAGTGTGGGAAATGTCTTCTATATGAATGTTGCTGAACATCACAGCTCTCATGTGGGGATGAAGCACACCCTGATATACACCTCAGATATACTCCATGGCTGATCTTCATCATAGAAGAAACAGTTCCAGGGCTGTGGATGTTTTTTAAAAAAAATACCTGTCCAAGGGACTAAATCAGGGACCCGATCTTGTCTCTTATGATAATCTCCTTCTGCCTTATGACAACCTCCTTGTTCCTCATCTACCAGAGAGCTCAGCAGTGGTGTTGGAGTTCATTGAAAACTACAAGCCGACATCGGCAAAGGACAGAACTCTGTGAATGAATGGCATGGCCGCACTTTTCATAAAGTGACAGCTGGTACGGGGGGCTTCTCCCCACACTGTTGTCACGCAGAGGACTCGGATTGCTGAGCAGGAACAGGAACATGTAACATCTTCCCAAAGGTGAACTTATCCTTTAACCCTTTCACTGCCAGGGATGGTTTTGTGGGTTTTTTTGGCCAAATATTTAACACCTTCAATACCGGACACTTTCACCCCCTTCTACCCACACCAATTTTCTTCTTTCAGCTCTCTCACACTTTGAATGACAATTGTGCGGTCATGTAACACTGTGCTCATATTTTTTATCTTTTTTTCCCACAAATAGAGATTTCTTTTGGTGGTATTTGATCATCACTGGGATTTTTTTATATTTTGTGCTACAAATAAATAAAAGATAGAAAATTCTGAAAAAAAGGAGATTTTCCTTTGTTTCTGTTATAAAATTTTGTAAATAAGTAAGTTTTCTCCTTCACTGATGAGGAGGCACTAATATGCAGCACTGATGGGTGACACTGATGAGGAGGTACTGACAGGCTACCTGGTGGGCACTGATTGGCATCACTGATGGGCCTGTACTGATAATCAATGCTGAATATCAGTACAGTTCCCCCCTGTCAGGGCATCCACTGATTGGCTCTCCTCTACTCGCACCTTGTCAGCATGAATAAACGGCACTTCCTGGTTACGATGTGATTAGCTGTGATTGGACACAGCTGATTACATGGTAAAGAGCCTAAGTCATGAGATTGGAGATGCTGAGAGTGACACAATGTACCACCGATCACTGTGCGCCTCATTCTTCTGAACTTCATATGATGTCCAGTCAGGATAATAGAACCCCCGCCTGGCCGACATTTTGCTATAAGCCGGGCAAGAAGGAGTTAAAAAATCATTTTAGGCCTGAAGATTATATAAAACCCCCAAAACATGATATATTTTCTGAAAGCAGACACCCTAGAGCAGTGATGGTGAACCTTGGCACCCCAGATGTTTTGGAATTACATTTCCCATGATGCTCATGCACTCGGCACTGTTGTTAAGCATCATGGGAAATGTAGTTCCAAAACATCTGGGGTGCCAAGGTTCACCATCACTGTCACGCGATATTATCGCAAAAGTCTAGGAAACTCAACATTTCAAAAAAAAAAAACAAACACACCAAAGTTCATTTTAGGGGGCACAAAAACATACTAAATTACCCAATTTTTGGTAAAATGTAAAAGCTGAGATTGCACCGGGTAAATAGATACCGAACAAGTCAAACCTTAAATTTGTGTGTGCCTGTGAAATGGTGACAACCTTCAGTACTCTATATTTTCTATAGGTGACACTTGAAAAGCCCCCTATAGGTCATCAGTTTAGTGTTACAGAGGAGGTCTGGTGATAGAATTATTGCTCTCATTCCGGTGTGCGGCGATATGTAACCTGTGTATCATAATCAAACTTTTCAGGAGTAGGCGCCCTAATGTGTGAGTTTATGTTTGTACATGCGTATATGGGGGGCGGGACTTCATTTTTTTGGGGAGGGTTATGTGCCTGGGTTTAAATGAAATTTTGTACAATTTAAAAAAACCTTGGCAAAATGCCGAAAAATTTCCCCAAAATTGTATACAAGCCGGAGGGTGGATGAAGCCTTTTAGTTGCACAAAGCCTCAGGTTTTCTTTGTATACCATTACAACCTTCTAGCTGCCAACCTGCGAATGACCAATGACATCATGAGCTGATAAGGAGGATATCAGTTGCCTAAATATCATCCTTGTGTGACCCTCCCCCACCTCTCTCCATCAGCTTTGGGGTCTCATTACCTGAGTGATGGAGAAAAACCGAGGGAGAAGAGAAACATTGGAATACTAGTCAGTACCAGTTTGCAAAAGAGTATTTGCTTTGGAAGAATAGATCACTTATAACGTTGGGTGTCCTATGTGTGTGGATGTTGTTGCATCATATAAAACTATTATAACAGTTTTTACATTTTAGATTGGGGCGCCTCAAGACTGTCCATAATTTTGGAGGACGCCTCAAGACTGTCCATAATTTTGGAGGGTGCCTTGACTGAAAAGAGGTTGAGAAGCACTGACATGGAGGACAAATAGTCCCTTATGCCGCGTACACACGAGCGGACTTTTCAACATCCAAAGTCTGACGGAATGATTCCGGCAGACTATTCGATCATGTGTGGGCTGCAACGGACTTTTGATTCGCAAAAGTCTGACAGACTTTAGAAAATGGAACATGCTTCAAATTTTTCCGACGGAACTCCGCCGGACCCAGTTCCGATGTAGAATTCCGCTCGTCTGTATGCTGTTCAGACAGACCAAAAACGACGCATGCTCTGAAGCAAGTACGAGACGGAAGTGCTCGGTCTTGTAAAACTCCAGTTCGTATTGGAAGTAGCACATTCGCCATGCTGCAAATTCTGTGCTCGTTTAAATGCAGCGCATCTTCTTTATAATGCTAGAAGAACGAAGTTGCTTTGCTACTCATATTCACTCACAGAGTTCTCACAAAACACATTTCTGGCTTATTTCTCCTCATCTCATGAATGAAATTGTTTTTAGTTTAAAGCCCCATCTCAGTAATAATGTTTTTTTTTTTTTTTTTTTTTTTTTTTTGGTAGTCGTCTTTTTTTTATTTTTTCATCCATATTTTTCGTATAATTCTTACCCAATTAGTTTCTAGTGATCTCCATATTTAATTATTCTGTCAGGTTAACACCAAAAACCTTTTTTTTTTTTTTTTCATTACCACAATAACCTTTTTATTTTGTGTGTGTCATTACCACAATAACCTTTTTATTTTGTGTGTGTCATTACCACAATAACCTTTTTATTTTGTGTGTGTCATTACCACAATAACCTTTTTATTTTTATTCTGGTGACAAGTTACCACAATAACAATTTTTTTTTTTTTTTGGCACCCCAAGGACGTTGGTGTCCCTTGTTAATTTCACATTGTCTTTTAGAAATGTCTTTGACCAAAAAACACATAGGCAATTATATTTTCCAAAAAAAACATTCATTTATTCTGGTTCAAAAAATAAAAATGAAGGCAACACTGGAGAAACTTGTTACATTTGTGTAGCCTTTTGGCCCCAGGGCAAACATTGAAGTCTGTGGACAAGAAAATTCACATATTGAGAAGTACAATATGGTCCCTGAATCCCAGAGATCAAGAGCAGCAGCAGATGGTATATATGTCCCCAGGCTGTGGTACAACAGGCTGCGTCTTTGGTCAGACCAGACTGAAGCCAGGTCATCACTTTCTTCTCTTCACTCCACCCTTCACTGCACCCTTCCCTGCAGACTTCTCAGCAGCCTTCCTGTGAGGCTGTGTCTCCGGTGGTGTACTTGTGGCAGGAGGAGGAGGAGGAACAGGAGGAACTTGATCCACAATTTCACTTGTGGCAGTTAATTCGCCACTCAGCCCCTTCTGCAAGGCCGAGCAAATGATTCTCTCACATTGGAGGCGTTGGCCCATCTCCAATTGCTGCAACCGGCTGGCTATATAGCAGCCATAGGCCTCTTCAGCTTCAGGGGGGCTCCTTAAGACATTTGTAGCCTCTCGAATGAGGCGCAGTGATTCCTCCTGTGTGACCATCATCTTCTTTTGCCTTTTTGCCGGAAGACGGAGGGGAGGCACCTGCGACTGTGTGAGTCTCTTACTGGGCCCGGCCACCTCCTGGCTGACAGTGGGCCCGGCACCCTCCTGGCTGACAGTGGGCCCAGCCTCCTCCTGCCTGCCACTTTCCACAACTTCCTCCTGGCTGAGCTCATCCTGTGTATAAAAAAGGGACATCGTTTTAGTTTTTTGTTCATCAATCATAAACATTTTTCAGCTCCTGACTTCAAAATTCTGTTAATACATATAAAAGAGTATCATTATGACACCAGTATTTCTTGTTTCTGCTGGTGACAAACATTTGTGGCCACTACTGTAAATTGATATGTCAAAATATTAGTTTTTTTTAACATCAATAATAGCGTTTAAATTATAACATCTCGTTAACATCATTAATATTATGAATATCACTATTTATTGTAACAAAATACCTGGCTCCAGCTGGGTGCATCCGCTTCTTCCAGGATGGAAAGCTCAGGTTGCTCATCAGCCTCTGCTGGGGTGGAGGGAATGCTGCAGGGAAGGGTGGAGGGAAGGGTTGAAAGCGATTCCCTGGCCTTACTCTGGTCGCCAATAAACCATAGTTTGTCAAAGTACCACAGCCTGGGTACATACACATCACCTGCTGCTGCTCCTGATGTGATGGATTTAAGGATTTTCTTATTCTCCTTTCGGTACATATTTCTCAATATTTGAATTTTCTTTTCCACAAAGTCCACGTCTGCCTCTGGGATCCAAGTCTGCACAAATGCCAGAAGTTTCTCCAGCATTGCCCTCCTTACTGGTTTATTATAATAATCAATGTGCTTTACTTGCCACAGATTTGTCAGCTCCTTGTATTTATCAATAAATAGACTCAAAAATTCAGGATCTTTAAATTTCTGATTCATTTTTCTGAAAGACAATACACAAGCCAAAAACAATAATGTTAGCCCAGACTCTCCTAATCTTAGCCCAATATAGACCCCAATCTCTAAGCAGGATATGCCACTGATTTGGGGAATTTTTTTAAACTTACCTTCGTTTTGCTTGCTCACAACTTCCGTTCCTATTTTCTCCAAAGAACGTATGACATGTGCATTTTGGCGTTATATACAGTGTGCACGCGTAGAACCACGCCTGCGTTGCCCGCCCATGACGTTCTTTTGGTCAAGTCTTTTTTTCCCGCCCCTTTGTGCGCACATAACGTACGTAAGCACGTACGACATGTGCATTTTGGCGTTATATACAGTGCGCACGCGTAGAACCATGCCTGCGTTGCCCGCCCATGACGTTCTTTTACAAGAATATTTCCCGCCCCCTTTTCTCTATGGTGCGCAGTAGGAGAAACATGGCGGAAACCCAACAGGTGCTTGATAATGACTCCAGTAGTCACGAATCCCCGGAGCCACAAACGTCCCAATCCGGAAAGAGGAGATTTAAGGCCTCAAATATGGCATTTGAAGAGATGGTGGAGATGGTGGCAATCTTGCGAAGTAAGGATTATGATGGCAAGCATGGACCATACACCCATCCAAACTTGCGCAAGGCCAGAATCATGGCCAAAGTAGTTAAGACCCTGCACAATCGTTTTGGGGTACGATGGTCAAAAGACCAATTGAGGAAATGGTGATCCGACCTTAAATTGAGGGAGCCGGATCAGTACAGTAGGATCATGAAAGTTCTTAAAAAAAGTAAGTACTTGTCGTGTGTTCCTATTATGATTATTGTATACTGATCCATATGCTTTACCTTTGTACAATGTAAAAAATTGCTGCTTTCATGTTGGTGGATACAGTAATCGTATCGTTAATAACAAACCCTCGTTCGTTGTTCGTGTCAAACCTTGTTTATGATACAGGGTTTAATCCTCATTTTTTTGCAGTGTAATTTTTATGAACAAAAAAAAGATTAGGACATTGTGGTTTAGATGTGTTTCAAACTAGGTTGAGGAAGGAGAGGTGGAGGAAGTAGGGGAGATGGGCACCCCTCCAGGTGAGTGTCTGACACCCCAGCTTGTTGAAATCCATGTATGACTGCATATTTTTTAAACCAATTTTTATCATCTATTGTAGGTGATGTTCTGGTTGTGGAAAGGGCCCCGTTTTCCAGTGACAGCGCACAAAGGCTGATTGGTCAGATAATGTGCTGGAATGGGGAAATAGATGCCATGCGAACTAGCCTGGCTCTCCTGAAGAATCGGATTGACAATATGCAGCAGGAAATTAAGAACATGATCGATATTTTGGGGAGAATATAATCCGTTTCTCCATAATATCGATCATGTTCTTAATTTCCCTTGTTTTACTAAGATTGTTACTTCCTAAATTATAAATATTGTGGCTGATTGTTGTTACATTTTTCATATTTTTTACGAAAAAAAAAACAAAAATTAAAAAAAACAAAAAAAACAAAAAACAAATTTGAAAAATATAAAAAAAAGGAAAATAAAAAATGTTTTTAAAAGAAATTTAAATTAACAGCAAAAAAAATTTTTTCATAGAAATATTCAATGGCACATGTGAATGTGGCCAAATTAAAATTTTGAAGAATCAACAATGTGTGGCGTATTCTTTCAATGCTCAATACCAGTTTGGGAAAAGTGATTTTGTGTTTCCAGTGACAATGGGCCTTATTTAATTAATGAAAATACACTTGGCACTACAAGTGCACTAGGATAACATAGGAGACAGCACAAACCAAAAGCAAGCAAGAAAACAAAATTCTGATTTGATCTTCTTTTATTATTTTAATTGTTAAAAATTAAAGATTGTGTGGCATTACAATGGCCCCTCTACCGTTAAAATAAGTTACATATTTTTCCCGAACCTCACGGGCACTTTGGGGGGCCAAGCCAGTACGGCGAGTATCCAGGCCTGTCATAGTTTCGGGAACAAGTTCAGCCTCAGGCACAAATGAAGATAAATAATTAGAAGAGTTCTTATTTAAATAGTTGTGCAAGATGCAACATGTAAGTACAACATGGTTAAGTTTGTATTCCCCAAGGTTGATTGGAGTAAGAAAAACACGGAACCGGCTGGCCATTATTCCAAAGGCATTTTCAACAACTCTTCTCGCTCTGGCCAGCCGGTAGTTGAAAACCCTCCTCTCCGGGGTGAGGGTTCTTTGGTCGAATGGCCCCATGACGTGCTCGTCCAGACTGAAAGCTTCATCAGCTATGAAGACGAAGGGGAGTTCTTCAACATTATCGGAATCAGGTGGCAATCCCAGTCCACCTGTCTGTAAACGGCGGTAGAACTCCGTCTGGGCGAAGACTCCTCCATCAGACATCTGGCCATTCTTCCCCACGTCCACATACATAAATTCATACTGTGCCGACACCACTGCCATTAACACAATACTGTGAAACCCCTTGTAGTTATAATAGTACGACCCCGAATGGGGTGGTGGCACAATGTGGACGTGCTTCCCATCTATCGCCCCACCGCAGTTTGGAAAGTCCCAACGGGTGGCAAAATGGGATGCCACAGTCTGCCATTCCTGTGGCGATGAAGGAAACTGGGGAGGCAAAGCATAAAAAAAAAAAGTACTTTTGCACATTAAACATTGTACATTACAACACAAACTTTATTTCCCGCTTCTGCCTAGTCACAGGACACCGATCGTCTGCTCCCTGTCATCGGGAGCAGTGATCAGGGTCAGGTCACTGCTAGCCCATCCCCCAGACAGTTAATAAACACTCACCCAGAACACACTTTAACCATTCCTCGGCCCCCTTGTGCTTAACACCTTCACTGCATGTGACAATTTTACAGTAATCAATACAATTTTAGAGCATTGATCACTGTATTAATGACAATGGTCCCAAAAATGTATGGAAATTGGCCAATGTGTCCGCCATAATGTGGCAGTCACAATAAAAAAAATTTAAAACGGTTAGCACCGCCATTACTATTTACAAAAATGGCAAGATTTTAAAAATGCCAGCAAAATAGACCATATTTTGGATACGATAGAACTTTTGCACAAAACAATCAATAAACGCTTATTGCGATTCATTTGAACAAATTTGTTTAAGAATACGTATCAGCATAAAAAGATGTCCAAAAAAATCAGGGTGATATATTTTTGAGGCTATATTTCTTATAGCGAAAAGTGAAAAATAATGCATATTTGTAAAAATGCGGTTTGGTTTTGTTGGTGGTTAATCGCAAAAAATAAAAAAGCAGAGGTGATCAAAGACAACCAAATAAAACCTCTATTTGTGCTAATAAAATGAAGATAATTTACTAGGAGGAGCCATGTTACAAGGACGCACAATTGTCAATTCAAACAACGCACTGCCAAATCACAAAAAAGAGTGCTGATGGTCAGGAAGGGGGAAAATCATTCCAACATTAATTTAAGAACACACAGACTAGTTGGAATTATATCAAGTGGGGGGGGGGGGGGGGAATCCAGTTAAAGGACACACAGACCATTTGGGATACTATTAAGGGGGGGGGGGGGATTCAGTTAAGGGGACACAGACCATTTGGAATAATATTAAATGTTTGGTTTTAGGATAAAGCAATACAATGGAGCTGACAAAATACATTTTAAGTGACTAGACTAGGTGGATATGGGCCTACCATAGCATGTTGGTGAGGTTTAATGAAGGAAAATATGCATGAAAGACAAAAAAGGAGCATTAAAAGATTACAGCATGCATGAGGACAAAGGGGACATGCACAGCATATTGCAAGCATGGTAATTAGAGATTGAGGAAAGAAATACAAGACAATAAAATGTGATGTTAAATGATAAATCATACCTTAATATAGTCCTCCTGCAGGACCTGTATGATGGCAGAACAGGTCTCTGGAATAATGATCCCCAGAGCCTGGGGGGAGATGCCTGTCGAGAACTTGAGGTCCTGAAGGCTTCTCCCTGTCGCCAAGTAGCGCAACGTGGCGATGAGCCTCTGCTCCGGAGTGATGGCTTGCCGCATGCAGGTATCCTGACTGCTGATATAAGGGGTCAGCAAAGCCAGCAGACGGTGAAAAATGGGGTCCGTCATCCGGAGATAATTCCTGAAATCATCAGGATTATTCTCCCGGATCTCACGAAGCAAAGGCATGTGCGAGAACTGGTCACGCTGGAGCAACCAATTCTTCGTCCATGAACTCCTCAACACCCTGTTCACGGACTGTTCTTGGGTTGAAGAATGAACTACAACACCAAGCACAAGCAAAGCATGAACTGGACGACGAGTACGTACACGCAACATGGCTTCAAAACGGTCGGCTTGTCAGAACGAACTTAACAGAAGTCACTGAAGAACAGCAAGGCCTGTGAAGAGCGAGCTGAAACCAGCGAGCTGATAGTCTCGTCAGACCTGGTGTACGTCACCGCGTACCAGACCGGCGGACTTTAATGGGATCGTGTGTAGGCAAGTCCGTTTCCACGGAACTCTGTTGGAACTCCGGCGGAACTCCGTTGGAAACTCCTTCGGAGTTAAGTCCGCTCATGTGTACGGGGCTTAAGAAGTCAACACACAGCAAGCCCTATGAGGACAGCACTACAGATGTAATCATTATGTTTGGATCAGACATCCCAACCTGCAAAAACTAATTTCAGGGAGAAGGCAAACTCATTTCTGGGAGGGGGAAAACTCATAGCAGGGAGGTGGCGCTCCGCACCCCACTACCACCAATTTAATATAACTAGGGGATGGTCAAATGAATTGGAATCACTATACAGAGGTTTACTTCTTCTGAGAAAAATTAAAAGAAAACTCCAACCACCATGACAACTTCAGTGATTTGAAGTGGTCATGGAGGTAGGAAACAGGTAGGAGGGCTGAAAGAGAGTGAGAAGTGGGGCTGAGAGAGAGGGAGGGGTTCAGAGAGGGGGGAGTGACTGACAGAGAGGTGGGGGGGGCTGAGAGAGAGAAGGTGGGCTGATAGAAAGGTAGGGGGCCTGACAGATAGGGTGGTTGAGAGAGAGGGGGGCTGACAGAGAGATTGGCTGAGAGAGATAGAGAGAGAGGGGGCTATGAGAGGGGCTCAGATAGAGAGTGGTGGACAGAGAGGGGGCTGAGAGAGAGGGGAGTCTGAGAGAGATAGGGTGGTTGAGAGCTGGTGGTTGAGAGAGAGGGGGACTGACAGAGAAAGTGTCTGAGAGAGAGAGAGGGAGGGTGAGAAGGGGCAACTGACAAAGAGAGAGGGGATGGACAGAGAGTGGCTTAGAGAGAGAGAGAGGGGGCTGACAGAGATAGTGGTAGAGAGAGAGAGAGAGGGTGGTTAAGATAGAGGGGGGCTGATGGAGAGGGAGGGAGGTAGAGAGCGAGAGGGAAGAGGGCTGAGAGAGAGGGAGGGTGGACTGACAAAGAGAGGGGGCTGATAGAGAAGGGGATGGGCAGAGAGAGGGGGCTCAGAGAGAGCGAGGGGCTGAGGGGGGGTTGAAGCAGAGCTGAGAGAAGGGGGCTAAGAGAGGGGAGGGCTGAGAGAGAGAGAGGGGGACTGAGAGGGAGGAGGGCTAAGAGAGGAAGGGCTAAAAGAGAGGGGGGTTGAGTGAGTGAGGGCTGAAAGAGAGGGGGTGCGGAGAGAGGAGAGGGTTGAGAGAGGGGAGAGAGGGGGAGATTAGAGAGACCCCTAGCCCTGTCCCTATCTGCAGTCCCTTCTTTGTCCCATTGCACCTGCCCAGCTGTTCTTGCCTCTTCAGGGGGTGGGGTCTAAGAGGAAGAGGAGTGCCGGAGGAGCTTTTCTTCTGAGTCCTGAGCTCTCTCAGGCCCCCCCCCACCTATCTGCCCTTTGATTGCTGATTACTGCTGTGTGTGGTGATGGATGTCCAACTGCACCCCAAGGGTGATACAGATTGCTGCTGTAGTGCCACTAGCACTTCGCCTATTTGGCCCCGCTAAACGGCCATCACACTGGGGACAGTACAACAGCGCCCCTTTACATTCTGCACCTGGCCCCACGGCGGTGCCCCGCCTGCCTCCCCCCATGCTATGTCACTGGTCACATAGCCGCCGAGCAGGGGAGGGGTAGAGGATGAGGCACAGCCGCACAGGCACTCACAAGCACCAGGTGCCCTCTCTCCTCCCAATGGAGAGTAGGTAAGCCAGCCATTGTGGCTGCGCCCTAGGAGACTGCCTAGTTTTGACTAGCAGTATCGCCGGCTCTGGCTGCACCCTGCGCACCTGCCCAGAATTGGCCCTGCAGCCGGGATATTGGGCGGCACTTGCGGGTGTCAGGGAGCCACAGCCGAAATGTGGGAGAGTTGGGATGTCTGTTGGATCTCACCAGTCAGGAGCCTTTCCTGTCATCCTACATGATCCCTTCTGAGGATTGTTCTATCCTTCACAAAAAATGTATGAAATCACCGATGTATAGCTCCCAACTGTTCCTGATTTTGAGGGACTGTCCCTGATTTGGAACAATGTCCCTCTGTCCCTCTTTCCTCCTCATTTGTCCCTCATTTTGGTCTGATCTATATAGTTGTCTATAAAATGCACTTTTTAGCTTTCAAAAATTGTTTCCCAGTGCTAAACCTTTCATCCAATTTCTAAATTGCTGCATTTGTAAATTTTGACAAGCACTTGTGGGTTTAACCAATCTTTTTTTGTATGATTCTCCTTTAAGGGGACATGGCGGGGGTGTGTCAGATGCCTACATACTTTTGCTAATAGGTGTCCCGCATTCCCATCTCAAAAAGTTGGGACGTATGTTGATGAGTCCTCCTTCTATGTGATCGAGAAGATCTGGAATCACAATGCCTTTATGGATGAAGTGGGTGACTCAGTCTATAGATTTTTTATTGTTTTACAGCTATTTTTTACATTAATTATTTTATTTATATACCAGGAAGTGTTCTTAGTTGGAGAGATCTCAACCACCATTCCTATGTAAACATTACATCCTTGCAATTTATGTTTAACATATTCATTATGAGTGGACTGATATATATATATATATATATATATATATATATATATATATATATATATATATATTTATGCTTTTTGATATATTTTTCCATTTTCTTCATCAAAAAGTTCAATTTAGTTGTTGAGTTATGTTTTTAACTTTGCCCTGTTATACATGGTTATAATGAGTCATTTCCTGGGGCTGCAGTTCCTCTGAACTCCACAAGATGCTGATCTTACTTCTACCCAGACAAGAAGTCTCTATGGAATACAGACAGGAAGTGATGTCAGGTACACACAGGAAGTTCCGGGTGAGAGGTGAGTCAGGAAGTAGCAAGGAGACGTTGCTGGAAGTGGCAGAGGACGAGGTAATAATATCTTATTTTCTATTTACACCCAGTAACTCCCCGTCATGTCCGTCCTCTTCCTCCATAGTCACTGTGATGTCTTTTATCTCCAGCAGATGATGATACACACATATATAGTGTGGAAACCTAGATTAACCCCTTCAGGTGCAGAACATTTCCCCACTTACAGGGCCGGAACATTCTCTTCATTTCAGAGATAAATTCTAGTAATATGTTCCTCTAAACAAACATCACTGACAATAAATAGACAAGACAATGACCATCCTGACCATACATGGCCTACAAAGGACAATTATTACACTACACAGGCTGTTGGTCTCTGGTGGTCCTCTCACCCACCTGCACATACTTTTCTGACCTCCATAAAGGAGAAGTCCAGCCTGAGATGGCTTGGCTGGGCTTCTCCTATGGGTTACAGGAGTGCAGGTCGTTTTGCACTCTTGTGACCTGTTTTCAGCAGAGAGCGGGCTGAAGTCGGCTCTCTGGTGACATCACTGGAATCAGTCCAGGCACCGCATCATCACGACAATGAAGTCTGGATCTTCCGGGTGCCTGGACTGATGGCCATCTCAGCCTCTCAGCGAGCCACTGAGAGACTGAGACAGGCAGTCCCCGCCCCTCCACAGCTCCAGTGAGCGCGGGGGCGGAGCTGTGAGAACCGAGCCATCGCAGACGTTAGATCGCTCGGTTCTCAGTGAAGAGGCGCCGGGGGACCGATGCTCCATCCACCTAGGTAAGTATGAATCTGAAAGAAAAATTAAATCATACTTCTCTTTTAAAGACCTTCTGCCAGCAAGTGAAGGAAGCCTTCACCTCACCATTTCACCATTCTAGAAATATGTTACAGGATACAAAATAGACCAAGAGAACAAACCCCTCCCCCCTGCTGTCCTCCTAGCAGCACTGAAATAAAACACACACACCAGTAATGAGCACCACAAGGTCCAGCCCAACAGACAGCAGTCTATGGTAACAGCATGATGAGGACAAATGTTCATTCCAACATACAAGGGTCCTGCAGCTTGTCAGATAAAGATCCGGGAAGATCCAAGGAGCTCAAACAACAAAGAAATGACAGCGCAAGATCCTCATTAGAATGATGAAGTCATTTATTCCATAAAAACAAATAGTATACTTACATGTTAAAATCTTCATAATCAGCATAGATGGCAGATGGGTTGCTATTGGAGAGAAAAAACTGACTCCTCCCCCGCAGTTCTGTACTCCACCAGCAGCATCCTCCAGCTATCCAATCCGATCCCTTCTCTTACTGCAGAGAGTGACAGTGACATCACTCCGATCAGTCAGCAGGCTGCCGGAGATTGGAGTCTTGCAGCCGGAGTTCTGGCCATTATTTTGATTAGCCGACAACTCCGACCAAAAGTCAGCAAGTTCCCCTTCCTGGACATCATGATGACCTGACATTGTCCTCACAGCACTGCCTCAGAGCAAACAAGTCAAAGGAAGGATCGTATTTATCATTCCTTGTCTGCAGATCTAAAATATAACAAATCCAGTTCAGGAACCAACAAACCCAACATAGAAAAGGGAATATCTGATCCAGCAGCCAAGAGGGTCCAGCACCTCAAAAATGTAGCAAACAGTCCAAACTAAATGTGTTCCCATGGGGGGAGTAGTTGTTAAATGTACAGCGACTCTCATATTACCCCCTCACATCCACATCCTATTATTGTGTGACCAACACCATCCAAATAATTCTTACTTTCATTTCCCAAAGTTATCCATCTACAAGGAGACCTGTATAGATCAAATGACGGCACCAATGAGGATGGAGGAGGACCGGAGTCACATGACTGAGAAGATACTAAACCTCACCCTGGAGATCATCTACCAGCTGACCGGAGAGGTGAGGAGGATTCTGGGAGGTCACATGACATCACTCTTATCTCTATTAATAAAACACAGACCTGACCGGAGAGGTGAGGAGGATTCTGGGAGGTCACATGACATCACTCTTATCTCTATTAATAAAACACAGATCAGACCAGAGAGGTGAGGAGGATTCTGGGAGGTCACATGACATCACTCTTATCTCTATTAATAAAACACAGACCTGACCGGAGAGGTGAGGAGGATTCTGGGAGGTCACATGACATCTCTCTTATCTCTATTAATAAAACACAGTCCTGACCGGAGAGGTGAGGAGGATTCTGGGAGGTCACATGACATCACTCTTATCTCTATTAATAAAACACAGACCTGACCGGAGAGGTGAGGGGGATTCTTGGAAGTCACATGACATCTCTCTTATCTCTATTAATAAAACACAGTCCTGACCGGAGAGGTGAGGGGGATTCTGGGAGGTCACATGACATCACTCTTATCTCTATTAATAGAACACAGACCTGACCGGAGAGGTGAGGAGGATTCTGGGAGGTCACATGACATCACTCTTATCTCTATTAATAAAACACAGACCTGACCGGAGAGGTGAGGAGGATTCTGGGAGGTCACATGACATCACTCTTATCTCTATTAATAAACCACAGACCTGACCGGAGAGGTGAGGGGGATTCTTGGAAGTCACATGACATCTCTCTTATCTCTATTAATAAAACACAGTCCTGACCGGAGAGGTGAGGGGGATTCTGGGAGGTCACATGACATCACTCTTATCTCTATTAATAGAACACAGACCTGACCGGAGAGGTGAGGAGGATTCTGGGAGGTCACATGACATCACTCTTATCTCTATTAATAAAACACAGACCTGACCGGAGAGGTGAGGAGGATTCTGGGAGGTCACATGACATCTCTCTTATCTCTATTAATAAAACACAGTCCTGACCGGAGAGGTGAGGAGGATTCTGGGAGGTCACATGACATCACTCTTATCTCTATTAATAAAACACAGACCTGACCGGAGAGGTGAGGGGGATTCTTGGAAGTCACATGACATCTCTCTTATCTCTATTAATAAAACACAGTCCTGACCGGAGAGGTGAGGGGGATTCTGGGAGGTCACATGACATCACTCTTATCTCTATTAATAGAACACAGACCTGACCGGAGAGGTGAGGAGGATTCTGGGAGGTCACATGACATCACTCTTGTCTCTATTAATAAAACACAGTCCTGACCGGAGAGGTGAGGAGGATTCTGGGATTATAACATGATATTCCTATTGGTTCCCAATACAGACATTTCCTCTTGTGAAGTCCGGTGATCATATGACCATCACAGTGCCTCCATGTGACTCCCTAAAACCTGAGAGACACAACATGGAGAAGATTCTAGAAGTCACCAAGAAGATGATGGAGCTGCTGACAGGAGAGGTGAGGAGGATTCTGGGAATTCTGGGACATTATCCAGTAACAGACAAGGGATGTGTCTGGATGGTGACTGTATCATTGTGTGTGTCAGGTTCCTATAAGGTGTCAGGATGTCACTGTCTATTTCTCCATGGAGGAGTGGGAGTATTTAGAAGGACACAAGGATCTCTACAAGGACGTCATGATGGACAATCAGCCGCCCCTCACATCACCGGGTAAGAGGAGACTTTATTGTAAAGGAGAGAGCAGTACGGAGGCTCCACCTAGATCCCCCATCATCTGATAAACACATAGAAACAATGTATTCAGTCTCAGGAGATGGGAGGCAGCGGTGTGGGACCTCTGCAACTTGTCTCATGTAAACATTTAATCTTCCACTGATTACTGAATACCAATATTATGAGTCCTGACCCTTACACTGTATCATTTATATTGTACGTTACATACTCCTGACCCCTGCACTAAATGCTCTATATTTTACATTACATACTCCTGACCCCTGCACTATATACTCTATATTGTACATTACATCATTCTGATACTATAAAATCCTAACTGTTCTATCCTACATAATACGTTATATATTACATAGTCCTGACCTCTTTTACACCCATTTTCTACCAGCTGGACATTTTATATCTGATGATGTGATTGGAGCACAGACTTTTACATGGTGATAATAATGTGATAACATCCTCAGACTCTAGAACTTTAAACAGAAAGTGATAATGAGGGAGGAGTCAATAACCCAATGATGGTGGAGGGGGGAATTGTAAGATCCTCAGAGACAAAGCTGCCTAATGTGGGCGGAGTCCTGGTTTAGGGGAACCAATCAGCTCATGTCTATAATAATAATAAGTAATTATAATAATAAGTAATAATCTTTGTATTTCTATTTTAGTAGATGGACGGGAGATGAGGAAAACCTCAGAGGATTGTCTCACTTTGTCTCCAGACTGTGAAGTAGAAGATGAGGACATCACACAGTATAGTCCAGGAGAAAACCCGACTACCTCAAATGTCCATCCGGCACCACACAGTGTAGATGGACCATCATATTCCTCTTATCCCGAGGAACCTCAGACTGTGCGGGACGGTGCCAGACCATCGTATTCCTCTTATCCTGAGGAACCTCAGACTGTGAGGGACAGTGCTGTCCTTCCAACAGAGAAGAGCTTTTCCTGTACTGAGTGTGGGAAGTGTTTCCCTTCTAAATACCATCTTACTGTGCATATAAGATCTCACACGGGGGAGAAGCCATATTCCTGTCCTGAGTGCGGGAAATGTTTCCGTTTTAAATCCAAGCTTAATAGACATCAGAGATCTCACACAGGGGAGAAGCCGTATTCCTGTCCTGAGTGTGGGAAATGTTTTTTAGAGAAGTCCAGTCTGTACAGACATCAGAGATCTCACACGGGGGAGAAGCCATATTGCTGTCCTGAGTGCGGGAAATGTTTTTCACAGAAGTCCGATCTTATCAAACATCAGAAATCTCACACGGGGGAGAAGCCATTTTCCTGTCCTGAGTGCGGGAAATATTTTTCACAGAAGTACAGTCTTTACACACATCAGAGATCTCACACGGGGGAGAAGCCATATTCCTGTCCTGAGTGCGGGAAATGTTTTTCACAGAAGTCCGATCTTATCAAACATCAGAGATATCACACGGGGGAGAAGCCATTTTCCTGTCCTGAGTGTGGAAAATGTTTTTCACAGAAGTACAGTCTTTACACACATCAGAGATCTCACAAAGGGGAGAAGCTGTATTCCTGTCCTGAGTGCGGGAAATGTTTTTCACAGAAGTCCAATATTATCAAACATCAGAGATATCACATGGGGGAGAAGCTGTATTCTTGTCCTAAATGCAGGAAATGTTTTTCACAGAAGTCCAGTCTTTACAGACATCGTAGATCTCACACGGGGGAGAAGCCGTATTCCTGTCCTGAGTGCGGGAAATGTTTTTCACAGAACTCTGATCTTAATACACATCAGAGATCTCACAGGGGGGAGAAGCCATATTCCTGTCCTGAGTGCGGGAAATGCTTTTCAGATAAGTCCAGTCTTTCCAGACATCAGAGATCTCACAAGGGGGGGAGAAGTGAGGGAATTGTTCCTCACTGAAGTCCTGTCTTCCTGTACATCAGGGATCCCACACAACCCTCGAGGTGTATTAGTGCCTTGAGTGTGGGAAATGTCTTCTATATGAATGTTGCTGGACATCACAGCTCTCATGTGGGGAAGAAGCACACCCTGATAAACACCTCAGATATACTCCATGGCTGATCTTCATCATGGAAGAAACAGTTGATAAGGAGATCAGAGATCACCAAAGACATGGATGAAGTGTTGTAAAAATACAATGGATGGGCGGCTCATACAGGTCTGGTAATGTACTTTTATGTCATGGCTTTCTTACAGGTCCGCACCCATGCACGCGCACACCCAGAAACCTCCACTGTCATTGGCTGTAGGACAAGTTTGTCAGCAGGTCTCAGCCAATGATTTTGCCCCGTACCCTGCTGATCACCTGCAGCCAATGACAAATCACTCCTGTGTTTTATTTTGTAAACACGGGGAGCTATCTTGTGATTTCTTCTCCTCCCGAGTCCTTTTCTGTTCAGGAAGAGAAGAGAACACCACACTGTGAGTATAATCACCACACTTTACACCCACACACCTTAGATTGGCACATTTAACCCCATTGATTGCCCTCATTCACCCTTTGATCACCCCTGTCACCCAACCAGGGCCATTAGTACAGCGTCAGTGTACAGTATTTTTCACCAATCGCTGTATTAGGGTCACTTGTTACATCAGATAGTGCCAGGGTCAGCTAGCATTAGATTGTCCGCACACTATCACACTCACACTATAGAATCCTGATCACCACCATTAATAGTATAGTGTCTGTATGGATCAATATCCTGATCACCACCATTACTAGTATAGTGTCTGTATGGATCAATATCCTGATCACCGCCATTACTAGTATAGTGTCTGTATGGATCAATATCCTGATCACCACCATTACTAGTATAGTGTCTGTATGGATCAATATCCTGATCACCACCATTACTAGTATAGTGTCTGTATGAATCAATATCCTGATCACTTCCATTACTAGTATAGTGTCTGTATGGATCAATATCCTGATCACCACCATTACTAGTATAGTGTCTGTATGGATCAATATCCTGATCACCACCATTACTAGTATAGTGTCTGTATGGATCAAACCCCAGCACCGGTGTCAGCAGATGCATTATTAAACTCCAGTACTGGTGTCTCTGTCTACTTTACAAAAAGAGGTCATTTGGGGACTTGTTTTTACTGTAGAGGAAATGTGTATGTTCTGTATATAATTGTATTCTATTTTGTATGTATTGTACACGGCACTAATAATGTTTTCATTACATGTTTGCATTCTTTCGAGTCCTGATTGGAATTAGCCTGCCTATGTTACGCCCATTGTAACCATACAAGTACAATTGTAATATTCATTTGATACCTATGTAATCATATGTATAAAAACCTTCAATTGTGTCATAATAAAAACAACAGTTATTTCGAAAGTTATTATTAATTTAGAGTCACTAATCAATATGAGGATAGGAGTTGCCTATCAGTAAACTTCCATATCAGATGGCGAGCTTTGCCTAGGAGGTGATTTACATGTGGCCTTGAGAATCCAAAACGAGGCGCTTTAGACAATCCAGGAGTTTCTGATAATCGGCCTTTTGCTTACATTTGAGTTATCAGACTTCCTTGATCGGTAAGACATTTTCGGGACAAAGGCTACCTATTTTACTCCCATTAATCAAACTGTATTGATTGGTGGCTATATGTTATTTTGTCACTGTTTACTCTCCATCGGAGTGTTCACAGGTATATGTAGTACACATCTGCTAGATAAAGTAATTTAGAGGCAAGAGGGTATAGGCATAAGTAGAGAAGAGAGAAGACTGACCAGTCATTTTGGGCATTAAATTAAGTAAGGGAATGAAGGATAAAAGACCCTCAAAAAAAAGTCTTAATTTAGAGGTGAGATAGAACCTGTGACGGACTCCGGACACCCTGACTGGGTATCTCCGCCAAGAAGCTGCTTCCCAAGCTCTGTAACATGAGACCAGTGGATCTGGCTATAGTTACCCCAAGAACTAGACAGCACCAGTCTTGGAGTAAACCAGAATAAGAACTGTTTAAATAAACAAGAATACAGGCTTTTATACACTTGAGAAGGAGGTCACTCACCACATTAACAATGACCCAAATGTGACAGGAGTCACTTTTGGGCGCAGCGTGACCAAGAAAAGAATGAATCCTGAGAATATGATTGGATTAATTCAAATGGGACAGTAATATTCATTAACAATATCTCTCAAGAAATATGAAGATTTTATCCCCTGTACACTGTGAGGTCTACAGTATGACCAGGAAGTATAACTCCTAATATGGGCATTCCAGGAAGTTCAATGTAAGAGACCGACCATCTATTGCTTAACGATGTTGCTTTTGTCTGGATAAGTAAATCACGTTACTCTTGTCTGAGGCAGTTTTCCCTTCACCTATTATTAAGTGTGTTAATGAACTAACCTGTTGTCTGCAAGGGGAGGTATTGATGCTCAGAATAATGTGTATTGGGGGCTCATTATATAACCATTGTGTGATGTTGTGGGTGGATCCGGGTCATTGTTCATGTGGTCCCTGCAGTATTCTCAAGTGTATAAAAAGAGCCAGCATTAGTTTCAATAAAGAGTCTGATTCCTGTTTGACCCTCTGTACAGAGCCTCGTCTCGTACTTGGGGGGAAGAATTAGGCCGCGTACACACGGACGGACTGTCTGCCCAACTTAGTCCGCCGAAACACATTTGAGCGGACAGTCCGCTCGTGTCTGGGCTTCAGCGGACTTTTTCAGCGGACTGTCTGACGAACAAAGTCTTACGGAATTTCCGTAAAACTGTCCGTCCAAACTTGGTTTGAGCGGACAGTCAAACAGACAAGGGCCTCTTCCCGACAACCCTGGCCGTTGGTTGTCGGGGTCTGCGGGCGGGCTTATCGGAATCCGGGAGCCCCCTTTAATAAGGGGGCCCCCGGATACCGGCCCCCCATCCTATGTGAATGAGTATGGGGTACAATGTACCCCTACCCATTCACCTGTGAAAAAAAGTACAAAAAAAAACACAACACAGGGTTAAAATATTTTATTGCACAGCTCCGGGGGTCTTCCGTCTTCGGGGGTCTTCTCGCCGGACTCCTCCGCTATCTTCTTGTAGCTCTTTTGCTAGCGGAGGAGTCCGGCTTTCTTCCTCCCCGCCGCCGGCCTCTTCTCCCGACTTCGGGGGTCTTCCGTCTTCGGGGGTCTTGTCCCCCTCTTCGGTTCTTCTGCCGGGCCACCGCGCCTTCTTATAGCTCTTTTAGAGGCGGTGGCCCGGTCTTCAGTCTTCTGTCGCCGCCGCCTTCCGTTCTTCTTCTTCTTCTTCCTCTTCTCCAGTTGACACGACGCTCTCTCCGGCCGGAATGCCAGAGCCGCGCTGCGCTGCCACTTATATAGCGACAATGGGGCGGTGTCACATGATATATGTCACATGGGTTGGTCACATGGTGACCCCGCCCCCTTACGATGTCATAGTCCCCATGTGACATCAACCCATGTGACCAACCCATGTGACATATACCATGTGACACCGCCCCATTGTCACTATATAAGTGGCCACGCAGCGCGGCTCTGGCATTCCGGCCGGAGAGAGCGTCGTGTCAACATCTCCTGGAGAAGAAGAAGAAGAAGAAAAATGGAAGGCGGCGACAGCGGCGACAGAAGACCGGGCCACCACCTCTAAAAGAGCTATAAGAAGGCGCGGTGGCCCAGCAGAAGAACCGAAGAGGGGGACAAGACCCCCGAAGACGGAAGACCCCCGGAGCTGTGCAATAAAATATTTTATCTCGTGTGTTGTGTTTTTTTTTTTGGTACTTTTATTTTACAGGTGAATGGGTAGGGGTACATTGTACCCCATACTCATTCACATAGGGTGGGGGGCCGGTATCCGGGGGCCCCCTTATTAAAGGGGGCTCCCGGATTCCGATAAGCCCCCCGCCCGCAGACCCCGACAACCAACGGCCAGGGTTGTCGGGAAGAGGCCCTTGTCCTCATCAACATGGGGACAAGGTGCTTTGGCGCGGCCCCCCCTTCCCCAAGGCACCCCCCATGTTGAGGGCACGGGGCCTGGTACGGCTCAGGAGGGGGGGGGGGCGCTCGCTCACCCCCCTTTCCTGGCCGGCCGGGTAGCGTGCTCGGACAAGGGTCTATTGTGGACTTTGGGGGGACCCCCACGCCGATTTTTTTCAGCGTTGGGGTTCCCCTTTAAGTCCATTCCAGGCGGCGGGGCCCGCGACGTCTCTGTCGCGGGCCCCGCCTACCTTGACACGTGCTCGAAATGAGCGGACTTTCCTCCGCGTGTGTGGGCGAGCCCGTTTATTTCAAAAGTTGGGCGGACTTAGTATGGCAAACTTAGTCTGCCGTATTAGTCCGCTCAAAAAGTGCCGTGTGTGGGCAAGTCCGTTCATTCAAAAGTTTGAGCGGACTGTCTGTCGGATTGTCTGACGAACTTAGTTGGGCAGACAATCCGCCCGTGTGTACGCCGCCTTATTCGTATGGGTTTCTTGTTCGACTGATTGGAGTGTTTCGGTAGCTGCCTTTGTGTTCGGAAATGGAATGTCCTAAATGGATTTAACCCCTTTCATACTCGGGGTGATGTTGCAATTGGTGGCAAGCAGCGGGATGATTCCCACAGCCCAGAAAGACAGCTACAAGAGGCGCTATACCCTCTAGGACTTACTGGAGAACCAGGGCCAACCGGTCAACAACAGTAATAAGAGGGACATTATCCCAGAACTAGTCGAAAATGGATAGAGCCCAAAGACCCAACATAACCAAAAGGACCAGGGTAACAGACAGGACACCCGAAGAGGGAAGTTTTGATCGGGTTGAGAACATAAGACTGGCACATTATGGCCCTAACCCTACAGTGGAGATCATAGACCGAGTTATAGCGGCTGTGGAGGCAAATTGGCTACAGTAAAGAGGTGCTGCAGCAGCAGGAGTCACAGCAGCACCAACTTAAAGGATAAAGGTACTTTTTTCTGCTTTTAAAAATGTAATCAAAACAGAAGGGGAGATTGATGGGTACCTTGCCGATTTTGAACGGCAATGTGCCCTACACCGGATGCCCACAGAGGAATGGGTTAACATTTTGTCTGGGAAATTGTCTGGCTGGGCCATTGAAGCATTCAGGACCATCCCAGACGAGGAGATTATGAACTATGGGCTGGTAAAAGAAGCACTTTTGTTCAGGTATGCTGTCACACCAGAGACATACCGGAGGCGGGTTCTGAGAGACGAGCAAGCAGACTGGAGACTCATATACCGAGTGGGCATGCTGCCTACACCGCACAGCATCCCACTGGGTCACTGGATGCCAAGTAATATCCGGGGAAGAGTTGCTTCCTTCTGGTTCCTGCTGGAGCACTTCTTTGAAGCAGCTCGCCTGGCAGACGAATACACAGACTCCCACAAACTGGATAACCCTGTGGTCAAGACAACAGCTTGGGTGGATTATCGGTCAGCGGGACTCCCTCCAGCTGGCGCCTACCAACCACAGTCATACCGCCCTACAGCACCACCTCCAGTAGCCACTTATTCTCAGCAGCCCAGGTTCAACTCCCAGGACTACTCACAACCCATCAGGTGTTTGTGTTTCGGGTATAAACCGCTAGGGCACAAAAAGCCAGACTGTCTGTTGAATCCAGCCAGGCAGTCCCAGTCATGGAGAAAGCCAGCAGGGGGGAATCCCTGCACATCCATGCCTGCGGCTCACTGCGTTGAGGAGGAAGAACATTTTGGCGTCTTGCTCGAGGCTGATCCAGTACAAACAGCTAACCAGTAGACATGTGCATTCGTTTTCGTCCGAACGCATTTTAGTCCGAATTTCAGGTATTTTTGTTTTCATTTTGACAAACGATAACGAAAGTGCAGAATCTGAAAAACGAAAGATCCGACATAAATAAATCCTTTTTTTCGTTTTCGTTGTTACAACAGTTCGATATAGAATAGGAGATTCGACATGACCGTTCGATATAGAATAGGAGATTCGACGTGAGTGTTTCGATATAGATAGGAGATTCGACGTGACTCTGACAATAACAATTTGTCTATTGAACCTGTGGTCGAATGTGCCTAAGTTTTTATTACCTCTATTAGTCCAAGATTATATAGAAAAGATTCGACAGAGAGTAAATATTCGACATAGAGAGAACAGATTCGACAGAGAGAAAAGATTCTGGAATTGGGTGGGGGAAGTAAAATAAAAAAAATAATGATGATGAATGTTATTGGCTGATTGTAACCAAAGAGGAGGAGCAGTAAAATAGCCGGAACTAACAGTACATGTGTACAGCCAACTTACATTCACTTACGATTTGCTAGCAGAGAGAGAGACACACTGAATTATTTCAGAAGACAGTCAATCTTATGCCGCGTACACACGTAACCGACTATCCGGCGGACTTAGTCTGGCGGACTTCCCGCCGGACTGTCCGTCCGACTTTCCGAACGGGCTGCTTGTCCACACACGGCACTTTTTCAGCAGACTAATACGGCGACTAAGTCCGCCGTACTATCCGCCGTACTTTTAAAATGAACGGACTCGCCCACACATGCGGAGAAAAGTCTGCTCATTTCGAGCGCGTCTCCAGGTAGGCGGGGCCCGCAAAGGAGACGTCGCTGGCCCCGCCACCTGGTATGGACTTAAAGGGGAACCCAATGCCGAAATAAAATCGGTGTGGGGGTCCCCCCCAGGTCCACATCAGACCCTTGTCCGAGCGCGCTACCCGGCCGCCCAGGAAAGGGGGGACGAGCGAGAGCCCCCCCCTGAGCCGTACCAGGCCGCATGCCCTCAACATGGGGGGTGCCTTGGGGAAGCGGGGGCCGCGCAGCCCCCCACCCCAAAGCACCTTGTCCACATGTTGATGAGGACAAGGGCCTCTTTCCGACAACAATGATGGGGACCGGGCATGCGGCAACTTATATAGGGACATCACCAGATGATGTCCCTGCCTATTATGATGTCACAGTTCCAGCATTCTCTGGGACTGTGACACCATAATGGGCGGGGACAGACTGGCATACGCGCGGCCGGATTGTCCGCCAAAATGCAAGTCCGGCGGGAAGATTGGAGTGCAAAACTACTTTCTAAGTCCGCTGTACTTTCGGGTCAAAAAAGTCTGCCGGAGGCTACACACGGGGGGATTGTCTGGCGGACTTGAGTTTGCCGGACTTTTCCACGCGATTGTTTGATCGTGTGTACGCGGCATTAGCTAGTCCGTTTGTATTCCTGAATCATTTAGCAATCAAGCATAAGCACAGCAGCAAAACAATAGTGAAGCAAGCTACAGTTGAACTTAGCTTTTTCCTAAAAATCTGATGTCATATAGTGTTAGTGTGAGAAGCTTATTGATTCTAGTGTTGCTGTGATAGCCTCAGAGGCTGCCTGTGTTGTGTGGGGATTTATTAAGCCTTGTACACACGATCAGAGAATCAGTCGGAATGTGTCCTATCGGACCGTGTTGTCAGATAATCCGACAGTGTGTGGTATGCATCGGACTGATTCCATCGGAATATCCGTCGGACCCAATTTTCCAACTCGTTGGAAATATTTTCCGACCAACTGGTTCGATCGGACATACTCCGATCATGTGTATAGAATTTTGATCGGACAAAGTGCCACGCATGCTCAGATCAAATTCCTACATCAAAGCTATTGGCTACTAGCCTGAATATAGTCCCATCGTAACGAAATTACGTCATCACGCTCTGAAAGATCGGATTTTTCGACAACTTAGTCCGACCGTGTGTATGCAACAGTTTCGGACAAAATCCAACGGATTTGGTTGTTGAAATCTCCGACCGTGTGTACAGGGGCATAGACTTGTTACCTGTCTGATCAGTGATTGCTATCACCAGTCCACCAGTTTCTGTTTGAACGAGTATATAATATATATACAGAAACAGCAATGTACCGTTCTACTGGAAATGCAAAGCCAGGTAGAGGTAGTGGTCGTGGTCACGGTGGACGCCTTGCTAAAAAAAGTGGCAAGGTCTCTGCTACTAGTGTCTCTGACACTTTTGCCACCACAAAAATGCTGTCCACAACAGTGGGTGCCACCACCAATGCCACCAGCAAAGCTAGTTCCACCACCACCACCAGTTCTACTAGGAGGTGTCATGGCTTCTTATTTTTATGGGATAGGCAAGAAACCTAGTATAAAACAAGTGGAGTTGCCTGTACACTCACAACCCCCAATCTCACAGCCAGTGCCACTGCCCAGCTCCCCAAAAAAGAAATTGAGGGAGACAGCAGCAGAGACAGAGTGCAAGACTTTTTTGTCATTGGCCCAAGAGAATGATTCTGAATGTGATGCTCCTCTTTCCCCAACCACTGCAGACATTTTATACACTCTTACCCCACAAGAGTTGCAGCATGACCTAGAGAAAGTGCAATAGGGATATTCTGTGAGGAGTAGGACAGGTAGCAGTCCACTTTTTTCATCTGCTGCTAACTCCCCTTCTCTCTCTGTTATTATGGAGGAAAAATCCTGTGATGATGATAACACCGACCTCCCCAGCACCCCTGCCATTAGCAATAGTTCACCAAGTGTAACTGTAGTGGCAACAGCTTCCACCACTGGTGTGCTACCTGCTGCAGCTATATCAGCCCATACTACTACTACTACTAGTGATCAGGGTAAAGGGGCTGCATCTCGCCGCAGCAGAAATACTTCCAAACATTGGAAGGGGGGTTTTTGCAAAGTGCAAGTTGTGTGGGAAGCAAGTCAGTGGGGGTAAAAAGTTGGGACATTTAACGAACGCTGGTATGAACCTTCATCTCAAAAATCACCACAGTTCTATTTTACTGTGGGCAGAGGCAGAAAAAGATGGTAGCGCAGGAAGTAGCATAACAGACTCTGACTCTGGTGGTACCTCCTCAACCACACCACAGACTCAGAGCACAGCCCATAGAGAGGGTTCAATTAAGACAAACCGTCCAGGTGCAGTAGTTCCACTGCAGACCCAATCAGGCTCCTCATCCTCCCAAGGACATTATCAGCCCACCCTAGATAGTTTTGTTGGCTTTAGTTCCAAGGTCATGTCAAAACAGCAGGCCAACAAGATCACCCGCCTCATTGGCCAATTCATTGCTGTTAGAGGAGCCTCTTTTCGCATGATTGAAGGGGAGCCATTTAAACAGCTCATGCATGCTCCATGATATGTTGTTCCTGCACGAACAACTTTCAGCAGAAAGATTATTCCAGCACTGTACCATTCATGCGTTGCAGTATTGAAGGAAAAAATGGCCAAAGCCCAGGGTCAGACAATTCATTTGACCACTGATTTGTGGACAGCTCCCGGCGGTCAAAATGCTTTCCTGTCTTTGACTGCACACTGGTGGCAGGCCACTGTGCCTGTTGGTGGTGGCACTACTGCAAGAGTTCAAACTTCATCAGGAAGCAGGTCTGCAGCTCAAGACCAGCAGGGTTATCAAGCTTTCCTGCTCCACACAGAAGTCCGTGATAATAAACACAGCTATGCCATCATATTGCGGGCAATTAGATCGATGTTGGCCAATTGGTTTGGAAAGCGGGCAGTCACCAATGTTTCTGTTGGGTTCATAGTGACAGACGGAGGTTCAAACATGGTTAAAGCGCTCCAAGATGGATCTTTTGTCGGTGTGCGATCTTCTGCACACATGCTGCATTTAGTGGTCAAGGGTGCAATACCAGTGGAGATAAACAACAAGATTGCTCAAATCTTGGACCTTTGTAGGAAGATTGCGCATTTCCACCGCAGTGTAGTTGGTAGTCAACTATTGAGGGAGGAGCAAGAACAATCAGGGCTCCCCATACATCGCCTGGAACAAGATGTCAGCACCCGGATGAACTATACCCTGGAAATGCTGGAACGCATTTTGGAGCAAAAGACAGCCTTCCACAATCTATCATCTCACCACAGCATTGGGATTGATTCCACACTGGGAAGTGATGACTGGTGTATAATTGGGCAGCTTGTCTTAAAACCCTTTCGTAATGTGACGGAAAACTTGAGGCAGAGCAATGCCAGCCTAGGACAGGTCATACCCTTGTTTACCTATCTCATAGATAGATGGGATCATTCCTAGAAAGCAGTGAGCCTGTTTGTGGCAGCCCACTTCATGCCGATGTAGCGTCTTTCATCAGAAAGCTACAAGACAATTTAAAAGATAAGCTAAATGACCGTGTCCGCAAAAGCCCTGAACTCATGCTGGCTACCCTGTGTGATCCCAGGATCAAAGGTAAACTGGCACTCAGAGACAACAGCCTTTCCTACTGGAAAGAAAAACTCATTGAAAGGGTCCGTAATTTGCAGCAACAAAGAGGTATGCTGAATGAGGCCGATTTGGAACATTCACCTGCAATGTCTGCTATTTCAAGGCCTGGCACCATCACTCAAAAACAACTGAGTGGAGCATGTGCATGTTGGGTAGAGGCACTTGACAATCTGGTGGATGCAGGTCAAGCAGCAGGTAATCGAGAGGAGAGCAGTGCCTCTGAAATGGTCAGGGCCTACCTATATGAAGACCCTTTGCTTCCTACAGAGAACCCTTTGACCTATTGGAGTGGTAAGAAAAGTGTGTGGCCTGGTCTTTGCCTGGTTGCCCAGAAACTACTATCCTGCCCTCCAACCAGTGTGCAAAGTGAGAGAGTTTTCTCTCTTACTGGGAACATCCTTAATCCACACCGTGCACAACTAACACCCCATTTGATCAAATAACTTTCCTAAAATGTAACCTCCCCAAGCTGGGTTACCCTACCCTTAACTTGTGAGACCCGAATCATTGCCACCATGTGAAGAAGATACATGGGACTCAGAGGAACCATCCAAATGTTGAGGAAAATCATTTTTTTTTATTTTCTTACCACTTGAAGTTGACATTCACAATAGCAGTTATCTTCGGTGTGACCCCAAGATTTAAATAGAATTTGTTTTTGTCAAGCAATCCAATTACTCCCTTTATTCCTTCCATCACCCTTTTTTGTAATGAATTTGTATGTGTAGAGTGACTAGAGTGTGTGTGATTGCATGAATGAATGTTGTGTGAATGGACAGTAGCAAGGGTTGAAGCCTTGATGTGGCGCTACCGCTCACGTGTTGCTGTCTTTGTACATACAAATAGCAACATGTGCTAATTTAACCATTTTTTGTATGATGGTCTGGAAATAAGAGACAATGATTGATTATTATTGATGGAGAGACTGTCAACTCAAGGATCAGAATATGTTACCAACACAACATAGAACAAAGAAACATACAGCTGGAAACGTGATTCTATGCAAGATAGATTAGTTGGTCACTGCTGCGCTGTACCCAGATGCCCATGACCCCTCCTATTTGCCATCTCTAAACCTGGGGACACCAGGGCCCTCTCTGATCCTCCGCCTGCCAGATCACCTGAGACCAGGTGACAGATGCACTCCATAGAAGTTAGAAGTGCACTGCTAGGTACAGGTAGCTGATCTTAGGACTGACTGCTGCGGATTGTACCCAGGGAGATTCAGGACACAGGTCTACAGGATCACTAACACAGATCCCAATGGGAGCTGGCGCATAGATTCCCCAGGGTGCAAAGTCTAAGAGCCAGCAAGTGTTCACCAGAGTCTCCAGTGGTGAGGATGGACTTCGCTGCAGTCTGGTTCCAGGTCGCGGCCCCTAGGGTCTCACAGCTCACGCTCTCAGTAGACTACAGGAGAAGGAAGCAGCAGGCTGGGACAACAATGATAGTAAGGGGATAAGGCAAAGTTCATGGCAACTAGCAGACAGGAACAACAGAATGCATGCCAAAGGTTTCCGGGTCACAGGCAGACAGGGATGGTTGTGGACATGCCAAAAAATGAAGGTCACAAGCAGACAGGAATCGCTGAGAACACACCAATGTCAGTAACAGAGACAAATGTAAAGCATATAGCAAGCAGGAACCAGGAAGCCAACTACACCTTGGATAGTGGTTGCTAATCACCACTAGCTTGCGGTGCACAGGTTAATATAGGGCCTACGGTGGAGCCATGCTTAGAGGAGGGTTATAAAAACCACCAGGTGGCTGGCCTCTTAGTCTGAACACATGAGGGGAGGTAAGCAGACAGAGGAAGATCACTGCATAACAAATAACAATGACACCGCCTGTTTCATGACCATCTGCAATTGTCTGAAGTCACCGGTGTGAGTAATCTACGCTGCTGCCATGTTACTTAAGCCCTGGAAATGATGCCTGCCCTTTGAACTATTGCCCCTTGTGATTGCGCTAGCCTCAGCCTGTGAACCTCTGTCCAGTTAACTGTTGCCCTCATGATTGCAAGCCTTCAACCTATGCCCTGTAAACTGTTGAGGGCTGTATGGTTAACCCCTGCTGTAACTATCTGCTGTGTATTCTGGTGGGGGGAAAGCTGAAAGGCGTGACTGGACACCAGAGGCGTAACTAGAAACCTCAGGGCTCCGGTGCAAGAAATCAGGAAGGCCCCCCCAAAAAGCATTATTTTGATACTATGTTTTTTTTACAATGTATAACAAAGTAAAACATTTCGGTTTCTGATTTAAACTTACCATAACTGTCAAGAGGAAGCTTCTATAAACAACTTGATCCATGCCCAAAAAATGCAGCCTGCCCATGTCCATCATTGCAGCTTGTGTCCCCCAATGCAGCGTGTCCCCCAATGCAGCCTGTGCCCCCCAATGCAGCGTGTGACACCAGTGCAGCCTGTGACTCCAATGCAGCCTGTGTCCCCCAATGCAGCCTGTGTCCACCAGTGCAGCCTGTGTCCCCAATGCAGCCTGTGTCCACCAGTGCAGCCTGTGACCCCCAATGCAGCATGTGACACCAGTGCAGCGTGTGTCCCCCAGTGCAGCCCGTGTCCCCCAGTGCAGCCTGTGACACCAGTGCAGCCTGTGACACCAGTGCAGCGTGTGTCCACCAGTGCAGCCTGTATCCCCAATGCAGCGTGTGACACCAGTGCAGTGTGTCCCCCCCAAAGCAGCGTGTGTCCACCAGTGCAGCGTGTGGACACCAGTGCAGTGTGTGACCCCCAATGCAGCCTGTGTCCCCAGTGCAGCATGTGACACCAGTGCAGCCTGTGTCCCCAATGCAGCGTATGAAACCAGTGCAGCTTGTGTCACCCAATGCAGCCTGTGACACCAGTGCAGCGTGTGACCCCCAGTGCAGCCTGTGTCCCCAGTGCAGCGTGTGTACACCAGTGCGCGTGCCCCCCAATGCAGCCTGTGACACCAGTGCAGCGTTTGACCCCCAATGCAGCCTGTGTCCCCAGTGCAATGTGTGACACCAATGCAGCCTGTGTCCCCAGTGCAGCGTGTGTCCACCAGAGCAGCCTGTGTCCCCAATGCAGCGTGTGACACCAGTGCAGGGTCTGTCCCCCGATGCAGCCTGTGTCCACCAGTGCAGCGTGTGTCCCCCAATGCAGCGTGTGTCCACCAGTGCAGCGTGTGGACACCAGTGCAGTGTGTGACCCCCAATGCAGCCTGTGTCCCCAATGCAGCGTGTGACACCAGTGCAGCCTGTGTCCCCAATGCAGCGCGTGGACACCAGTGCAGCCTGTATCCCTAGTGCAGCGTGTGACACCAATGCAGCCTGTGTCCCCTGTGCAGCCTGTGTCCCCAGTGCAGCGTGTGACACCAATGCATCGTGTGACACCAATGCAGCCTGTGTCCCCCAATGCAGCCTGTGACACCAATGCAGCATGTGACACCAGTGAAGCCTGTGTCCCCAATGCAGCGTGTGACACCAATGCAGCATGTGACACAAATACAGCCTGTGTCCCCCAATGCAGCCTGTGTCCACCAATGCAGCCTGTGTCCACCAGTGCAGCCTGTGTCCACCAGTGCAGCCTGTGTCCACCAATGCAGCCTGTGTCCACCAATGCAATGGTGGTACTGGAGGGGGGCAATGGTGGTACTGGAGGGGGACCTCTTACTGATCCCATCCCCCCACCACCGATCTCATCCCTAAACACTGCGCAGTCGCAGAGGGGAGAGTTCCTCCGCCGCCTTCAATTAATTGGTTTGCCCAGTTTTTTACGTGTCTGCTCCACCTCCCTTACAGTCTCTCTGCCTGTGGAAAGGCGGGGGTGGAGCGCTTCTCTCTCACGGTCTCTCCCCTCACAGTCGGTGAAAGCCCCCCTCCCCGCGGCATGAACCCGACAGACACAAACCCCGGAGAGGCAGGTGGGCCCTTCACGCGTCGGGCGGCCAGTGGGCCCCCTGAAGTGGTGGAGAACTACAGGGCCCTATCTCCCGGTAGAGGAAGACACCTAAGGGGCTTAAAGGTCCCCCTCTGAACCCTGAAGCTATTGAGACAAGCTTGCCTACATTTTACCTTGTTGGAGAAGATACAGGAATTGGCTAACTGAATTTAAGAGAGTATGGTGCAAAATCACCTCCCGTTGCTGCCTTATACCATAAATATCTGAAGCCCTTATGCTAACCGCGGGCTCCTATACATATAAAAGTGTGATGTCGATGTGAAAATCGCTCTGCCTAGAGAAATACTTCCTTGTTGTTCTCCTTTTTCTTCCTGCATATTTCTCTTGGGGTGCCCCCATGAAGAAATGTAAAACATTGACAAAGCCCCTGAGGAAGCGTTGACCAAAACGCGAAACATGTAGAGCGCCAGAATATATTTAGGATCGGTTCTGTAATTAATACCCTGTCTAGTGTAATCCTTTCTTATATTGAATATTAATGTAGAATTTTTCATTCTTCGGGTATATATAACTAATAGATACAGATATGGTTATTGCCTAAAATGTACTAATATAGACAGGATATAAAGCAGTACTTGATATGCTTTTACTCTACTTTATTTTTTATAAATAAATATTTTTTTTACATATTCCTTTTCTTTTCTTGTTTTTCCCTTTTGTGTACTTAAATATAATATTATGCCTAAAAAGTCCAACATAACCAACACTTTTTTTTGAGGTTTTTTTGTGTGTGGGTTTTTCTCCCCTTTCCCCGTTTTTTTTCCCCCTCATTTTGCTTTATTTCAAGCTATTTAACCACTTCAATACTGGGCACTTAAACACCTTCCTGCCCAGACCAATTTTCAGCTTTCAGCGCTGTCGCACTTTGAATGACAATTGCGCGGTCATGCTACACTGTACCCAAATGAAATTTTTATAATTTTTTTCCCACAAATAGAGCTTTCTTTTGGTGGTATTTGATCACCTCTACGGTTTTTATTTTTTGCGCTACAAATAAAAAAATACCGAAAATTTTGAAAAAAAAAATGTTTTTTTTTGTTTCAGTTTCAAAACTTTGTAAATAAGTACGTTTTCTCCTTCACTGATGGGCACTGATGGGGCTACACTGATGGGCACTGATAAGGTAGCACCGATGGGCACCAATGAAGTGGCACTGATAGGCGGCACTGATGGGCGACACGGACGGACACTGATAGGTGGCACAAATTGGCACTGATAGCTGGCACAGATGGGCGGCACGGGTGGGCATGGATAGGCGGCACAGGTGGGCATGGATAGGCGGCACAGGTGGGCATAGATAGGCGGCACAGGTGGGCATAGATAGGCGGCACAGGTGGGCATAGATAGGCGGCACAGGTGGGCATAGATAGGCGGCACAGGTGGGCATAGATAGGCGGCACAGGTGGGCATAGATAGGCGGCACAGGTGGGCACTCAGGCGGCACAGGTGGGCACTCATAGGCGGCACAGGTGGGCACTCATAGGCGGCACAGGTGGGCACTCATAGGCGGCACAGGTGTTATAGTAATGGATGCCAATCAGTGCCAAACAATAATGCATGCCAATCAGTGATGCCCATTGTGGCCACTGATTGGCATCCATTATGGGCACTGATTGGCACCCATTGTGCTGACTGGCACCCTGGTGGTCTAGGGAGGATTATGGATTTTTATTACCTTTTCCCTGGTGGTCTAGTGGTGTCCCTGGTGGTCCAGTGTGGGCATCCTCGGGGGGGGCTGTGCTGATAATCGATCAGCACAGACCCCCCCTGTCAGAGGAGCAGCCGATTGGCTCTCCTCTACTCGCGTCTGACAGACGCGAGTGAGGGAAAGCCGATCACCGGCTCTTCCCATTTACACTGTGATCAGCCGTGATTGGACACGGCTGATCACATGGTAAAGAGTCTCCGTCGGAGACTCTTTACCGAGATCGTAGTTGCCGGGTGTCAGACTGACACCCCGCAACAACGATCGCCGCGATGCGCGCCCCCGGGGGCGCGCAGCGGCTCATAATCCTAATCACGTCATATGACGTCCGGTTAGGATTATGAAACCACTTTGCCGCCGTCAATTTGTAATAGGGCGGGCGGCAAGTGGTTAAAAGGACGTGGCAATTGGATTTTTTACCTTTGAGTGTATCCACAGAAACCACCCTGTGATAGATACACACTACTTTTATTGTTAACTACAGGGCCCAGTCACGCTTGCGACTGTTGTGACCCTGATAATTCCGCCACTGCTGGACACAATATACATGGGATTACCCTCTGCACAGTGAAATAGTGTAGAGAGAAATCTCTTACATTTCCTAAGTTCAGCCTGATGGTTAAATGTAGGAAAAGCACAATTATAAGGCCTCTACTAAGTTTGTAACTATAAATGGAGTAGTTAATTTAGATAAACATCAGATACATAATGAATCTAACGAGGAAAGCAAAACTCAAGAAAACAAGTAGTTCTGAACAACAATTTTTTTTAATTTTGAAAAATAAAAACATACAAAAATATATAAAACTAAACTAAAAACTGTTTACATATCCTCCCCCAACCTGGTGAGCAGACGCTGTAGGGACATATTGATCCCAGTCATCTGCTCACCAAGGTGCCGAAGGCTCCTTCGGCACCTCTCCAGAGCCACATATTGACGGCGATTGTGGAGGCCCAAGGAGCGCCCTAGCCTCCTGGAAAAGGCGTAATGTCTCTTTTGGACCTCCACAATGCGCCGCAGGTAATCCAAATGTGGCTCTGGAGTGGGAGGGAGGGGTGGGGAAACTTCGGCTTGAGGCCCTGAGGAGGAGGCACCCATGGCTGTGTCCAGGTGGGGGGAGGATAGCGGAGGATGGAAGGGAACATGCCCTGGAGAAGCTGCTGGGGAGGAAGGACGGTCAGGCCAACCAGATGCGGGCAGGTTTGAACCGTCGTCCACTGGGTGGAGGTGATGGACGTAGACTTCACCTGTGAGGAAAAGCAAATACATTAGATAGATAATGCAATACATACATTACACATGGCTTCTTCACCCTAACCTTATATAAAAGGTAATTATTTATCTCCAAGCCCTTGTAGACAATCATGTAACATCTTGGGATGTTTTCACTTCATTTGTGTGTAGAAGATAGTGGTGTCTGTGTCAATTTCCTGCATCATCCCAGATTTGCAGAGCTGTGCGGGAAGATGTAGTACTTTACTGTACTCTGACCGGGGCGGAGCTGAGTGTCCTCCCCTGCCAGAGTACAAAGGGATTCCCCTCTCCACATCGAGCAGTGTAACTGGAAAGGGGAATCTCCCAAAGATTTTATCCGCTTGGTCGCAGGGCTGGCTGGAGAAAATGTTAAAGTGTAAGGCCGCGTACACACGGGCGGACTGTTTGTCCAACTTTGTCCGCTGAACAGTGTTTCAGCGGACAGTCCGCTCGTGTGTGGGCTTCAGCGGACAGTTTCAGCGCACAGTCTGACGAACAAAGTTTTTCGGAATTCCCGTAAGACAGTCCGCTGAAACTTGGTTTGAACGGACAGTCCACTCGTGTGTAGGCTTGTTCGTCAAACTAAGTTCCGCGCATGCTCAGAAAGGATTTACACGGCCGAAGGTTGCATTGCAGTGTATAGGACGTCGTTTTTCTAGTCCCGTCGTACGTGCCGTTCACGTCATCGCGCACGCTTTCAGCGGACTGTTCGTTCATCGTGTGTGGTCAAGTCCGCTCATGCAAATTTTGAGCGGACTGTTTGTCGGATTGTTTGACAAACTAAGTTGGGCGAACAGTCCGCCCGTGTGTACGCGGCCTAATGGAGGCCTAAGTGCTGACCAGTGACCACCACGTAACTAATCTACCTCATCCAGACTGACTGATTGTCGCAAATATGGAAGATCAGTTGCACTTGCAGAAAAACATATCAGCTATACCAGCTATTAATATCAAGTTACATTACACTCACTGACCAAAGGGAAGCCATTGCATTAGGGATGACCTCCTAAAAAAAAAAGTTGTTTCATAAAATATAGCAGGATACTTTTTAAAGGTTATAAATTTTGTGTGGCCACTGATTGAATAAGCCCCACTTCTGTTCTAGGTAGATTATTACTCCTGGGCTAGGCTAGGATGTATAACAGATTACATGAATTACAATGACTGAACCTTCGATATCCCAGCAGCCGGTGCTTCATCTGCTCCCCTCTGCTACTGCAGTGGTCTGGTCTCTCCCTGAACCCTCAAGACCTATGCAGGTCATAATAACTGAGGGTGCATGGAAATGTGTCCGACCACTGGGGATCCAAGGATCGGTATGTCTAAAACTTCTAAAACAAAAACCACCAGACAAAAATGAGCAGTTAAAGAAAAACTCCAGGGTACATGTAAAATATGTCATTAAACAAAACAAACAGCCTGTTGCTAATGTGCAACAGAACACACTCTGGAGTCTGAACTATAGCCTAAAGACCCCATTTGTATAGACATTTGCCTGCACAAAGATCTACGAGGTCATTTACAATTTTTTGCTTTAGATGATGACAAAGAGGAGGCACCAGACATCATGAGGGAAGTGTTAATGCATGCATTAGGGGCATGCCAGAGATTGAACATGTCCAGGGACAATAGCTGGAGATTCTTGTCTGACACACCCCCTCCAGCCTGCTTTGTTATTCACGCTGATTGAAGATTATGATTAAAGTGGTTGTATACTCTTTTTTTATTTTTACCTACAGGAAAGCCTATTAATAAGGCTTACCTATAGGTAAAAAAAATATCTCCTAAACCTGTATGGTTTAGGAGATATTCCCCTCGGTATGCGCTGCTGACTGCAGCGGCGCATGCGCACAAGGGGATTCTCGGCTGAAAGCCCGGCAGTGGCCGGACCCGGCCGGGATGGAATCTCCCACGCGCATGCGCGGGAGTGACGATATCGCGGCTCCAGCCACTCACAGCACCGGAGCCTCGATACCTGGAAGAAACACCGAGGGGAGCATGTCAGCTCCCTCGGCGTGGATCGGGCCAGATGTCGGGGCCTCGTTCTAAGGTAAGTATTTCATAATGAGCTAGTATGCGGCGCATACTAGCTCATTATGCCTTTTGCTTTGCAGGTGGCAAAAAAATAAAACATTAGCGGGTTTACTACCGCTTTAACAGTGATTGGCTCAGACTGGGAATCTGAACTGCAGCAAGAAGGTGGCGTGATCAGGGAAGTGACAAGCACAGGTCTCGCTAACAGGAAGACTGGAATCAGCTGCAGAGGGGGACTAATATAATTAATAATTCCAGTAAAACCGATGCCTTGCAGAATAAAGCACAACCATTTCTAGACAAGGTATGCCACCAGCATTTCAGATTTAAAATACTATCTGCCTGGAAAATACTAAAAAAGTTGTACTTACTCCCTGGATCTGCCGCGTCTGGCTGGTCACCTTCTTCCGGCGCATCCCCAGCAGCCTCTACAGGGCAGGTCTCCTCCACCTCCTGATCAGCAGCTGATGATTAATATAGAAAAGACGATTACAATCTGCAGTGTACAACAATCTCACACACATTAGTACAGAAACATTGAAACACGTATGATCACTCAGCAGCAGATACCAGCAAGATCATACTAACTTACATGTGGGCGTTGCCGCCTCAGGCTCCTCCTCCTCCTCAGTCTCCCCCTCTGACTGGATGACACCTATTTAATATAAAGGAGAAATAATGAACGTTACAATGTTCAAGCTTCAAAGAAATGACTATAAATAAATACTGTATATAGGATATATAGATAAAATAAATTATCCATTAGCATGGCAATACAAAAATAAAAGAAAAAAATCAGTAAAAAAATAAAAAATAAAAAAAAGGAGGCACTTACCTGTCCTGGTTCCAGCGGTGAGTGCTAGGTGCACGACACTGATCAGGCGCCTCAGTTCAGAGCGGCGACGTTCTGTCAGATCACGTAAGTTACACAAGCGATTGCGTTACCTGACAGAACGTCGCAGAGGCTCCACCTGTCACTGCTTGAGTGAGAAGCAATGACACCGGAATGGACAATGGAAGGCTGGCCAAATGGAAAAGGACCCGCTGTATTAGTGTCACTACTACAGTACTTACTGCATGTTGATGACGTGGAGGACTCCTCCTCCTCCGCCCTCCGCTTCCGGCGGCGCTGGGCCTGGATACGATCTTTAAATAAAATCAAACACAACATGGTAAATGTCGGATGCTTGACAAAAAATAAACATCCTGCACAATGCAATGCTGACACCAACCTTGATGAGACAGGAGCTGGGTGATCTCCTCCTCCCCTACACCCGCTAAGAGCTCCGCCTCATGGGGGAGGAGACGCACACACTTCACTCTGCGCCCCGCCTGCCTGCGTTTGCGCACTATGGAACTGCAAGACAAAAATAGAAGAGAAACGGGTTCCATAATTAAACTACAATTGTAATCTGAAAATGACATCAACACATGAAACAAATGTACAATGAACCCGTAGAATGAAACAATGCAAATGGAATTTTTGGATTAGGGAAATTTTTTTCATGTAGCACAAGATTTGCACATTTTTTTATTAACCAAATTTATTTTAAGGAAAACGTATGCTTTTTTGGTGCACAATAAAATATAAAAGACAGGACTGGGGTTGTAAATATAGATGTCCAGTCCACCTTTCTAATTGGGCGCTTGTGTGAATTGTGTAAATTTCCTTTCTTCCTCCGGGGCTGAAGTGGTTAAAATGTAAAAAAAAAAAAAAAAAAAAAATCAGAAATGTTACTTACCGTTTTAGGTCGCAGAATTTTTTGCGGCAGGCAGTCGGGTCACGCCAATGATGGAATATATCTTGAACTTTTTTGGAGATCTCCTCCCACTTCTTCTGCTTCCACTCTGAAGTGGTCTCCCTGGAGCGGGGGCCACACAGCTGCATCCAGCAAGGAAGCGTTTCCTTTACAAGGACCTGGGACTCAATGTGAGTCCACGTAAGGTTACGCTTCCTGCTGTTTGCAGCTTGTGTCCTCCTCCTGCACTGCTTTTTGGATGATGGTGGGGATGGGGAATGGGATGTTGCTGCTGCTGCCTCCATAGATGGTCCAGGAACGTCCTCCATGTTGAAATGGGTTGCCGCCATATTCGTTACACTATCTGACAAACTGACACAACGTCGGATACTTAGACCATTCATTCAACATGAACAACAGAGATTCGACAAAGCAGCGAAAAACATACAACGTTGAATCTTAGGCTTATGGTGTCTGTTGAAAGTTATAAGATTCGACGGAGCATCGAAACTGTACAACGCTGCAATCGTACATTTCCAGGGACAAATTTGAATGTTGGTTGACTAGTAAATAATTAATGAATATAATTATTACTAGTGTTATACAACATTACAATCCTACTATAGCTTGTAGGCGAAATATTCGACCGGGAATGTACAACTGCAGGGTTTGCAGCGTCATACAGTGAGTTTCGCTGCTCCTTCGAATCTTCTTTAAACATTTGACAGACACCATAAGCCTTCAATGACAGATTCGACCTTAATTAATCTGGATTTTTGGACGAATGCAATTTTTTAACAAAAAACAAAATAAATAGAAACAAATTTCGGGAGTAACTAAATTAATTTATTTTTCGGACGAAAACAAAATTCTGAAACAAAATATTTCAGTGTGCACATGTCTACTGATCATCCCTCACATACCTCACTTCTTCTTCCACTTTAACCTCAAATTCTATATCGATTGGATCTCCACTCTAAACCAAGAAAATGAGAGAAAATATCATCTGTAAGATAGAAGATTTATTATTGTGACATCACATAAAAAATCCACACATTGTCTCCAGGAGTCTGTGTTTTACAAGCTCCATCCCACCAACCTTGAGGTAACAGTGGGGGATGGTGTGATCTTCCTGTGTGGAATCCTGGGAATACAGAGGACGGGGACATCTCTCTGGTGGGTTCCTGGTATTTGGTGGCTCCATCATATCCTTGTGTCCTTCTGAAAACTCCTCCATCACTCCATACTCCTCATCCTCCTCTTTATACTCTTCTTTAACATCAATATTATCATCCCCGAGGTTTCCACTCTGAATATATCATAAAACATTCATTGTAACTAGAGATGGGCTGAACACCCCCTGTTTGGTTTGCACTAGAACTCCCGAACAGAGAAAAAGTTGTGACTGAAACGGTGAACCCTAATAAAGTCTATGAGACCCGAACTTGAAAAATCAAAAGTCCCCGTTTTGAAGGCTTATATACAAGTAACTGGCCATGAAAAGGGTATAGGGGCGGGTACTGCCTTGGGGGACATGTATCAATGCAAAACATTGCTTTTGAAAAGATTGTTTTTCCAGGAGAAGTCATTTTAATGATGCTTAACCACTTGTCTACCGGCTCTTATATCCACTTCCTGCCCAGGCCAATATTCAGCTTTCAGTGCTCTCACACTCGAATGACAATTACTCAGTCATGCAGCACTGTACCCCTATGAAATTTGTGTCCTTTTTTCACACAAATACGGCTTTCTTTTGGTGGTATTTAATCCCCACTGAGGATTTTATTTTTGCATTATAAATAAAAAAATAAAAATGTTGTTTAAAAAATGCATTTTTCTTCATTTTGGATATAAAAAGTTAGAACATTTGTAATTTTTCCTTCATAAATTTGGGCCAGAATTTATACTGCTAAATATCTTTGGTAAAAATAACCCAAATCAGTGGATATTACTAGGTCTGTGTGAAGGTTATAGAGTCTACAATCTATGGTGCCAATCACTGAAAATTGATCACACCGGGTGTACTGACGGCCGATCTCATTTCTTGAGACCCTAACAAGCCAGGAAAGTACAAATACCCCCCAAATCACCCCTTTTTGGAAACTAGACATTCCAAGTTATTTAGTAAGAGGCATGGTGAGTTTTTAGAGCTTCTAAATTTTTTCCCAGTTATTTACAAAGTGACGTTTTGTTCCCAAAATTGTCATATTAACCAGTTCACGCAAATTGCAGTACCCGTACGTCGGTACTTTGACGCTAAATACCTTTGTTATGGCAGCAGCTAGCTACCATAACCCCGGTATTTTCAGGAACGGCGTGCATTTCTCTTTAAGGTAAAAGTAGTTACTGCGTCCGCTCCCCTAACTGCCTGGATGTCGAGTGAGGGAAAGATGGCCGCCCTCAGCTCCATAGCATTGGAGGGTGGAAACTACGTCAAACATCACTTCAGCCTAATGCTCTTAAAGGGGATTTTTTTTAATGACATTTCCTTTTTTTTTTATTGCATTTTAGTGTAAATATGAGATCTGAGGTCATTTTGACCCCCAGATCTCATATTTAGGAGGTCCTGTCATGCTTTTATCTATTACAAGGGATGTTTACATTTCTTGTAATAGGAAAAAAAGTGACCCAAATAATTTTTTTAAAATGTAAAAATTAAAAAAAGGTAAAATAAATAAGAACTTTTTTTTTTTTTTTAAAGCGCCCTTGTCCCCCCCAACCTCACACGCCGAAGCAAAAGCATATGTAAGTTGCGTCCTCATGTGAAAACTGTGTTCAAACCACACATGTGAGATATCGCCGCAATCGTTAAAGTGAGAGCAATAATTCCAGTACTAGACCACCTCTGTAACTCAAAACTGGTAACCTGTAGAAATGTTTAAATGTCACCAATGGAGATTTTTAAGTGTCAAAGTTTGTCGCCATTCCACGAGCAGGCGCAATTTTGAAGCGTGACATGTTGGGTATCAATTTACTCGAAAAAACATTATCTTACACAATATAGAAAAAAATTGGGCTAACTTTACTATTGTCTTATTTTTTAACTTAAAAAAAGCACATTTTTTTCCCAAAAAATTGCGATGGTAAGACCACTGCGCAAATACGGTGTGACATAAAATATTGCAATGGGGGGCGTGGCCTGGACGCAGCTGAAGATGGCAGCTTGATTTCCCAGCTCCCGCTGACGAGGACACAATCAGCGTTCCACAGAGGTGCTTCGCCCTTAATTTTACTCAGACATCATGGGAACTTCTTCCCGAAGCTCCTCGGCATCTCGGTCCAGATCTCCGAGAGACGAGACAGGCAGGATCTCCCAGAACATACCGGAGATGTTTCGCGCCCATAATACAAACATGGCGACGGCACGCAGTCAATCTTCTCAGGCCGCACAGACCGCGAGCCCCGCGCACAGAAGTGCTCCGAGAGCGGAGGACATTGTCCTCTCCCCGCATCACCAGCCGAGCCTTCAGGATTTAAGATCCATAGTGGAGGACATTAAAGAATCTCTCACTGCAGCTCTAACTGGAGCGATTGCGGACCTGAGGCTCGATTTGCAAGCTATGGCTTCTCGAGTGCATGAAGTGGAAAAAACCGCTGCCACACACTCATCTATTCTGAGGAGATCCTGTCAGATTATTGATACCCATACCCTTCAACTGCGTGATCTCAACCGTCACACCGAGGATCTCGACAACCGTGGCAGACGCCACAACATCCGCCTGAGAGGTCTAACGGAATCGCCTGACCCGGACAGTCTGCCTAAGGAAGTTACTGACCTCTTCAATACCATCCTTGAGAGGCCGCAGGATTCCCCGATCGGCATAGAGCGTGTGCACCGTGCCCTTCGGCCTAGGGGGAAAGAGTCTGACCCACCCCGCGACGTTGTGTGCTGTTTAATAGACTACAACGTAAAAGAGGAGATCCTTCATAGAGCTAGACGGGCCCCAGGTCCGCTTACACATAATGGAGCTCCCGTCTCCTTGTTTCAAGATCTTTCAGCCATAATGCTGCAAAGGCGTAGAGAGCTTCGCCCCCTGCTGGAAACTCTTCGAGCCAGGAATATCCCGTACCGATGGCGATTCCCTTTTGCTCTCTCAGCGACCTCCGGTGGGAGAACTGCATTACTTCGAGTTCCGGAAGATCTCCGCCATTTCTGTGACACGCTCGCAATACCCTTCACTGAGGTCCCGGAATGGTATGCTGAATATCGACCCCCGTCTGCCAAACGCTCGCATTCCTCGCAAGAGCCCATGGAATACCAAGACCCCCGCTTTAGGAGACGCCGTTCGCCTTCGGAGCCCGGATCACACCTTACCCGACTTAGCGTGGATCCAGATGACAGCCCGCAAAGAACACCGCTGCCCCGGAGAGCTCGCAGAGACCGCTGAGTGAGATATGCATCTGGCCCGTCGACTTGACTGTTCACTTTCTGCATTCTTTCTTGTTTATTTTTCCTTTTTTCCTACCCCATTATTTCTGCTCCCCTCCCTTACTCATCCTTTGCCCCCCTATTTTTTTTTTTTTTTTTCTTTTTGTTTGCTTCAAGTACTCCAACTCCCCTGAGGTCTCCCTTACTTTTGTCCCTGCTTTCCGGGCGGGAGAGTTATGGGCTCTGACTCATTTGAACCAGAGGTATCATATCACACAATCCTCTACCTTCACATGTATTAACTGTCGTGCTTTGACCCTGGAACACAGTTTTTTTTTCTTTTCTCCCATTCGCTTTGCTCTGTTTTTCCACCTAGAGGAGCTCCCGTGCTGATGCATGTATACTGTATGTTTGGGACTGCCTTACACACAAATTCATTTTTGGTAATATGGATTTTATTATGATATCCGGGGGGGGGGGAGATGGAGGAGTGAAGCTCAGCTGCAGCCAATCTGTATCTTATTTACTAACCTTCCCATCCTAAATGATACGTGACTATGGATATCATTCCGATTGCCCAGATATCATTATCACTTTGATTGGTTACCCAGTGCCATTGGATATCCATTAAACATGCCGCTTAGGTCTCAGCTTAGGTGTAATAGTTTTGGGCTACTCTCCTCTGTCTCACCCTTCACAGAGCAAATATGCTTATTGTCTTAGGTCATTAGAGCCTGCCAATTAATAACTGTATCCCTCACGATGGAATACTGCCTGTGTGGTCTTGTATTTGAAGGGTTCTCAGTGGGTGCTCACCCCCTCCCTCCTCCCTCCCTTTCCATCCCTCCTCCCTCCCTTTCCCTCCCTCCCTATCCATCCCTCCTCCCTCCCTCCCTATCCCTCCCTCCCTATCCCTCCCTCCATCCCCCTCCCTCACTCCCCCCCCTCCCTCCCTCACTCCCCCCCTCCCCCCCTCACTCCATCCATCCCTCCCTCCCCCTCCATCCCTCCCTCCCTCCCTCTCCCTCCCGCCCCCCCTCCCTCCCTCTCCCTCCCGCCCCCCCTCCCCTTTTCTTTTTTTTTTTTTTTTTTTCCTTTCTCCATTATTATCTCCCTGCTCTGGTTGGTTTGCCCAATCTGGGCAACTCTGGCTTACTGTTGGTTTAACATCCAAATGGGTCGACACTTATTTATGTCTCTTTTTTTTTTCTTGCAACAGTTCACTACACGCCTCATTACTGTGTGGCGCTATTATTCTCTTAGGTTGGGTAATCTAACAAGTTTTTATATACAGTCATAATTGTTGATGGTAACTTTTTTCTTGCTTTTATACTTCTACCTTTATATAACCTCTCAGATTGCTGGACCCCTGGTTGTACGGGGCCCATGTTTACATTCCTCGGTCAGTGGGACACACTATGTTACCCCGTCTTTCTATTTGTTTTTTAGTGCTTTGGTTGCCCCAGACCCCCACGCCTCACGGTGATACTCTTTTGCCCAGACATACCTAAACATATATTTAGTCGGTACACCGATTTTTTTCCGGACTCAGATCGATCTCGGCCCCTTTTTGTGATTGATTGTGGAAGTGTAAGCAGGTCTTACTCTTCACCGGATTATCATTGGGGAAACCCATCCGTCCTACCCCCTCTACCTAGTGCCTACTATTGGCAAGTGACATACCTGAAGTGACACTATTTTACACGTTTCCACATTTAGTGGTAGTGGAAGTATTGCCTTTTCGATATCCGAATCGCCCGTCCCTCCTTTTTTTTGAGGGAATACCACTTTCACTCATCTGCCCCTCCCTTATCTCCTTAGGCCCCTCTAGTACACCTCCTGGTGAGACTCCGGTTAACTGCTCCTAATCATCCGTGGTAGTATCCTGCCCCCCTCCCCTTCTCTAGTTGCTATTTAACTGTATCGACTCACTTAGCTTCCGTACCTTCATTAACTTCGCATCTCTCCCCTAAGAACGCCTGAATACACAGGGCGATCTATACCTCTTTACCGAACTATGAGTATGGCTCCTACACATCAAATGAACGCTCGAGAGAATCTCAAAATAGTTTCTCTTAACGCGAGAGGACTTAATCTACCCGAAAAACGGTCACAAGTGTTACTTTTCGCTCACACGTGCAGGGCTGACATAGTCTTCTTACAGGAAACCCATTTTAGGACTAACCACACCCCCAAGCTCTCGAACCACCGCTTCCCATCCGGCGTTCATGCCACCAACCCAACATCTAAATCTAAAGGGGTCTCCATACTCATTTCACGACACTGTCCACTCCAGATCTTGGATACCATCCTGGATCCAGAGGCGAGATTCATCTTTATTAAGGGAAAACTGAGGGGCAAATTGATCACTCTAGCTAACATATACGCCCCCAACACAGGACAACCTGCATTTTTCAGAGCAATTACTTCCGAACTCGCGTCCTTCCAGGAGGGTGTTCTTATTCTGGGGGGGGGGACTTCAACGTTACTCTCAATCCTCTCCAAGATTCTTCCAACGGTTCCTCGACACTTCCGTACACAGCCTTGCGCTCCATTAATCGTCATTTACATGACCTGTGCCTCCATGACTCATGGCGTACACTGAATCCCCAAGGGAGGGACTATTCCTTTTTTTCCGCTCCTCACAATCGATATTCTAGATTGGACTACCTCTTTCTATCACAAAGAGATCTGCCTTTTCTTCGAACCGCTTCTATTGAGACAATGCTTATTTCTGATCATCACCCGGTATCCATGACCCTGCAAATCGCAGATAACCCTCACACAACACCAATTTGGCGATTAGACCCATCCTTGCTTTCTGATCCTGTAATTGCGGCATCTATTCAGGACAACCTAACCAACTATTTTAATGAGAATCAATCACCACATGTAGACCCCATGCTCGTATGGGAAGCCCACAAATGTACGATTCGTGGAGAGTTCATTGCAGCTGTGGCCAAACAGAAAAAGGAAAGGAATAGTCATATAGCTCAGCTTACCAACCGCATAAAGATATTAGAAAGGGCCCACAAACTTACCAGACTCAGAGACACCCTAACAGACCTAACTCAAGCTAGACAAGATTTGCTCCAAATTTTGAATGCCCGAATCAAGAGGAACTATATGCTCTCACGTAAATTCTTTTACGAATACAGCAACAAGTCAGGTAAATTTATTGCCAGAGCACTTAGAAAGCAAAGGGCCACTAGAACTATTCACTCCCTCACACGGATTCCAAGGGTAACAAAATAGTGTCTAACAAATCGATTGCAGATCAGTTTGTCCAATATTATTCTAATTTATATAACCTTAAGGAAAATTTACCACAGGTGGACCTAACACACAGAAGGGGTTTAATTGCTGAATTTTTAAACAAGTACGCTCCTACTCCCATCTCCCGGGATGCTGCAACTTCGTTAGAAGGCCCGCTCACGGCTTCAGAACTTGAGGTAGCCCTCAAACAACTGAAACCGGGAAAGAGTACCGGACCCGACGGCCTTACCTCCTGCTATTATAAAACTTTTTTAGCTACTTTAAAAAAACATTTCCTGGCGGCATTTAATTCGCTGACGCCTGATAAGCCACCCCCCAGAGATACACTTAGGGCTCACATAACAGTAATCCCCAAACCTCATAAAGACGAGTCACAGGTGTCTAACTATAGACCCATTTCATTACTTAATGTGGATTTGAAGGTCTACGCAAAGATGCTGGCTAATCACCTTCTCCCCCTTCTTCCTCGGCTGGTGTCCCTAGACCAGGTGGGATTCGTGCCAGGGAGGGAGGGTAGAGATAACACGATAAAAGCACTTTCTATACACCACTGGCTAACCTCCTTTTCGACACAACAGGGTTTTTTTCTCTCATTGGACGCGGAGAAGGCGTTTGACAGGGTGGCCTGGGACTATATGGAAGAAGTACTACGAAAAATAGGTTTACCTGACAGATTGATCTCACTTATTATGGCTCTATATACGTCCCCTACAGCTCAGGTCAGGGTTAACGGTCATCTGTCGGACGCTTTCTCCGTGTCCAATGGGACTCGTCAAGGTTGCCCACTTTCTCCCCTATTATTTATACTTACCTTAGAACCCCTCATTCGCAAGTTGAACTCAAACCCGGATGTAAAGGGGATTCAGATTGGCACTAAGACTCATAAAATTGCTGCTTTCGCGGATGATATTCTCCTTTTCCTCTCCGAACCCCTCACTTCCCTCCCCAACCTTCTTTCAGATCTTGACACCTTCAATGTTCTGTCCAACTTGAAAATTAATTTTTCAAAATCAGAAGCCCTGAATGTATCATTACGCGCTGAAACGGTTGATTTATGCCGTCAGAACTTTCCTTTTCGCTGGAATTATAAAGCTATTACTTACTTAGGCATTCAGTTACCTGCTAATCTGGGAAACTTGTACTCAGCCAACTTTGTCCCTCTCCTCCAAACCATCAAAACAGACCTTGAGGCCTGGTCTACCGGGCTATTCTCCTGGTTTGGCAGAGCCTCTATTATAAAAATGAATATCCTACCGCGTTTATTATATCTTTTTCAAACGATACCAATAAAAATACCTCCGGCCTTTTTCAAATCTTTCCAATCGCTCTGTAGTAATTTTATTTGGAAGGGACAAAGAGCCAGGTTAAGCTTTGCCAGATTGACTCTACCGAAGGCCAAAGGTGGTATCAGCCTGCCTGACATTAAGAAATACTATTTGGCTAGTCATGTGGCCAGAATTGTAGACTGGAATGTCCATTCTGATACTAAAGCTTGGATACACATAGAAGGCGCCTTTTCCCAGACCCCGCTTAAATTTTTACCATGGTTACACCCTGAGCATGTTCCTCAAACCTGCACAATGCACCCGCTAATTGCGAGTACCTTACAAGCTTACCGCTCGGCATGCCGGGCTCATCACATTTCATCCCCCCAAGGTCCATTAACCCCTATAAAACACAACCCCGCCTTCCCAGCTGGACAATCGGATACCTTTCTCTCCGGCATATGGCAGACACCAGATGTTAGAGCACAACTTTTTTTCTCTAATTCTAATCTGCTATCTATCTCTGACCTCCCTACGCTCCCTTCGGGACGGCCCTTTCCACTATGGGCATACCTACAAATTAGGCATTTCTTAACGAACCGTCAATACAAACCTGATTTTGCTAGACAGCTAACACCCTTTGAACTACTATGTACCCAATCGGAACCGCAACGTCACCTCATTTCTGCCATATATGCACTATTCTTCTCTGCACACAGCACGAAAGATAATTTGGCAGTTCGCAGTTGGGAGGCTGATCTGTCGCTGTCATTAACAGAATCCAATTGGTCTACTATTTATAATCACATTCATAAAGGTTCAGCCAATGTCTCGGTTCAAGAAAACAGCTTTAAAATTTTTACTATGTGGTATCTCACACCCATCAAATTACACAAACGGAATCCCAACGTGTCCCCTGTCTGCTGGAGATGTGAAAATGGTGACGGATCGTTCCTACACATTTGGTGGTCCTGTGCACGGTTACAACCTTTCTGGAGGGAGGTTCACCGCCTAATATGCCAAATTACGACGCACTCAATTGACTTCTCACCGGTCCAAATGCTCCTTCATCACTCGACACTTTCACTGAAAACTTATCATCGCTCTCTCTTGTTACATTTGCTAAACGCGGCTAAAATGTGTATTCCTCCATTATGGAAATCTACTATACCGCCCTCTATCACTAATTGGATTAACAGAGTCTCAAATGTCGCTGAAATGGAAAATTTAATCTGGCAAGCCAAGGATGCTCCTTCTAAATATTGGGCGACTTGGGCATGTTGGCACCATTTTCACACTTCAGCGGACTGTCACAAACTGTTGACCGGAGTCTCACCTTAGAGAGAATTAGATACTCATTTATCTCATTAAAGTCTCTCCCTTCGGGGGCTTCCCCTGAGCCTTTCCCATCCCTAATGCATGCCAATTTAAATACTGTTAGGCCTTGTATTCTTACGCCTCCTGACACAGTGGTCTTTATCTCCCATGTCACCTTGACCCTTCTGTAGGCCTCATCCAAAGCCGTTATTCTATCCAATCCTCCTGAGGATTATGCCGAGTTTTCAATTAAGGTTTTAGAAATAGCTTAACATTTACTGAATACTTTAAGGTTTTTTTGTTATACTATTACTTGGCAAGTCTGCATGGCTCATTTACAGCCAGTTTTCTATTTCAAGTTGTTGTACATGTTGTGTTAATTTGCTAATTTTATTGGTTAATACTGTTCTAGATCCATTGTATTTTATGCAACTGTATATTGGTATTAGCATTCCTTGTACCATGTGTATACTTCAATAAAAGACTTTTGGAAAAAAAATATTGCAATGACCGCCATTTTATTATCCAGGGTGTCTAAAAAAAAAAAAAAAAATTATATATATAATTTTTGGGGTTTCTAAGTAATTTTCTAGCAAAAAAAATTATTTTAACTTGTAAACAACAAATCTCAAAAAGAGTCTCGGGGCTGAAGTGGTTAACAGGTTAGGTAGAATAGTTCAACTCTTGTGGGGTGGAGGAGAAATTGCCCACATCCCTAATATGAACCACAAAAAAAGAGACCCCCTGGTGGGACTTTGAAGGACAATGACTCCAATTGGGCGTAGACCAGTTAAATATGTAAAATATTGATTTTATTATTGCAAAATATAAAATAGGACACAGAATTAACTATGTCAAGTAAAATACAATTAGACAAAATACATAAATGATGTGTAGCATAATAATCATGAAATCACAACTAATAGTGGTTGTCATTTCATGAGTATTATGCTACACATCATTTATGCTTTTTACCTATACAAGAACTCAAGTGGCAAGCCAGGCATTTTGAGTGTGGAGCGTTTTTTTTCTTTGGGTCGGCGCTGCAGCGGGCATCATAATTGAAAATGGATCCACATTGGGGCCCCCTTGTTAATGGGTCTTCCAGATTTCAATAAGCCCCCGCCCACGGATCCCCACAACCACCACCCAGGGTTGTCGAGAAGAGGCACTTGTCCATGGGGGACAAGGTGCTTTGGGATGTGAGGCCCCCCTGCACCAAAGCACTCCCCCATGTTGAGGGCATGTGGCCTGGTATGGTTCAAGAAGGGGGTACTCACTCATCCCCACCAATTCCCGTCCTATCAGGCTGCATGCTCGGATAAGGGTCTGGTATGGATTGGAGGGGGGCTCCTATGTTTTTTTTTCACTTTTTTATTGCTGACAATGTTTTTTTTTCTATTCAACTGTCAGGGGAGAAGCCTATTGACAGCTGATGGCTCATAGGTTGTGAAGGATGCCACGGCCAGCTTCCTGGCCCCACTCCTTAATAACCAGATGTTTGCTGAACCCTGATTGGGCAAGGCATTACCCAATCAGGGCTCAGAATGCACTGTACAGCGTGTAGCGTGCATTGCAGAGTGTTCAGCGGGGCGAACACCCACTGAATGCCCTGCAAATTCGGGTGTTCGCCAAGCGGCAATGTTAGGACCAAACTGTTTGCCCAACTTTAATTGCAAAAAACATGCTGTGTATAAATCAGAACTACCAATAATTGTTAATCATCTACCTGATGATGGTGGGGGATGGTGTGATCTTCCTGTGTGGAATCCCGGGAATACAGAAGACGGGGACATCTCTCTGGTGGGTTCCCATTACTGGATCCATCTGTAGGAAACACACACACTGACTGAATACATTGTTTCTATGTGTTTATCAGATGATGGGGGATCTAGGTGGAGCCTCCGCACTGCTCTCTCCTTTACAATAAAGTCTCCTCTTACCCGGTGATGTGAGGGGCGGCTGATTGTCCATCATGACGTCCTTGTAGAGATCCTTGTGTCCTTCTAAATACTCCCACTCCTCCATGGAGAAATAGACACTGACATCCTGACACCTTATAGGAACCTGACACACACAATGATACAGTCACCATCCAGACACATCCCTTGTCTGTTACTGGATAATGTCCCACAATTCCCAGAATCCTCCTCACCTCTCCTCCATCATCTCTCTGGTGACTTCTAGAATCTTCTTTGTATTTCTCTATTCTATCAGGGAGGGAGGTGGAGGCAATGTGATGGTCATATGATCTCCAGACTTCACAGGAGGAAAACTCTAGATCTGAACACAAATAGAAAAAATAAATGATATTCCCAGAATCCTCCTCACCTCTCCATTCAGGTCTCCATTTTATTAAAGCTCCACTTCAGAATGAGGTATGATTTACCCCACAGGACCCCCACACTATGCAGGATAAAAGCTTGTAGCAGGCATTCTGATGTCATTACATACAATGCAGGACCAACAGTCCCACTTTGCTAGTGAGGATGCCAAGGGTCCGAAGAACAAGAAGGAGCTCAGAGACAAATAAGAATATTGCTCAGCCAATGGGAGATGATCTCAGCATGACTTACATAACAAAGGAGATGAGGGGGAGGGGTGAAAGTCACGTATGGTGACCATAGAGACATGGAAATTCAGCTGGTTCAGCAGGGATCGGTCACATTTCCATCCATGTGTGGTCACTGCCCGATAAAAGTCACTCCATCAGCAGCTGCAGCCAATAGCTTCAACACTGATCTGTGTATTCTGAGAGCAGAGGAGCGCCCCCCATTGTCAGAATACAATAGTGCAGCGGGGAGGATTCCCCCACCCCCCTCCAATGTGTGGATGGGGGAATCACTTCCGTTTTTCCTCTCATCCCGCTGGATGAACGATAAAACTGAACCATGTATGGCCAGCTTTGGAAGGAAGATATATTCATCATCAACTGATCCCCGTGAAGGGGTTAATCTAGGTTTCCACACACTATATATATATATATATATATATATATATATATATATATATATATATATATATTATCCCCTACTCTTGCTACCTTCAGACGACCCCTGAAAACTCATCTCTTCAGGGAAGCCGATCACGTCTCCAACTGATCTTTTATCACTTCCATCAGATCATTCCCGACAGTTACAACCTTTTGTACCACCTGCCCCACCCTATTAGATTGTAAGCTCTTCTGAGCAGGGCCCTCTTAATTCTCTTGTATTTTATTGTATTATAACTGTATTGTCTCCATTTTATATTGTAAAGTGCTGCGTAAACTGTTGGCGCTATATAAGTCCTGTATAATAATAATAATAATACATGTGTGTATCATCATCTGCTGGAGATAAAAGACATCACAGTGACTATGGAGGAAGAGGACGGACATGACGGGGGGGGGGGGGGGGGTGATGAATGAAGAGTGCAGAGAGAGAGCACACAGAGGCAAATCACCAGGAACCCGACACGCGGGGCATTTATTGGGGGACTCGGGGTACAGGCAGGAGGAGAATTAGTCCACAGAACACACAATAGATACAGCAATGAAGAGCGATCCTCAGGGGGGTAATATGGGACAGATAAGGGTTGTTATTTAATGGGGCAAACAGAAGACACAGAAATGAGGGGTGCTCCTCAGGACAGCAAAGGGGTGATAGTCTACAGGGCAGAGCAGTGTTGGCACATAGGATAGCAAGACAAAGTACAATGAAAAATTCCACCAGATAATGTAACACCACACAGGTAGTCCACGTAGGATGGCCAGGGAAATGGGCCCGACTCAGGGACAGAGATCCAGGTCCAAAAAAGGGCAGAGATCAGGGTGTGATGGGTTAAGTATAGGAAATTGCAGATATCCAGGCCAACAGGGGTCGGGGCTGGTAGCTGAAGAAGAGCAGGCAGGGTGAAGTCCAGAACAGGGCAGATATCCAGGCCAACAGGGGTAGGGGCTGGTAGCTGAAGCAGGGCAGGCAGGGTGAAGTCCATGGGCCCTTGGAGGGGGCTGGGAGGGTCTGACCACAGCTCAGCAGCACAGACAATACAGATCTATATGTCCAGGGTGCAGAGAGCAGCACCCAGTCCATACTGACCCATCAGACTCAGCAGTTCTAAGCACCTTCCAGTGAGGTCTGCAGCCATCAGCTCCTCTCTGTGTCCATCATGGAAGGCGACTCTCACCAGACTGACCCCCTTCTTTGTGTTGTGAATTCAGCCAGAGACCTCCCCTCAGATTCAGGTGGTGCCGAGGTGTCTGGCTCTATCCTGACACAATATACAATCATTTATGTGCTTCTTACTGAGGGAGCCTCATGTCCTCCCCCTGTGGGGACCCCGGAACTCACACTCCACATTATACCGATACACAGACTGCGTTATACATTGTATCCCAATTAGAGATTGTCCATTTTATAAAACTAAATACAAACATCTAATACTTCTGACCTTCACTAATAGGGGGTTACTGGGTGTAAATAGAAAATACGATCTTATTACCTCCTCTGCTACTTCTTCCAGCAACGTCTTCTCTCTACTTCCTCCCGACTCACCTCTCACCCGGAACTTCCTGTCTGTACCTGACATCACTTCCTGTCTTCCATAGAGACTTCCTGTCTGGGTAAAAGTGAGATCACAGCCTTGTGGAGATCAGAGGAACTGCAGCCCTGAGAAACGTCTGGTAGTGTGAACCCGGCCTTGTGCTGTGTGTGTATGTACTGTATATCCTTATAGATGGGATCATCTCCACTCCCACCAAGGGGGATAGAAATGTATTACTGCTCGGGGGGGGGAGACATTTTGGCCCCTTTGATTTTGCAGTAAAATTGATGTCAGATTTAGTCATGTAGAACATCTGTTATATGGATACAAAGAGCCCCAGCTGAGAGTAAAGGGTGGAAATGGCTCCTGATCCCCAGATTTGGGCAATTATGTTACCAATATAAATAGAATAAAACCCGCGCTATGTGTAACAACTCAAATACCTACAGAAATAACTTATACCGGACTGCTGCTGTAACAAAGGTAAGTGTTCCCTTTATCAACTAAAAGAGCATTATGTGTCACAGCGCTGTCCTATTGTGTGTGCACATAAATCATCACAAATACACTAAAATATGTGGAGACATTCATATATAAAGTGCTAGGGGCTCAAATAATATTCTCTGCAGATCTACTGTTTCCACTTTACGCCTACTTCACTGATCTTATGGTGTTTATCAATAAATTATATAAACTGATCCATGTGCAAATTCATATACAACATAAAGTGCTTTGTGCTCAAGATGCTGTTCCCTGCAGATCCACTGCTTTCACTTTGCACCTACTTCTTTAATCGTATAATATTTGCTGCTATATTAAATAGACTAAAAATCTGTGCAAGTTCATGTAATAATATAATATTTTGTGCTCAATAAAGTGTTCTCTGCAAGTCCACTGCTTCCACTTTGCATCTACTTCAATGAACTTATTATTATTATTATTATTATATTATTTAGCTCAAAATAAATCCACCAATCAATGAAAAGTTGATAAGGTGTAAAGTTCTCGGTGCCCCAAACTGTGGCAGCTGTAATGTAGCCACGCCTTCTTCCCCCTCTTACACACGGGATGATGAGGGCGCCCCCTTACTGGTGATTTTTATTGATTTGTGGATTTTTTTTAGCAAAATCAGTTTGTTGAAGTAGATGCAAAGTGGAAGCAGTGGACTTGCAGAGAACACTATTGAGCACAAAATATTGACATGAATTTGCACAGATTTTCAGTTTATTTATTATAGCAGCAAATATAAGATTAAAGAAGTGGATGCAAAGTGGGAAGCAGGAGATCTGCAGGGAACAGCATCTTGAGCACAAAGCACTTTATGTTGTATATGAATTTGCACATGGATCAGTTTACTTCATTTATTGATAAACACCATAAGATCAGTGAAGTAGGTGTAAAGTGAAAGCAGTAGATCTGCAGAGAATATTATTTGAGCCCCCAGCACATTATATATGAATGTTCCTCTGATCTCCACAAGGTGGTGATCTCACTTCTACCCAGACAGGAAGTCTCCATGGAGTACAAACAGGAAGTGATGTCAGGCATGACAGGAAGTAAAGTCAGCTAGAGACAGGAAGTTCCATGTGTTAGAGGACACCTTGTTGGATCTGGTGGCAGAGGAGGTAATATGTAGATGAACCCCTTCAGGGGGATCAGTTGATGATGAATATATCTTCCTTCCAAAGCTGGCCATACATGGTTCAGTTTTATCGTTCATCCAGCGGGATAAGAGGAAAAAACTGAAGTGATTCCCCCATCCACACATTGGAGGGGGAATCCTCCCCACTGCACTATTGTATTCTGACAATGGGGGGGCGCTCCTCCGCTCTCAGAATACACAGATCAGTGATGAAGCTATTGGCTGCAGCTGCTGATGGAGTGACTTTTATCTGGCAGTGGCCACACATGGATGGAAATGTGACCGATCCCTGCTGAACCAGCTGAATTTCCATGTCTCTATGGTCACTAGTGATGGACGAACTTCCGACGGGACGTTTCGCGAACGCGGACCGCGAACGAGGCCGACCGTTCGCGGTGGGCCCCATTAAGTTCAATGGGAGGCGAACTTTGCAAACCTTTAGGTCAAATTTGCAGCCACAAGATAATTATTAGCTGGGCAAACATAGTCCCACCACATGGCCAATGACATAACACATGTATGAGGTGAATTTGGGATCGATAACTGCAAGCATTCTTTTTTTATATGGGAAATTGTTGTGACAATTCAGGACTGTGGAACGCATGAAGGCAATGGAGGAGAGGGAAGGTCAGGGACCAGGGTAGGCAAAGAAGAGGGTGCAGGAGATGATCACCAGCAGCGTGACATACAGCAATGACACCTGCACCGTGATAGAGGGCAGCGTGACATAAAGCATTAACACCAGCACCGTGATATACAGCATTGACAGCAACACCGTGATAGAGAGCACTGACATCAGAAGCGTGACATACAGCACTGACATCAGCACCGTGATAGGGAGCACTGACATCAGCAGCGTGACATAAATCACTCACATCAGCACCGTGATATACAGCACTGACATCAGCACCGTGATAGAGAGCACTGACATCAGAAGCGTGACATACAGCAATGACACCTGCACCGTGATAGAGTCATCTGACAACAGCACCGCGATAGAGGGCACTGACATCAGCAGCGTGACATAAAGCATTAACACCAGCACTGTGACATACAGCATTGACAGCAACACCGTGATAGAGAGCACTGACATCAGAAGCGTGACATACAGCACTGACAGCAGCACCGTGACAGAGAGCACTGACATCAGCAGCGTGACATTAAGCACTCACACCAGCACCGTGATATACAGCACCGTAAGCAGTCCCAGGAGGAAGTCAGCACAGCACAGGGATGGTGTGATCCCCTCATAATAAGAACCCCCAGGACGAAGTCAGCACAGCACAGGGATGGTGTGATCCCCTCATAATAAGCAGGCCCAGGAGTAAGTCAGCACAGGGATGGTGTGATCCCCTCATAATAAGCAGGCCCAGGAGAAACTCAGCACAGCACAGGGATGGTGTGATCCCCTCATAATAAGAACCCCCAGGAGGAAGTCAGCACAGCACAGGGATGGTGTGATCCCCTCATAAGCAGCCCCAGTAGAAATATGACACCGCTCAACCTCTTCAAAGAGGAGGGTAGGGGCATATAGTACGGTGTGCTTTTTTGGGACAAGGAAGTGAGCCAAATGAAGAAAGAAGGTCTGTGTGCTTGATTAAAAAAATTGTTTATAGACATATACATGGTCTACTGGTCACATGTGTTGAATTCCTCCGAGATCCATGCCTCATTCATTTTTAGAAATGTGAGGTAGTTAACACTGTCGTGAGCTAGGCGAGTACGCTTATCGGTCACGATCCCCCCTGCTGCGCTGAACGTCCTTTCGGACAGGACACTGGATGAGGGGCAAGCCAACAGTTCGATTGCAAATTGGGCAAGCTCTGGCCAGAGGTCAAGCCTGCCCACCCAGTAGTCCAGGGGTTCATCACTCCTCAGAGCGTCCACATCGGCCGTTAACCCAATGTAGTCGGACACCTGACGGTCTAGGCGTTCCCTGATGCTGGATCCGGATGACACCTGTCGATGGGTCGGCTGAAAGAATGACCTCATATCCGAAGTCACCAACACATCTTCAAACTGCCCTCTTCTTGCAGGCGCTGTTGGATTGGTACCCGCAACTCCTTCTCTGGGAGTGGGAATTGCTCCTCTGCCAGCGCACGCAAAAGCAGAATGCAGCATTTCTCGAAGCAAGGCCTGGAAGTGCTGCATTCTGACAGCCCTCTGCGACGGCGGTAACATTTCCGCCATTTTGTGTTTGTACCGGGGGTCTAAGTACGTTGCCACCCAGTACTGGTCCTTGACCCTTATGCTTTTTATACGGGGGTCCCTATTAAAACACTGGAGCATGAAGGCCCCCATTTGCACTATAGTGGAAGTGGTGTGGTGGCCTGGCTCCTGCTCATCATCCAGGATAATGTCGTCCTCTTCATTCTCCTCTCCCCATCCACGCACAACAGGGATCCCAGAAAGGTTTAAAGCATGCTCTTCTTGCTCCTCCTCATCCGCCCCGGCACCATCCTCCTCTGACTCCTCATCAGACTCCAGTTGTTGACTTGTCTCAGATAGAGTAGCCCCCCCTGGGAATTCATCCAGCATTGCAACTTCCTCATCTTCCCGCTCCTGCTCCTCCACAGCCTGATCAATGACACTACTGTAAGGGCTTACCTAGATTGGAGTCCATGTTGCAGAGATGTAGGCTCACCCTTGCAAATAAACACAGCCCACAGTAACAAACAGATAAGCTACCTGGGCTGTGAATCTGTGCACGGGGGCTTGACAGGAATTTGCCAAAGGATTGTCCAGGTAAAGCCGTAGTCAGGGATTCCAGAAGACAGAATAAACGATATACAAGCCAGGGTCGGTAGCCGGGGTCAGTCTTGGAACTCAGGAACACAGGAACACAGGAACACAGGAACACAGGAACACAGGAACACAGGAACACAGGAACACAGGAACACAGGAACCTTTGGCAACAAGAGACAATGAACTGACAAAGCCCTCAGAGTGAGGCAGTGTTTTATACCCTAGCTGATTAGGTAACCTGCCACAGCTGATCCAAGAGTGAAAGGTACAAACAGAATTGCCCACAGTACTAATGCAAAACTAGACATGGCTGGAAAGCAGGCAGAATAGAACTGAGGTGTGGCTCAAAGGGAAGGTAACGGGAACAACTACTGGCAGTCATGAGTTCAGAGCCACTTGAGGCGTGACTACACCTGGCTGTCCAAAATACACGGTAGGGACCGTGACAACTACGCAATGCATGCTCCATAAAGAAGGCATAAGGTACCATGTCACTGATGGCGCCATGGCTGCAAATGACCAGTTTGGTGATCTCCTCAAATGGCCGCAGAAGTCTGCATGCGTCGCGCATGAGCAGCCACTGGCGCGGTGAAAAAAAACCCAGCTCCCCAGAACCGTTTCTTTCGCAGAGTTCATACAGGTAGATGTTAACTGCACGTTTCTGCTGGAGCAGCCTATCAAGCATATAGAAGGTTGAGTTCCATCGCGTCGGGCAATCGCAAATAAGACGTCTGACCGGCAGATGGTGTCGCCGCTGAATGTCAGCAAGGCGAGCCATGGCCGCGTAAGATCTTCTGAAATGTGCCGAGATTTTCCTTGCCTGCCGCAAGATGTCCTGGACCCCAGGGTATTTGACAAGGAATCGCTGCACGACCAAGTTTAAGACGTGTGCCATGCATGGCATGTGCGTGATTTTGCCCTGTTTCAATGCGCTAAGCAGATTGGCACCGTTGTCACACACCACTTTACCAACTGTCAAATTGAGCGGTGTTAGCCACTGATCTGCCTGTGAACGCAAAGCTGAAAGGAGTGCCGGGCCACTGTGGCTCTTGGCTTCCAGGCACAACAGACGCAGCACGGCATGGCAACGTCTCACCTGGCATGTGGAATAGGTTCTGGGGAGCTTGGGCGGTGCAGCGGAAGAGACGCTAGCAGCGGAAAAGGAGGAGGCAGCTGAGGAGGAGAGGGAGGAGGATGGAGTAGGAGGAGGAGGAGAAGAAGAGTCAGGCCTGCATGCAATCCGTGGCGGTAAAACCAAATCTACGCGGGTGCCACGGGTTACATGCTTGACGGCCGTCAGAAGGTTCACCCAGTGGGCAGTAAAAGTGATATACCTTCCCTGCCCGTGTTTGCTAGACCACGTGTCTGTGGTCAGATGTATCTTGGCACCGACACTGTGTGCCAGAGATACATTCACTTGCCGCTGAACATGGCCATATAGCTCTGGGATACCCTTCTCAGAGAAATACTTCCTTCCTGGGACCTTCCATTGTGGAGTTCCAATGGCCACAAATTTGCGAAAGGCCTCCGAGTCCACCAGTTTATATGGCAGTAGTTGGCGGGCTATGAGTTCTGACAAGCCAGCCGTCAATCGTTGGGCAAGAGGGTTATCCGGCGTCATCATTTTTTTACGCTCGAACATTAGGCCCACAAAAGCCTGCCTTTTTGCAGGAAAATGTGAGCTTGGCATGATGGAAGGTGGAGTGGAGGACAATTGTGAGGAGAGAGGAGAAGGAGAAGTAGAAGACGAGGCTGGACGGTGAGAGCCTGCAGTGTGGCTTTGTGTGTTCCGTTGCTCCCACTCGGCTCAGTGATGGCTGCCCATGTGCCTTCTTAAGGCGGTCGTCCCTAGGTGAGTGTTGGGCTTACCGCGACTAATGCGTTGACTGCAAAGATTGCAGATGGCAACGCTATTCTCAGCAGCGGACACGTTAAAAAAAGCCCACACTGTGGAGCCATGTGCCGGTGTCCTGGGAGCGCGAGATGTGACCGTACATGGTCGATGACTCGCTCCTGATACATTTGCAGTCTGCTTTGTCCCTCCTGTGCAATGTAAGTTAGTCCTGCTTCTCCCTATCTGCTGGTCCATATCTCCCTCTGAACTCCCCTCCTCTTCCTCTCTTGTGGGCACCCATGTGACATCACTAGACACGTCATCATCAACGTCACCTTCCCCACCGCTATAAGTAGAGATCTCGGAGTAGGCAGCAACACCGGGGACCAACCTCCTCCTTGGGCCGATCAGGGTACTGTCGTCAGACTGCTGAGTAGCGGTTGTTGCTACCTCCTCTTCCTGATCCAATGCCAAGAGTGGCTGTGCATCACAAATGTCCTCTTGATATGGATCGGAAAATAATTCCTGTGACTCAAGCGGAAGGTATGTGGTGGTGGTGGTGGGGGTGTTGTTGGTGGTAGTGTCTTTGGGGGTGCACATAGCAGAGAGTGCAGAAGAGGGTGCAGATCGAGAGGATGAGGAGGGTGCAGAAGAGTAAGGCTGAGTGAGCCACTCAACCAAGTCTGGTGCGTCCTTTAAAGTAATTGAACGCACCTTCTGCAACTTCCCACTTTGGCTCAAGGCTGTTGCTCCTGCCCTACCCCTACCACCCCTGCAGAAGGGCCTGCCTCTTCCTCTGCCTGTCATTTTTTAAATCACCCTGTGACAAAACTCTTAGTCCCTATACCGATGAAGGACTGCTGCAGTATAGGGCAGCAGTCAGCAGTGGTGCACCTCAACCCTATGTATTGTGGACCAATAGTGGTCCTTACAGAACAGCAGACTGTACCGCACTCAACCCTATGTACTGTAGCACCCTACACCAAGTTACCAGTCCTTATAAGGACCTTTGTGGACCAAGTAGGTTGTGTGTGACTGATTAGCAGACTGTACGTCAGTCCCTATACCAATGAAGGACTACTGCAGTATAGGGCAGCGGTCAGCAGTGGTGCACCTCAACCCTATGTATTGTGGACCGATAGCGGTCCTTACAGAACAGCAGACTGTACCGCACTCAACCCTATGTACTGTAGCACCCTACACCAAGTTACCAGTCCTTATAAGGACCTTTGTGGACCAAGTAGGTTGTGTGTGACTGATTAGCAGACTGTACGTCAGTCCCTATACCGATGAAGGACTGCTGCAGTATAGGGCAGCGGTCAGCAGTGGTGCACCTCAACCCTATGTATTGTGGACCGATAGCGGTCCTTACAGAACAGCAGACTGTACCGCACTCAACCCTATGTACTGTAGCACCCTACACCAAGTTACCAGTCCTTATAAGGACCTTTGTGGACCAAGTAGGTTGTGTGTGACTGATTAGCAGACTGTACGTCAGTCCCTATACCGATGAAGGACTGCTGCAGTATAGGGCAGCGGTCAGCAGTGGTGCACCTCAACCCTATGTATTGTGGACTGATAGCGGTCCTTACAGAACAGCAGACTGTACCGCACTCAACCCTATGTACTGTAGCACCCTACACCAAGTTACCAGTTCTTATAAGGACCTTTGTGGACCAAGTAGGTTGTGTGTGACTGATTAGCAGACTGTACGTCAGTCCCTATACTGCTGAAGGACTGCTGCAGTATAGGGCAGCAGTCAGCAGTGGTGCACCTCAACCCTATGTATTGTGGACCGATAGCGGTCCTTACAGAACAGCAGACTGTACCGCACTCAACCCTATGTACTGTAGCACCCTACACCAAGTTACCAGTCCTTATAAGGACCTTTGTGGACCAAGTAGGTTGTGTGTGACTGATTAGCAGACTGTACGTCAGTCCCTATACCGCTGAAGGACTGCTGCAGTATAGGGCAGCGGTCAGCAGTGGTGCACCTCAACCCTATGTATTGTGGACCGATAGTGGTCCTTACAGAACAGCAGACTGTACCGCACTCAACCCTATGTACTGTAGCACCCTACACAGACCAAGTTACCAGTCCTGATAAAGAGCTTTGTGGAACAAGTGAGTTGTGAATGATTAGTAGACTGCAGCAGAAGGGCAGCAGTCAAGTATAATATTCTTTCTATATTTGGAAGAAAGACTATTATACGTGTACAAGCCTATTACCGTACCACTGATACCAGTCCTGAAAAGAACCTTTGTGGAACTAATAGTAACAGCAACTGTTTAAACTGACCCTCACTGCCTGACACACTGCTTCCTTCCTGTCCCTATACAAACTGGCAAAACAGAGGAGACTGGAACAATTACTGGTCACTCGAATAGCTCTTTTGTGGACCTGATAGTAACAGCTAATGATGATGATGATGATGATGATGATGACTAATCTGGCTGTCCCTAAAATAGCAGCAGACACAGCGCTCTGTCCCTTTCTCTAAACTGACAAAAGACACTCAGGCTGCTGCAAGAATCAGTAGCACAGCAAACCTATATACACCTAACACCTATACCAGTCCTGAAAAGAACTTTTGTGTACCAAATAGCTAGCGTTTTATCTGTCCCGGCTCCAAACAGCAACCTTTCCCTATAGTGACAGAAGAAAGAATGTAAAATGGCCGCCAGATCGGGTGTATTTATAAGTTAGGGGGAATGTCCAAGTGTCCATGTGCTGTCATGTCTCAATTGGCTGTCCTGTACCCCATGATGGATGTGTCATCATAGGTCAAAGTTCTTTCACACATTAAACACGTAAGTCTGCCGGGGCGAACGACGCCAATAGTCGAGCAAACGAGTGGACCGCGAACGGCCGAAATTCGCCGCGAAACGACCGCCGGGCGAACCGTTCGGCCATCACTAATGGTCACCATAAGTGACTTCCTCCCCTCCCCCTCAACTCCTTCATTATGTCATGCTGAGATCATCTCCCATTGGCTGAGCAATATTCTCATTTGTCTCTGAGCTCCTTCTTGCTATTCCTCGTCCTGCCTGTTGTTTCCTTGGATTGATTTTCTGTGTAGTGACCCCGGCTTCATCTCTTGGATGCGCTCGTCTGTTGCTTGTCCTGACCTTTATCCTGATTCCTGGATCTCCTCCTCATCTCTCCTCATATACTTGCATAGTAGGTGAGGTTGAAAAAAGACACAAGTCCATCAAATGTGTGTGATTATATGTCAGTATTACATTGTATATCCTGTATGTTGCGGTCGTTCAGGTGATTATCTAATAGTCTCTTGAATCTATCGATGCCCCCCCCCCCCGCTGAGACCATCACCTGTGGAAGGAAATTCCACATCCTCGCCGCTCTTACATTAAAGAACCCTCTACATAGTTTAAGGTTAAACCTCTTTTCTTCTAATTTTAACGAGTGGCCACGTGTCTTGTTAAACTCTCTTCTGCAGAATTTTTTTTTCCCTATTGTGGGGTCACCAGTCCGGTATTTATATATTGTGGGGTCACCAGTCCGGTATTTACGGTATATATTGTGGGGTCACCAGTCCGGTATTTATATATTGTGGGGTCACCAGTCCGGTATTTATATAATGAAATCATATCCCCTCTCAAGCGTCTCTTCTCCAGAGAGAATAAGTTCAGAGCTCACAACCTTTCCTCATAACTAATATCCTCCAGACCCTTTATTAGCTTTGTTGCCCTTCTTTGTAGTCGCTCCATTTCCAGTACATCCTTCCTGAGGACTGGTGCCCAGAACTTGACAGTATACTCCAGGTGCGGCCGGACCAGAGTCTTGTAGAGGGGAGAATTTTTGTTTTATCTCTGGAGTTGATCCCCTTTTTAATGCCAATATTCTGTCTGCTTTGTTAGCCTGTTCCTTTTCCATCATAGATCCTCCATATCCTTTTACATTTAAGGCCGCGTACACACGGGCGGACTGTCTGCCCAACTTAGTTCTCCGAAACACATTTCAGCGGACAGTCCGCTCGTGTGTGGGCTTCAGCGGACTTTTTCAGCGGACAGTCTGGCGGACTAAGTCTTTCAGAATGTTGGAAAGACTGTCCGTCGGACTCGCATTTCAGCGGACAGTCCGCTCGTGTGTGGGCTTCAGCGGACTTTTTCAGCGGACAGTCTGGCGGACTAAGTCTTTCGGAATGTTGGAAAGACTGTCCGTTGGACTCGCATTTCAGCGGACAGTCCGCCCGTGTGTGTGCCAGTCCGCCCTACTTTTGAAATGAGCGGACTTTTCCCGCCCGGAGAAAAGTCCGCTCATTTCGAGCGGGTATCCAGGTAGGCGGGGCCCGCGACGGAGACGTCGCTGGCCCCGCCGCCTGGTATGGACTTAAAGGGGAACCCCAACGCCGAAAAAAATTGGCGTGGGGGTGCCCCCCAAGTCCACAACAGACCCTTGTCCAAGCACGCTACCCGGCCGGCCAGGAAAGGGGGGCGAGCGAGCGCCCCCCTCCTGAGCCGTACCAGCCCCACCCCCAAAGAACCTTGTCCCCATGTTGATGAGGACAAGGGCCTCTTCCCGACAACCCTGGCCGTTGCTTGTTGGGGTCTGCGGGCGGGGGGCTTATCGGAATCTGGGAGCCCCCTTTTATAAGGGGGCCCCGGATACCGGCCCCCCACCCTATGTGAATGAGTATGGGGTACAATGTACCCCTACCCATTCACCTGTGAAAAAAAGTACAAAAAAAACACAACACAGGGTTAAAATATTTTATTGCACAGCTCCGGGGGTCTTCCGTCTTCGGGGGTCTTCTCGCCGGACTCCTCCGCTATCTTCTTGTAGCTCTTTTGCTAGCGGAGGAGTCCGGCTTTCTTCCTCCCCGCCGGCCTCTTCTCCCGACTTCGGGGGTCTTGTCCCCCTCTTCGGTTCTTCTGCCGGGCCACCGCGCCTTCTTATAGCTCTTTTACAGGCGGTGGCCCGGTCTTCGGTCGCCGCCGTCGCCTTCCGTTCTTCTTCTTCTCCAGGAGATGTTGCCTCGAAGATCTCTCCGGCCGGAATGCCAGAGCCGCGCTGCGCGGCCACTTATATAGTGACAATGGGGCGGTGTCACATGGTATATGTCACATGGGCTGGTCACATGGGTTGATGTCACATGGGGACTATGACATCGTAAGGGGGCGGGGTCACCACACTGGGGTCATTATATGTATTTTTTCATCATATGTTAATTTGTTTTTTGTAACACACTTTGTCTGTTGTATACTAATTAATTCTTTATTAAATTTATTGTTAGTCGCACATTTCCCCCAAGGAAGCTCATTGCGAAACATGTTGGGAACAAGTGCTGTCAGCCTGTCATCTGGGATTCCTCTTGACGACTAGCAATGCGTATACTGTTTTCTATATTCCTGTGTACTATATGCGATGTCATAGTGTTTTTTAATGTACATCAATAAATTATTATGAATTTTTAATATTTTCTGTTTAAGTTGCATTATATCTAGCACCGCTGAAAAAATCCCCCTTTTTTCTTTCCCCCCCCCTTTCTGCCTTCCCTGGTTTCACTATGTTTATTGATTGGTTTGCGCAAAAGTTATTGCGTCTTCAAAATAGGGGATAGTTTTATGGCATTTTTATTATTTTTTTTTTACTAGTAATGGCGACGATCAGCGATTTTGTATCATGACTGCAACATTATGGTGGACACATCAGACAATTTTGACACATTTTTGGGACCATTGGCATTAATACAGCGATCAATGCTATAAAATTGCATTGATTACTGTAAAAATGTCACTGGCAGTGAAGGGGCTAACCACTAGGGGGAAGAGTTAAGTGTTCCTAGCGGAGTGTTTCTAACTGTCTGGGGGTGTGGCTGTGTGTGACACCACACTGATCGCTGTTTCCGATGACAGGGAGCAGACGATCAGTGTGCTGTCACTAGGCAGATTGGGGACATGCTGTTTACATCAGCATCTCTCCGTTCCTCAGCGATCTAGTCCACAGGACCCGCGGGCACGGTCACAAAGCTTGCGGCAGATGTGCGTGTGCATGCAGGGAAATTCAAAGTAGCATACGGGTACGTTACTTTGTCCAGCCATGCCATTCTGCTGACGTACAGTATATGTGCTGACAATAGTCAGTATAAGGATAAGGAAGTATAAGTATAAGGAAAAAACTTAAATTTTAAATAAAGAAATGTGAAGCAAAATAGGGGTCAGTGCTATCAATGCAGCCTAATCAGTACCCATTTGCAGCCTCACCATTGCCATGAAAGCAGCCTCACCATTGACATGAATGCAGCCTCACCATTGCCATGAATGCAGCCTCTGAATGCAGCCTCACCATTGCCATGAATGCAGCCTCACAAGTGTCATGAATGCAGCCCCACCAGTGCCTTAATGCAGCCTCACTATTACCATGAAGGGAAGTTTTAGGAAAATTTTTGGGGTGTGAGCTAATCCAAGAGTTGGAGGTGTATTAGGCTTCCCTGAAGAGATGAGGTTACCTATGATAAATGACATGATAAAACCATCTTGAGGATTTCTCGACGCCTGGAGTGTGCTGAGGTCTTGGATAACATCTACACAATGTTTACAGATTGGCTTTATCACCCCAACGAGCTCGCTCCAGTTCATGAATGTAATCATTATGTTTGGATGATCCCAACAGTCAGGAGACTTTCCTGTCATCCTACATGATCCCTTCTGAGGATTCTTCTATCCTTCCAAACAAATGTATGAAATCCTCGATGAGTCCTCCTTCTATGTGATCTAGAAGATCTGGAATCACAATGTCTTTATGTATGAAGTGGATGACCCAGTTTATATATTACTTATTGCTTTACAGCTTTTTTCACTCCAGGATTAGTTGTTTTATTTATATAAATGTAGCACTATTCTTTTCTCTTTCTGCGGCTACTGAGGTATGATGGCGCCACCTGTATAGTATTTAGGAGCAGAGTCTTCATAATCTGTGTGATCAGGACAGGATCTCTAACAAGCGCAGTGCCTCCACTCAATTGGGGCTTGTGAATAGCAAGTGAAATCCCAATTGAGAAATATATCTCCACATAGACAGTAATCCACACAGCTTTGTATTTGAAAGTCCATGTATTGAGGAAATAACATTCAGTGAACCATCCGACATAAAGTATTTTCCGAACAGGAACATGAAATCATTAACAGTCTCTATGTATGTCTCAGTGAGGTGAATCTGCAGCACTTACACATTCCATGTTCTCTTAGCAGGAATTCACTGTTCTCTCTCCACATGTCACTCTCCACCCACTTACCCACAAAATCCCTCGCCAGCCTCTGCTCTTCTTGATGACCTCATCCTCAGTGAGAGAGAGAGAGAGCATAGCAATCATATTGGAAAAGGGCAAACAAACACTGCATAACAAGAGCATACACTTGGTAAATGGGCAAAGAAATGATCACATCACTAAATTAGCATATACGAGGAAGTGTTCTTACTTGGAGAGATCTCCACCAACATTCCTATGTAAACATTACATCCTTGCAATTTATGTTTAACATATTCATTATGAGTGGACTGATTGAGATATATATATATATATATATATATATATATATATATATATATATATGCTTTTTGATATCTTTTTGCAATTTCTTCACCAAAAAGATAAATTTTGGGAGTTATGTTTTTATCTTTGCCCTGTTATACAGGACTGATCATTATGAGACGTTTCTTGGGGCTGCAGATCCTCTGAACTCCACAAGATGGTGATCTTACTTTGACCCAGACAGGGTATTCTATGGAATACAGACAGGAAGTGATGTCAGGTACAGACAGGAAGTTCCGGGTGAGAGGTGAGTCAGGAGGAAGTAGAGAGAAGCCATTACTGGAAAACGCAGCAGAGGAGGTAATAAGATCTTATTTTCTATTTACACCCAGTAACCCCCGTCATGTCCGTCCTCTTCCTCCATAGTCACTGTGACGTCTTTTATCTCCAGCAGATGATGATACACACATATATAGTGTGGAAACCTAGATTAACCCCTTCAGAGGCAGAACATTTCCCCACTTACAGGGCCGGAACATTCTCTTCATTTCAGAGATAAATTCTAGTAATATGTTCCTCCAAACAAACATCACTGACAATAAATAGACAAGACAATGACCATCCTGACCATACATGGCCTACAAAGGACAATTATTACACTACACAGGCTGTTGGTCTCTGATGCTCCTCTCACCCACCTGCACATACTTTTCTGACCTCCATAAAGGAGAAGTCCAGCCTGAGATGGCTTGTCTGGGCTTCTCCTATGGATTACAGGAGTGCAGGTCGTTTTGCACTCTTGTGACCTGTTTTCAGCAGACAGCGGGCTGAAGTCGGCTCTCTGGTGACATCACTGGAATCAGTCCAGGCACCACATCATCACGACAATGAAGTCTGGATCTTCCAGGTGCCTGGACTGATGGCCATCTCAGCCTCTCAGCGAGCCACTGAGAGACTGAGACGGGCTCTCCCCGCCCCTCCACAGCTCCAGTGAGCGCGGGGGGTGGAGCTGTGAGAATCGAGCCATCGCAGATGTTAGATCGCTTGGTTCTCAGTGAAGAGGCGCCGGGGGACCGATGCTCCATCCACCTAGGTAAGTATGAATCTGAAAGAAAAATAAATCATACTTCTCTTTTAAAGACCTTCTGCCAGCAAGTGAAGGAAGCCTTCACCTCACCATTTCACTGTTCTAGAAATATGTTACAGGATACAAAATAGACCAAGAGAACAAACCCCTCCCCCTGCTGTCCTCCTACCAGCACTGAAATAAAACACACACACCAGTAATGTGCACTACAAGGTCCAGCCCAACAGACAGCAGTCTATGGTAACAGCATGATGAGGACAAATGTTCATTCCAACATACAAGGGTCCTGCAGCTTGTCAGATAAAGATCCGGGAAGATCCAAGGAGCTCAAACAACAAAGAAATGACAGTGCAAGGTCCTCATTAGAATGATGAAGTCATTTATTCCATAAAAACAAATAGTACACTTACATGTTAAAATCTTCATAATCAGCATAGATGGGAGATGGGTTGCTATTGGAGAGAACAAAACTAACTCCTCCCCCACAGTTCTGTACTCCACCAGCAGCATCCTCCTGCTATCCAATCCGATCCCTTCTCTTACTGCAGAGAGTGACATCACTCCGATCAGTCAGCAGGCTGCCGGAGATTGGAGCCTTGCAGCCGGAGTTCTGGCAATTATCCTGATTAGCCGACAACTCCGACCAAAAGTCAGCAAGTTCCCCTTCCTGGACATCATGATGACCCGACACTCACAGCACTGCCTCAGAGCAAGGATTGTATTTATCATTCCTTGTCTGCAGATATAAAACCAATCATATCCAGCTCAGAAACTAAACAAACCCAACATAGAAAAGGGAATATCTGATCCAGCAGCCAAGAGGGTCCCGCACCTCAAAAATGTAGCAAACAATCCAAACTAAATGTGTTCCCATGGGGGGAGTAGTTGTTAAATGTCCAGCAAACCTCATATTACCCCCTCACATCTACATCATATTATTGTGTGACCAACACCATCCAAATAATTCTTACTTTAATTTCCCAAAGTTATCCGTCTACAAGGAGACCTGTATAGATCAAATGACGGCACCAATGAGGATGGAGGAGGACCGGAGTCACATGACTGAGAAGATACTAAACCTCACACTGGAGATCATCTACCTGCTGACCGGAGAGGTGAGGAGGATTCTGGGAGGTCACATGACATCACTCTGTACAAAAAAAGAAAGAATTTCCCCAATGGGGCTTTTTGGCAGCGAAATAGTAAAGTCAAGTACCTTTGTCATGGTTGTATATAAAGAAATTGATTTATTCAAAAAAATGTCCAAGGTCATAATAGAATTCAATACAATATGTACAGTATATCATCTAATTCAAAGAATACACATTACATATTCCACAATCCAATAAAACAAACATGTGTAGTTGCACATTGTTATAATATTGTATAGTAGTTGAGCCCCGACACGTTTCGACCAGCATATTGTCTCTTCAGGGGGACAGTTAAATCTGGAAGAATTTACATAAATTCAGAGTTAAAAAGCATGTCAATGTAGACAACATTAAGTGAGCCAATGATGGTATATTTACCGCTCAAAAGTGGAATGAGTATTCCTATCACCCAAGTTTCTGAGAGCCGCTTAGAGAATCCGAGAGGTCTCTGATGTATGCCCCACGTCTACCCAGGAAGGGAGAAAGCCCACCCCGGGGGACTTACAAGGAGCCACACTATTCATGCCCCTGAAGGGACGGAGGAGCCTGCGCCTGCAATCAATACCCAATAGCAATCATTTAGTAATTACATAAGGTTAGATAAGTAAACTCATAGCGATTACACCACAGTATCATTATAGTATAGATAATTCTAAGTGTATATGAATGTATAAATAAAAAGACTGATGATAAAAGAAGGGTTATAATAATTTGGCACGATATCATATATGTCCCGTAAACATAGTAACTTGATCAGTATTACAGAATAGTGTCCTTAAATGAAAAGAACGTGTTGATGTAAAAAATATATTTTAATACTATTGGTAGCAGTGATAGTGCATGGTGAGGTGTAGGTTACAAAGGTGTATGTATGTAAGTGAATTGGCACAATCAACAAGTGCTATATGAATGAATTAATGGTGCGACTAACCGAACCAAAAACAAAAACAAAACTCGCATGCTGTGAATGAAAAGTGAAAATAAATAAATGATTAGGTGATGAATGCTTAGACACAAATGTGAAGGTGTGTGTGTAGTGATCTTAGTACCATCATAGTAGTAACAAAATTTACCTTGTGCAGTGTAGAAGTTCCTATGAGACTTTTGAGGTATTTAGACTTGTGACGGTTGTTTGTTAGTAAAACCAACCTGCTATTACGCAGGAAAGGTAGGGACTCTAATGCCAAAAAAGAGTAAATGCAGTACTGTCCATCCAGACAAACATGTAGTTCTGGATTGCTGAAAGGCGTCCAGTCTTTTATATACATGAATTTTTAGCAATTAGGGTAATTCTGCGCAGACGCCCGTCTTTCCTCCTCCCCCCAAGAAATATGGCATGAGAGCCGCTGGATAAGCCTCCCGCGTGTGGCTCCCTCTGCGTTCCGGAAAGCTAAGAAGCCCCGACCTCTGTCGTCATCTCCTCCGCAAAACGCCTGGCGTCATGGCAAGGCACGCACGCCAAACGCGCAAGCGCACTTCGCCAAAGACAGTCAGGAGACAAACAGGGAATGCCGCCGGCAAGGATAGGCTCACCCCGGCGGCCGAGTGTAAACCCCAACCGCCGGTTACAGCACAGAAGGGCGGACATGTGGACTGGTCCACGAGCCACCCCACCTTTCCGGGAAGTCCGGGGGGGGGGTCAAGCCCCACCCCTAGGGATCCGGGGGCGCACCACCAGAAGTCCATCACGACTCACAGCGGACCCAAACCAAATAGCATGATAGCATAAATCATAACAATTGAGTATTTCAACATTAAATTCGTAAAAATCATGGAATCATAAAATATCCCATAGGAACCATTCATGTTTGACTATTGCACAAGAGCTGTCGGCTACCTTCACCACCCCGGCTATCTGCACAAAAAATTCCAATTAAAGTTTTCCCACAAATATCGTTTAGGATATTCAGGCATATACCATGCAGGGGTCCATAGTGGATTACTCCTGATGCATGGAGAGGGAAAAGATTGGATCTCAATCCGATCCCCCTTTGTAGAGGTTATTGTTGAAATTCAAAAAATTGGCAAATGCAAAAGTCGGGTGGTGACAGAGAAACACACAGCCCTTGTCTTATCTCAAAAGGTGTCATAGTGGGGAAGGGGTGATTAACCACCCAAAATGGAATACCATAAACAAAAAGAGGAAGACACCTAGAGGAAATGTAGAGAGCGCTGCACACCCCTGTATACAAACTGTACAAAAAAACATGACATTCTTATCTCTATTAATAAAACACAGACCTGACCGGAGAGGTGAGGAGGATTCTGGGAGGTCACATGACATCACTCTTATCTCTATTAATAAAACACAGACCTGACCGGAGAGGTGAGGAGGATTCTGGGAGGTCACATGACATCACTCTTATCTCTATTGATAAAACACAGACCTGACCGGAGAGGTGAGGAGGATTCTGGGAGGTCACATGACATCACTCTCATCTCTATTAATAAAACACAGACCTGACCGGAGAGGTGAGGAGGATTCTGGGAGGTCACATGACATCACTCTTATCTCTATTAATAAAACACAGACCTGACCGGAGAGGGGAGGAGGATTCTGGGAGGTCACATGACATCACTCTTATCTCTCTTAATAAAACATAGACCTGACCGGAGAGGTGAGGAGGATTCTGGGAGGTCACATGACATCACTCTTATCTCTATTAATAAAACACAGACCTGACCGGAGAGGTGAGGAGGATTCTGGGAGGTCACATGACATCACTCTTATCTCTATTAATAAAACATAGACCTGACCGGAGAGGTGAGGAGGATTCTGGGAGGTCACATGACATCACTGTTATCTCTATTAATAAAACACAGACCTGACCGGAGAGGTGAGGAGGATTCTGGGAGGTCACATGACATCACTCTCATATCTATTAATAAAACACAGACCTGACCGGAGAGGTGAGGAGGATTCTGGGAGGTCACATGACATCACTCTTATCTCTATTAATAAAAACACAGACCTGACCGGAGAGGTGAGGAGGATTCTGGGAGGTCACATGACATCACTCTTAACTCTATTAACCACTTGACCACTGGGCACTTAAACACCCTTAATAACCAGACCAATTTTCAGCTTTCGGTGCTCTCACAATTTGAATGACAATTACTCAGTCATGCAACACTGGACCTATATGAAATTTTTGTCCTTTTTTTCACACAAATGGAGCTTTCTTCTGGTGGTATTTAATCACCGCTCGTTTTTTTATTTTTTGTGCTATAAAAGAAAAAAATACAGAAAATTCTGTAAAAAAATGAATTTTTCTTTGTTTCTGTTATAAAATTTAGCAGATTAGTAATTTTTTCTTCATAAATGTTGGCCAAAATTTATACTACTACATATCTTTGGTAAAAATAAGTACAAATTGGTGGATATTATTTGGTCTTTGTGAAAGTTATAGAGTCCACAAGCTGTGGTGCCAATATCTGAAAATGGATCACACCTGAAGTACTGACGGCCTATTTCAATTCTTGAGACCCTAACATGCCAGAAAAGTACAAATACCCCCCAAATGACCCCTTTTTGGAAAGAAGACATTCCAAGGTATTTAGTAAGAGGCATGATGAGTTTTTTGAAGTTGTCATTTTTTCCCACAATTTTTTGCAAAATCAAGATTTTTTTTACTTTTTTTAATTTTTTTCACAAAATTGTCATATTATCAGTTTATTTCTCACACAGCATATGCATACCACAAATTACACCCCAAAACACATTCTGCTATTACTCCCGAGTACGGCGATACCACATGTGTGAGACTTTTACACAGCGTGGCCACATACAGAGGCCCAACATGCAGGGAGCGCCATCAGGTGTTCTGGAGCACCCAGGACAATTCTGACATTTCTCTCCTACAAGTAAAAATCATCATTTATTTGCTAGAAAATTACATAGAACCCCAAAACATTATATATGTTTTTTTAGCAAACACCCTGGAGAATACAATGGTGGTCATTGCAACTTTTTATCTCGCACGGTATTTGCGCAGCAATTTTGCGAATGCTTTTTTTTGGAAAAAAAAACAGTTCTGTGCTTAAAAAAAAAAAAAAACACAGTAAAGTTAGCCCAATGTTTGCATAATGTGAAAGATGAAGTTACGCTGAGTAAATAGATACCTAACATGTCACTCTTCAAAATTGCACACGCTCGTGGAATGGCGCCAAACGTCGCTACTTAAAAATCCCCAAAGGTGACGCTTTACATTTTTTTTACTTGTTATATGTTTTGAGTTACAGAGGAGGTCTAGGGCTAGAATTATTGCTCTCGCTCTAACGTTCGCAGCGATACCTCACATGTCTGGTTTGAACACCGTTTTCATATGTGGGCGGGACTTACGTATGCGTTCGCTTCTGCATGCGAGCACATGGGGACATGGGCGCTTTAAAAAAAAATTATTTTTTTTATTGTTCATTTTACTTTATTTTAGTTTGACATTTTTTTCCCCAAAAATAAATTTTTTGATCACTTTTATTCCTATTACAAAGAATGTAAACATCCCTTGTAATAGGAATATGGCATGACAGGTCCTCTTTACAGTGAGATATGGGGTCAATAAGACCCCACATCTCACCTCTAGAAGGGAAGCCTGAAAAAAAAATTAAAAATAAAAGATTCTGGCTTTGATCGTATTGGCGAGTCGGTAGAAGCACCGGAGGGCGGCGGGAGGGGGGGGATGTCTATGGCTGGGTATTGCAGGGTATCACCAACTATGGCTGGGTATGGCTGTGTATCTCAGAGTATGGCGTTGCAGAGTATTGCGTTGCAGAGCATTGCAGGGTATTGGCGGGTGTTGCAGAGCATTGCAGAGTGTTGCAAGTTATTGGCGGGTGTTGCAGAGCATTGCAGAGTGTTGCAGGGTATTGGTGGGTGTTGCAGGGCATTGCAGAGTGTTGCAGGGCATTGGCAGGTGTTGCAGAGCATTGCAGAGTGTTGCAGGGTATTGGCGGGTGTTGCAGAGCATTGCAGAGTGTTGCAGGGCATTGGCGGGTGTTGCAGAGCATTGCAGAGTGTTGCAGGGCATTGGCAGGTGTTGCAGAGCATTGCAGAGTGTTGCAGGGTATTGGCGGGTGTTGCAGGGCATTGCAGAGTGTTGCAGGGCATTGGCAGGTGTTGCAGAGCATTGCAGAGTGTTGCAGGGTATTGGCGGGTGTTGCAGGGTATTGGCGGGTGTTGCAGGGTATTGGCGGGTGTTGCAGGGTATTGGCGGGTGTTGCAGAGCATTGCAGAGTGTTGCAGGGTATTGCAGGGTATTGCAGGGTATTGCTGGGTATTGCAGGGTATTGCAGAGTAATGGCAGGGTATGATGGGGATAATTTTCGGTGAGCAGCGATGTGGGCACTGCAGTTGCAGCCCACATTGCTGCTGACACCGATCACTTCCCCCTCCGCTGTACCGATCGGTACAGAGAGGGGGAGAGAGGAACCGGCGTCAAAACATGACACCGGTTTGTTTGCAAGTGATCACTCCGTCATTTGACGGAGTGATCACGTGGTAAACGGTCACGGATTCTCTCGAGTACGCGCCCCAGGGGGCGCGCGAGAGAGGAATTCTGGGAGGACGTCATATGACGTCCTCCCAGAGTTAAGCAACTGCCCTGTAGCCGTCATTCGGCTATGGGCCGGTTGTTAACTGGTTAATAAAACACAGACCTGACCGGAGAGGTGAGGAGGATTCTGGGAGGTCACATGACACCACTCTTATCTCTATTAATAAAACACAGACTTGACCGGAGAGGTGAGGAGGATTCTGGGATTCTAACATGATATTCCTATTGGTTCCCCAATACAGAGATTTCCTCTTGTGAAGTCCGGTGATCATATGACCATCACAGTGCCTCCATGTGACTCCCTAAAACCTGAGAGACACAACATGGAGAAGATTCTAGAAGTCACCAAGAAGATGATGGAGCTGCTGACAGGAGAGGTGAGGAGGATTCTGGGAATTCTGGGACATTATCCAGTAACAGACAAGGGATGTGTCTGGATGGTGACTGTATCATTGTGTGTGTCAGGTTCCTATAAGGTGTCAGGATGTCACTGTCTATTTCTCCATGGAGGAGTGGGAGTATTTAGAAGGACACAAGGATCTCTACAAGGACGTCATGATGGACAATCAGCCGCCCCTCACATCACCGGGTAAGAGGAGACTTTATTGTAAAGGAGAGAGCAGTACGGAGGCTCCACCTAGATCCCCCATCATCTGATAAACACATAGAAACAATGTATTCAGTCAGTGTGTGTGTTTCCTACAGATGGATCCAGTAATGGGAACCCACCAGAGAGATGTCCCCGTCCTCTGTATTCCCGGGATTCCACACAGGAAGGTCACACCATCCCCCACCATCATCAGGTAGATGAGGAACAATAACTGATCGTATCATTAGGATCTGTACATTATCTGCATTGTTACCATTGATGTCATTTTTATTATATATTCAGAGTGGAAACCTGAGAGATCCTAAAGTTGAGGTTAAAGAAGAGATAAAAGAGGAGGATGATGAGGATGGGGGGATGGAGGAAGAACACAAAGATCTGTACCAGGACACCATGGTGGAGTCATCCAGCTACAGGAACCCACCAGAGAGATGTCCCCGTCCTCTGTATTCCCGGGATTCCACACAGGAAGATCACACCATCCCCCACTGTTATAAGGTTGGTGGGATGGAGCATCTAGAACATGGACTGGTGGAGATAGTGTTTGTATTCTGTATGTAATCTTCTATCTTACAGACGATATTCTCTCTCATTTTCTTGGTTTAGAGTGGAGATCCAATGGATATAGAATTTGAGGTGAAATCAGAAGAAGAAGAGAGGTATGTGAGGGATGATCAGCAGTCTATGGAGGAGGATGGAATAACGGGGACATTTATAGAGGAGGACACTCCTACAGAGATCAGCACAGGTGGGTCATTAACACTAAATCCATTCCTCCACCCATACTGTCCACTGATTGGTCCAGAGTAGGGCGGGGGCTGGGTGATATCAGCCTGTAATCCCCTGGTCACTTTCCTGAGCTGTGTTCCCCGTCCTGTATTCCTGGATTTCTCTCCGATAATCTTCCTTCTCTGTGCTGCCGACACAATTTATGTATCTAGACTGGATTTATGGAGATTCTGGGGATCAGCCGGCAGCAAAATGTTCATTTTCCCCATAGATGTTACTAGATCTAGGCACCTGGGGTATGTGATTTGTGTCTTCTGCCCCATACCCGGGTATGACAAGATCTCTGACAGAACAATCCCCCCAGGATTACTTGTTGTGTTGTCTGCTGGCTGTGCCGGGTGGAGGGATATGTCTGTATAGTCTCAGACCCAAGTCACTGAGTGCAGTCTCAGGAGATGGGAGGCAGCGGTGTGGGACCTCTGCAACTTGTCTCATGTAATCATTTCATCTTCCACTGATTACTGAATACCAATATTATGAGTCCTGACCCTTACACTGTATACTTTATATTCTACATTACATACTCCTGACCCCTGCACTATATACTCTATGTTGTACATTACATCATTCTGATACTATATAGTCCTATCTGTTGTATCTTATACAATATGTTGTACATTACATAGTCCTGACTTCTGCTCTCTCCCCTCCCCCCACTGCTATATATACACATAATATGTATTCTCTTTTGTTACACCCATTTCCTACCAGCTGGACATTTTATATCGGATGATGTGATTGGAGCACAGACTTTTACATGGTGATAATAATGTGATAACATCCTCAGACTTTGGAACCTTAAACAGAAAGTGATAATGAGGGAGGAGTCAATAACCCAATGAGGGGGGTCTTCAGGATCAGTCCAGTCTTCATCTTGGTTGTTCTCCCCCCATCCTCACTCTCTGACCTCTGGTGGGGCTCAGCCCTGCTGTTATTCATGACTAAATCATGGACTAAATAAGGAAGATCAGGACTTCTTGTGTTGGGAAGATGGCAATGAGTGATAGAGGGGGAGGGGACACCCGTCCTATAATCCCCTCATCACTGTCACTCCTATAAAAGACAGTTCTCGTTGCTTCCTCACTCTCTGACTAAGGTCCATGAATAAAGAAATGATCTGGTAGGAGATCAGAGGACCCATTTACTAGTTACCTTGAGGGGGGAATTGTAAGATCCTCAGAGACAAAGCTGCCTGATGTGGGCGGAGTCCTGCTTTAGGGGAACCAATCAGCTGATGTCTAGTAATAATCTTTGTATTTCTATTTTAGTAGATGGACGGGAGATGAGGAAAACCTCAGAGGATTGTCTCACTTTTTCTCCAGACTGTAAAGTAGAAGATGAGGACATCACACAGTATAGTCCAGGAGAAAACCCGACTACCTCAAATGTCCATCCGGCACCACACAGTGTAGATGGACCATCGTATTCCTCTTATCCTGAGGAACCTCAGACTGTGAGGGACGGGGCCGTCCTTCCAACAGAGAAGAGCTTTTCCTGTACTGAGTGCGGGAAGTGTTTCCCTTTTAAATCCAATCTTAATGTGCATATAAGATCTCACACAGGTGAGAAGCCATATTCATGTCCTGAGTGCGGGAAATGTTTTTCACAGAAGTCCAGTCTTTCCGCACATCAGAGATCTCACACGGGAGAGAAGACGTATTCCTGTCCTGAGTGCGGGAAATGTTTTTCACAGAAGACCAATCTTTACAAACATCAGAGATCTCACACAGGGGAGAAGCCGTATTCCTGTCCTGAGTGTGGGAAATGTTTCTCACGGAAGTCCAGTCTTTACACACATCAGAGATCTCACACAGGGGAGAAGCCGTATTCCTGTCCTGAGTGCGGGAAATTTTTTTCAGAAAAGAGAAATCTTTACAAACATCAGAGATCTCACACGGGGGAGAAGCCGTATTCCTGTGCTGAGTGCGGGAAATGTTTTTCAGCGAAGTCCTATCTTTACACACATCAGAGATCTCACACAGGGGAGAAGCCGTATTCCTGTCCTGAGTGTGGGAAATGTTTTTCAGTGAAGTCCAGTCTTTCCACACATCAGAGGTCTCACACGGGGGAGAAGCCGTATTCCTGTCCTGAGTGCGGGAAATGTTTTTCACTGAAGTCCCATCTTTCCACACATCAGAGATCTCACACAGGGGAGAAGCCGTATTCCTGTCCTGACTGCGGGAGATGTTTTTCACAGAAGTCCAGTCTTTCCACACATCAGAGATCTCACACGGGGGAGAAGTAGTATTCGTGTCCTGAGTGAGGGAATTGTTCCTCACTGAAGTCCTGTCTTCCTGTACATCGGGGATCCCACACAACCCTCGAGGTGTATTAGTGCCTTGAGTGTGGGAAATGTCTTCTATATGAATGTTGGTGGACATCACAGCTCTCATGTGGGGAAGAAGCACACCCTGATATACACCTCAGATATACTCCATGGCTGATCTTCATCATGGAAGAAACAGTTGATAAGGAGATCAGAGATCACCAAAGACATGGATGAAGTGTTGTACCGTGTCGGCCATTGATAGCAGGAGAAAAATAAAAATGGAGTCATTTCCTCTCATCCATTTTGTAGCTTTTGTAAATATTTAGCGGACTATTAAAAAAAATCATTGAATGAATGAATGAATGTTGCTCGCATTCCTCCCGCTGTGAGGTCATTTTTTTTTGTAATTCTAAAAACATGTTATGATAAGAGGTGAAGTCCGATGGCACAAAGGCCTCGGAATACACAAAGGGGCAGTGACTCCAATCATCAGTAACATGCGATTGTAGAAACAATATTCAGCATAATAAAGACATGTGAAATGTGTTGATATTCGGAGACTGTGACGGGGCGTCTTGTCTCTATGGACAACATGACAAAGCTGGTCATGGAAAGTCCAGTAATAATTGTAGGAAGTGTGTACTGAGATGTAGTCTTGGAAGAAAAGAGAGGCGGCAGAACAAGCCCCGGAATCGAAAGTATCCCTCATATTTTATTTCATACAATGATTTCCTATTACCATTGGTTCCATCTAGTGGCAATAATGTGGTATTGCTCTAATTTTCCGTATGGAGGTATTTTAGAAAATAAATACTTATTCCAGTCTCTAGATGGAGCTGACGATCATAGGAAATCACATCAATACAATTATATCACACATTTATAACATCTGGGACAATGCTTGTCATGCTCTTCCAACACATTTTCTATTTATAGTCCCCTTAGTTTCCTTCATCAGGAATGATTTCATACTAATACCTGAGATCATACACTTATCAGTACAGTACACACTGAAGGACATAAGTTAGAGAGCATGTAACCCCAACACGTCATATTCCTGATATGTGCCTGCTGTCCCATGTACTGGTATGAAGAACTCTCCTCTTCTCTTCGTATTGATTCCTTTGTGTGAAATCTCTGGTGATCCTGCCACTCCCTCTGCTTTCCTATTAAAAACTGATCACACTAGGCATGAGCACAGTGTGGTCAGTGTGCGGGCTGTACTGAGAAATCAGCCTGCTGTCCTCCAAAGATTAGACTTCTGCTGGCACATCTCATCTACTGGGAAGACTAGTGTACTGCTTTTTATCTCTCCCAGCTCTCTATGCAGTCGAAAATAGAGGGTATGTTATTACTTATAAAAAAGGTATTTAAAATATTTGTGTTTGCCGGTGTGTGCAGCAACTTTATTAATAAATTTTAGTCAAATTTTTAAGTGTGATCTCTGGTGGTAGAATTATTCCTCTCACTCCGACATTCGTGGTGATCCCTCACATGTGTGGTGCAATCACGCTCTACATACACATATACACAGTATGGGTGCGTTTACAGGTATGTGCGGGGCAATGGGGGTCACTTTTCATTTTTTTTAATATACATTTTTTTTTTTTAATATTTTTTTTATAATTCATATTTTTTAAATTGTTTATTATTTTTTTTCTTATTTAACTGTATTTCTCTCACATGTGGATAACAAACCCCCCATGTGATATCATTGGGCAGGTGACAGGTCCTCTTTATGGGACATGGGGGGGTGTATTAGACCTCCAATGTCTCCTCTGCCCTCCAATGCACATATGGCGCTCGGTTAGATGCTTCCTTGGCGGTATCATCCGGGGAATGAGGAAACAATGAGGACTGCCGGCTTCATTCAGAGGAGATCGGGGGATGGACGTTCACCAGTCTCCTCTCTCTTGGCTTCCTTCCTGGATGTGGTCTCAGGTTCCCAGGATGAGCAGGAGAGCCCAAGAATCACACTGGGGGGGGGGTCATGGTGGGGGGGGGACCGGGCCATCTGCAGTGTAAATGGGATCAGGCAGATATACAGCCCCCCGGATCACTCTTAGCCCTTGTACACACGATCTGAGATTCTGACGGAATGTGTCCGATTGGAGCGTTTTGTCGGATATTCAGACTGTGTGTGGTCTGCATTGGACTGTTTCCATCGGAATATCCATTGGACCGAATTTTCCAACTTGCCGGAAATATTTTCCAACAAAATGCTCCGATCAGATCGGACAAAGTGCCACGCATGCTCAGATCAAATTCCTACATCAAAGCTATTGGCTACTAGCCTGAACGTAGTGCCGCCGTTACGAAATAACGTCATCACGTTCTGAAAGATTGGATTTTCCGACAACTTCATCCGACCGTGTGTATGCAACAGTTTCGGACAAAATCCGTCGTATTTGGTTGTCGGAATCTCCGACCCGTGTGTACAAGGGCTTACTATGCAGCTGGGAGCCGGCTGAAGAAATCTACTGCCGGGATTGGCTTGTGATTAACTCTTCACTTTCTGGGTTTACTATGTACCTCCAAAGATCTAAACTGGTTAAATAACATGTCTGGGGGGTCCTAATACTGGGGGGATTGTACTAATCCCGGGGGGTCCTAATCCTGTCACATTTTCTGGAGCCCATCCAACAGGAAGAATGAAAAACTGTATAGAGTCCCCCTAAAATATATACCAAACCCTTTGCTTTCCTTCCTTTCCCTCTCTCCTCCCTCCTTTTTCCTCTTCTTCCCTTTCCTTTACCCCTTTCTCTCTAACCCCCCCAACCCCTTCCCCCCTTAACCCCTGATTTTCTTCCTTTCCCGTTCTCTCCTCATATTTTCTATTGAAGTCGCTGGATTGTATATTATTCTTATTCCATCTTTATCAACCAATCAATATAGATACACGTCCATTGATTGCACATCCCCCGCAGCCATGGAGGGGGGGAGGGGAACCTTGGTGGTGCTCTGACCTCGGCTGAGGCTTTGGGTACTGGGGAAGCAACATCTCCCCTCGCTTTTTTCCCCCTCGTTTAATTTCTTCCATTGAATGTAATGTTTTATATATGTAATTCAATTGTTTTGATACATAGTGCTTAATACTGTAATAATTTCTTGCCGATATTCCCCTGATGAAGCGCTATAAAGACCACAAAACATGTTGAGAACCATATCCATGGAAGCCCACCATATCCTGAGCCTCCTGGTTTGGGAACTTGTATGCTGGTGACATTTATGGATTGTTACTTTGCACTTTTTACAAATGTATCAAATGTCTTGTCTTTTGTATTAATAAAACTGTATAATACTTTTTATCAATATTGAGTATACATTGTTTAATATCTGTACTGCGATAGTCCTGCTTCAATGCTCTTTTCTGGGTGACTATATATATATATATATATATATATATATATATTATGTATAGTTTATCAATCTTTCACCTAGATGGTATAACCAAAAAGACTCAGTCCTAGCGTCCCTAAGACGCATATAACAAAAAAAGAGAGAATATAGTTCTCCCAAGAGGACCACTTCTAGGACACAGTGATTGATTCAAGAAAGTTTTATTATATTGAAAAAAAAAACACACAAATTAATGAAAAAGAGGGACTATAACCGTTTACCACACAGGTAGTTTAAGAATAAGACAAGATTGTCATATGTTAAAAAGAAGGGGAATCGCAGCTGCGCACACCATTCACACCCGCATTCACAGTACCCAAATGGAACAATCACTTTAGTAAAACATTAGCACTTGTAATTACAGACTTATATAGTAGTATAAAGCTCAATTCTCAAAAGCCAACATTATAATACCGATGCAGTTACAGAGGAACTTGGTTGTAGACTAAAAATCTTGAGTGAAAACCCCGTGTAGATGTGGGGGGTGTTAGGAGAATTGGCAAGTTCTTAGCTGCCATGTACTCAGAAAACACACAGGGTATCGTTATTACTGCCCACACATGGATTATGATCAGTCCCTTTGGATTCTGAATAACTAGACAGATTAGACCTGGTGAAGCAGGGAAGTAATTATATTGAAGCTGAAATAATCCGGAGGAGCAGGCTTAGGCATTGAGTCACTTGTAGAGTGTGGATACGTCTCCAAAGGCCGTCAGATGGGGAGGTTGAAAACCGGGGACAGGAACAAACACAACTGTGTAAATAGACTTCGTTCACCACATCATACACCCCGGTCCTTTCACTGCACCTCTACCCATCAGTCCTGATTAACACATGCTCAGGGTGAGCCGATATCCCGACGCCTTGAGCTTCTCCACTCCGCCGTTCATGCAGGTTTTTTGGTTCCAATCATAAGATTACAAGCTGTCGTTCCTTATCCATCTTCCTGCAAACAGGCAATCCCCCAGCCGATGTGCTGATGTCATGCTGACATATTTCATTAGCCAATCAACTCGAGTTTCCTCAGAGCTAGGAGGGGTTTTGGGAGCTTGGCTTAAAGTGGTTGTAAACCCACTTTTTGTACTTTTACCTATAGGTAAGCCTGGAATAAGGCTTACCTATAGGTAGTGGAAATATCTCCTAAACGTGCGCCGTTTAAGAGATATTTCATATGTAGTCCACGGGAAATTTGTACAGCGCATGCACGGGGAAGAAACAAAACAAAATTCAGTTTCCTCCCTAACATATGTCACTAGCCGCGGCTCCTGTGCACATGTGTGGGAAAGACGTCACGTGGCTCCGGTAAATCACAGAGCCGGAGTCCGCGGCCCCGAAAGAAGAGAGCAAAAAGATGGACGCTTCCCACACAGGGGACATCGCTGGATTCTTTTGCAGGTAAGTGGGACATAATGGGCATGCATACTAGCCCATTATGCTTTTCTTTTGCAGGCTGCAGCAGCTAACAAAAGAGGAAGTAAAACACATCAGGGTTTACTTCCTCTTTAAATAGTCTAAAAAACTATGTAGTACCTGTGTTTGACTGCTGGATGTCACCCATACCACCTTCCATACTTAACAATCAGCAAGGAAAACATTGAGTGCACTGGTTTATGTATTCAGCCACAGAAGGGAGCCTTATGTTAAAGATAGCAGTTTTAGACCCGAAGAGCGAACGATCGCTCTTCCTTTGTTCATTCTATTAGCATATATGTCGCCACGGACAAAGGCCTTTTCCGTGAAATTTAAACATAAACAGTGTGAAGAAATGTGAAAAAACATATTTACTCTCGCGCTTCACTAAGGCTGAAGGGCTAAACGTCGCTCTTCAGTAGTCACTTTAATCGCATTATTGTGAATTGAGCCACCGAACAGGGGGAAAAAATGTGAATGCGGGTGTGAATGGTGTGCACAGCTGCGATTCCCCTTCTTTTTAACATATGACAACCTTGTCCTATTTTTAAACTACCTGTGTGGTAAACTGTTAGTCCCCTCCTTTTCATTAATTTGTTTGTGTTTTTTCAATATAATAAACTTTTTTGAATCAATCACTGTGTCCTGTCTCTTGGGAGAACTATATTTTCTCTATTTTGTTGTTATGGAGAATGGATGGGCATGGATGAGCCATGGATGGGCACAGATCAGAGCTGTGGGCATTTCAGATCAAGCCCACAGCTCTGCTGCACCCGCTCCCTCCTCTCCTCACACACTGTCTCGATTGGTGTGAGGAGAGGGGAGGAGCTGAACCGGACATGCTCTGGTTTGTTGACAACTGATCACTCTGTCATTGGACGGGGCGATCATGTGGCAAAGGGAGGACCCGGCGGTCACGGCCATTCCTGGGTGCACGCCCCAGGGGGGTGCGTGGGAAGAGTGATTCTGAGAGGACGCTTTCCCAGAATTAGCCGATCACGCTGTAGCCATCTTTTGGCTATGGCCCGGTCAGAAAGTGGTTAATTGGGGGCGGGCATTCATATTAAATGGGTGTGGTTCTACAAGAAGCATATTGATAACCTATTGTACAATCACTTTTTATAATACTGTATATACAGGAAGAGTTATCATAATAAGGACAGACAAGAAGGTCTCCCTCATTAGTAAAATGATTTATGAATTTGGCTTTAGTCTTACATATTAGGGCTCGTTTACATATTCAGAAGCATCTGTGTTGGAACAATTTTCAGAGAATGGTTGTCAGGCAGCTGGGAGGCAATATATCACCACTTACATTAACACTGAAAATCTGCACCACTACACAAAGAGGTTGCAGAGGGAGAAGGGAAGGTAAAGTGGGGAAGGGGGCAGTAGGGTGAAAATGGTAAACAGGGAGTGATGGGACAGAAAAGTGAAGAGGGGGAAGAGGGAGCAAAGGAGGAGAAGGGGGTGTAGAGGGGGTAGGAGGATGTGGTAAAGAGGGGGTCAGGAAGTGGATGAAAAGGAGAAGAGGTGAAGAAGGGGAAGGGGTGTGAAGAAAGAGGAAGAGTAGTATAGAGGGGAGAATGGGCGATAAAGGGGACAGCTCAGTGAAGAGGGGGATGGGGTGGTGATGAGGAGGAAGAGGGAGTAAGCAGGACAAGAAGGTGAATAGAGGTATGGGGGTGAATATGGGGAAGGAAGGGCAATAGGAGGGTGAAGATGGGGACAGTTCAGTTAAGAGGGGGATATGGCAGTGAAGAGGGGGTGGGGTGGTGAAAAGATAATGAATGAAGAGGGTTAAAAGAAAATAAAGAACAGTGGAGAGGGGCAGAAAGGGAAGAAGAGTGAGGTGTGGAGAAGGACATGAGGTGTAACTAGGGGTATGAGGGGATGAATAGGGTACATGGGGAAATTTGCTCCTAGAAGTGGACAGCTGGCAATGATATCACATGCTCGGTGCAGATAGGAAGTTGGGAGCTGCTCCCCAGCTAGGTGGTGGGACATGGAAGGGGGAGGGGTGGCCTTTTCTTTCCAGCAGGACACCACACAGCACCCCAATCCCCCACACACAGATGACTCTCATACAAACCCCCTCCCCTCACACACACAGCCCCCCCACTCCTCTCCTCTGGGCACTACCACCTCTCAGAGGATGGGATACACAGTGAGAATCAATGACTTCTACATACCTGGCAGGGTTGGAGAAGCCAGGCATTCTCTGATACCCGCCCACTGATAATCACTGCATGTTCATTGGTTGCTTACAGACCCACCTTAGATGCTGATTGGTCTCCCTGTGTCTAAACCCAAAAACATTTACACTTTATGCTGTAATTCTCAGGATAGAGTCTGGGACACAGACATCATGGGACATAAAGCTAAAGAGAGTGACTGTCCTGGCAAATCAGATATACAGTGCATACCATACACACAAGGCCGTGTTCACACTACCAGACGTTTCTCTGCGCTGCAGTTCCTCTGATCTCCACAAGGTGGTGATCTCACTTCTACCCAGACCGGAAGTCTCTATGGAATACAGAGAGGAAGTGATGTCAGGTACAGACAGGAAGTTCCGGGTGAGAGGTGAGTCAGAAGGAAGTAGAGAGGAGACATTGCTGGAAGTGGCAGAAGGCGAGGTAATAAGATCTTATTTTCTATTTACACCCAGTAACCTCCCGTCATGTCCGTCCTCTTCCTCCATAGTCACTGTGATGTCTTTTATCTCCAGCAGATGATGATACACACATATATAGTGTGGAAACCTAGATTAACCCCTTCAGGGGCAGAATATTCCCCAATTTATGGAGCCGGAACATTCTCTTCATTTTGGAGATCCTAGTAATATGTTCCTCTAAACTAACAGCACTGATAATAAATAGACACGACAATGGCGATCCTGACCATACATGGTCTACAAAGGGCAATTATTACACTACACAGGCAGCCAATGGGCAATCATTACACTATGCAGCCAACACAATGATGGAGTGCCGGGGTCAGGAGTATGGAGCATAGAGCCCCTTACATTGCTGATCAGGAGGAAGAAAACATTTCCTAGGCTGCCATGAAGAATATGTTCCATCATTGGTGTCAGAGGGAGGAAAATACTGAGGGAAGTAGAGGGGATGAGGGGTCTCTGAGGAGGTAGCGGGACTAAAGGTCTCTGAGACCCCTGAAGAGGAATTGTAGATGAAGGACTTTGGGGTCCTCTCAGGAAGTGATAGTGCTGAACAACTCTGAGAGGTTAGTGGGGCCGAAGGGCTGTGGGTGTCTCTGAGGGGGTATTTAGTGGTAGGTTGTAAGTCTCTGAGCTAAGAAGGGTATTTAGGGCTCATAGGGGCTCTTGACCTCTGATGGTCCTCCCAGCTCACTTGCACTTACAATTCTGACCTCCTTAGAGAACTCCTGCCAGCAATGAAGGAAACCTTAACCTCACCGTCTCACTGGTCAAGAAATATATTGCAGGACACAAAATAGACCAAGACTAAGAGTACAACCCCTCCCCACTGCTGTCCTCTTCCTACCCACACTGGGTTGCTATTGGGGAGAACAGAACAGACTCCTCCCCCACAGCTCTCTACTGCACAAGCAGCATCCTCCTGTTATCCAATCAGATCCCTTCTCTTACTGCAGAGAGTGACATCACTCCGATCAGTCAGCAGGCTGCCGGAGATTGTAGTCTTGCTGCTGGAGTTATGCTAATTAGCTGGCAACTCTGGCCAAACGTCTTGGTGACGATACATTGACCTCATAGCACTGCCTCAGAGCAAACAAATCAAAGAAATATTGTATTTATCATTCCTTATCTGCAGATCTAAAACTCACCAAATCCAGTTAAGAAAACCCCAAAAAAACAACAGACAAAAGGGAATTTTTGGTCCGGCAGGGCAAGAGGACCTCAAAAATTTAGAAAACACTAAACAGTCCAGATTAAATATGTTCCCATGGGGGGCAGTAGTTCTTCAATATACAGCAACCCTTCTATTAGCCCCCTCACATCTACATCCTATTGTGTGACGAATACCATTCAAATAATTCTTAATTTCATTTCCCAAAGTTATCCATCTAAAAGGAGACCTGTATAGATCAAATGATGGTGCCAATAAGGATGGAGGAGGACCGGAGTCACATGACTGAGAAGATACTAAACTTCACCATGGAGATCATCTACCTGCTGACCGGAGAGGTGAGGAGGATTCTGGGAGGTTACATGACATCACTCTTATCTCTATTAATAAAACACAGACCTGACCGGAGAGGTGAGGAGGATTCTGGGAGGTCACATGACATCACTTTTATCTCTATTAATAAAACACAGACCTGACCGGAGAGGTGAGGAGGATTCTGGGAGGTCACATGACATCACTCTTATCCCCTATTAATAAAACACAGACCTGACCGGAGAGGTGAGGAGGATTCTGGGAGGTCACATGACATCACTCTTATCTCTATTAATAAAACACAGACCTGACCGGAGAGGTGAGGAGGATTCTGGGAGGTCACATGACATCACTCTTATCTCTATTAATAAAACACAGACCTGACCGGAGAGGTGAGGAGGATTCTGGGAGGTCACATGACATCACTTTTATCTCTATTAATAAAACACAGACCTGACCGGAGAGGTGAGGAGGATTCTGGGAGGTCACATGACATCACCCTTATCTCTATTAATAAAACACAGACCTGACCGGAGAGGTGAGGAGGATTCTGGGAGGTCACATGACATCACTCTTATCTCTATTAATAAAACACAGACCTGACCGGAGAGGTGAGGAGGATTCTGGGAGGTCACATGACATCACCCTTATCTCTATTAATAAAACACAGACCTGACCGGAGAGGTGAGGAGGATTCTGGGAGGTCACATGACATCACTCTTATCTCTATTAATAAAACACAGACCTGACCGGAGAGGTGAGGGGGATTCTGGGAGGTCACATGACATCACTCTTATCTCTATTAATAAAACACAGACCTGACCGGAGAGGTGAGGAGGATTCTGGGATTCTAACATGATATTCCTATTGGTTCCTCAATACAGAGATCTCCTCTTGTGAAGTCAGGTGATCATATGACCATCACAGTGCCTCCATGTGACTCCCTAAAACCTGAGAGACACAACATGGAGAAGATTCTAGAAGTCACCAAGAAGATGATGGAGCTGCTGACAGGAGAGGTGAGGAGGATTCTGGGAATTCTGGGACATTATCCAGTAACAGACAAGGGATGTGTCTGGATGGTGACTGTATCATTGTGTGTGTCAGGTTCCTATAAGGTGTCAGGATGTCACTGTCTATTTCTCCATGGAGGAGTGGGAGTATTTAGAAGGACACAAGGATCTCTACAAGGACGTCATGATGGACAATCAGCCGCCCCTCACATCACCGGGTAAGAGGAGACTTTATTGTAAAGGAGAGAGCAGTACGGAGGCTCCACCTAGATCCCCCATCATCTGATAAACACATAGAAACAATGTATTCAGTCAGTGTGTGTGTTTCCTACAGATGGATCCAGTAATGGGAACCCACCAGAGAGATGTCCCCGTCCTCTGTATTCCCGGGATTCCACACAGGAAGATCACACCATCCCCCACCATCATCAGGTAGATGATTGACAATTATTGGTAGTTCTGATTTATACACAGCATGATTGTTACAATGAAAGTTTTATTATATATTCAGAGTGGAAACCTCGGGGGTGATAATGTTGATGTTAAAGAAGAGTATAAAGAGGAGGATGAGGAGTATGGAGTGATGGAGGAGATTTCAGAAGGACACAAGGATATGATGGAGCCACCAAATACCAGGAACCCACCAGAGAGATGTCCCCGTCCTCTGTATTCCCGGGATTCCACACAGGAAGGTCACACCATCCCTCAATATTGCAAGGTAATGGAATGGAGCTTATAAAACACAGTTGAATTTTCTATGTGATGTCACAATAATAAATCTTCTATCTTACAGATGATATTCTCTCTCATTTTCTTGGTTTAGAGTGGAGATCCAATGGATATAGAATTTGAGGTGAAATCAGAAGAAGAAGAGAGGTATGTGAGGGATGATCAGCAGTCTATGGAGGAGGATGGAATAACGGGGACATTTATAGAGGAGGACACTCCTACAGAGATCAGCACAGGTGGGTCATTAACACTAAATACATTCCTCCACCCATACTGCTCACTGATTGGTCCAGAGTAGGGCGGGGGCTGGGTGATATCAGCCTGTAATCCCCTGGTCACTTTCCATCAATACAGTCTCATCTGTGCAGAGGAAGAGTTGAGCTGGCTTATGATCAGAGAGCGGGGATTTCCCACTGTAACAGCTTTCATTTGAATTGCTGGGTTCCCGGTGCCGCTCACCATCACACAGCCCCGCCTCCTCACCGCTAATGTCACACAGTCCTTCCTATTCGCCCAGCACCTCCTGGCATTGGACCGATGTTCTGTCTATCAAATGCGCCGGGCAAGGAGGCGGGACTGTGTGACATGAGCGGTGCTGGGCAAGGAGGTGGGCTGTATGTGACGGTGAGCAGCAAGGAGGCAGGACTGTGTGATGTGAGCGGTGAGGAGGCGGGACTGTGTGGTGGTGAACGGCGCCGGGAACAGCTTCAAATGGAAGCTGTTACATTGGGCAATCCCCGCTCTTTGATAGGCCAGCTCCTATCTCCTATCTTCCCCTGGCTAGGACAACAGCTCCTGTTCAACCTCCGCCTGCTGGTGGTGCTCGCCCCCCTCCTCCGAGGCAGCCATAATTTTCCACTCGCAAAATGTGAGTGAAAAATTTGAGGGCCGCCTTACACTATATACTCTATATTGTACATTACATACTCCTGACCCCTGCACTATATACTCTACATTGTTGTACATTACATCATTCTGATACTATAAAATCCTAACACTTGTATCCTATATAATAAGTTGTATATTACATAATCCTGACCTCTTTTACACCCATTTCCTACCAGCTGGACATTTTATATCTGATGATGTGATTGGAGCACAGACTTTTACATGGTGATAATAATGTGATGTGGGCGGAGTCCTGGTTTAGGGGAACCAATCAGCTCATGTCTAGTAATAATCTTTGTATTTCTATTTTAGTAGATGGACGGGAGATGAGGAAAACCTCAGAGGATTGTCTCACTTTGTCTCCAGACTGTAAAGTAGAAGATGAGGACATCACACAGTATAGTCCAGGAGAAAACCCGACTCCCTCAAATGTCCATCCGGCACCACACAGTGTAGATGGACCATCGTATTCCTCTTATCCTGAGGAACCTCAGACTGTGCGGGACGGTGCCGGACCATCGTATTCCTCTTATCCTGAGGAACCTCAGACTGTGCTGGACGGGGCCGTCCTTCCAACAGAGAAGAGCTTTTCCTGTACTGAGTGCGGGAAGTGTTTCCATTTTAAATCCAAACTTAATAGGCATAAAAGATCTCACACAGGGGAGAAGCCGTTTTCCTGTTCTGAGTGCGGGAAATGTTTTTCAGTGAAGTCCCATCTTTCCACACATCAGAGATCTCACACTGGGGAGAAGCCACATTCCTGTCCTGAGTGTGGGAAATGTTTTTCACAGAAGCCTCATCTTTCCACACATCAGAGATCTCACACGGGGGAGAAACCGTATTCCTGTCCTGAGTGTGGCAAATGTTTTTCAGTGAAGTCCTGTCTTTCCGCACATCAGAGATCTCACACGGGGGAGAAGCCGTATTCCTGTCCTGAGTGTGGGAAATGTTTTTCAGAGAAGTCCAGTCTTTCCGCACATCAGAGATCTCACACGGGGGAGAAGCCATATTCCTGTCCTGAGTGCGGGAAATGTTTTTCAGAAAAGAGCAATCTTTCCGCACATCAGAGATCTCATACAGGGGAGAAGCCGTATTCCTGTCCTGAGTGAGGGAATTGTTCCTCACTGAAGTCCTGTCTTCCTGTACATCAGGGATCCCACACAACCCTCGAGGTGTATTAGTGCCTTGAGTGTGGGAAATGTCTTCTATATGAATGTTGCTGGACATCACAGCTCTCATGTGGGGAAGAAGCACACCCTGATATACACCTCAGATATACTCCATGGCTGATCTTCATCATGGAAGAAACAGTTGATAAGGAGATCAGAGATCACCGAAGACATGGATGAAGTGTTGTACCGTGTCGGCCATTGATAGCAGGAGAAAAATAAAAATGGAGTCATTACTTCTCATCCATTTTGTAGCTTTTGTAAATATTAAAAAAAAATAGTTAAATGAATGTTGTTACATAGTTAGCAAGGTTGAACCAGTGCATCCAGTTCATCCTGAGTGTCTACAATTGTCCCTATCCCTGTACATTGCACACTCACATCGGTCCCGACCCTCAAGGTGCCACAATCCGAGGTCCCCATTCATATACTGGGGCCAATTTTGGACAGAAGCCAATTAACCTGCCTGCATGTCGCACTCATTCCTCCCGCTGTGAGGTCATTTCTTTGTAATTCTAAAAACATTTTATTAGAAAAGAGTGCAGTTGTTGTGACATTTATAAAGGAAATGTTACCAAAGCAGCACACAGACCCCCCTGAGGCTCTTCTGTGTATTTGGGGGTCTTTGGAGGGTCTTTGTGCTGCTTAAAAAAAAGAAGCCGGCAATGAAATGTCATTTTCTGTAAATTTAAACCAATTAATTTTTCCTTTGTAAAATGTCACATTTTCTGGAGCCCATCCAACAGGAAGCATGAAAAACTGTATAGAGTCCCCAAAATATATACCAGACCCTTTACTTTCCTTCCTCCCCCCTTTCCCTCTCTCCTCCCTCCTTTTTCTCTTCCTCCCTTTCCTTTCCCCCTTTCTCTCTAAACCCCCCAACCCCTCCCCCCTGTTTTTCTTTCCCCTTTTCTATTGAAGTCGCTGGATTGTATATTATTCTTATTCCATCTTTATTAACCAATTAATATAGATACACGTCCATTGATTGCACATCCCCCGCAGCCATCGGGGGGAACCTTGGTGGTGCTCTGACCTCGGCTGAGGCTTTGGGTACTGGGGAAGCAACATCTCCCCTCGCTTTTTTCCTCCTTGTTTCATTTCTTCCATTGAATGTAATGTTTTATATATGTAATTCAATTGTTTTGATACATAGTGCGTAATACTGTAATAATTACTTGCAGATATTCTCCTGATGAAGCGCTATAAAGACCGCAAAACATGTTGAGAACCATATCCATGGAAACCCACCATATCTTGAGCCTCTTGGTCTGGGAACTTGTATGCTGGTGACATTTATGGATTGTTACTTTGCACTTTTTACAAATGTATCAAATGTCTTGTCTTTTGTATTAATAAAACTGTATAATACTTTTTATCAGTATTGAGTATACATTGTTTAATATCTGTACTGCGATAGTCCTGCTTCAATGCTCTTTTCTGGGTGATCGGTTGGGGATCGTTCTCTAGTCTTCCTTTTTCCTTTCTAAGTGGATGATGGTACACCTTATTTAGTCTATCCTTGACATACAATATAGAGGCCATAACTCTTACAGTCAGGGTTACATGTAACTGAGCAGATCTGTGCTGGGTTACATGCTGTGAAGGACGGGGAGTCCTTGGAGGTCTATTAGACCCCTAATGTATCCATAAATTGTAAATATAGGAATGAATTAGACCGACAAGTCCAGAAACACTACAGCACTCAGGAGTGGTCTGATAAACCAGACATGATGTGGATGGTAGTTGTAGTGAAACTACCAAATGGATTCATCATACAAAATGTGCAAACTAAATAAACATACCAAATAAGAAGTAAGGGATAGAAATTATGGAAAATAATAATTGGTGAATGTCAATAATAATCATATATACCAACAGTAATAAAAGGTCTGGGTAGGATAGCCCAGAGTGCTAAATGTAGGCGGTGCCACTAGAAGACCAGAGAGGGCGCTCACTTTCCACCACTGGAAGAAACAACAGTACAGCCCCATAGTGTAGTATTAAAAATAATTGACAATCTATTGAAAAATAAAAATGCACTCACAAAATGTATGCATGTGTAGGGTATGGCATAAAGGTGACTTGGGGGCCAGAAATGTCAGAGGGGCAGCCAGAGAACCACCAGCCTTGGTCATCAGCTGAGGATGAAGCGTGCTGAAGATGGAGGAGGCCGCTGTCACTGCAACTGCAATTTGTGTTCAACCCGAGACTGGAATCCTCAATGTCACTGTGCTATTAATAAAACACAGACCTGACCGGAGAGGTGAGGAGGATTCTGGGAGGTCACATGACATCACTCTTATCTCTATTAATAAAACACAGACCTGACCGGAGAGGTGAGGAGGATTCTGGGAGGTCACATGACATCACTCTTATCTCTATTAATAAAACACAGACCTGACCGGAGAGGTGAGGAGGATTCTGGGAGGTCACATGACATCACTCTTATCTCTATTAATTAAACACAGACCTGACCGGAGAGGGGAGGAGGATTCTGGGAGGTCACATGACATCACTCTTATCTCTATTAACCACTTCAGCCCCTAACGAATTGGCCCCTCAATGACCAGAGCACTTTTTACAATTTGGCACTGCGCTGCTTTAACTGGTAATTGCGCGGTCGTGCAAAGTTGTACCCAAACAAAATTGACGTCCTTTTTTTTCCCACAAATAGAGGTTTCTTTTGATGGTATTTGATTGCCTCTGCGATTTTTATTTTTTGCGATATAAACAGGGAAAGACCAAAAATCTGGAAAATAAAATTATATTTTCTCCTTTTTCTTATAAAAAATTCCAATAAACCCCATTTTGGAAAGTAGACACCCCAAGCTATTTGCTGAGAGGTATGGGGAGTATTTTGTAGATCTCACTTTTTGTCACAAAGTTTTGAAAATTGAAAAAAAAACATTTATTTTCTTTCTAAATTTTCAGAAATAAATTAGATCTGCAAAATACTCCCCATGCCTCTCAGCAAATAGCTTGGGGTGTCTACTTTCCAAAATGGGGGAATTTGGGGGGTTTTGTGCTATTTTGACATTTTATGGCCTTCGAAGCTGTGATAGGTGGTGAGGAGTGAAATCAAAAATTTACGCCCTTAGAAATCCTGAAGGCGGTGCTTGGATTTCGGGGTCCTGTATGCGGCTAGGCTCCCAAAAAGTCTCACACATGTGGTATCCCTGTACTCAGGAGAAGCAGCAGAATATATTTTGGGGTGTAATTCCACATATGCCCATGGCATGTTTGAGTAATATATAATTTAGTTTGTAATTTTCCCAAAACTTGTGGCAAAATATAAAATATTCCATGGACTCGACATGCCTCTCAGAAAATATCTTGGGGTGTCTACTTTCTAAAATGAGGTCATTTGGGGGGATTTTGAACTGTCCTAGCATTTTATGCACAACATTAGAAGCTGATGTCACATCACCCACTCTTCTAACCACTTGAAGACAAAGCCCTTTCTGACACTTTTTGTTTACGTGAAAAAATATTTATTTTTTGCTAGAAAATTACTTTGAACCCCCAAACATTATATTATTTATTTTAAAGCAAAGGCCCTACAGACTAAAACTGTGGGTGTTGCAATTTCTTTTCACACAGTATTTGCGCAGCGATATTTCAAATGCAATTCTTTTGGGAAAAAAACATTTTTTTTCCTTTTGATGCACTAAAACACACTATATAGCCCAAATGTTTGATGAAATATAAAAAGATGATCTTATGCCGAGTACATGGATACCAAATACGACATGCTTTAAAATTGCAGCGACAACAGCGACAAACTACATACATTTTTAAAAAGCCTTTAAAAATCCTTTACAGGTTACCACTTTAGATTTACAGAGGAGGTCTACTGCTAAAATGACTGCCCTCGATCTGACCTTCGCAGTGATACCTCACATGCATGGTGCATACCACACCAGACCGATGCTTGCGTTCACCTTTGCGTGTGAGCAGGAAGGGACAGGGGTGCTTTTTTATTATTTATTTTATTTTTAAACTGTTCCTTTTGTTTTTTTTTATTATTTTCTCAGGGAATGTAAATATCCCCTATAATAGCAATAGGTAGTGACAGATACTCTTTTTTGATCTCCTCTCTCCTCTCTCCAACGTATTTTTTTATCACAATCTGTACCTAAAAAATATATGCCGAAGCATGGGAACAATCCGCCCCTAATGTTAGGAGCAAATCGGCCCTCCACTCCTGCCCACATGCTTCGGCATATATGCTCTTTTTTTTAACTGTGGTGGTGAAATCACCTCCTACAGTCCCGGAGTCATGGCATTACGTATCGTGGGAGCAAACGCTGTTGCTGTCAGAATAAATAAATCCGCACTGCAGCTGAATGGCATACCTGCTAAGCAAATAATGGTTAACAATATAACAAAGTAACATTACAATATAACAGTAATGTCGCGTACACACGATCAGACTATCCGGCGGACTTAGTCCAGCGGACAAACCGCCCGACTTTGCAGTGGAGGTCCGCCAGAACTCCGAATGAGCGGACCTGCCCACACACAACCGGACCTTTCCGGCAGACTAGGGAGTAAAGTTCGTTCATTTGGTTGTGACTCCAGGTAGATGGGACTAGCGAAGGAAGTCAATATCGCCGGCTCCATCAGCGAGATTGACACCTCGCGAGGTATGATATACCAGGTATACCTGGTATGGATTTAAAGGGGAATCGCTATGGCAAGAAAAATGGCGTGGGGGTCCCCCCCAAAGTCCATAGCAGAACCTTTGCCGAGCACGCAGCCCGGCCGGTCAGGAAAGGGGGTGGGGACGAGGGAGCACCCCCCCTCCTGAGCCGTACCAGGTCACGTGCCATCAACATGGGGGTTGCTTTGGGGAAGGGGGCCCCCCACCCTAAAGCTCCCTGTCCCCATGTTGATGAGGACAAGGGCCTCTTCCCGACAACCCTGGCCGTTGGTTGCCAGGGTCTGCGAGCGGGGGGCTTATCAGAATTCGGGCGCCCCCTTTAGTAAGGGGGCCCCCAGATACCGGCCCCCACCCTATGTGAATGAGTATGGGTATGAGTATGATGTATCCCTACCCATTCACTTGGTGAAAAAAGTGTAAATAAAAAACACAACACAAGTTTTTTAAATAATTTATTATACACCTCCGCTATCTTCTGCTCTTTTGCTAGCTGTTTTACTAGCAGAGGAGCACGGCTTTCTTCTTCCTCGTCGCCGCCGTCCGGAGGTCTTCTTCCCACTTCGGAGTCTTGTCCCGCGCTTCAGTTCTTCTTGCCGGGCCTCCGCTTTCTTCTTCCAGCTCTTTAACTAGCGTTGGCCCGGTCTTCTGTCGCTGTCATCACTGCCTTCTTCTCTTCTTCCTTTGCGATGTTGACACGACGCTCTCTCTGGCCACAATGGCAGGGACGCATTGTGCAGCGACTTATATAGGGACAATGGGCGGTGTCACTGGGTTATGGTGACTCCGCCCCTTATGATGTCACAGTCCCAGGATCCTCCATACCAGGTGACGGGGCTCGCGAGGTGTCAATCTCACCGATGGAGGCGGGAACATTGACTTCCTTCGCTAGTTCCGTCTACCGTGAGCCACGTTCAAAATGAACGGACTTTACTCCGTGTGTGGGCAAGTCCATTCATTTCAAAAGTCTGACAAACTAGCACACAGATGGGCAGATAGTCCGCTGGACTGCCGAGTCTGGTGGACAATTTTGAGTCAAAACTTCTTTCTAAGTCTGTCAGACTTTTGGGAAGAAAAAGTCTGCCGGAGCCCACACATGGGCGGACTGTCCGCCGGACTCTGGTCTGCCGGATAGTCCAATTGTGTGTACACGGCATAAGACTTACCATACCTGCAAAGCAAATACAATAAAACATACTAAAAATAAAACAGAGAGAGAACAATAGATAGTGAACGTAAGAGAGAGAACAGGGGTACCAGGGAGGACATACAGAAAATGCCTCCCATGCAGCCGGCTCACTGCATTTGGATTGGGAAATTGGGCCAAAGCACCATCTGGAAACAGAAGGGCTGTGATGATCTCTTCCTGGAATTTAAGGAAGGATCCAATTCATCCTGAAGCTTTGTATAGTACAAAAGCGTTCAGCAAAGCCAATTGGAATAAATATACAGAATTTTTTTTATACCAGTGCCTGGCCTTATGAGCAATTAGGTACGGTGCCAACAACTGGTCGTTGAGGTCCACCCCTCCCATATTTTAGTTATATTCAAGGACACAGAGGGGTTTCTCCACAACACCAGTCGCCGTAGGAATTTGGACCATCATGTCTGCATGAAGGGAGTTAAGAACGAAAACATTCTTATTATCCCTCCACTTCATAGCGAGCAAATTATTACACCGAATAAGGGTGACACCAAGTCCCACACAATCTTGCCAGTGCTCCCTATGTAGTCAGCTCTACGCGATTATCTCTTCCCTCATAAACCATAAAACTACATGTATAGCCTGTTGCCCTGCCACAGAGATTACACAACTTGACCCTGTATCTGGCACGCTTGCTGGGAAGGTACTATTTGATAGACAAGCGGCCAGAAAACATAATCAGGGACTCATCAATGCAGACAACTTGATGGGGAGTAAACAAGGATACAAACTTCTGGTTGAAGTGGTTTACGAGGGGCCAGATTTTGTAGAGCCGATTGTATTCAAGGTCACCTCGAGATGACAGAGTTCATTATCATTGAAGTGCATGAACCGCAAGATCTGCTCATATTGTGTCCTGGTCGGGGAGGCAGAAAACACGGGCATATGGTGAATTGGGTCAGTGGACCAATATAACCGCAATGCACTCTTTTAGTTATGCCCATGAGGAGGGATAGGCCCAGAAAGGTCTTAAATTTGGAAACCGTAATTGGTTTCCAATCTCTGGCAAGGGTCAGCTGGGGATTAGCGGTGATGTATTGATCAGCATATAAATGGCTTTGGTCTGCAATAGATCTATAGAGATCTTCAGTGAAAAACAGCAAATAAAAATCATGTGACATAAAATCAACTGTTTGCACCTGAATTCCGGGTTGGCCAGTGAATGGGGGGAAGTACAGATGCTCCAGAAGTGGTGGGTTCCCAATTAGGATTGGCAAATGCAGCAGGAAGGGTACTATGGTCGACGTGCCTGTCTTTGCCTTCTTGGTGGCTGCGGGACACTACTTGTGCATACCTCCCAACATTTTGAAATGGGAATGAGAGACGCCTACCAGCAAATGTATGTAGGCATAGGACACACCCCTGCCACACCCCCTTAAAGGAAATTTAACCCCATAAAAAGGTTAATTAGATCCACAAGGGCTTTTTTTACCACTACTATTCCTTTATATTGGCTTTTAAAATGTATAAATGCAGCAATTTAGAATTTAAATGAAAGGTTTAGCACTGGGAAACACTTTTTGAAAGATGAAAAGTGCATTTTATATACAGCTATATGGATCAGACCAAAATGAGGGACAAATGAGGAGGAAAGAGGGACAGAGGGGACATTGCTCCAAATCAGGGACAGTTGGGAGCTATGCTTGTGCTTGCCACCTCACCGGCTTGAACTGCACTTATGGGACTTGCTATATTACCACGTGTTACTGCAGTGCTGGATGTACAACCAGGATGTACTAGGCCGCTAGTGCTTGCCAGTTCACCAGAAGGAATAGCGGCGCTAGTACTGGCTCTCTGCTCCATATGAGAGCCCTGCAGTTCTTGCACCTCAACGACAGCAGAAGATCGGGGTCTGGTACGCCATGACATTGGCAGGGACCACAACTCCGTTGTCAGAGCTATCTGTGAGGGAGCCGCTGCTGTCTCCAGGTTCGTATTCTGAGCCTGAATCTGACAGATGAGCGACTTCCTCTTCACTATCTGTCATGATCAGAAACATGTAGGCCTCTTCACTAGTGTACCTTCAATTTGACATTTTAGTCTCTAAATTTACTGGTACACTAGAAAGACTCACAAGAAAAAGAGCATCTGACTGTCAGCGACTGCTTCAAACACTACCGAAAAAAACTGTTAGTGTTTGCAGGGTTCAGGCCTTACTCTTCGATTGCTGCAGTTATGTGTTTGGTGTTTTGTAAGTGACAGTGATCGATCAATACTGCACTTGGGTGGGCTGGGCGGAGGGGCTAAATGCAGGTGCTAGCAGGTATCGGGGCTGATTGGGAACAATAAACTGCTGGGGACTCTAGTATAGATCTGATCAAAGATATTGATCCATTCAGATACTATGCTACTAAGGGAGGTGTATGGTGCGTGCGTGGGTGTTAATGCTACTAGCATTAATCTGATGCTGCCTGGGGTGACACCGATCATAACTGACGCTAAAACCTAACTGATGTCACCCGCCGGGCGATCAGGGGGTTAAACTTTTATTAGGTAATATACGGCGGGTGCCCTGATGCTATAAATAATATCGAACTAACCAGCGCCAACTGTGACACTTAAACATTGATCACTGGTGACAGGGGGTGATCAAGGGGTTAAACCTTTATTAGGGGGGTCCCTAGACCTATCTGGGCCTACACTAAGTACCCTAACAATGATTAGTGTCACTAATGACACCAGTACAGCGATCAAAAAAAAACAATATGAACACTGCACTGGGTGACACAGTGACAGGGGGTGAAGGGGTTAACTGGGGGGGCAATCGGGGGTGAAATATGTGCCTATGTGTAATGGTGTTAGTGTAGTGTTGGTGCAACTCACGGTTAGATGTTATCTATCCTCTCTCTGGAACAAAAAGGATTCCACGAGGAGAGATGACATCACTTCCCCTGTTTACACTTACACAGGCAGGGGAGGATTTCATTTGTCAGGACTGATCAGCAGGTCCAGGCCAGAAACCATTGGCCTGGGTCTGGAAACCGATCGGTTCTACAACCAATCCAATTGTTGTGTCCATGTGCCCGACATAACATAACGTCAATTTGCCCACCCGTGCCATTCTGCTGCAGTAAAACTGTGACGGCTGGTCGTGAAGTGGTTAAGAAAGAAAACAAAAATGCATTTTGAAAAATTGTGAATCTTCCCCCCAACACTATCCCTGTATAAATGTAGTTTCTTGGGACGGCTGGCGAGGGTTTGGGCTGGCCACTCCTTGTGCAAAGGGTCACTCCGGGGACAAGTGTTTGGCACTTCCACTAAGGCACTGCTACAAAAAAGTAAGTCCAGACACTAGTGTTCCACACCTATTTTACAGGAAGTTCCCCTTCATCCTCTAATTTTCCTCAGCCTTCCTTCTATTCCCATCCCCCCACCCTCCAACATGCTCACACTAATCTTTGCTATAAAGTCCTCTCTCCTCAAACTCACGTTTCTTTATCCCCCTCTCCAGCCCCCAATCTGTACATATCGCCCTCTCTTCTGCCCACTCAATATTACTGCACTTATCTGCTCATTCTAAGTCCACACAGTATCACCACTTCCACTCCACTGCCCTACTATAAATCCCACTCCCGCCTTCCCACCCTCACCCTCACTCTCCTACTACTCCTAATGTCTGGGGACATCGTACCAAATCCCGGCCCTCCCACACCCAATTCCCACCCCCAAAATTGTCTGCCTCCAACAGTAGTCATAACTCCCACCTTCTCATCCCAATTCCCCTGATTCCACAAGTCTGCCCCCCTCCGCCATGTGCCCTCTGGAATGCCCACTCGGTCTTCAACAAACTAGCTTGTCAATGACCTTTTCCTTTCCAAATCCCTTAATCTATTTGCTATAACCGAAACCTGGCTCCAGGAATCTGACACCACCTCTCCAGCTGCCCTGTCCCACAGTGGTCTCCTCTGGACTCACTCCACCAGACCCAGTGGATGAAAAGGAGGTGGGACTTCTCTTCTCCCCACAATGCACCTTCCAGGTTCTTCTCACACCTCCCTCTCTTTCCCCCCGCTCTTTCGCAGTGCACTGCATTTGTCTTTTCTCTCCAGCTTGTCTGAGGGTCGCAGTCATTTATCGACCTCCTGAACCAGTGTCAGGCTTTCTGGATGACTTCTCTGCATGGCTACCGTCGTTTCTCTCCTCTGAAGTACCTGCCATCATCCTAGGTGACTTTAACATTCCAATCAATGTTAATACTGCAACCACTTCTCAACTGCTCAACCTAACCTCCTCTTTTAACCTAACACAATGGACGCAAACCACCACTCAGTCCATCGGTAACACTCTCAACCTCGTATTCTCCCATCGCTGCACCCCCTGCAACCTCTCTAACACCCCCTTTCCTCTCTCTGATCACAACCTTATCCATTTCACTCTCTCCTTGTCTCCTAACTTCCATGTTGCCAACCCACAAACCACGACCTGCAGAAACCTTCGCAACCTCAACCCTTCCCTTCTTCATTCTGCTACTGATGGCCTTTATGACAAAATCGCACCGTCCTGCCCAGACCTAACCATTTCCATCTACAACACCACGTTGTCCTCCTCCCTAGATGTTCTTGCTCCTCTTTCTACAAGCAGAACCAGGCCCCATCTGCCACAACCCTACCAAACAGACAACACCAGAAGTCTCAAGAGACACAGCCGTGCTCCTGAGTGAGCATGGTGTAAATCTAAATCCCTGCAAGACTTTACCCTCCACAAATCTACCCTTCTCAAATACAACTCCTGCCTCCACACTGCTAAACAAACCTATTACAACACTCTCATCAAAACCTTGTCAACTCTTTTCTACTTTTAATTCCTTACTTCACCCCCCACTGCCCCCACCCATCAACTTGTTTACCAAACAACAGATTGCCAACCATTTCAAAAGCAAAATCAACACAATTCACAAGGAGATATCCAGCATTCAACATCCTCCCCTACCCAACACAACAGGTCCAACACCACAGTCAATACTCTCCTCCTTCCGCCCAGTTACCACCGATAAAGTTGATAAACTCCTCTCCATGGCCCACCTCACTACCTGTCCCCTCACAATTACTGTGACCTCTCCCTCTCCTCTGGAATCTTTCCGTCCCCGCTCAAACATGCGCTGGTTACCCCCATACTTAAAAAAACGTCACTTTCCCTGACGACCGCGACATCGCCGTTGACACCGATCCTGGGTAACCCTAGCTTTGCACCAGGTCTGTCCACTACACAATTTCAACCGCTATGGAACTCTAATCTCACTACGGCCGCGCAGTTCGTCATACGGGGTAAATGGCCCTCTATCCCGGACCTTATGGACCCTACTGGGCCGTATCGCCTGGCTTTCTGGAGTGCTGCACGCCTACACCATTTTCTTCACTCTATCCCGAATCCTCCAGACCACGCCAGGCCACTCACGACATTCGAGGACTACTGCTCTGACACTGAACCGGTCTCTCGAACTCTGTCTAAAATGTATGTCCTGCTTAATACGCCTGCACAGCCACCGCAGGTCGCTGGTCTTACAAAATGGGAGGCGGACCTGGGCCGCACCTTTACACAACCACAAATTGATAATATATTGCGATTCGCTCTGCGGTCCTCGATATGCACTAAAACTCAAGAGACGAACTATAAAATTCTTGTCAGATGGTACTTGACGCCTAGTCGCCTACACCGTATCTACCCTGACGCTTCTGAGTGCTGCTGGCGCTGTGGCGAGGAAAGGGGCACTATTTTTCATATTTTCTGGTCTTGCACTAGGCTCTCGGAGTTTTGGGCGGCGGTCCGGACCATCTCTCAAAAATTTACCGAGTGGCAAATCCCTAATGACCCAGCCTTCTTTTTACTGCACGTTTCAGACATTCCCCCTAGGAAATATACACGTTCGATTCTACGTCACCTAACAAATGCAGCTAAGTCCTGCATCCCCTTGCTATGGAAACAACAGACACCGCCTTCCGCGGCGATGTGGATACGGAAGGTGGAAGATATAAACAAGTTGGAGGACCTGGTGCTTACAGCCCAAGATCGTCAGGAGGCGTATCGTAAGACTTGGTCTCTTTGGAATGCGTTTATATACTCGGATGAGGGCAAACTCCTGCTTGGCAACTAATTGTTTTGCTGTTTCTCTGAGGCATGCCGTAGGGGCGACGCTGATCCCACCCCTTCCTTCCCCCCCCCCCCCTCTCTAAGCGCCCGCTACCGCCTTCCTTTGCTTCCCCGCCCCACCCCCCCCCCTCTTCCCCGTCCCTCCCCCCCTTTTTTTTTTTTTTTTTTTTTTTTTCTCTATTACTCTCTTGCCTTTATCTCTGCTCTCACTTTTTTTTTTTCTGGGCAGCGGTCTCACACCTGCTCATGAGATTTTTATGTCAGGGCTCGGAAAGAGACTTTGGCGTATCTGCCTTATGGAACATGGCACAGATGTCAGTACCGGTACGGACCAGTTGGGTTTTTACCTGCGAAGACAGTGGACAGGGCATGTTAGGTTGATGGATTATATGTTGCCATACCTGTATATGCATAGTGAGTTGGTGAGGCTGCGACCTCTTTTCTCTTCTTTTTGTTTATTTCCTGTTGTCTGTTTGGGGGTCTTCCCCGTATGTGTGTACTTATTCTTTCAAAAACTAATAAAATTGATATTTGCAAAAAAAAAAAAAAAACGTCACTAGACCCCACCTGTTTGAATGAGTTAAGACCGATTTCCCTACTCCCATTTGTCTCCAAGCTCATTGAACGCCTTGTCCATGACCGAATGAGTCTACCTCACGCACAACCTTCTCGACCCCCTACAGTCCGGCTTCCTCCCACAACATTCTACTGGAACTGCCCTACTAAAACTCACCAATAACCTACTAACACCAATGGGCATTACTCCATACTCATACTCTTAGACCTGTCTGCTGCCTTCAACAGTTGACCACCTGCTCCTCCTCTCCTTTGGCCTCCGCGATTCTGCTTTATCCTGGTTCTCCTCCTACCTATCTCAGCGCCACTTTCAGTGTCACTTACAACTTCATCTCCTCCGCTCCACTTCCTCTCTCTGTTGGGGTACCCCAAGGCTCTGTCTTTGGGTCCCTCCTATCCTTACTCTATACCTCTTCCCTGGGCCAGTTGATAACCTCCCATGCCTTCCAATACCACCTCTATGCCGACGACACCCAGATCTATCTCTCCACTCCTCACCTCACCCCCTCCATCTCCTCACGGATCTCAAACTTACTGAATGACATATCGATATGGATGTCACACCACTTCCTCAAACTCAATCTTTCTAAAACTGAACTTGTTATATTTCCTCCTTTACAGTCCCCCCCATGACTTTACTATTAAGATCAACAGCACAACCATTGGTCCCTCCACACATGGCGGGGTCCTGGGTGTAATCCTTGACTCTGATCTCTCCTTCAGCCCCCACATCCAATCACTGGCTAAATCCTGCTGCCTTCACCTCCACAACATCTCCAGAATTCCACCTTCCTGACTAGTGACACCACAAAGCAACTCGTTCACTCCTTGATTATTTCCCACCTTGACTACTACAACTCTCTCCTTAATGGTCGACCCTTACACAGGCTCCTCCCCCCTTCAGTCTATTATGATTGCTGCTGCTAAACTAATACACCTCACTAACCGATCCGTGACTGCTTCCCCTCTCTGCCAATCCCTTTACTGGCTTCCCCTCCCCCACCGTATAAAATTCTAAATGCTAACCACTAGGGCTGCAACTAACGATTATTTTCATAATCGATTAGTTGCCCGATTATTGTTTCGATTAATCAATTCATCGGTTAATAACCTTAAAAAAAAAGTGGGTCAAATTGACGTTCATTTTCAACCACAGTGATGGGAAAATTTGGAAATAATAGAAAACTTCTCGGTCAAAGGAATTTTCAGACAGTGGATGTGATTTCCGTTCAGAAATTACATTACTTTTAAAAACAGAATGTTAAAAACAAGTGAAAATTTCAAACAAAATTCTTTCATTCAGCGAATGTACAAAGACTTTTCATCTGAATATTCTCATCTGAAGATTGATCGGTGTGGTCAGCATAAGGCTCGGTGCACACCTATGCAGTTTTTGATCTGTTTCTGCGGTGCTTTTTGCTGTACGTTTTGATTTTTGCGCACGTGATTTTACTGCAATTAGCATTTTTGCTTTTTTTTTTTTTGGGCAGATTAAAAAACACAAATTGCTGCAAAAAACACATTACATGCTTTTCTGCAGCTTCTCCATTGAATTATATTGAACCAATAAAGCACCATTTTGTGTTAAAAGTTCCCGACTCTTTCAGATGTGAAACGTGTCCCATAGGAAACCATGGAAATGAACTGTAGAGCGTTTCTGCAAAAAGCACCAATAAACACAGAGATGTGACCCAGGTCTAAGACGTTTAGTAACATAAAGGGGTTAAAAAAACTAAAATTAACCCTTTATAGTAGAAAAAAGCAGATAATCACTACTGTAAGGGGTTCATTTTTTTACTGTAGAACATGGAGAGTAATATTTACAGTAGCGATTATTTGCTCTTTTTGTACTATAAAGGGCTCATTTTAGTTTTTTTAACCCCATTATGTTACTGGCTGATTAATCGATTATGAAAATAGTAATCGATTAATTTCATAATCAATTCGTTGTTTCAGCCCTACTAACCACAACATACAAGGTCATCCACAACATTTCCCCCACCATCTACATCACCAACGTCATCTGTAGATATCACCCAAATCCATCCCCTCCGCTCCTTCCAGGACCTCCTGCTCTCTAGCTCCCTTGTTACCTCCTCTCATGCTCACCTTCCAGACTTCTCCAGAGCCTGTCTGATCCTCCGGAATTCCCTGCCCCGGTATATCCGATCAGCCCCTAACCTGTCTACCTCCAGGACTTCTCCAGAGCCTCTCTGATCCTCTGGAACTCCCTGCCCTGGTATATCCGATCAGCCTCTACCCTGTCCACCTTTAGGAGATCCCTGAAAACTCACTTATTCAGGGAAGCCAATCCTACACCCACTTAACAACTGTCCCCGAGCCACCCCCATCAAATCATTCCCCACATCTATTACATTTTGTACCACCACCCCCTCCCTTTAGAATGTAAGCTCTATGAGCCGGGCCCTCCTGTACCTTCCGTATTGAACTTTATTGTAATTGTGCTGTCACCCCTCTACATTGTAAAGCACTGAGGCCGCGTACACACGCGGGGACTGTTCGCCCAACTTTGTCCGTCAAACAGTTTCGGCAAACAGTCCGCTCAAACTTAGCATGGACGGACATGGCCACACACGACGAACGAACAGTTTGCTGAAACCGTGCGCGATGACGTGAACGGCACGTACGACAGGACGAAAAATACGACGTCCTATACACTGCATTATAACTTTCGGCGTGTAAATCCTTTCTGAGCATGCGCGGAACTTAGTTTGACGAACAAGCCTACACACGAGGGGACTGTTCGCTGAAACTTTGTTTCAGCGGACAGTTTTTCGGAATTTCCGAAAAACCTTGTTCAGCGGACTGTTCGCTGAAACTGTCCGCTGAAAGCCCACACACGGGCGGACTGTCCGCCGAAACACTGTTCAGCGGACAAAGTTGGCCGAACAGTCCCCGCGTGTGTACGCGGCCTGAGTAAACTGTTGGCTCTATATAAATCGTGAATTATAATAATAATAATTACGCATTCTGGCCATAATGCAACACAGTGATTTCCTATCATCATCAGCTCCATCTAGTGGCCATAATGAGATATTGTTTCTGTCATATCATATCACAATACTGCATTATGGCCACTAGATGGAGCCAAGAAAATCAGTGTATGAAATAAAATACATCCAATATTCATCACAGCCGGGTGAATGTTTGTCACATTCATTTAAGTAATTTGTTAAAAACAGACCTCTAAAGCTACTTTCACATGGAGGCCCTTTACAGGCGTTATAACGCAAAAAATAATGCTTGCGAATCGTCTGTAAAGAGCCTCTCCTCTCACTCCAATGTGAAAGGCCGAGTGCTCTCACACTGGAGCGGTGCGCTGGCAGGATGGTAAAAAAAAGTCCTGAAAGATGCATCTTTAGGAGTGGAGTATACACCGCTCCTGAAGCGCCCCTTCTTACTGAAATCAATGGGTAGCGCTGCCAAACTGCCGGCAAAGCACCGCTGCAGTGGCACTTTGCGGGTGATCTTAACCCTTTTTAAGCCACTAGCGAAGGTTAAGAGCACCCCGCTAGTGGCCAAAAAGGGACGGTAAAGCGCCGCTAAAAATAACTGAGCTTTACCGCCGATGCCCCCAATGCTCCAGTGTGAAAGTAGCCTAAGTGTTTGTGAAATCTTCCACCACAAAATGTACTCAGCCAATGAGAGGTAAGGACACCATTTTTATTTTTCTACTGCTATCAATGGCCGACACGGTACAACACTTCATCCATGTCTTTGGTGATCTCTGATCTCCTTATCAACTGTTTCTTCCATGATGGAGATCAGCCATGGAGTATATCTGAGGTGTATATCAGGGTGTGCTTCTTCCCCACATGAGAGCTGTGATGTCCAGCAACATTCATATAGAAGACATTTCCCGCACTCAAGGCACTAATACACCTCGAGGGTTGTGTGGTATCCCTGATGTACAGGAAGACAGGACTTCAGTGAGGAACAATTCCCTCACTCAGGACAGGAATACGGCTTCTCCCCCGTGTGACATCTCTGATGTCTGGAAAGATTGGACTTCCGTGAAAAACATTTCCCACACTCAGGACAGAAATACGGCTTCTCCCCTGTGTGAGATCTTACAGTGGTGTGAAAAAGTGTTTGCCCCCTTCCTCATTTCCTGTTCCTTTGCATGTTTGTCACACTTAAGTGTTTCGGAACATCAAACCAATTTAAACAATAGTCAAGGACAACACAAGTAAACACAAAATGCAATTTGTAAATGAAGGTGTTTATTATTAAAGGTGAAAAAAAATCCAAACCATCATGGCCCTGTGTGAAAAAGTGATTGCCCCCTAAACCTAATAACTGGTTGGGCCACCCTTAGCAGCAACAACTGCAACCAAGCGTTTGCGATAACGTGCAATGAGGCTTTTACAGCGTCCTGGAGGAATTTTGGCCCACTCATCTTTGCAGAATTGTCCTAATTCAGTTACATTAGAGGGTTTTCGAGCATGAACGGCCTTTTTAAGGTCATACCACAACATCTCAATAGGATTCAGGTCAGGACTTTGGCTAGACCACTCCAAAGTCTTCATTTTGTTTTTCTTCAGCCATTCGGTGGTGGACTTGCTGGTGTGTTTAGGATCATTGTCCTGCTGCAGAACCCAAGTTCGTTTCAGCTTGAGTACACGAACAGATGGTCGGACATTCTCCTTCAGGATCTCTTGGTAGACAGCAGAATTCATAGTTCCTTTTATCACGGCAAGTCTTCCAGGTCCTGGCAATAATCAGGCCTGGGTGTGGCTAGAGAAATTGAACTCAGGTGTGGACAACCACAGTTATAGTATGTTTTAACAAGGGGGCAATCACTTTTTCACACAGGGCCATGGTGGTTTGGATTTTTTTTCACCTTTAATAATAAACACCTTCATTTACAAATTGCATTTTGTGTTTACTTGTGTTGTCCTTGACTATTGTTTAAATTGGTTTGATGTTCCGAAACACTTAAGTGTGACAAACATGCAAAGGAACAGGAAATGAGGAAGGGGGCAAACACTTTTTCACACCACTGTATATGCACAATAAGATGGAATTTAAAATGGAAACACTTCCCACACTCAGTACAGGAAAAGCTCTTCTCTGTTGGAAGGACGGCCCCGTCCCTCACAGTCTGAGGTTCCTCAGGATAAGAGGAATACGATGGTCCATCTACACTGTGTGGTGCCGGATGGACATTTGAGGTAGTCGGGTTTTCTCCTGGACTATACTGTGTGATGTCCTCATCTTCTACTTTACAGTCTGGAGACAAAGTGAGACAATCCTCTGAGGTTTTCCTCAACTCCCGTCCATCTACAAAAATAGAAATACAAAGATTATTACTAGACATCAGCTGATTGGTTCCCCTAAACCAGGACTCCGCCCACATCAGGCAGCTTTGTCTCTGAGGATCTTACAATTCCCCCCTCAAGGTAACTAGTAAATGGGTCCTCTGATCTCCTACCAGATCATTTCTTTATTCATGGACCTTAGTCAGAGAGTGAGGAAACAACGAGAACTGTCTTTTATAGGAGTGACAGTGATGAGGGGATTATAGGACGAGTGCCCCCTCCCCCTCTATCACTCAAGAACAACCAAGATGAAGACTGGACTGATCCTGAAGACCCCCATCATTGGGTTATTGACTCCTCCCTCATTATCACTTTCTGTTTAAGGGTCCAAACTTTGAGGATGTTATCACATTATTATCACCATGTAAAAGTCTGTGTTCCAATCACATCATCCGATATAAAATGTCCAGCTGGTAGGAAATGGGTGTAACAAAAGAGAATCCATATTATGTGTATATATAGCAGTGGGGGGAGGGGAGAAAGCAGAAGTCAGGACTATGTAATGTACAACATATTGTATGAGATACAACAGATAGGACTATATAGTATCAGAATGATGTAATGTACAACATAGAGTATATAGTGCAGGGGTCAGGAGTATGTAATGTAGAATATAAAGTATAGAGTGTAAGGGTCAGGACTCATAATATTGGTATTCAGTAATCAGTGGAAGATGAAATGATTACATGAGACAAGTTGCAGAGGTCCCACACCGCTGCCTCCCATCTCCTGAGACTGCACTCAGTGACTTGGGTCTGAGACTATACAGACATATCCCTCCACCCGGCACAGCCAGCAGACAACACAACAAGTAATCCTGGGGGGATTGTTCTGTCAGAGATCTTGTCATACCCGGGTATGGGGCAGAAGACCCAAATCACATACCCCAGGTGCCTAGATCTAGTAACATCTATGAGGAAAATGAAAATTTTTCTGCCAGCTGATCCCCAGAATCTCCATAAATCCAGTCTAGATACATAAATTGTGTCGGCAGCACAGAGAAGGAAGATTATCGGAGAGAAATCCAGGAATACAGGACGGGGAACACAGCTCAGGAAAGTGACCAGGGGATTACAGGCTGATATCACCCAGTCCCCGCCCTACTCTGGACCAATCAGTGAGCAGTATGGGTGGAGGAATGTATTTAGTGTTAATGACCCACCTGTGCTGATCTCTGTAGGAGTGTCCTCCTCTATAAATGTCCCCGTTATTCCATCCTCCTCCATAGACTGCTGATCATCCCTCACATACCTCTCTTCTTCTTCTGATTTCACCTCAAATTCTATATCCATTGGATCTCCACTCTAAACCAAGAAAATGAGAGAGAATATCATCTGTAAGATAGAAGATTTATTATTGTGACATCACATAGAAAATACACACATCATCTCTAGGAGTCCATGTTCTAGATGCTCCATCCCACCAACCTTGCAATATTGAGGGATGGTGTGATCTTCCTGTGTGGAATCCCGGGAATACAGAGGACGGGGACATCTCTCTGGTGGGTTCCTGGTATTTGGTGGCTCCATCATATCCTTGTGTCCTTCTGAAAACTCCTCCATCACTCCATACTCCTCACCCTCCTCTTTATACTCTTCTTTAACATCAATATTATCATCCCCGAGGTTTCCACTCTGAATATATAATAAAACATTCATTGTAACAATCATGCTGTGTATAAATCAGAACTACCAATAATTGTCACTCATCTACCTGATGATGGTGGGGGATGGTGTGACCTTCCTGTGTGGAATCCCGGGAATACAGAGGGCGGGGACATCTCTCTGGTGGGTTTCTGTAGCTGGATGACTCCACCATGGTGTCCTGGTACAGATCTTTGTGTTCTTTTAGAGACTCCTCCGTCATCCCATCCTCATCATCCTCCTCTTTTATCTCTTCTTTAACTTCAACTTTAGAATCTCTCAGGTTTCCACTCTGAATATAGAATAAAAATGACATCAATGATAACAATGCAGATAATGTACAGATCCTAATGATACTATCAGTGATTGTTCCTCATCTACCTGATGATGGTGGGGGATGGTGTGATCTTCCTGTGTGGAATCCCGGGAATACAGAGGACGGGGACATCTCTCTGGTGGGTTCCCATTACTGGATCCATCTGTAGGAAACACACACACTGACTGAATACATTGTTTCTATGTGTTTATCAGATGATGGGGGATCTAGGTGGAGCCTCCGTACTGCTCTCTCCTTTACAATAAAGTCTCCTCTTACCCGGTGATGTGAGGGGCGGCTGATTGTCCATCATGACGTCCTTGTAGAGATCCTTGTGTCCTTCTAAATACTCCCACTCCTCCATGGAGAAATAGACAGTGACATCCTGACACCTTATAGGAACCTGACACACACAATGATACAGTCACCATCCAGACACATCCCTTGTCTGTTACTGGATAATGTCCCACAATTCCCATAATCTTTACAGCAACAGCGTTTGCTCCCACGATACATAAAGCCGTGACTCCAGCGCTGTCGGAGGTGATTTCACCACCACAGTTAAAAAAAAAGAGCATATATGCCGAAGCATGGGGGCAGCAGGGGTGGAGGAGTGATTTGCTCCTAACTTTTGGGGCGGATGCCCCCATGCTTCAGCATATATATATATTTTAGGCACAGATTGTGTTAATTTTTTTTTTTTTTTTTTTGTATTTGCTTTGCAGGTATGGTATTTCTTACTGTTATACTGTAATGTTACTTTGTTTTATTGTTAACCATCATTTGCTTAGCAGGTACCCCATTCAGTTGCAGCGCAGATTTATTTATCTTCACAGTAACAGCGTTTGCTCCCACGATACATAAAGCCGTGACTCCAGAGCTGTCGGAAGTGATTTCACCACCACAGTTAAAAAAAGAGCATATATGCCGAAGCATGGGGGCAGCAGGGGCGGAGGAGCGATTTGCTCCTAACTTTTGGGACACATTCCCCCATGCTTCGGCCTATATTTTTTAGACCATCAGCTGCAGCACTTATTTATTTATCTTGACAGCAACAGTGTACCCTCCCACGATACATAAAGCCGTGACTCTAGCGCTGTAGGAGGTGACTTCACCACCACATTTAAAAACAAAATGGTGCATGTATGCCCATCATTAGAAGTGAGTGAATGAAGGGAGGTATTTTAATGGTGGGAATACCCACCAATCAATCTCTTTTTTTTTTTGTACAGCCCACAGGCTGCATGAAAAAAATAATTACAATATATGCCCAACAAGGACCAGCAACGTACTGGTATGTTGCTGGACTTTGAGTGGTTATACCAGAATGATATGTATATGTAAATTACTGCGCTATCTAATCGAACACTCTGAGGTGATATCTCAGTATTCCGGTGAAAATATTAATAATAATATGCTGCAACTAATCATGACACACACAATAAGTACAATATAGAAAAAATAAGCTGCACATATATGCATAAAGCAATTAAAATGATCTGTGAAAAACAAAAATTTAATGTCCAAAGAAACTGTACAAAAAAGCCCCGGGTGTCCGATAGACTCTGTGAAGTCTCTGATGAACAGGGGGTTCTCTAACTCAATCAATCCAGACAACACTTTGTGAGGAGTTCTTTCCACAGTTTACAAACGTTCAATCCACCACAGAAAACATGCAGGGGTAAGAATGTAAGGAAAGAATGCCTCCATAGTGTAAATCCTTATAAAATTGTAATACCAGTAGTTAAAAGACTAAATTGCACTTACAAGTCGTGGATCAAATAGCGTGTGACAAAATACGAGCCGGCCGGCTCTCGATAACTGTCCGTTCCTTCCGGGACTTTGCGTTCAACTCGGTGGCGTCAGCACGCAACTCCTCCCCTATTGATAATGGTTGAGCCTAAAGTGTTTTTTATATGTGAACCAGCTCTGAGTTCTCTGTAGACAAGACTAGGATTAGTGAATAGCTAATGGAAGTTCCAAACTTGGGACGCCTAGTCTGGGGGGTTATGTTCTATTCCCCCTTGGTAAGAGGGCACCTGGGTGATGATATGTCCACCCCACACCTATGTGAGATAGGGTTAGTTGGTGGTGGTGAGAGGGAGGGAGGGTAGCTCTATGTAACCTCTATCCTCCTTTACCCCAATTTATAACTCAGGGGTCATACATTTAATGGGCGGCTGTTTTGGAACATCTAGAGTTTTCTTTTTCTTCATTTTTTTTCTCTTTTTCGCTTTTAGTTTTACTTCCAATTTTATTCTTAATTTCATTTTAATAATAATGAATGTTCTCTTCTTCTCTCCTTTTTTTTATAGATGGGGTTTATATAGAAGGGTTTCAAAATCTTTTTGTATAATTTTTATCATTTATTAAACTTAGATTGGGAGGTTGGAATAACGCACTTATTGCACCCAGTATGGTAGTGTAGTTTGTGGAGGGACCACTAGATGGTGCTATTCTTATACCTTCTATAGAATGGTGAAATGTATTTGGTCACACATATGGGATTATCTTTTTTGTCCCCTTTTCTCCCTGTTATTTTACGGAAGTTAATTGACTCCCTTAACTGACATTTTCTTGGGATTAAGGGATGAGGACAACTGTTTGCTGTGGGTTTTCCTATACTCCAATACTCCAATAGAGATCCCCAGCTGGGGAATTGGCCACAGGCGTTTTTTGATCTCCCTAATCAAATCAGCTGGAAAGCTGCAGTGATTTAAAGGTGGTGGATCCTTTTCTATCTTACCCCTGCATGTTTTCTGTGATGGATTGAACGTTTGTAAACTGTGGAAAAAACTCCTCACAAAGTGTTGTCTGGATTGATTGAGTTAGAGAACCCCCTGTTCATCAGAGACTTCACAGAGTCTATCGGACACCCGGGGCTTTTTTGCACAGTTTCTTTGGACATTTCATTTTTGTTTTTCACAGATCATTTTAATCACTTTATGCATATATGCGCAGCTTATTTTTTCTATACCAGAATGATGCCTGGGGGTTTAGGTATCATCTTGGTATCATTCTTTTCAGCCGGCTTTCATGTAAAAGCAATCCTAGCAGCTAATTAGCCTCTAGACTGCTTTTATAAGCAGTGGGAGGGAATGTCCCACCGTCTTCCATGGTTTTCTCTGGCTCTCCTGTCCCAACAAGGAACCTGAGAATGCAGCCGGTGGTTCCGCCAGCTGACCATAGAGCTGATCAGAGACTAGAATGGCTCCAATCATCTCTATGGCCTAAGAAACCGGAAGCTACGAGCATTTCATGACTTCGATTTTGCCGGATGTAAACAGTGCCATTGGGAAAGCATGTGTGGAAGTGATTGTATCTGACAGACAGGGATCTGTATGTGTGTATCACTGCCTGGCACACCACTCACATCACACACTTCAGCCAATCTGCCCTGAATCATGTGTGTGGGGGTGGGGAAAGAAGTCATCACACCAGGATTCTAGATTGAAGGATCGCTTGGGGGATCCTCTGAAGTGTGTGGGGATCACTTGTCTGCTCCACACTCCTTATATTGTATCAGATTGTATGAAAGATTTGTATCTGCCTGTGTGTGTCCAGCCAGATAAATGTGGGGAAGCCCCCCCCCAGTGGTGGTCAGTAGCATTGCAGGCTGTGAGAACTGTATCATAGCTGGTTATATCTCTTCCCCTCATTCTTCCTCCACCAATCAAGGATCTCCCTCCAATTGGCAAATCACCATAGACATGATTTCCTTGTAATCCATTGTTGGTGTCAGTGCAGGGGGGGGGGGGGGACATTGTTGGTGTCAATGTGATAAAATAAGCCCCATTGTTGGTGTCACTGAGATAAAATAAGTCCCATCATTGTTGTCACTGAGATAAATAATATATAACATTCTCCACAATGCAGAGCAATCCCATCAGATCATGTGACAGTCCTTCATTCAAAACATTATAATGGTCCTTCAATGTCCAATAAATCGATGTTTCCTCCACTGCCGTGATGTGATTTATCGGTTCCTTCCTCTTCTATCAGACTCGGGGACACATTCACACACCCAGTGATAATATGTGATCTCCTTGTGCATGGACCTCAATACAGATCAAGGTCAGAACCTGAGGCCTCCTGAGGAAGTTCTGGTACAGGAGGGAAACACGCACAGGATTTGTAGCTGCTCTGTGGGTATGAGATCCCTGGCTGTATTAATCACTATGATCCATGTTTATTCATCCTGAGATACACCATATTACCAAAAGTATTGGGACACCTGCCTTTACACACACATGAACTTTAATGGCATCCCAGTCTTAGTCTTTATTATATTTTACTGACAATATTGAGGTGGCCCACCCTTTGCAGCTATAACAGCTTCAACTCTTCTGCAAAGGCTGTCCACAAGGTTTAGGAGTGTGTCTATGGGAATGTTTGACCATTCTTCCAGAAGAGCATTTGTGAGGTCAGGCACTGATGTTGGATGAGAAGGCCTGGCTCTCAGTCTCCACTCTGATTCATCCCAAAACTGTTCTATCAGGTTGAGGTCAGGACTCTGTGCAGACCAGTCAAGCTCCTCCGCCCCAAACTCGCTCATCCACATCTTTATGGACCTTGCTTTGTGCACTGGTGAGCAATCATGTTGGAACAGGAAGGGGCCGTCCCCAAACTCTTCCTACAAAGTTGGGAGCATGAAATTGTCCAAAATGTCTTGGTATGCTGACGCCTTAAGAGTTCCCTTCACTGGAACTAAGGGGCCAAATCCAACTCTTGAAAAACAACCCCACACTATAATCCCCCTTCCACCAAATGATTGGTACCAGTGCACAAAACAAGGTCCATAAAGACATGGATGAGCAAGATTGGGGGGAGAAACTTGACTTGTCTGCACAAAGTTCTGACCTCAACCCGATAAAACACCTTTGGGATGATTTAGAGTAGAGACTGCAAGACAGGCCTTTTCATCCAACATCAGTGCCAGACCTCAAAAATGCACTTCTGGAACAATGGTCTAACATTCCCATAGACACCCTCCTAAACTTTGTGGACAGCCTTCCCAGAAGAGGTGAAGCTGTTATAGCTGCAAAGGGTGGACCAACTCAATATTGAACCCTCCGGACTAAGACTGGGATGTCATTAAAGTTCATGTGTGTGTGTGTAAAGACAGGCATCCCAATACTTTTGAAAATTACGGATGAGCCGAACACCCCCTGGTTCGGTTCACACCAGAACTTGCGAACAGGAAAAAAAATTTGTTTGAACACGTGGACACCGTTAAAGTCTATGGGACAAGAACATGAAAACCCAAAAGTCTTCATTATAAAGGCTTATATGCAAGTTATTGTCATAAAAAGTGTTTGGGGACCCGGGTCCTGCCCCAGGGGAGTGTTTGGGGACCCGGGTCCTGCCCCAGGGGAGTGTTTGGGGACCCGGGTCCTGCCCCAGGGGAGTGTTTGGGGACCCGGGTCCTGCCCCAGGGGAGTGTTTGGGGACCCGGGTCCTGCCCCAGTGGACATGTATCAATGCAAAAAAAAGTATTAAAAACTGAAGTTTTTTTCAGGAGCAGTGATTTTAATAATGCTTAAAGTGAAACAATAAAAGTGTAATATTCCTTTAAATTTCCTACATGGGGGGGTTTCTATAGTATGCCTGTAAAGTAGCGAATTTTTCCCATGTTTAGAACTGTCCGAGAGCAAAATGACATTTCTAAAGGAAAAAAAGTCATTTAAATTGATCGTGGCTGTAATGAATTGTCAGGTCTCAGCAATATAGATAAAAATCATTGAACAAAAATGCCATGGGTTCCCCCCAGGCCATTACCAGGCCCTTCAGGTCTGGTATGGATATTAAGGGGAACCCTGCACCAAATAAAAAAATGACGTAGGGGTCCCCCCAAAATCCATACCAAACCCTTATCAGAGCACGCAACCTGGCAGGCCACAGGGAAAGAGGGGGGACTAAGAGAGAGCCCCCCTCCTGAACTGTACCAGGCCACATGCCCTCAACATGGGGAGGGTGCTTCGGAGTAGCCCCCCAAATCATCTTGTCCCCTGGTTGATGGGAACAAGGGCCTCATCCCCACAACCCTTGCCCGGTGGTTGTGGGGGTCATGGGGCTTATCAGAATCTGGAAGACCCAAATATCCTGGCCTTCACCCCGTGTGAATTGGTAGCAGGTACATTGTACCCCTGCCCATTCACCGAAAAAAAGAGCTAAAAATAGTAAAAATGTCAGGAGACACTATGGGACAAGTCCTTAAAAATGTCCCACGATGGAGAAGCATCTCATGCCGCCGATGAACGTGGCATCAGAGGAAGGCGGGATCACCCATTTACGTCACTGAGTGGCCCCGCCCTCAGCTATATAACAGCTGTCATCGAGAAGAAGCGTCACTCAACGGGAGCTTCCCATGGTAGGCGGAGCTGTTGCGGCTTTTCTTTAAAAAAAATTGGCTCATCGGGCGGCGTGAGATGGATCTACATCGCAAGACTTTTTTATTTTGTAATAAAGGACTTGTCCCAAAGTGTCTCTTGTCTTCTACACCCCAAAATACATTCTGCTTCTTCTCCTGAGTACGGGGATACCACATGTGTGAGACTTTTTGGGAGCCTAGCCGCGTACAGGACCCCGAAAACCAATCACCGCCTTCAGGATTTCTAAGGGTGTAAAATAGTGATTTCACTTCCTCACTACCTATCACAGCTTCAGAGGCCATAAAATGTCCAGATAGCACAAAACCCCCCAAATTCCCCCATTTTGGAAAGTAAACACCCCAAGGTATTTGCTAAGAGGCATGAAAATTAAGAAAGAAAAGGAAATTTTTGTTTTCAAATTTCAAAAATTTGTGACAAAAAGTGAGATCTGAAAAATACTCCCCATGCATCTCAGCAGATAGCTTGGGGTGTCTACTTTCCAAAATGGGGTCATTAGGGGGGGTTGTGCTATCTGGACATTTTATGGCCTCCGAAGCTGTGATAGGTAGTGAGGAGTGAAATCACCATTTTACGCCCTTAGAAATCCTGAAGGCGGTGATTGGTTTTCGGGGTCCTGTACGCGGGTAGGCTCCCAAAAAGTCTCACACATGTGGTATCCCCGTACTCAGGAGAAGAAGTAGAATGTATTTTGGGGTGTAATTCCACATATACCCATGTCATGTGTGAGCAATATATCATTTAGTGACAACTTTGTGTATTTATTTATTGTTTGTCATTTTTTCAATCACTTGTGAATGTGAGGGTAAATCTACATGTAATAGTAATAGTGTATACATGTATAACCATGAACCTACCAATACCTATAAAAAGTATATATAGAACTGGGACAAACCTATTTCTTAGAACACCTGACCCAGTTAGACGTGAACTAGCTGTATGAATGTTACACCATGCTATGAATATCAAGTTCTTCATTGAGGCCTTCAGGTGAAAGAGATCCTAACATATAGATCTGAAAGTTTTCCCTCCTGCACAGGAAGGAAAACCTCTCGTTGTCAGTAAGTGTACCTTTAGGAATGGATTTGATTCTATATATTTTATACATTTTATATATTTGTTATGTATCTGGAGAAAATGGCGCGGGACGCTGTGTTTGGGAAATCCCCTTTTTAATAAACCTCAGGTGCTCTCCAACCCTCGTACACAAGGTACGTATCGTACGACCTACATACAAGAGGTTACAAGGACACCACAGGATATACAGTAAGTAACAAAATCCATTGAGCAAGTAATAAACTGACTAATCTGGAAAGTGGTACCCTTATTGGTGGCAATCTCAGGGCGACCATGAGTGATAAACTGGCAGGTGAGGCAACCTCTTTTGCAACATTGAAAAATGCCCGTCCTAGTATCAAAATAGGCATTCATGTCAAACAGAGGTCTTTTATTGGAACTTTGTAACTTGCTTGGAGAAAAAGTATTTATGATTAAGAGCAATAATATTTTGTAATGTTTATTGATGATCTTTGAAATAGTCCTATATTTAGAGTTGAAAGTGGACACAAATCTAGCTGTATTATCTGGTTGTCTATCAGTAGTGTCTTTGGGTTTTGGTGGCATATCCATATGAGAAACAAAAGCATCCTGGACCAGATCTCTGGGGTAGTTCTTCTCTTCAAATTTTCTCTGCATGCGCTTGTCTTGTGTAGTATAGTCTACCAACCTGGAATAGTTCCTCCTCAACCTATGAAACTGCCCATTGGGGATGTTCATCTGCCGGGTGGAGTGATGACAACTGTCACAATGAAGGTAGGAGTTGTCACTTGTAGGTTTGGTGTGATTTCTGGTGACGATATCTTGTTTGTCGTGAGACAGAACCAAATCTAGGAAGACTAGTTCAGTGGGGTCTAATACATGTGTGAAAGACAACCCTAATTCATTGGTATTGTAATGGGCTACAAAGGAAGAGAACACGCCTGGGCCCCACTCCAAATGAGCCGGACATCATCAATATATATCATTTTTCATTATTTATTATCTTTTCGTTATTTATTCATGAATTCAACATTATTTATTATTATGGATTTTTATCAGTATATACACAGATATATACTGTATTTTATATACTTTTATAACATTGTTTTTGAGAGGCTCTATGAATTTTACGATGAATGTATTTCCATGAGTGTAATATGGATTCCACACCCTCTCTCTCTCTTTCATAAATGATAGGGTTGAGATGGGTTATTGGCTACACTTGAGCTAGATACTCCCGCCCCTCCCCACCCCTCACATCGGGCTTAAATACTGCTGTTGCCTTTTCTTCCATGACTTGGAAAAAGCACAGGCGTTTGAGACATGTAGTCACGGGAACCCAGCAGCTTGCGCTCCACTGTGCATCACATACTTCCTGGTTTCCGGTGTGGGGGTGACGTCATTCAGTGCTCCAGGTTCCTTCGGATCTTCCGGATTTTTCCATCCCACGGCAGCTGTCATACCCCACCGCTCACAGCCCAGTTTGGTTTCCTCGGGCCACCATCTCAGATCCTCACAATGGTGGGCACAGCGTTCCCCTGCACTCCGCCGTCCCATTCTTCCTGGACGCAGGAAAAGTTCCATCATAAGGTTTCAGGCAGCGGACTGCCATTCTCTTCACCGGGCTTTTCATCCATCTCCACATAGCGTAAGGCGCCCCTTACCATGTCTGACCAGCAAGTCCTTGGATGGCATTAACCCTTCTCCACCCGGATGTCACCAGTGGTATCGTTTGATTTTAATGTTTTTTTTAACAATACCAATCTGATAAGATATCTGCATGACTGTTTATTGTGACATCTGAAGATCTCACAGTTCCCGGCATTCTTTGTTTTTCCAATCCACCGTGCAATAAACTATTCTTTTTATTCAACTCATGGATTTCACATGGACTTTCTGGATTTAACCCATAGAGCGCTGCTTTGTAGTTTCTATGATCGTCAGGGATGACCACCAGTGATGCCAATCAGTGCCCATAAGTAATGCCTGTCAGTACCTCCTCACCAGTGATGCCAATCAGTGCCCATAAGTAATGCCTGTCAGTACCTCATCAGTGCCCATCAGTGATGCCAATCAGTGCCCATAAGTAATGCCTGTCAGTACCTCCTCATCAGTGCCCATCAGTGATGCCAATCAGTGCCCATAAGTAATGCCTGTCAGTACCTCCTCATCAGTGATGCCAATCAGTGCCCATAAGTAATGCCTGTCAGTAGCTCCTCATCAGTGCCCATCAGTGATGCCAATCAGTGCCCATAAGTAATGCCTGTCAGTAGCTCCTCATCAGTGCCCATCAGTGAAGGAGAAAACTTACTTTACAAAATGTTATAACAGAAACAAAGACAAACTTTATTTTTCAAAATTTTCTGTTTTTTTATTTATTTGTAGCACAATAAATAAAAACCCCCCAGTGGTGATCAAATACGACCAAAGCTCTATTTGTGGGGAAAATATAAAAATGAATTTTGGCTACAGTGTTGCATGACTGAGTAATTGTCATTCAAAGTGTGACAACGCTGACAGCTGTCAACTGGTGTGGGCAGGAAGGAGGTGAAAGTGTCCGGTATTGAAGGGGTTAAACATGAGGGCAAAAAACCCCCACAAAACCGTCTCTGGCAGTGAAAGGGTTAAAGGAAAAGTTCCGCTTTGGAAAGACGTTACATGTTCCTGTTCCTGCAGCTGCTCAGTGATCCGAGTCCTCTGTGTGTCAGCAGTGCGGGGAGAAGTTCCCTGTACCGGCTGTCACTTTATGAAAAGAGCGCGGCCGTGCCATTCATTCACAGAGTTCTGTCCTTTGCCGATGCCGGCTTGTAGTTTTCAATGAACTCCCACACCTCTGCTGAGCTCTCTGGTAGATGAGGAACGAGGAGATTGTCATAAGAGACGAGGAGATTGTCATAAGGGACAAGGACATTGGGACCCCGATTTAGTGCCTCGGATAAGTCATTTTTTCAAAAAAATCTCCACACCCCTGGAACTGTTTCTTCCATGATGGAGATCAGCCATGGAATATATCTGAGGTGTATATCAGGGTGTGCTTCTTCCCCACATGAGAGCTGTGATGTCCAGCAACATTCATATAGAAGACATTTCCCACACTCAAGGCACTAATACACCTCGAGGGTTGTGTGGGACCCCTGATGTACAGGAAGACAGAACTTCAGTGAGGAACAATTCCCTCACTCAGGACAGGAATATGGCTTCTTCTCCATATGAGATCTCTGATGTCTGGAAAGACTGGACTTCAGTGAAAAACATTTCCCACACTCAGAACAGGAATGCGGCTTCTCCCCCGTGTGAGATCTCTGATGTCTGGAAAGACTGGACTTTACTGAAAAACATTTCCCACACTCAGAACAGGAATGCGGCTTCTCCCCTGTGTGAGATCTCTGATGTGTGGAAAGATCGGACTTCTGTAAAAAACATTTCCCACACTCAGGACAGGAATACGGCTTCTCCCCCGTGTGAGATCTCTGATGTGTGGAAAGATTGGACTTCAGTGAAAAACATTTCCCGCACTCAGGACAGGAATACGGCTTCTCCCCCGTGTGAGATCTATGATGTCTGGAAAGACTGGACTTTTTTGAAAAACATTTCCCACACTCAGAACAGGAATACGGCTTCTCCCCTGTGTGAGATCTCTGATGTTTGGAAAGATCGGACTTCTGTAAAAAACATTTCCCACACTCAGGACAGGAATACAGCTTCTCCCCCGTGTGAGATCTCTGATGTGAGTGAAGATGGGACTTCCATGGAAAACATTTCCCGCACTCAGGACAGGAATGCGGCTTCTCCCCCGTGTGAGATCTCTGATGTGTGTAAAGATGGGACTTATGTGAAAAACATTTCCCGCACTCAGAACAGGAATACGGCTTCTCCCCCGTGTGAGATCTCTGATGTGTGTGAAGATGGGACTTCCGTGGAAAACATTTCCCGCACTCAGGACAGGAATGCGGCTTCTCCCCCGTGTGAGATCTCTGATGTGTGTAAAGATGGGACTTATGTGAAAAACATTTCCCGCACTCAGGACAGGAATGCGGCTTCTCCCCCGTGTGAGATCTCTGATGTGTGTAAAGATTGTACTTCTTTGAAAAACATTTCCCGCACACAGGACAGGAATACGGCTTCTCTCCTGTGTGAGATCTCTGATGTTTGTAAAGATTGGACTTCTCTGAAAAACATTTCCCACACTCAGGACAGGAATACGGCTTCTCCCCCCTGTGAGATCTCTGATGTTTGGAAAGACTGGCCTTCTGTGAAAAACATTTCCCACACTCAGGGCAGGAATACGGCTTCTCCCCTGTGTGAGATCTCTGATGTTTGTAAAGATTGGACTTCTCTGAAAAACATTTCCCACACTCAGGACAGGAATATGGCTTCTCCCCCCTGTGAGATCTCTGATGTTTGGAAAGACTGGCCTTTTGTGAAAAACATTTCCCACACTCAGGACAGGAATACGGCTTCTCCCCTGTGTGAGATCTTATATGCACAATAAGATGGGATTTAGAAGGGAAACACTTCCCGCACTCAGTACAGGAAAAGCTCTTCTCTGTTGGAAGGACGGCCCCGTCCCGCACAGTCTGAGGTTCCTCAGGATAAGAGGAATACGATGGTCCATCTACACTGTGTGGTGCCGGATGGACATTTGAGGTAGTCGGGTTTTCTCCTGGACTATACTGTGTGATGTCCTCATCTTCTACTTTACAGTCTGGAGACAAAGTGAGACAATCCTCTGAGGTTTTCCTCATCTCCCGTCCATCTACTAAAATAGAAATACAAAGATTATTACTAGACATCAGCTGATTGGTTCCCCTAAACCAGGACTCCGCCCACATCAGACAGCTTTGTCTCTGAGGATCTTACAATTCCCCCCTCAAGGTAACTAGTAAATGGGTCCTCTGATCTCCTACCAGATCATTTCTTTATTCATGGACCTTAGTCAGAGAGTGAGGAAACAACGAGAACTGTCTTCTATAGGAGTGACAGTGATGAGGGGATTATAGGACGAGTGTCCCCTCCCCCTCTATCACTCATTGCCATCTTCCCAACACAAGAAGTCCTGCACTTCCTTATTTAGTCCATGATTTAGTCATGAATAACAGCGGGGCTGAGCCCCACCAGAGGTCAGAGAGTGAGGATGGGGGGAGAACAACCAAGATGAAGACTGGACTGATCCTGAAGACCCCCATCATTGGGTTATTGACTCCTCCCTCATTATCACTTTCTGTTTAAGGGTCCAAAGTCTGAGGATGTTATCACATTATTATCACCATGTAAAAGTCTGTGCTCCAATCACATCATCAGATATAAAAGGTCCAGCTGGTAGAAAATGAGTGCAAAAGAAGTCAGGACTATGTAATGTACAACATATTGTATAAGATACAACAGATAGGACTATATAGTATCAGAATGATGTAATGTACAACATAGAGTATATAGTGCAGGGGTCAGGAGTATGTAATGTACAGTATAAATGATACAGTGTAAGGGTCAGGACTCATAATATTGGTATTCAGTAATCAGTGGAAGATGAAATGATTACATGAGACAAGTTGCAGAGGTCCCACACGGCTGCCTCCCATCTCCTGAGACTGCACTCAGTGACTTGTAGGGGTGTGGAATTTAATCGCTGCATCGCGATTCGGGGGTCCCCGATGCGACATCGATGCATGCGACCCGAAAAATCGATGTCGGGGGACGTCATCCTGACTTGCCCCGCCCCTCCCGGAAGAGAGATCCGAGCGTTTTTGTCAAAATGCCTTTTTTTTATAAATACAATGATAATCCATTAAGTGGTCACCTCTGTATGTGTTTTCTTTAAATATATGCAGCTTTATACCTCGTTTTTTAGCGTGTGTATATAACTGTATACACCACTCATGTGACTGATCGGTCTGGCCAGCCCCTCCCCTCTCACGTCTCTCCTGACGTCAGCCCCGCCCGCCTCTCTTCTAATTGGATAGCTACAGTCGGTGGGCGGGGCTGAGAACACCCACTGACCTGACGAGAGACGTGAGCCTGAGAGAGGAGAGAGGAGGGCCAGAACGAGGAGCACAGTGAGCAGTCACATGAGCGGCTTATACAGTTACACACACACTAAGAAATGAAAAGCTGCATATATTTTAGAATGCACATACAGCGGGGGGCACTTCATAGATTATATTTGCATTTATCACCAGTCTCACCACACAGGTATTTTTTAGCAGCAGTATGTAGAGTACACGTATGTTTGTACTCTACATACACCGGCTCCTACACGTTCTCTGTGATGACATTTACCCGCCCCCCCTCGTTTGCACATTCCACTGTGTTAACTCCTAGTGTGCTGGAAGGAACAAACGAGGGGGGCCGGGTAAATGTCACCACAGAGACAGTACAGGGAACTTCACAGGGCTGTTTGTCATAGTAGTTAAGAAATGGTGTTGCGCTCCGACTACATAAATCTAATTAAATTAACATGTACTCAAGTGACAACCAAAACAGAAATAGAATAAAGTGTGAAACTGTATGTTTAAATAAGCTCAGACAATGTGCATAAATACTAAAGTGCAATACACCAGGTCACATTGTGCGCTTGACCAAAAAAAAACTTGATATGAGAAATCCTCTATAGATGACAGTGAGATAATATTAAGTATATATCCAAATATATAGATGATATGACACAAAAAAAAAAAAAAAAAAAAAAAAAACTGAGTGTCGTTATAGAAGTGCAAAACAAATCAAAGAATAAACAAAATACTAATAGTCCATGTGTAGTGTGTCACGTGTCTGAACAAAATACTAATAGTCCATAAGCAGTGAAATGTGTGTTTGAGCAAAAATTCCAAAAACAAAAATGAGGTGAACTAAAGTTATATAGAAAGCATATCCATTTAGTGATAAAATGCGTCCATTTGGTGATCAACAAAGCAGTATCCTGCGTGTTCCAAAAGCAGGGGGTGGATTCCACCAGTGCTCCTATGCGTATAATATCCTCACACTAGGTGCAGTAATTACCTTACCTTACTGCTGCAAGGTAAACAGCATTTCCAAAGTGACGCTTGTTGTCCAATAATGTAGGTTCAGTAGGTGATGTGATCCTGGACTCTCATTCACCATGGGCACGTTGTAACATGCAGAGAAAGCAAGGGGAACACTCCAATAGTGAAGTACGTATTCACAATTTATTGGGTATAAAACGAAGATAAGGTACTCACATTTAAAACAGTAATAAAAAAGCACAACTAAACGAACGCGTGTCACGTTCGCGCTTCCGGACGTCACTTCCGGTGTCCTTACTGGCCAATTGTGTTCCTACGCGTATCGTCAAATGAATTCCCTGATGAAGTCATTTGACGATACGCGTAGGAACACAATTGGCCAGTAAGGACACCGGAAGTGACGTCCGGAAGCGCGAACGTGACACGCGTTCGTTTAGTTGTGCTTTTTTATTACTGTTTTAAATGTGAGTACCTTATCTTCGTTTTATACCCAATAAATTGTGAATACGTACTTCACTATTGGAGTGTTCCCCTTGCTTTCTCTGCATGTTACAACGTGCCCATGGTGAATGAGAGTCCAGGACCACATCACCTACTGAACCTACATTATTGGACAACAAGCGTCACTTTGGAAATGCTGTTTACCTTGCAGCAGTAAGGTAAGGTAATTACTGCACCTAGTGTGAGGATATTATACGCATAGGAGCACTGGTGGAATCCACCCCCTGCTTTTGGAACACGCAGGATACTGCTTTGTTGATCACCAAATGGACGCATTTTATCACTAAATGGATATGCTCTCTATATAACTTTAGTTCACCTCATTTTTGTTTTTGGAATTTTTGCTCAAACACACATTTCACTGCTTATGGACTATTAGTATTTTGTTCAGACACGTGACACACTACACATGGACTATTAGTATTTTGTGTATTCTTTGATTTGTTTTGCACTTCTATAACGACACTCAGTTTTTTTTTTTTTTTTTTTTTTTTTTTTGTGTCATATCATCTATATATTTGGATATATACTTAATATTATCTCACTGTCATCTATAGAGGATTTCTCATATCAAGTTTTTTTTTTGGTCAAGCGCACAATGTGACCTGGTGTATTGCACTTTAGTATTTATGCACATTGTCTGAGCTTATTTAAACATACAGTTTCACACTTTATTCTATTTCTGTTTTGGTTGTCACTTGAGTACATGTTAATTTAATTAGATTTATGTAGTCGGAGCGCAACACCATGTCTTAACTACTATCACTTAATCTGGGGAGGGTTTATACCCCTGCCGGTGTTTTGCTGCAACCTCACTAGTTTTAGGACACATTGGTAGGCGCGAGAATACTTTCACTCACAGGGCTGTTTGTCAGTTGTGGATTTGGATTCTAATCCCTCCTGACCTCCCAGCAGCCGGGTGTGTGTGAATTCCTCTACCCTGTAGTGCACTTTTTAATAAAGTTTTTATTTGCCAAGTGTACATACATAAAAAAGAAAGCATCATTTACAGAATATAATCTCAACCATAATCAACAAGGCAGCAGCAGTATGGACCGTTTACAAGGTTGTACGGTCCGCAGATAAAGATATGTTGGCACATATAGCTTTTCTTTCTGTATAATTTACCATTTACCCATTTTGGTTACGGGTCATATCGTCCATCAGCATGTGGTATGGCAAAGCAAAAAACAAACTAATAAACAAACCAAAACCATGGGGGTTAATTCCCCCACACCTATCTGTGCTGTGTGCCGTCATCTCCCCCCCCCCCAGATATGCCCTCACCAATAGCATCTCTCATTGAATATTATTCGACAGTGGTATATAGTCATGTCCTTTAAATGTCGCATGGTGTAGTTTCCTTAGAATTTATCCATCTACCCCATTTTTTATTACATTTTTTCTTACTACCTCTTGCTTCATAAGTCATTCTGTACAGGGTAATATTTGCATTAACCAGTCCTTTCCATGCGGATAAGGTAAGAACCTCCCTCTTTATCCAGTTCAAGACTATAAGTTTGCTGACATAGTAATACAGTAATCGTAGGAACTGTCTCTTATTGTTATTCATCACCTCATCCTCTATTACCCCCAGGAGTCCCAAGAGTGGCCTACATATATTCAGGAGATCAATAATGTCTGCAATAAACTGGGACACCTGTGACCACAACGGTCTTACTTTACCACACTCCCACACCATGTGAATAAAGGCATCATCTGCCACCTGGCACTTGTGGCAAGTAGGGTCATCTCTTCTGCTCATCCTGAATAGTCTGTGTGGGGTATAATACATTTGGTGAAGGTATCGTAACTGTATAAGTTTGTCCCGAGGTGAAATGACTGTGAGCCCATAGAAGGTTAGAACTTCCTCCCACTGGGCCTCAGTCATCTCCGGAATCACCTCCGTCCATCTGCTCCTCATTTTTTCCTCACTGGGCTGTTTTTTGGCCAGAAGAACCGCATAATAGGTAGAGATATGTTGTGTGTGGTCCGGTTCTGCAAGCAATTTTTCCATTCTTGTGTTTTCCAAAAGTATTGGCCCAGTCCCAAATTGAGCATGAACCGCATGTTTGAATCTGGCATACTGGAATGCCCATGAGTCAGGAATATCCAACTCTCTTTTCAATTGTGCAAATGTTTTAAGGTCCCCATTGTCAAAGAGCTGATGTAAATAGACAAGGCCATGCCTCGCCCACTTGTGTCCATCATCCAGGAGGAAAAAATCTTTTAAACAAGCGTTAAACCACAGAGGGGCATTTGGCGATAAATAGGAGGGTGCGTCCTGTATATGTCTTGTACATGTCTCTAGCACCTGTTTAGCTGGTTTGAGTGCAGTCATGCCACTTTACATCGGCACTTCACCTCTAAAGAAGAAATTTAAAAGCGTCTCATAGGAGGATGCCACAGCTGCCTCCACTGCTGTCACTGCGTTGTTCAGCTGCGGAAACATACGCCAATGAGCCTGAACTAACTGTGACGCCAAGTAGTACATACGAAGATTTGGGATTGCCAGACCCCCTCTCCCCACCGACAGTTGCAGAATGGTCAGCGATACTCTTTTTGCCACCCCACAAAAAGGAGGTCAGCAAGGAGTCAATATATCCGAAAATCTTTTTAGGGATAAACCGTGGGGCATTAGAGACTATGTATAGAAATTTCGGGAGATAAATCATTTTAAACAAGTTAGCTCTTCCTAATAAAATGAGCGGGAGTTCCTTCCATTTTTGTATTCTGTCCCTAAAGTCTCTAATTACTGGCCAGAGATTCACCTCCGTGAATGACTCGACAGGCAATTGAACGTGTATCCCTAGGTATTTAAATTGGGTTGTGACTGTCAGAGGACATCGAGGAGGGGGCATTAAACCTGGCTGTGGGTCTAGGGGAAATAGCGTTGATTTGGCCCAGTTAATCCGAAACCCCAAAAAGTGTCAGAATTCCTTGATCACCCGGAATGCATTGGCTAGCGATTGGTCAGGGTTAGTGATGGACGAACTTCCGACGATAGTTCACGAACCGGAACGTTTGCGGCGGGCCCCATTGACTTCAATGGGAGGCGAACTTCGCCAGCCTACAGGTCAAATTTGCAGCCACAAAATAATTAATAGCTGTGCAAACATAGTCCCACCACATGGCCAATGACATAACACATGTATGAGGTGAATCTGGGATCGACAACTACAAGCATTCTTTTTTTATATGGGAAATTGTTGTGACAATTCAGGACTGTGGAGCGCATGAAGGCAATGGAGGAGAGGGAAGGTCAGGGTAGGCAAAGAAGAGGGTGCAGGAGATGATCACCAGCAACGTGACATACAGCAATGACACCTGCACTGTGATAGAGTCATCTGACACCAGCACCGTGATAGAAAGCACTGACATCAGCAGCGTGATATACAGCACTGACATCAGCAGCGTGATATACATCACTGACACCTGCACCATTGTATGTGGCAAGTACGTTGCCACCCAGTACTGGTCCTTGACCCTTATGCTTTTTATACGGGGGTCCCTATTAAAACACTGGAGCATGAAGGCCCCCATTTGCACTAAAGTGGAAGCGGTGTGGTGGCCTGGCTCCTGCTCATCATCCAGGATAATGTCATCCTCTTCATTCTCCTCTCTCCATCCACGCACAACAACAGGGGTCCCAGAAAGGTTTAAAGCATGCTCTTCTTGCTCCTCCTCATCCGCCCCGGCACCATCCTCCTCTGACTCCTGTTGTTGACTTGTCTCAGATAGAGTAGCCCCCCTGGGAATTCATCCAGCATTGTGACCTCCTCATCTTCCCGCTCCTACTCCTCCACAGCTTGATCAATGACACGACGCAATGCACGCTCCATAAAGAAGGCATAAGGTACCATGTCACTGATGGCGCCATGGCTGCGACTGACCAGTTTGGTGATCTCCTCAAATGGGCGCAGAAGTCTGCATGCATGTCGCGCATTAGCAGCCACTGGCGCGGTGAAAAAAAACCCAGCTCCCCAGAACCTGTTCTGCCGCAGAGTTCATACAGGTAGACGTTAACTGCATGTTTCTGCTGGAGCAGCCTATCAAGCATATAGAAGGTTGAGTTCCATCGCGTCGGTCAATTGCAAATAAGACGTCTGACCGGCAAATTGTGTGGCCGCTGAATGTCAGCAAGGCGAGCCATGGCCGTGTAAGATCTTCTGAAATGGGCCCAGATTTTTCTTGCCTGCCGCAAGATGTCCTGGACCCCAGGGTATTTGACAACGAATCGCTGCACGACCAAGTTTAAGACGTGCGCCATGCACGGCACGTGCGTGATTTTGCCCTGTTTCAATGCGCTAAGCAGATTGACACCGTTGTCACACACCACTTTACCAACTGTCAAATTTAGCGGTGTTAGCCACTGATCTGCCTGTGAACGCAAAGCTGAAAGGAGTGCCGGGCCAGTGTGGCTCTTGGCTTCCAGGCACAACAGACGCAGCACGGCATGGCAACGTCTCACCTGGCATGTCGAATAGGTTCTGGGGAGCTTGGGCAGTGCAGCGGAAAAGGAGGAGTCAGCCGAAGAGGAGAGGGAGGAGGATGGAGTAGGAGAAGAAGGGCCAGGCCTGCATGCAATCCGTGGCGGTAAAACCAAATCTACACGGGTGCCACGGGTTACATGCTTGATGGCTGTCAGAAGGTTCACCCAGTGGGCAGTAAAAGTGATATACCTTCCCTGCCCGTGTTTGCTAGACCACGTGTCTGTGGTCAGATGTATCTTGGCACCGACACTGTGTGCCAGAGATACATTCACTTGCCGCTGAACATGGCCATATAGCTCTGGGATGCCCTTCTCTGAGAAATACTTCCTTCCTGGGACCTTCCATTGTGGTGTTCCAATGGCCACAAATTTGCGAAAGGCCTCAGAGTCCACCAGTTTATATGGCAGTAGTTGGCGGGCTATGAGTTCTGACAAGCCAGCCGTCAACCGTTGGGCAAGAGGGTTATCCAGCGTCATCATTTTTTTACGCTCGAACATTAGGCCCATGGAAGCCTGCCTTTTTCCAGAAAAACGTGAGCTTGGCGTGATGGAAGGTGGAGTGGAGGACAATTGTGAGGAGAGAGGAGAAGGAGAAGTAGAAGACGAGGCTGGACGATGAGAGCCTGGAGTGTGGCTTTGTGTGTTCCGTTGCTCCCACTGGGCTCGGTGATGGCTGCTCATGTGCCTTCTTAAGGCGGTCGTCCCTAGGTGAGTGTTGGGCTTATCGCGACTAATGCGTTGACTGCAAAGATTGCAGATGGCAATGCTATTGTCAGCAGCGGACACGTTAAAAAAAGCCCACACTGCGGAGCCATGTGCCGGTGTCCTGGGAGCACCAGATGTGACCGTACATGGTCGATGACTCGCTCCTGATACATTTGCAGTTTGCTTTGTCCCTCCTGTGCAATGTAAGTTATTCCTGCTTCTCCTCCCTATCTGCTGGTCCATATCTCCCTCTGAACTCCCCTCCTCTTCCTCTCTTGTGGGCACCCACGTGACATCACTAGACACGTCATCATCAATGTCACCTTCCCCACAGCTCGGAGAAGGCAGCAACACCGGGGACCAACCTCCTCCTTGGGCTGATCTGGGTACTGTCATCAGACTGCTGAGTAGCAGTTGTTGCTACCTCCTCTTCCTGATCCAATACCAAGAGTGGCTGCGCATCAGAAATGTCTTCTTGATATGGATCGGAAAATAATTCCTGTGACTCAAGCGGAAGGGATGTGGTGGTGTTGGTGGTAGTGTCTTTGGGGGTGCACATAGAGAGTGAAGAAGAGGGTGCAGATCGAGAGGATGAGGAGGGTGCAGAAGAGTAAGGCTGAGTGAGCCACTCAACTAAGTCTAATACGTCCTTTAAAGTAATTGAACGCACCTTCTGCAACTTCCCACTTTGGCTCAAGCCTGTTGCTCCTGCCCTAACCCTACCACCCCTGCAGAATGGCCTGCCTCTTCCTCTGCCTGTCATTTTTTAAATTACCCTGTGACAAAACTTTCAGTATACCGATGATGGACTGCTGCAGTATAGGGCAGCGGTCAGCAGTAGTGCACCTCAACCCTATGTATTGTGGACCTATAACAGTCCTTATAGAATGGCAGACTGCACCTCACTCAACCCTATGTACTCTAGAACCCTAGACAGACCAAGTTACCAGTCCTTATAAGGACCTTTGTGGAACAAGTAGGTTGTGAGTGATTAGCAGACTGTACGTCAGTCCCTATACCGATGAAGGACTGCTGCAGTATAGGGCAGCGGTCAGCAGTAGTGCACCTCAACCCTATGTATTGTGGACCTATACCAGTCCTTATAGAATGGCAGACTGTACCTCACTCAACCCTATGTACTGTTGTACCCTATACCTTACCAGTCCTTATAAGGACCTTTGTGGAACAAGTAGGTTGTGTGTGACTGATTAGCAGACTGTACGTCAATCCCTATACCGATGAAGGACTGCTGCAGTATAGGGCAGCGGTCAGCAGTAGTGCACCTCAACCCTATGTATTGTGGACCTATACCAGTCCTTATAGAATAGCAGACTGTACCTCACTCAACCCTATGTACTATAGCACCCTACACCAGGTTATTACCAGTCCTTATAAGGACCTTTGTGGAACAAGTAGGTTGTGAATGATTAGCAGACTGCAGCAGAAGGGCAGCAGTCAAGTATAATATTCCTTCTATATTTGGAAGAAAGAATATTATACGTGTACAAGCCTATTACCATACCACTGATACCAGTCCTGAAAAGAACCTTTGTGGACCTAATATAGTAACAGCTACTGATTAAACTGACCCTCACTGCCTCACACACAGCTTCCTGCCTGTCCCTATATAAACTGACAAAACAGAGGCTACTGGAACAATAACTGGAATAGCACTTTTGTGGACCTGATAGTAACAACTAATGACTAAACTGACTGTCCCTGCAGCAGACACAGCGCTCTGTCCCTTTCTCTAAACTGACAAAAGACACTCAGGCTGCTGCAACAATCAGTAGCACAGCAAACCTATATACACCTAACACCTATACCAGTCCTGAAAAGAACTTTTGTGGACCAAATAGCTAGCGATTTGGGTCACTGCAATCTCTCCCTGCTCCACACAGCAACCTCTCCCTATAGTGACAGAAGAAAGAATGTAAAATGGCCGCCGGATCGGGTGTATTTATAGGTTAGAGGGAATGTCCAAGTGTCCATGTGCTGTAATGTCTCAATTGGCTGTCCTGTACCCCATGATGGATTTGTCATCATAGGTCAAAGTTCTTTTACACAGTAAAAACACGGAAGTCCGCCGGGCGAACGGCGGCAATGGTCCGCCGATCGGGTGATTCGCGAACAGCCGAAATTCGCCGCGAAGCGATTGCCGGGCGAACCGTTCGGCCATCACTAGTCAGGGTCCCCCAGATAAAGCAGCATATGGTCTGCGTATAACGAAACACGTTCCTCCAGATCCCCAACCAAAAGTCCCTCAATGTCACCCCGAGTCCTAAGTTTGGCTGCCTGGGGCTCTATAGCCAGAGCAAAAAGGAGAGGGCATAGGGGACATCCCTGCCGTGTCCCCCTCCCAAGCCAAAAAGAGTTCGAAATATGTCCGTTCACTCCGATACATGCTCGGGGGTCATTATATAGTAATCTAACCCAGTTCACAAACCTCGGTCCAAAACCCATTTTATCCAGTAGGGAGAACATGTATTTCCACTCGACTGAATTGAATTCCTTTTTTGTATGGAGTGAGGCTATCACTCGGCTACCGATATTAGCATGGGAAATTTGCATATTCACATAGAGTCTCGTGAGGTTCATTGGAGTGCAACGGCCTGGGATAAAACCTGTTTGATTGGAGTTCATCAGTTTGAGAATCACCAATTGCAATCTACAGGCCAAAATTTTGGCCAGTATTTTGGCATCATTATTGATCAAAGAGATCGGTCTATACGATTCACATTCTTGTGGGTCCTTCCCGGGCTTTGGGATCAAAACGATCAAAGCTTCGCGCATGCATTCCGGCAAGATACCCTCTTTTTCTGCAGCCACAAACACTTTGGACTTGAGGGACTAAACTCTCCTTGTGGAGCTGGTACCATTCCGCCGGGAAACCGTCTAGTCCAGGTGACTTACCCGGGCTGAAGGAGGAAATGGCACCAGCTATTTCTTCAGAGGTGATAGAATGCACCCTGTAGTGCACTTAGTAAATCGGAGTTCCACCCGTTTTTTCATTTATTAAAAGTCAGCAGCTACAAAGTGTAGCTGCTGACTTTTAATAATCGCATTCACCTGTCCCACGGTCCATCGATGTGGCCGCACGGAGCATCTCTCCTCTCCCCCTCCTCTCCTTAGCGCCATCATATCTACTGTTGGCAGTGACACGCACCCGTGACAGCTTACGGCCGGACGCGCACTGCGCTCTGCCATTGGCCAGACAATGGTCCCAGAAGATCGCTGGCAGAGAGGGGCCGCCCAGTAATTTTTTTTGTTTATTAAAAGTCAGCAGCTACAAAAAAAAGTGTATCTTCTGACTTTTACTAAAAAGACACTCACCTGTCCCACAATCCAGCGATGTGGCCACCCGAACCCTCCATTCTCTCCCCTGCCTGTCCACGGCGCTGGCAATAATACTGTGGGCATCCAGGGCAATCTTCTGGGACCTGTGATGTGTCCCAGAAGATTGCAGAGAGGAAGGGAATTGAATTGAATCATTGACCAGATAATCGTAATCAAATTGAATCGTGAGACCAGTGAAGATGCGCACCCCTAGTGACTTGGGTCTGAGACTATACAGACATATCCCTCCACCCGGCACAGCCAGCAGACAACACAACAAGTAATCCTGAGGGGATTGTTCTGTCAGAGATCTTGTCATACCCGGGTATGGGGCAGAAGATCCAAATCACATACCCCAGGTGCCTAGATCTAGTAACATCTATGGGGAAAATTAACATTTTGCTGCCGGCTGATCCCCAGAATCTCCATAAATCCAGTCTAGATACATAAATTGTGTCTGTAGCACAGAGAAAAAAGATTATCACCCAGCCCCCGCCCTACTCTGGACCAATCAGTGAGCAGTATGGGTGGAGGAATGTATTTAGTGTTAATGACCCACCTGTGCTGATCTCTGTAGGAGTGTCCTCCTCTATAAATGTCCCCGTTATTCCATCCTCCTCCATAGACTGCTGATCATCCCTCACATACCTCTCTTCTTCTTCTGATTTCACCTCAAATTCTATATCCATTGGATCTCCACTCTAAACCAAGAAAATGAGAGAGAATATCATCTGTAAGATAGAAGATTTATTATTGTGACATCACATAGAAAATCCACACATTGTCTCTATAAGTGTGTTTTATATCCTTCGTCCCACCAACCTTGTAACAGTGGGGGATGGTGTGATCTTCCTGTGTGGAATCCCGGGAATACAGAGGACGGGGACATCTCTCTGGTGGGTTCCTGGTATTAGGTGGCTCCATCATATCCTTGTGTCCTTCTGAAAACTCCTCCATCACTCCATACTCCTCACCCTTCTCTTTATACTCTTCTTTAACATCAATATTATCATCCCCGAGGTTTCCACTCTGAATATATAATAAAACATTCATTGTAACAATCATGCTGTGTATAAATCAGAACTACCAATAATTGTCACTCATCTACCTGATGATGGTGGGGGATGGTGTGATCTTCCTGTGTGGAATCCCGGGAATACAGAGGACGGGGACATCTCTCTGGTGGGTTTCTGTAGCTGGATGACTCCACCATGGTGTCCTGGTACAGATCTTTGTGTTCTTTTAGAGACTCCTCCATCACCCCATCCTCATCATCCTCCTCTTTTATCTCTTCTTTAACCTCAACTTTAGAATCTCTCAGGTTTCCACTCTGAATATATAATAAAAATGACATCAATGGTAACAATGCAGATAATGTACAGATCCTAATGATACTATCAGTGATTGTTCCTCATCTACCTGATGATGGTGAGGGATGGTGTGATCTTCCTGTGTGGAATCCCGGGAATACAGAGGACGGGGACATCTCTCTGGTGGGTTCCCATTACTGGATCCATCTGTAGGAAACACACACACTGACTGAATACATTGTTTCTATGTGTTTATCAGATGATGGGGGATCTAGGTGGAGCCTCCGTACTGCTCTCTCCTTTACAATAAAGTCTCCTCTTACCCGGTGATGTGAGGGGCGGCTGATTGTCCATCATGACGTCCTTGTAGAGATCCTTGTGTCCTTCTAAATACTCCCACTCCTCCATGGAGAAATAGACAGTGACATCCTGACACCTTATAGGAACCTGACACACACAATGATACAGTCACCATCCAGACACATCCCTTGTCTGTTACTGGATAATGTCCCACAATTCCCAGAATCCTCCTCACCTCTCCTCCATCATCTCTCTGGTGACTTCTAGAATCTTCTTTGTATTTCTCTATTCTATCAGGGAGGGAGGTGGAGGCAATGTGATGTCATATGATCTCCAGACTTCACAGGAGGAAAACTCTAGATCTGAACACAAATAGTAAAATCAAATGATATTCCCAGAATCCTCCTCACCTCTCCATTCAGGTCTCCATTTTATTAAAGCTCCACTTCAGAATGAGATATAATTTTCCCACACAGAACCCCCACACTATGCAGGATAAAAGCTTGTAGCAGGTATTCTGATGTCATTACATACAATGCAGGACCAACAGTCCCACTTTGCTAGTGAGGATGCCAAGAGTCCGCCCACATCCTAAGAGCATCAGAAAAAAAAAGTCAGAAAGAGGGACATTGCTAGAAGGAGCTGTGAGGTCAGTGTGATGTCATAGGACATATGGACTCTGGATGGAGGGACATTGGGGGGAGTAGCTGTGAGGTCAGTGTGATGTCATAGGACATATGGACTCTGGATGGAGGGACATTGGGATGAGGAGCTGTGAGGTCAGTGTGATGTCATAGGACATATAGACTCTGGATGGAGGGACATTGGGGGAGGAGCTGTGAGGTCAGTGTGATGTCATAGGACATATAGACTCTGGATGGAGGGACATTGGGAGGAGGAGCTGTGAGGTCAGTGTGATGTCATAGGACATATAGACTCTGGATGGAGGGACATTGGGGGGAGGAGCTGTGAGGTCAGTGTGATGTCATAGGACATATAGACTCTGGATGGAGGGACATGGGGAGGAGCTGTGAGGTCAGTGTGATGTCATAGGACATATAGACTCTGGATGGAGGGACATTGGGGGAGGAGCTGTGAGGTCAGTGTGATGTCATAGGACATATAGACTCTGGATGGAGGGACATTGGGGGGAGGAGCTGTGAGGTCAGTGTGATGTCATAGGACATATAGACTCTGGATGGAGGGACATTGGGAGGAGGAGCTGTGAGGTCAGTGTGATGTCATAGGACATATAGACTCTGGATGGAGGGACATTGGGAGGAGGAGCTGTGAGGTCAGTGTGATGTCATAGGACATATAGACTGTGGATGGAGGGACATTTGGATAGAGAGATTTGAGGGGTTCTCTATATGAGGCTCCTGTGAAAACCAAATCATTGTTCCTGGGTGTGTCCTTCCTCTACTAAACTGGAGAGTGAACTTTGACCTTTACCATACAGAAATCTGTCAGGAATGTGTGAAAGTAAGCTCTCATGTGACGTGCGGAGGAACGGAGTGTAGACAATTTTCTCCAGAGCTCCTAATGGTGGGGATGGATTTTGCTAAATGCTGGGGCCAAGTTTCCACCCCCCAGGATCACTGCAGGTGTGGAGAAAAGCTGTGTAAGAGGATATGGAGGAGAGATGAGGAGGAGATCCAGGAATCAGGATAAAGGTCAGGACAAGCAACAGACGAGCGCATCCAAGAGATGAAGCCGGGGTCACTACACAGAAAATCAATCCAAGGAAACAACAGGCAGGACGAGGAATAGCAAGAAGGAGCTCAGAGACAAATGAGAATATTGCTCAGCCAATGGGAGATGATCTCAGCATGACTTACATAATGAAGGAGATGAGGGGGAGGGGAGGAAGTCACTTATGGTGACCATAGAGACATGGAAATTCAGCTGGTTCAGCAGGGATCGGTCACATTTCCATCCATGTGTGGTCACTGCCGGATAAAAGTCACTCCATCAGCGGCTGCAGCCAATAGCTTCATCACTGATCTGTGTATTCTGAGAGCGGAGGAGCGCCCCCCATTGTCAGAATACAATAGTGCAGCGGGGAGGATTCCCCCATCCCCCTCCAATGTGTGGATGGGGGAATCACTTCAGTTTTTTCCTTTCATCCCGCTGGATGAACGATAAAACTGAACCATGTATGGCCAGATTTGGAAGGAAGATATATTCATCATCAACTGATCACCCTGAAGGGGTTAATCTACATATTACCTCCTCTGCCGCCAGATCCAGCCACGTCTCCTCTCTACGTCCTTCCAAATGGAATGTCCTATGTACATGACATCACTTCCTGTCTGTAGCTGACATCACTTCCTGTCTGTATTCCATAGAGACTTTTTTTGCTGGGTAGAGGTGAGATCACCACCTTGTGAAGCTCAGAGGAACTACAGCTGAAGAAACGTCTCGTAGAGTGAACATGGCTGTTTCAAGTATTATTATTATTATTATTATTATTATTATACAGGATTTATATCTACGCAGCATTTTACAGTATAGAAATGAAGACACCTCAAGCTGTTTGAGGAGTCATATTGAATTGTAGAACAGGAACAGCAAACACAGAACAGGAAACAGTAAGTACAAGCAATGCAATATTACCATAGAGTATTGTTATGGATGATGTTATGGATGATATGTTTTTTTAAATGCAACTCTATGGTGCATCTCTGTTGTACTTCTTCCTGTGTTTCCTGTTCCTGCTGGGTCTTTCAGTAAACATGGCTCATGTACAGTGATGGCTTGTGTTGTCTCTCTACATACATCACATCAAACATGGTGTCAGAAGATTTCTGGATCCATGCTCTTCCCACACATTTGATGCTGAGAGCCTGCCAGCCTTGATGTGGGTGTTCTTGGAACTGATTTTGCCTCCTGACAATTGCAGGCCTGTCCTGGATGCTGAGTATTTGCAGCAAGGAAAACAGCATCATGGCAGCTAACAGCATTGCACGGCCTGAGGCAATGAGGGTGAGGGGAGATGTCAGCAGTAACTGGGACAATTTCAGGGCAGAGTTTGAGGACTACTCCCTAGCCACAGGGTTAGATGAGAAGCCTGCAGCAGTGAAAGCAGCCACACTGAGGAGGGTGATGGGCAGTGAATGCCGCCATGTTTACAAGCATAATCTGAACCTCACAGAGGAGCAAAAGAGTGACACCAAAACCATTCTGGGTGCATTAGAAGCTTTCTTCAGACCCTCTAAAAATGTCCTATATGAAAGATATATATTTGGCTGCTGTAAGCATGAAGACTGTGAATCAATAGACAGGTTTGTCGCACGGCTAAGAGAAAAAGCTGCAAGCTGTGAGTACGGCTCTCTGAGAGATGAACGTATTCCTGATAAAATAGTTTTGGGTATCACCAGTGAAAGCACACGCCGCCGCTTGTTGAGGAAACGCGATTTAGATCTACAAACAGCAATTGCGATATGTCGCACTGCAGAACTTACTGACAAACATATGCAAGCTATGGAGCAGGATAAATGGATTGACAATATCAATGCAGCCTCTAAACAACAGCAAAGCTACAAAAACCACCAGCATAAGTTTCAGCACAAGGGTCACCTACACAACTCACCTGGGAGGAAGCCGGCATCATGCAAGTATTGTGGCAATGTGCATGTACGAGAGAAAGAAAAGTGTCCTGCATATGGGAAAATCTGTACTGTACGTGGTAAACCAAATCACTTTGCAAGAGGGTGTCTCTCCAGTAAAACGGAAGCAAGGAAGCTGCACACAATTGAGCAAACGTCAGATCCGGAGGATGCACACCTGCTTAGCACTCATATGGTTTACTCCTCAGAATGCATTGGTGCTGTAAACACAAAGGGCAAAACATGGTTTGTAAACCTCAGATTACACAATATAATCCAACCCTGCCAGCTGGACTCGGGTGCAACGTGTGATGTCATGAGTATAAAGGACAAAATGAAACTGGCACCCAGAGCACCCCTTCAGCCTAGTATCACCAAACTAAAGTTATATTCAGGGGAACTAATGGAATCATTGGGGCTATTCCAAACAGAATGCAGCGTACGTGATTGTGTACACAAACTGAACTTTGAGATTGTTGATGCCGATCAGAAACCGATATTATCAGGTTCAACATGTGAGCGCCTTGGACTGACGCTGTTCACCATTCCTGCTGAGCTACATAATGTTGATAATCAGCCTGCAAAATCTCTGAGTAGGCCACTGACAAAACAGCAAATTCTTCACGCCTACGGTGATGTGGTTGAGGGCCCAATTGTCTCTGTTCCGGGAGAGGTTTGTTTTGAACTTGATCCTACCATTCAACCTGTACATTGTGCCCCACGCAATGTGCCTATCACCATTAAGCCACAGGTTAAAGCTCAACTAGATAAATATGAAGCTGAAGGACATCTAACTTCAGTAACAGAGCCTACACATTGGATCAGTAACATGGTTGTTATCAGAAAGCCTGAGAAGATCAGAATATGCATTGATCCCAAGTTTCCGAATATGGCCCTGAAACGGTCACACTACTTAATGCCAACACTCGATGATATTTTGCACAAACTACCTAAAGCACGTGTCTTCACACTTGTTGATGCTGGAGATGCCTTTTTACAGTGCAAGCTGGATGAAAAGAGTAGCTACATGACCACGTTCTGGACTCCTTGGGGCAGAAAGAGATGGCTCAAACTACCATTTGGAGTCTCTGTAGCACCTGAGGTATACCAGCGAAAGCAGCATGAACTATTAGGTGATCTTCACGGAATTGAGCCAATAACTGATGACATTCTTATAGTTGGCTGCGGTAATACAGATGAGGAGGCTGAGCATGACCATGATGAAAACTTAAAGCGGGAGTAAACCCAGTTTAAAAAAACACTTACATTCCCGGCATGCCAGAAATGCTAACTTTCACATTGGTTGTGCTCTCAACCAAACTTTCAAACCATCCAATGGCTGGTTTCATAACTGATCACATGTGCAGCATTATGGCATGGAATCATTAAAGGCCAAGATGGCAGCTTCCTTGACTGAAAACGATAGAAGGGTTTACTTCCACTTTAATAGCGCTGCTGGATCGTTGTAGGCAGGTGATGCTGAGGCTTAGTGTAAAGAAATTTCAGTTCAAGGTGGAAGAAGTCCGTTTCCATGGACACATCCTGTCTTCACAAGGCTTAAAAGCTGACCCGGATAAGATTATAGCCATTGCGGACATGCCACAGCCTGCTGATGCCAAAAGCGGTACAGAGATGTATTGGCTTTGTTACATACCTAGCAAAATTCCTGCCACACTTATCTGAGGTGTGTGAGCCATTAAGGCGACTTCTGGACAAAGATGCAGTTTGGCACTGGCTTCCCAAGCATGACCGGGCAGTAGAGGATATAAAACGCTTGGTCACCTCTGCCCCAGTGTTGAAATACTATGATGCTGCAAAGCCTGTTACGATACAAAGTGACTCCAGTAAAAATGGTCGAGGTTGTTGCCTTTTGCAGGAAGGTCAGCCAGTTGCATATGTGTCCAGAGCTCTTTCATTAGCGGTGCAAAATTATGCTGAAATTGAGAAGGAATGTTTAAGCATTGTATTTGCCTGCCAGCGTTTCCATCATTATCTTTATGGACGGGATTCAATTAAAGCTGAAACTGATCACAAACCTCTGATAGCCAAATTCAAAAAGCCCCTTTTGTGTGCTCCCAAGCGTTTGCAGAGCATGATGCTTACATTGCAGCATTACAAGCTTAATGTTGTCTACAAGCCAGGATGTGAAATGTATATCAGTGATACCCTGAGCAGAGCTACGTCAGATAATAACCTGGAGGTGAGCATCATACAATTTGTCTGCTGTCACAGGAACAACATTTCTTTGCCGATATCAATCAAGTGGACTATCTTAATGTCACAAATCAGCGACTACATCAACTCATACAGCACACTGACAGTGATGCATCTTTACAAGCTTGAAGTCTATTGTTTTGAGTGGGTGGCCAGATGAAAAAGAGGCTGTACCTGGAATTGTAAAGGAATACTGGTCCTTTACAGATGAGATCAGTATACAAAATGGTATCTTGTACAAAGGTCCAAGGGTCATCGTACCAATGTCACTGAGAGCAGAGATGTTATTACGCATACACTCCAGCCATATTGGCGGTGAAGCATGCTACAGACAAGCTCGTGATACTCTTTACTGGCCCAACATGCATGGTGAAATCAAAGACTTTGTCAGTAATTGTCCCACCTGCAATGAATATGCCCAATTACAACAAAAAGAAACCATGATGTCACATGAGATACCTACACGTCCGTGGCAGATTATCAGTATGAACTTATTCAACTACACAGGCAAGGAATACCTGCTATTAGTCGATCATTATTCAGACTTCTGGGAAATAGACCTTCTTCCCGACTGATCCACCGAAGCTACAATTAAGAGGTGCAAGGCTCAGTTTGCACGTCATGGCCAACCAGATACAGTAATCTCTGACAATGGACCTCAGTTTGCAAGCCTACAATTCAGAAAATTTCAATTTGCCACTGAATGGGAATTTGAGCATGTTACTTCCTCACCACGTCATCCACAGGCTAATGGCAAAGCTGAATCAGCTGTAAAGATTGTTAAAAATGTATGCAAGTAAGCACAAAGTGAGGGTAAAGACCCATGGAAGGCCATTTTACATTGGAGAAACACTCTGACTGAAGGCATAGATAACAGTCTGGCACAAAGACTGATGTCAAGGAGATTAAAGACCTCCTTACCAGTAGTAAATAAGCTGCTCAAACCCTCTGTCACACAAGGTGTTACTGACAAGTTAAGGATTACGAGACAAGTGTCAAAGGCAAGATATGACACATCGGCCAGAGATTTGTCAGAATTGAATATTGGAGAAGGAATCCGTATGGAACCATTACCCGGAGACGGAACAGGCCGTTGCAGAATAGGTACTTGTCTGCAAAAGGTTGCACCACACTCTTATCTTGTGGATGTTGAAGGAACTCTCTATCACCACAATCGAGTGGATTTGAGAGTGGCAGAGCAGCCTGAATCTCAGTATCCCGTTTATAGATCAGACTCACCCAGTATCATAAGGACATACTCACCCATTGACAGTGAGGCATGTACAGAGACAATGCCTCATACCAACGGCAATGATGGTTCTGGGCGAGCAAGTATACCCGACAGCTTTCAAGTGTAGAGCATGCCAGTACATGATGAGAGGAGCTCAGTAACTTCAGAGAGGGCTAAAGGAATCCTTGCACAAGGTCCAGTCTTCACCCGTAGTGATAGATGTTCAAAACCACCTACCAGACTTAACCTGTAGACTGTGCTATTGCTGTGTCTCTTTTGAATTTCACAATGTTCATTTATTAACACTAAAAGGGGGAGATTTTATGGATGATGTTTCTTTAAATGCAACTCTATGGTGCATCTCTGTTGTACTTCTTCCTGTGTTGTGTTTCCTGTTCCTGCTGGGTCTTTCAGTAAAGATGGCTCATGTACAGTAATGGCTTGTGCTGTCTCTCTACATATATCACATCAAACGGGTGGTACATGAATGCAAAACTTAGTAGGAAAAAATAAAGGAAAGAAATTCCACCACCAGTATTTCCTCAGCGGGGGAAACAGGTGCTAATAGGCTGCAGAAGATCTGCTTGTTTCTAACCACTCTCCTTTTTTCTTATCAGATCTCCTGCAGCCTATTAGCACCCATTTCCCATTCTATGTCTCAGCAGATCTCCTGCAGCCTATTAGCACCCATTTCCCTTTCTATGTCTCAACAGAGCTCCTGCAGCCTATTAGCACCCATTTCCCTTTCTATGTCTCAGCAGATCTGCTCCAACCTATAAATACCCATTATCCTTTCTATGTCTAAGCACATCTCCTCCAGCCTATTAGTATCCATTTTCCTTTCTATGATTCAGCAGATCTCCTGCAGCCTACTAGTACTCATTTCCCTTTCTATGTCTCAGCAGATCTCCTGCAGCCTATTAGCACCCATTTCCCTTTCTATGTCTCAGCAGTAGGGATGAGCCGAACACCCCCCGGTTTGGTTCGCACCAGAACTTTCGAACGTACCCCCACGTTCGTTACGAACGTTAGAACCCCATTGAAGTCTATGGGACTCGAACGTTCGAAATGGAAAGTGCTAATTTTAACGGCTAATATGCAAGATATTGTCCTAAAAAGGGTTTGGGGACCTGGCTCCTGCCTCAGGGGACATGGGTCACTGCAAAAAAAAGTTTTAAAAACGGCCGTTTTGGCGGGAGCACTGATTTTAATGACGATTAAAGTGAAAAAAAAAGTGAAATATTCCTTTAAATATGGTGCCTGGGGGGTGTCTGTAGTATGCCTGTGAAGTGCCACGTGTTTCCCTGTACCCAGTCCCTGCACAAAATGACATTAAACGGAAATAACGTCATTTAAATCTGCTTGCGGTTTTAATGTTATATCTGGTTCCTGCAATATGGTTGAAAATCATTGAGAAAAATGGCATGGGTAGCCCTCCCTGCCCATTACCAGCCTATTTGGGTCTTGTACGCATATTAAGGGGAACCCCGTACCCATATTAAAAAAAGGAAATGCGTGAGGCCCCCAGGCCCTATATACTCAGAACAGCAGTATACAGGCGGTGCAAACAAGACAGGGACTGTGTAGGTTTGTTGTGTTAAGTAGAATCTGTTTGTAATTTTTTAACTGGTACATTTTTAAAGTGTAGCTCCAGTCAAAAAAACTATTTTTAAGCTTTTTGGAAAACATAGGGAAGGGTTATCACCCCTGTATAATTTGTTTTGTCGTCCATCTTTTTTCATCTCACTTGCTGTTGTCTCCTTCCGTTTGCAAGTAGGAGATGTTTGTAAATTGGATGTTTGAAAGTAGGGGCCTGCCCTATATGCTCTGCAGAAATGGCGGAACAAGGTGTTGGTTTTGCCACAACATTGTAAGCCCTCAAAGTGACTCTTGGTGGGCGCTGGAGCGCCCTGCTGTGAACGATTATATCAAGAATTGTAATTACATGCCATTGTTGAACAGGGGCAGAAAAATTGGGCCTTAGGCTGAGGTGAATATCGCGGTGTATACTGCGGTCAGGGCAAGCAGACAATAACCAGAAAACAGCAGAGATAAAGGGGTATATACAGATGTATACTGTGCTGTGCTGGAAGCACACACAACTTCCAATAACTCCTGCAGATGGCAATTGGGCTCAAATAGATAACAGCTATGTAGGTGGATATAGCGGTATGTACTGGGTACAGAGCACGCAGACAGCACGCACTATCTCCTAACACTACTGACTGCAAGCTCTATTGTTAAAGATAGATCACTAGCTATATAGGTGAGGTGAATATAGTGGTGTATACTGCAGTCAGGACACAGACAATAACCACTACACAACAGCAAGATAGGAAATCAGCCAAAAACGATCGGTGTGTACTGTGTTGAAGGTACACAGAACACCCACTGCTTCAGATGCCAACACACTACACGAGGCCGCCTCAAAGGCGGCCTTATATAGTGTGGGGCGTGCACTACACAGCCTGAGCTATGATTGGCCACAGGCAGGATGCCTGTGGCCAATCATGGCTCTCCTCGCTGCTGGCGCTGCGATTGGCCAAGCATGCGGGGTCACAGTGCATGCTTGGCCAATCATGAGCCAGCAATGCACTGCGCCATCGCAGTGCATTGTGGGCCGTGCGCGCCACACGAATTTTGACGCGAACGGACCAAGAGTTCGGATTTCGCCGAACGGACGAACAGCCAATGTTCGAGTCGAACGTACGTTCGACTCGAACATGAAGCTCATCCCTATTTAGCAGATCTCCTGCAGCCTATTAGCACCCATTTCCCCGTTAGAGAATAAAATGGTGGTAGCTAAAAAAATTTATGTCACACAATATTAGTGAAATGGTTTAGGAAGCACAAAATGTCAGTAAAAAAACTCAGTAAAGGTAATTTTGGGGCCACAGACACAATCTGAAGTTGTGTACAAGTCAATGAAACCCCCAACACTCCCATCTGAGAAGAATGAAGGAGATTACTATTCCAGTCCTCCAAGCATTGTTCTGTCTGGGAAGGTCGGGGGTAATATGAAGAACAATGCAGGAGATTACTATTCAAATCCCCAACATCTTGTTTTCCCACTTGCTATTTCCCCAGCTGGCAGAGACAAGACTTCTTATAGAGTGTCAGCTTCTCGCACTGTCCAGGATTGGGAGATGGGCGATAAATACAACGACCCCTCCCCTTATATCCATAAATCCCGCCCTCTTATCATCAGAGTAAAAGACGTGACAACATCTCTGATAAATCATCAACGCATTTCCCCTCATCAGTATCCAGTGATAAACCATAAAGTGACATCAAAGTCCATCCAACGTTTCCTTTATATTTCAATAAATTATATCACCACCAATAAATGTCTCCAAAACCTCCAGAGCTTCTTCCTCCAAATCTCACTATATGCTCCAGCAAACTGTGTGTAGTGGACTACAAAACACCTCCTTCCCCAAACACCAATCCCGTGATCTCTTGGTGCTCACACTCATCAGACCTCCATCATTCTCTTAATAAGTGGCTCCACAATAGCTTTGGAGGAACCCTGGCTGAGAAAGTCTGGACTAGGCAGTAATATATTTCTATCCCCCTTGGTGGGAGTGGAGATGACCCATCTGTAAGGATATACAGTACATACACACACAGCACAAGGCCGTGTTCACACTACTAGATGTTTCTGCAGTTCCTCTGATCTCCACAAGGTGGTGATCTCACTCCTACTCAGACAGGAAGTCTCTATGGAAGACAGGAAGTGATGTCAGATACAGACAGGAAGTTCTGGGTGAGAGGTGAGTCAGGAGGACGTAGAGAGAAGACATTGCTGGAAGAAGCAGCAGAGGAGGTAATAAGATCTTATTTTCTATTTACACCCAGTAACCCCCCGTCATGTCCGTCCTCTTCCTCCATAGTCACTGTGATGTCTTTTATCTCCAGCAGATGATGATACATACATATATAGTGTGGGAATGTAGAATAGCCCCTTCAGGGGAAGAACATTCCCCACTTACAGGGCAGGAACATTCTCTTCATTTTGGAGATGTGTCACCTTTCCCACCAATCACCTTCTCACCTCATCCGTCTATACTAATGGATTATACCACTTTTATGAAGAATCCTATGACTTCACACTGACCTCATAGCTCCTCCTCCCAATGTCCCTCCATCTGGCACTTTTCTTGTTATTTAATAGTTTTAGGATGTGGACAGACCCTTTGCATCCTCACAAGGAAAACAGGACTGTTGTAATGACACCAAAACTATTTTACCTGCATAGTGTGGGGGTCCTGTGTGGGAAAATTATACCTCAGCCTGAAGTGGGGCTTTAATAAAATGGAAAATGGGAAGATTAGGTGAGGAGGGTTCTGGGAATAAACTTTGATTGTACTATTTGTGTTCAGATCTAGAGTTTTCCTCCTGTGAAGTCTGGAGATCATATGACCATCACATTGCCTCCACCTCCCTCCCTGATAGAATAGAGAAATACAAAGAAGATTCTAGAAGTCACCAGAGAGATGATGGAGGAGAGGTGAGGAGGATTCTGGGAATTCTGGGACATTATCCAGTAACAGACAAGGGATGTGTCTGGATGGTGACTGTATCATTGTGTGTGTCAGGTTCCTATAAGGTGTCAGGATGTCACTGTCTATTTCTCCATGGAGGAGTGGGAGTATTTAGAAGGACACAAGGATCTCTACAAGGACGTCATGATGGACAATCAGCCGCCCCTCACATCACCGGGTAAGAGGAGACTTTATTGTAAAGGAGAGAGCAGTACGGAGGCTCCACCTAGATCCCCCATCATCTGATAAACACATAGAAACAATGTATTCAGTCAGTGTGTGTGTTTCCTACAGATGGATCCAGTAATGGGAACCCACCGGAGAGATGTCCCCGTCCTCTGTATTCCCGGGATTCCACACAGGAAGGTCACACCATCCCCCACCATCATCAGGTAGATGAGGAACAATCACTGATAGTATCATTAGGATCTGTACATTATCTGCATTGTTACCATTGATGTCATTTTTATTATATATTCAGAGTGGAAACCTGAGAGATTCTAAAGTTGATGTTAAAGAAGAGATAAAAGAGGAGGATGATGAGGATGGGGTGATGGAGGAGTCTCTAAAAGAACACAAAGATCTGTACCAGGACACCATGGTGGAGTCATCCAGCTACAGAAACCCACCAGAGAGATGTCCCCGTCCTCTGTATTCCCGGGATTCCACACAGGAAGGTCACACCATCCCCCACCATCATCAGGTAGATGATTGACAATTATTGGTAGTTCTGATTTATACACAGCATGTTTGTTACAATGAATGTTTTATTATATATTCAGAGTGGAAACCTCGGGGATGATAATATTGATGTTAAAGAAGAGTATAAAGAGGAGGATGAGGAGTATGGAGTGATGGAGGAGTTTTCAGAAGGACACAAGGATATGATGGAGCCACCAAATACCAGGAACCCACCAGAGAGATGTCCCCGTCCTCTGTATTCCCGGGATTCCACACAGGAAGATCACACCATCCCCCACTGTTACCTCAAGGTTGGTGGGATGGAGCTTGTAAAACATGGACTCCTAGAGATGATGTGTGGATTTTCTATGTGATGTCACAATAATAAATCTTCTATCTTACAGATGATATTCTCTCTCATTTTCTTGGTTTAGAGTGGAGATCCAATGGATATAGAATTTGAGGTGAAATCAGAAGAAGAAGAGAGGTATGTGAGGGATGATCAGCAGTCTATGGAGGAGGATGGAATAACGGGGACATTTATAGAGGAGGACACTCCTACAGAGATCAGCACAGGTGGGTCATTAACACTAAATACATTCCTCCACCCATACTGCTCACTGATTGGTCCAGAGTAGGGCGGGGGCTGGGTGATATCAGCCTGTAATCCCCTGGTCACTTTCCTGAGCTGTGTTCCCCGTCCTGTATTCCTGGATTTCTCTCCGATAATCTTCCTTCTCTGTGCTGCCGACACAATTTATGTATCTAGACTGGATTTATAGAGATTCTGGGGATCAGCTGGCAGAAAAATGTTAATTTTAAAAATACACGTCTAGCAAGATCTAGGAATTTTCCCAGGGTTACTTGTTCTGTTGATAAAAAGTATACCGCGCTAAATGCTAAAAACTGACATACAGGTAATAGATATAGGTGATACACTGGTGACAATTAATAAAACAGTCCCCAATGAAAGAAAGGTTCTCGTGCTGGTGGAACAGTATGCAGTGCTGTGACTTGAGTAATAGATGGATGATTCAGTGCTTCGTAAGTGCTTTAAATGGGGTGCCCCTCCTAGTAGATGTGCACTCACCCCTGGGATTGGACCAACTATCGCTCGTTAGGTCAAATGCGAGTGTGGGGTGACCCCTGTGGATATCCTCTGGACTGATGATTGGCAGCGGTGAATGTACCTCATATAAATAGATATAATAGAAGAAGCCTCATTGCGCAGTACCGTTGATAAAGAGCTTTTTATTCCAAAACATGTAAAGGTATTCAATTCACTTGTATGGAAAAAAAAATAGATAAATAAATGCGGCGCTACCTAGAAAATATAAATAAATAAAGTGCAATATCCAAATAAAGCTAAAGTGCAAATAAGATTCTGTCCCACTACAGTGATAAATTGTGACACAGTAAAAGATGAATATGATGCATCTACTATGCAATGAAATATAGTTATAACCCTGCATACATAATCCAAATGATTACAGGAAAAAAGTATAAAGTATAAAGTGAAAAAATATATAGAAAAAATATATATACCAATCAAGTGACAATGTGCAAAAAATGCAATATTAAAAAGTGATTGTCCAAAAAACCATGCATAAAATATTGATTAAAACAAAGTCCATGCAAAAAGGTTGAAGTGATTTCCAAAGGTGACAATCCACTGCAAACTTCAGTGCCTATTATGTGCACCACCTATTTCCCCCAGCCTCTCACCTCCAATGAATGGCAAAAGAGCGCTGTATGTAATCAAATGTTGCTGAATCCTTATCCATCCAGCCTCAATATTCTACCGCTGTATGTGTACCGCTGTATACCGATGTATATGTACAGTTATTTTTCTCCCAATTTCTCCAAAAGTGTCCAGTTATCATTGGTGGTAAACATGGAATGGAAGAAAACAAGAATTGAAGACTAAGAAGATTTACGACCCTGCAGTCCCCTGAGAATCCAGATCCACTGCCACCATCACCATGTTGGTGGTGATGGTGGCAATGGTGATGGTGGCAGTGGATCTGGATTCTCAGGGGACTGCAGGGTCGTAAATCTTCTTAGTCTTCAATTCTTGTTTTCTTCCATTCCATGTTTACCACCAATGATAACTGGACACTTTTGGAGAAATTGGGAGAAAAATAACTGTACATATACATCGGTATACAGCGGTACACATACAGCGGTAGAATATTGAGGCTGGATGGATAAGGATTCAGCAACATTTGATTACATACAGCGCTCTTTTGCCATTCATTGGAGGTGAGAGGCTGGGGGAAATAGGTGGTGCACATAATAGGCACTGAAGTTTGTAGTGGATTGTCACCTTTGGAAATCACTTCAACCTTTTTGCATGGTCTTTGTCCAAAAAACCATGCATAAAATATTGATTAAAACAATCACTTTTTAATATTGCATTTTTTGCACATTGTCACTTGATTGGTATATATATTTTTTCTATATATTTTTTCACTTTATACTTTATACTTTTTTCCTGTAATCATTTGGATTATGTATGCAGGGTTATAACTATATTTCATTGCATAGTAGATGCATCATATTCATCTTTTACTGTGTCACAATTTATCACTGTAGTGGGACAGAATCTTATTTGCACTTTAGCTTTATTTGGATATTGCACTTTATTTATTTATATTTTCTAGGTAGCACCGCATTTATTTATCTATTTTTCTTCACTAGCTTTTGATGTTGAGATCACCATTTTCGTGCTGGCTGCTTCCTTTGCATTTATTTTAATATCTTTAGTTATATAGTTATTAGGTAGGTGGAGCGCATTAGTATTTTTCATTACACTTAATTCACTTGTATGAGTGCCTAATGTCCCGGCACCCGGAGTGAACAGCAGGTATAAGTAAATCCGTGAAATCCGCCTGGTTAGTTCATACAGCCGCTGGCTCAGTAAAGGCTTCATTTCTGGGTTGAATGTGGGCGAAAGTGTGTGACGAAAATGTGACTCAACCTCTATGCATTTCGGCCTATCAGATTGGCCGTCCTTAGGAAGTTTTTGAGGGCATGTCGGTGCCAACTGGGGTCTTTTGTTGACACTTGATGTTGAAGCACTATACTGCAGCATTACTCATGGACGGGGAGTCAGTAAGACGCGGACATTCCTTAGGGAACTAGACCATACACAATGGAAGTGAATTTGTTCTCAGATTACTATACTTCATTCTTACTTACAATTGGTTTCTTTTTTTAGACACCCCTTATTTCCGGTACAGGGGGTCGCTATGGGCACACATTGTGCACCTGCCAATGCAAACCTGTACCTGGGGGGATGGGAGCGGGAATTGTTTGCAAGTGAAACGTTCAGCACATATACTGATTCGGCCCTGTGCTGGTTCCGTTTTATCGATGATATTTTTATCATCTGGACAGGCACGGTTGAATTGCTAACTGAGTTTGTGGATTGTATTAACTCAAACAATTACAATCTTAAATTCACATTCAATTATCATCCTGTACAAATCACTTTCCTAGATCTCCAGATAAATGTGGATCCCGACCATTGCCTAGCCACACATTTATATAGAAAGGAAACATCAGGCATTACAATTCTACATGCGGATAGTGCTCACCCTTAGTGCATAGCATTCCCTATGCACAATATCTACGACTTTGATGGAATTGCACCAAATTTAGTGACTTTAAACCACAATCAGCCCTCCTTAGACAACGTTTACTGGCATGCGGCTATAACAATTTTTTACGCAGAAAGGCATACAAAAAAGCTTTAACACAGGACAGAAACTCGCTGGTCTATAAGATGGCCCAAAAAACGAGGGACTCCCATTCTTCCACAGTAAAATGTATCACTACATTTTCTTCCCAACATTCTCAAGTGCGCCAACTACTAAATAAACATTGGCATCTTCTTATAAATGTTATTTCCAAATATATTCGATCTAGCCCTGAGACTGTGTTCTGTAGGAACACCTCTCTACGGGATAAACTAACCCAGAGCCACTATATTCCCATCTCTTGCCATAATAGAATGCCTAAAGGCATTTTTACATGTGGATCCTGTGACATGTGCCCCTGGGATCGGGAGGGAACCCTCTACACGCTTCCCAATGGGGAGATTTTCACTCCATGTTTTTTCACGAATTGTAATACAAAAAGGGTGATCTATTTGATGCAGTGCCGCTGCGGATCATTTTATGTGGGTAAAACGATCCAACATCTGAGACAGAGGATCAATGATCATATCCTTTACTCCTCTAATGGAAAAATGATCACCCCAGTGAGCCGCCACCTTGATCTGTACCAGAGATTTGACACACGTTATGTGTCATTTATGGTCCTGGAGGTGATACCCCAAGATCAGAGAGGAGGGAATTGGGATAAGAGAATCCTACAAAAGGAAACCTTTTGGATAAAACAACTGCATGCTATCAAATCGGCAGGTTTGAATGAAGTTCTCTCATATAAGCCTTTCTTGATCTGGTCAGATTAGACCAAAATTGAGCTTTTTGGCCTAAACTCAAAACGCTATGTGTGGGGAAACTAACACTGCCCATCCCTCTGAACACACCATCCCCACTGTGAAACATGGTGGCAGCCTCATGTGGTGGGGATGCTTTTCTTCAGCAGGGACAGGGAAGCTGGTCAGAGTAGATGGGAAGATGGATGGAGACAAATACAGGACAATCTTAGAAGAAAACCTGTAAGAGTTTACAAAAGACTTGAGACCGGGGCGGAGGTTCCCCTTCCAGCAGGACAACGACCCGAAACATCCAGCCAGAGCTACAGAGGAATGGTTTAGATCAAAGCATATTCATGTGTTAGAATGGCCCAATCAAAGTCCAGACCTAAATCCCATTGAGAATCTGTGGCAAGACTTGAAAATTGCTGTTCCCAGACGCTCTCCATCCAATCTGACAGAGCTTGAGATATTTTACAAAGAAGAAGAATGGGCAGAAATGTCCTCTCTAGATGTGCAAAGCTGGTAGAGACATCCCCAAAAATACTTCCAGCTGTAATTTCAGAGAAAGGGGGTTCTACAAAGTATTGACTCGGGGACGCCATATACATGCCCCCCCCACACTTTTCACATATTTATTTGTAAAAAAAAATTGAAAACCATTTATCATTTTCCTTCCACTTCACAATTATGTGCCACTTTGTGTTGGTCTATCCCATAAAATCCAAATAAAACACATTTACGATTTTGGCTGTAACATGACAAACTGTGGAAAATTTCAAGGGGTATGAATACTTTTTCAAGGCACTGTATGTATAGAACGTTAATTTTATCATGACTATTATCATCATTGATTCATTATATCTTTTTTGTGTAGGTTTTACCTTTTGTGAACATAATTTTGGGGGAGTCATCCAGGGTACGAAGGCTTGGGACACCCCGAGTCTCCTTTTGGAGGCTGTTATGCGGTTGGCAGTGCCGTTCACCTGGCCTTTCAATTGGGCTTGGATCCTATATGGAGTGGCAGTGTGCACAGCACTCAGGGAGTTCACTAGAGGGCCCTTAGCCACTCTGTGTTCCCCCTGTTTTCTGTCAAGTGGCTGTTTGGATCGCCTATGGAGCCCTCCACTTAGACCTGTAATTTCCCATGGAGTGGGCATGTGCGGTACTGGAGGTGTACACCAGATGGCATACTCGGTGACTCCTTCTTGTCTTTGACACGCCCACTCCTTCCTGCACTTGTCAGGTGCTTTGTGGCCTTCATTTCCAAGTACGGCAGCGGCCGCGTGTGCGCATGGACCAACCTAGGTGGCGCATGTGTCGGACGAACGGTTGGGCTAGGAGCATCACACGCTGTCCAGATGGCATGCGGACCCCCTGATTGGGATGGGTATTTAATAAAGGGTTAGTTTGGCACCATTTAGGCAAGATGTGGTCATTCCTTGGGACCCCGGAGCTGTAGGATACATGCCATGGGCCAAATATACTGGTAAGTAGGCTCCTCTTGCAATAAGCAAGAGAGAAGCTTTATACACCTGTTTATATGACTTTATTACTAAATGGTGCCTTTTTATTTATTTGTAATACCCTCAGAGCCATGGATGGTACTTGCAGGATCCTGGTGTGGTGTACTTACCTTGTCCCCAGGATTCTGCGATGCCCCCCCCCCCCCCCCCCCCCCGCTGTGTCCCTGGGCTCTGTCCTCCTCCCAAAGCCTCTGTGTGCCGGGCTCTGTTCCCTGCGAGGCGTTGCAACGTACGGGGGTGGAGCCCGACCGAAAATTAAAAAAAAATAAAAAATCATAACATATACAGTACAATGTAATCCTACAGATTACATTACTGTATGGAATGATTTCACCTCCCTGCATGTAGTTTTATATGATATATACTGTTCTTTCTGCCTGGAAACTGGAGATTGTCCATAGCAACCAAAACGTGTCCCTTTACATCAAAAGTGGTTTTAGACCAGCTAGAATTGAGCGACAGCGAATCGTGAGGAAATTCTTTTTTATAATTATTTATATTCATTTATTATATTATATTTTATGATTTTGTGTTTCAAACTTTATCATACCCGGGATATCTACTAGACTCTTTTTTGGACAGATTTATTTGTGTTATTGCTAAGAATTTCAGGCCTACAATATAAAACGCCAAATTTCTATGCAAAATAATTGTACCGCTTTGAGACGCAAAAATCTGACATAATCATCCCGCCAGGGAGGTTAACCTATCATTCAGCTGGTCACCTTTGCTGCAAATAGATATCTCTTAGTTCATGTCCAATATACACCTCTCCTGGCTCTGCAGTTTTCAGGGGCCCCAATGAGCTCCAGTCATCTTATGGTGACCGGGAACCCCCTGTGATGTCTTTGTGTTACCTGCCGGCCCCACCTCAGTGACAACTTCATACTTCTTCTTCTTTACACATATATTCATATAGCTCCAGAAGAAGCCCGTCCAGAGCGAGAAACTGGTAGAGGAAATTTTCAATGTTCCCTTTGAATATTGAAGCAGAACTGATCTATTCCAGCTTGGCTCTATCAACCCCTCCATACATGACTACTGCATGATAAATGATTAGGTCATCTTATATGTGCATGTGTATGTGTATATGTGTGTGTGTGTGTGTGTATATATATATATATATATATATATATATATATTATTATACAGGATTTATAGCTTACAATCTAGGAGGGAGCGTCAAGTTATATAAACGGGTAATAGCTGTGGGGGATGAGCTAATAATAGGAGAAAATAGTACAGTTGTTAGATGGAGGCAGGATAGGCTTCTCTGAAGAGGAATGTTTTCAGGGATCGCCTAAAAGTGGATAAATTTGGAGACATTCTGACAGATTGGGGTAGGGAATTCCAGAGGAGGGGCGAGACTCGGGAGAAGTCCTGGAGGTGGATATGGGAGGAGGTGACGAGGGAGCTAGAGCGCAGGAGGTCTTGGGAGGAACAAAGAGGGTGATTAGGTTGGTATTTTGAGACTAAGCTAGTGATGTAGCTGGGGGCAGAGTTGTGGATGGCTTTGTAAGTAAGTGTTAGTATTTTGAATTTAATCCATTTGGGCAAGTGGCAGCCAATGGAGGGATTGGCAGAGAGGGGTAGCAGACACTGTGCGGTTTGTAAGGTGTATGAGTCTGGCAGCAGCATTCATGATGGACTGAAGGGGATAGTCTATTTAAAGGTGAGCCAATGAGGAGGGAGTTGCAGTAGTTGAGGTGAGAGATGACCAGGGAGGGAATCAGGAGCTTTGTGGTTTCATTGGTTAGAAAGGGACGTAGTTTAGAGATGTTTTGGAGGTTGAAGCGGCAAGCTTTGGAAAGTGATTGGATGTGGGGCTGAAAGGAGAGTTCAGAGTCCAGGATAACACCTAGACCCTGACATGTGAGGATGGGTGGATGGTTGTGCCATTGCTCTTGAAAGATAAATCAGGGGAAGAGGCGCGTGGGGGAGGAAATATTATAAGCTCAGTTTTGGACAAGTTGAGTTTGAGGAAGTGTTGTGACATCCATACAGATATGTCTGTTAGTAAGTTGATGATGGGTGAGGAGACTGATGGGGTGAGTTGAGGGGTGGAGAGATAGATTTGGGTGTCATCAGCGTAGAAATGATATTGAAAGCCGTGAGTGGCTATCAGCTGATCCAGGGAAGAGGTGTAGATTGAAAATAAAAAAGGTCCAGGAACAGAACCTTGGGGGACCCTTACAGAGAAGGGAAGAGGAGAAGAGGAAGTAGAATTGTAAGTGACACTGAAGGTGCGTTGCGACAGGTAGGATGAGAGCCACTTTCATCACGGATTGTATCAATCTTGTTTTTGGAGTGATTAGCAATATCCTGGGCAGTGAGTGAGTCAGTGGGTGGACGACAAAGTAGAGAGTTGAAGGTAGAGAAAAGTTTACGGGGACTGGATGAGAAGGTGTTAATAAGAGTTGTAAAATAGGTCTGCTTGGCAGTGTGGAAAACATAGTATTTCTGGAGGGCAGATTTGTATTGGTTGAAGTCTTTGAGAGACTCGGCCTTGTGCCACAGACGCTCAAGAGGGCGACTACGTTTTTTTTGAGAATTTTAGTGTTCTCTGTTTGCCAGGGTTGTTGTTGCCAGGGTTGTTGTTGCCAGGGTTGTAGGGGTCGAGGCCTGATTCTGCGTGTAGTGAGGGGAGCGAGCTTGTCCAGGGTGGAGGACAGGGATTTATTGTAGGTGGAAGTGGCTTGGCTGGGGCAGGACAGGGGAGAGATTGTGTCATAGAGGTGGTCAGTAGCAGAATAGAGGAGAGAAGAGTTGAAGTTGTGAAAGTTTCTATGGGTGATGGTTAGGCGATTGGAGGTAAAGGTGGTGGAAGACGGGGAGAGAGAGAAACGAATGAGGTGATGGTCGGAGAGAGGAAAAGGATTATTTGAGAAGTTGTATGGAACGCATAGGTAGGAGAATACAAGGTGAAGGGTGTTGCCATCAGAGTGAGTAGAAGCCTGTACCCATTGCTTCAGGTCACATGAAGAGGTTAGACTAAGAAGTTTAGAAGTATCAGGAGTGTTTGTATTAGCAGGGATGTTGAAATCACGAGAAGGATTGTGGGAATTTCCGAAGACAGAAAGTAGGGTAGCCAGGCGGAGAACTCATTAAGGAAAGTGGATAATGGTCCAGGGGGCCGGTAGATCACAGCAATTCTTAGGGAAGTTGGAGAGAAGAGACGTATACAGTGAGCTTCAAATGATGAGAGGGAAAGAGAGGGAGGGGAGTGAATAACCTGGAAGGTGCATTGGGGGGATAAGAGGAATCCCACTCCACCTCCCTTGCTTCCATTAGGCCTAGGGGAGTGAGTCCAGTGAAGGCCACCCTGGGAGAGGGAAGCAGGAGAAGGAGTGTCAGATTTGTGGAGCCAGGTTTTGGTGAGAGGAATTAGTGACAAAGAGGTCATGAACAGCGGTGAGTTTGTTGCAGACAGAGCGGGCGTTCCAGAGGGCACAGGAGAGGGGGAGGCTGGCGTTGGGAAGAAGAGGAACAGAGACTAAATTGCGTAGATTGTGACTACTGCCAGAGGGTGTAGGGTGATGGGTGTGTTGGGTAGAGTTAAATAAGGGAGGCCCAGGGTTAGGGGAAATATCTCCAGCGGTTATGAGAAGCAGAAAAGTAAGGGAGGTGATAGGAGAATACAATTTGTATGAGGGGACATGCTTCAGTACCCTGGGGGGTTTGTTAGCAAGTGGGCTTAGAGTTAGAAAGAGGTGATGAGTGCAGAAGTAGGGGGAGGGGAGAAGTGAGGGTGATATGTACAGATTGTGTGGTGGAGCGGGGGGGGGGGGGGGGTGAAGAAAAGAGAGTTTGAGGAGAGAGGCTGCAATTGTGAAAAGGAGGAGAGGTAAAGAGTGCATGTTTCAGAGAGGAAGGTGAGATCATTTGGAGATGAGGTCACCTGCAGTCTGCTGTGGTTTGCTTTGTGCAAATTGCTGAAGTGACACTTATGTAAAGAACCCCACTTCTCTGGAAGAACCCCTGTATGTGCAGCCCCATCCACACAGCTAACGGAGCAAATCTTTTCACATCACATTCAAATTGCATTCAAATTGCAAAAGATAATTCAAAATTGTAAAGATAAGGGAACCCATCATTTAGGTAAGACTTAAAAGCTAAACAAACATTGAAATAATGTGAGCATGGCTACAGATTGAGCTGAAACAGCGGTGACAACCAGATTTACCAAATATGCATGTGAGTAGTCAATGTTCAGGTTAAGGTAGATGGGGGTATAAACGCAGATATATGTGTATATACATGTGTGTGTGTATATATATATATATATAAATGTTTATTTGTAAAGCCATAGGGAACCTTCTCATCTATCTACCAGCCCAGTCCATGTAGGTTCAGGCTGAATTCTGGACTGTTTGGTTGGTCACTGAGACATGTTTTTAAACCACATTCAGTTTGTAAATGTTTATTATTCTTGTCCTAGTCTTTTTCATGAATGGTTTTTAATAAATAAATACTGTTATTTTTTTTTAACAAAGAGTGCAATATGCCTGAAAAGTATTTTTTTTCCAATTCCTATTTATACTCATTTTAGGACGTGGATTAGTATATAATTAACTGTGTTGTCCACAGAGCCACCCTGGGGTGACAACACTAAACATACCCATAGGAATTGTAAGATCCTCAGAGACAAAGCTGCCTGATGTGGGCGGAGTCCTGGTTTAGGGGAACCAATCAGCTCATGTCTAGTAATAATCTTTGTATTTCTATTTTAGTAGATGGACGGGAGATGAGGAAAACCTCAGAGGATTGTCTCACTTTGTCTCCAGACTGTAAAGTAGAAGATGAGGACATCACACAGTATAGTCCAGGAGAAAACCCGACTACCTCAAATGTCCATCCGGCACCACACAGTGTAGATGGACCATCGTATTCCTCTTATCCTGAGGAACCTCAGACTGTGCGGGACGGCGCCGTCCTTCCAACAGAGAAGAGCTTTTCCTGTACTGAGTGCGGGAAGTGTTTCCCTTCTAAATACCATCTTATTGTGCATATAAGATCTCACACAGGGGAGAAGCCGTATTCCTGTCCTGAGTGCGGAAAATGTTTTTCAGAGAAGTCCAATTTATACACACATCAGAGATCTCACACAGGGGAGAAGCCATATTCCTGTCCTGAGTGCGGAAAATGTTTTTCAGAGAAGTCCAATTTATACACACATCAGAGATCTCACACAGGGGAGAAGCCATATTCCTGTCCTGAGTGCGGGAAATGTTTTTCACAGAGGTCCCATCTGTTCACACATCAGAGATCTCACACGGGGGAGAAGCCGTATTGCTGTCCTGAATGTGGGAAATGTTTTTCACGAAAGTCTCATCTTTCCACACATCAGAGATCTCACACGGGGGAGAAGCCGTATTCCTGTCCTGAGTGCGGCAAAAGTTTTTCAGACGATTCCGGTCTTTCCACACATCAGAGATCTCACACAGGAGAGAAGCCGTATTCCTGTCCTGAGTGCGGGAAATGTTTTTCACAGAAGTCCAGTCTTTCCATACATCAGAGATCTCACACAGGGGAGAAGCCATATTCCTGTCCTGAGTGCGGGAAATGTTTTTCACAGAAGTTGCATCTTGACACACATCAGAGATCTCACATGGGGGAGAAGCCGTATTCCTGCCCTGAGTGTGGGAAATGTTTTTCACGGAATTCCCATCTTTACACACATCAGAGATCTCACACAGGGGAGAAGCCGTATTCTTGTCCTGAGTGCAGGAAATTATTTTCATGGAAGTCCAGTCTTTCCATACATCAGAGTTCTCACATGGGGGAGAAGCCGTATTCATGTCCTGAGTGTGGGAAATCTTTTTCACATAAGTCCAATCTTTACACACATCAGAGATCTCACACAAGGGAGAAGCCGTATTCCTGTCCTGAGTGTGGGAAATGTTTTTCAAAAAAGTCCAGTCTTTCCAGACATCAGAGATCTCACACCGGGGAGAAGCCGTATTCCTGTCCTGAGTGAGGGAAATGTTTTTCACAGACGTCCAATCTTTCCAGACATCAGAGATCTCACATGGGGGAGAAGCCATATTCCTGTCCTGAGTGAGGGAATTGTTCCTCACTGAAGTCCTGTCTTCCTGTACATCAGGGATCCCACACAACCCTTCAGGTGTATTAGTGCCTTGAGTGCAGGAAATGTCTTCTATATGAATGTTGCTGGACATCACAGCTCTCATGTGGGGAAGAAGCACACCCTGATATACACCTCAGATATACTCCATGGCTGATCTCCATGATGTAAGAAACAGTTGATAAGGAGATCAGAGATCACCAAAGACATGGATGAAGTGTTGTACTGTGTTGGCCATTGATAACAGTAGAAAAATTTAAATTGGGTCATTACCATTGGCTGAGTACATTTTGTGGTGGAAGATTTCACTTAGAGGTCTATTTTTAAAATAAATAGTTGAACAAATGTGACCAGCATTATGATCATTGGCTCCATCTAGTGGCCATGAGGTATTGTGCTTTTTTTTTTACTGATTAAGGCAAAATGTCTTATGGCCACTAGATGGAGCCGTTGATCATAGGAAATCACTGAGTTAAATTACGGCCAGAATTTGTAACGAGTGGATGAATGTTTCTCACATTTGTCGAACATATTTTCTTTACATAGATCCCTTAGTTTCCTTTGTCAGGAATAGTTTCATACTAGTACCTAAGATCATACTCATGCACTAATAATTACAGTAGACTTTGCAGGATAAAAGTTATTTAAACCAACAATATTATCAGATTCCCGCCCAGCCTAAAGTACAATGATGGTGGGACTACTATTGTTCTGGGAGGACGTCATATGACATGCTACCATTCTTGCTGAACATGTGTGCTCACGGAGACGAGTAGCGAGGTGATCGATGGTGCGCTGTGCCCCTTGGACACTGTGCATCACCGTTTGTGGTAAAGAGCTGATGAGGTAGGTTCTTTACCATGTGATCAGCTGTGTCCAATCACATGTAATCAAATGCTGGTTATCGGCATTTCCATTCCTCAGCGCTGTCAGTGTCACGCGGTATCTGTACAGTTATGGCGTGTTGGTTCATCTTAAAGCTCTTCCCTCCCTCCTTCTTCCCAAGATATTATCCTCCAGGATATCCAGCTGTATATATCTGGACCCCACTTATTGTTTCCCTAGGATAACAGGGTGAGACTCCGCTATGCTATGTTTGGTTTGGCAGAGCCCCTAAGTGTAACAAGCATTGCCATTGTGTTGCAGGGGTTGTTCTGAAGATGGGGTATATTCCACATCACATAGTATTATTGGCCCCTAGGGATATGCTACATAGCCATGGATTACATTGGAACCCACAGCTGATTATCTATATTGGATGTAATGTTGTTTATCCATCAATGTTTTGTTTGTTGCTGATGATCAGACATATTTGCAAAGTCGGGAGACTTCTGAGTCAGAATATGTGTTTGGGTAAAATGTTCTGTCCTAAGTCCCTCGGGTCCACTTGGGTCCCAGCAATAGAAGAAACTAAAAAGGTTTAAGTTTTGTTAAAGTTCTGCTATAATACTGGATTTGGAAAAATGTTTAGTTAAATATATTGAATCTATATAATGAAAACCCTTGCTGAGAAACATTTTCATTCCTGCATGTTTTACTTATGTTTGAGCCAATTAAGAATATTATTTTTAATATCTCCAATGGTTAAGGCCTGAATTGATCAGGTAGATTCTGTGATTACTCATGTCAGATGAGGAGTATCTGCCCCAGCCAGCCTGCATTCACCCACAGCCCTATGCACATGAAGAAATGCCCACCCCAGTCATACCCTACACCCCATGCATACCCTGCCCTATACCCTATTCGGATGAAGTGATGACTACAGCTTTAACGTGGAAATCTTTGTTATTCATCTTTGTTGTTCAAATACCATCGGAGGTGATCAGATGACTAAAGGCGGACTCCTGCTGGAAAATGTTCCTGCAAATGACACCTCAAGGGGGAGCCAGATGAGGCAAACCTGGGGTATAGAATTCCAGTGAGCACCACATGAGAGAGATCCCGATGTGCCAGCCCAAAGTCCCCGGTCTCGCCCAACGCATCAGTTCCAGTCTGTCTGTGGATATCAAGTTCTGTCCTTACAAATAGGCAGTGTCTTGGGGTAGAGAATTCATGTCTGTACATGTATGAGTGATCACAGAATTGAACCAAAAGATTTTGGAAAAAGTTGAGCAGAATGAGAGTTATAATGTGGACATTTATTTTTCCTTCCTTTTTTGCGAATTTAATGGACATTCAGAAGCCATCCAAGAGACTTTTTTCTTTTTGAGCTTTTCTTTGGGACTGTTTTTATTTGGCCTAGAGGCTGTCATGCCCCTCCCACTTGTTTCTATGGACTGTCAGCCCCTTTCTCCCTTTTGCATTCCATGGATAATTTCTATGCAGCTGAGATTATGTGTTTGTTGTTTTCTATTTTTGCATGCTTAGAAGGTGGTCCGGGTGAGGATCGGGGGGGGCATATTGGGATTGTTGTAGTATGCCCAGGACATGCTCGACCATTTCAGTGTATATACTGTTTGAAGGGATTCTGGCATAGGCACTGTATTATATATGTATTGGTTCACATGTCATCTACCAGCCTCTGTGTTCTGGGGGAGCCTTAAGGTTATATGTGGCCTTCCTGATAACACCACTAATAACACACTCATTGGACATAGAGGGGATGTGTATTCAAAGTTTACAGGAACTCCACAGTGTTTGACACCTTAGATTGTGCCCTACATCACACTTCATGTATACCTCTGACCCCCATACTGAGATGGCCAAGCTACTTTCACAGCTTGCCCTTGCAGGATTCTCTGAGGGTGCCCAACAGGTCCTTAAGCAGACAGCCACTGGCCTTGGGCAACAGCACATACATTTGTTGTGGAAGACCATGCCATCTGTGGATTCTGAATGATTCCAAGGGATGGTGTTACTTGGCCTCATTGGTTCTGATAGTGGTGATTCTCAGGGACAGTGAGGAACATCACTTGCTCAAGGCTAGTGTTCATCCTGGATGCCCCCTCAAACACTGTTATGCTGGGTCATTGTTTCTGGAAAAGAACATGACCTGGGCATGGTTCCTCTCAGGAGCCTAAGGGGGTATTACATGATGAAAAGGCAAAATAATTGCTTGGGAGCCTCCTGAGTAACATGGGATGTTTGGTTTCAATGCTGAATCCTGCATTGTTCCTGGATTAGGGATATTGCAATGTTTGTTGTACTGATTTTGCTTATGGTATTACTTTTATATGCCTGTATCAAGTTTATTATGTACATGATTTCCGAGGTACTTGACCTTTCCGACCCAGCTGCAGCTAATAGAATATATCTTAACTTTTACTATGGTCATCGGGATGAGTATGTCACAATGAGAAGAAGTAAGTCATGTTCATGATTTGATTTCATGACTTAAAGAGGGGATTGTTGTGATATGGCTGAACCAGAGTGACTCCATCTTTATAAGTTCATATAAGATTAACTTGGGTTAACCTATTAGTTAAACTCTGTATTTACAGACTGTAGCAGTTTTCCTATAAAGCATACATATAAGAAAATATAGCTTGCATAAGCAGTTTTATTTTAAATAAAGAAATTGTGTCACAATATGTCTGGGTCAGGGGCCTGCTCGGTCCCTGGCTTGACACACAAGGCTGCTCTACAAGCGTCACCTCCACTGGTTGGGTCCCTGGCTTTTGCCTGATTCTCCACCATGCCTGTCTGGTGAGAATACTGCTCTGGTACTTGCTTCCGTTACTCACTGAGGTTCCTGGTAATAAGGTGGTTGGCCCCTTAGTGGCGTCAGCTTCACCTTTACCTCCGACCAGGACAGGTTCTCCAGCCAGCAGAACCGTCACTTTTGGTTGGACTGCAAGCTGCAGTCCCAACCCTGCGCTGCTCTCTTACTTCTGGATAGGACCTCGACAGGCAAGCAGCCAGATCTACCCAGGATAGGCCCAATCTCCATTTAAGCAGCCCAGGGCATATGACAGACGCCCAGGTGACACAGAACATCAAACACCTGACTCCAACCAAATAAATATAACCAGAGTGACTCCATCTTTATAAGTTCATATAAGATTAACTTGGGTTAATCTATTAGTTTAAACTCTGTATTTACAGACTGTAGCAGTTTTCCTATAAAGCATGCATATAAGAAAATATAGCTTGCATAAGCAGTTGTATTTTGTATTGTCTAAATAAAGAAATTGAGTCACAATATGTCTGGGCCACAAAACTCATGACTGTGACTCATGAATGCAGATGACATAATTAATGATATGTAATGTACACCTCTGTATTAACCACACACATGTTCTATGCAATGATTGGCTGATAATGGTGCATATAAATTGTAGACCCTCCCAGAATAAACCAGACAACCCCTGAACACCAATCTTGACTCATCTCTTCTTGTGTTCAGCAAAATGCTGTCTCCTTAGTACTGCAGTGCTAGGGGTTTCGTAAGTGTGGTAATTACCGGAATTATATTTAGCTGGTCTTTGTCAGGTATATAGAAATACCATTTTAATCACAACACTAATGCCGGAGGACAAGACATTGATTGCACCATGATGTCTACATTGTATATCCTTTTCCTGGTAAATTGGGTGAGGGCCCAGCAGGTGGCTATCACTAACAGGAGTGCTCCTTAGGGAAGTTTTGACCCACATGTGTATAGATGCCATAGCGGATGAGTTTAACGCCAGAGACCAAGTAAAGGCAGGTTTTGAGTCGGATTCCCCTAATTACTGTCAACAAAAATGTACATATATTACAACCAGCAGTGGTTTGTAAATTACACTAGAAGTAAAAAAAAAGGGAGTTGGGACTTTAGATGAAGCAATTGAATAGTGGAGGTCGATTGCAGTAAAAGGTATTTATTATAATTTCATAAATTTCAAGACATTGAAACATTTATTCATTTCATATATATACAAGGAGCGTGCACAGGAGCTAAGCATGACACGTAGGAGAGTACATGCATAGCAACACATGATCAAAATAATAGATGTATAGATAAATTACACCAGAGATGCCCTACAGGGGATTGCTGACCAATTAGCACCCACATCTTACATGTCATTTCAGAATAGGATGGCCTTGGACATAATTTTAGCGGAGAAAGGGGTTGTTTGTAAAATGATAGAAGGTACAGGGACATGCTATACATACATACCTGACAACACCGGTCCAAAAGGTAAGGTTACTTGGCCATAAAAATGTTGGAAAGCCTACCAGTAGAGCTGAAGAAGAATTAGGGTATAGATCAGCCAAGAGACCAGTGGTTTGGGTGGTTGGCAGAAGACCTTGGCTCGGATAGGTACTGTAATATTAGTTATTCTGATCTTTCTAGCTATTATAGTATGTTGTGTTATTCCACATGTAAAGAAATTCACTGACTGAATCCCTTGAGCTTCTCCAATCTTCACGGTGGTATCTTCCTCAAGCGTCATCCCCCGCCTCTTTGCTGGGACCCTAGCTTGGCACTCCAGACACGTCTCAAATTTCCCCCCACTGGCCTGCTCGGTCCCTGGCTTGACACACAAGGCTGCTCTACAAGCGTCACCTCCACTGGTTGGGTCCCTGGCTTTAAGTTGCCTGATTATCCACCATGCCCGTCTGGTGAGAATACTGCTCTGGTATTTGCTTCAGTTACTCTCTGCGGTCTCTGGTAATAAGGTGGTTGGCCCCTTAGTGGCGTCAGCTTCTCCAGCCAGCAGAACCGTCACTTTTGGTTGGACTGCAAGCTGCAGTCCCAACCCTGCACTGCTCTCTTACTTCTGGATAGGACCTCAGACAGCCAAGCAGCCAGATGTGCCCAGGATAGGCCCAATCTCCATTTAAGCAGCCCAGGGCATACGACAGACAGACACCCAGGTGACACAGAACATCAATCACCTGACTCCAACCAAATGTATAGGTTCTCCCAGCAGGCCAAGGGATTCAAGAAAACACCTGCCCATTGGCTGAAATGCCTCATATACCCATAACCTGACACATGGGTTGTCTTTCTCATATCTAGTACCACCAAGTACCCGGCCACCTAGTGGTAGAAGAGAAAAGTGCAACAAGGCCAAACTTAGGGAGAAATCAATAGATCTCTAACAATCAACCAGGATAACTACTCCTGGCAAGTAGATTTGTGAGGAGCTCCCTGACTAAACTCCAGGGTGCTACACAAATAAAACTTACCTGCTAGTGCTAGAAGAGATCAGGCCTGATTCTTCCAACACCTCGGTTATGTGTGCAATGTATCAGAGGTGCCGGTGATCTACTGACACTGCACTTGTTGGGGGCAGAAGGGCTGATCTGCTAACGCTGCATTATTAGGGACACTATACTAACGGGGACACTAATATAGTTCTGTTCATGATCAGATATTGATCCATACAGACACTATACTAGTAATGTTGGTGATCAGGATATTGATCCATACAGACACTATACTAGTAATGGTGGTGATCAGGATATTGATCCATACAGACACTATACTAGTAATGGCGGTGATCAGGATATTGATCCATACAGACACTATACTAGTAATGGCGGTGATCAGGATATTGATCCATACAGACGCTATACTAGTAATGGTGGTGATCAGGATATTGATCCATACAGACACTATACTAGTAATGGCGGTGATCAGGATATTGATCCATACAGACACTATACTAGTAATGGTGGTGATCAGGATATTGATCCATACAGACACTATACTAGTAATGGCGGTGATCAGGATATTGATCCATAGACACTATACTAGTAATGGCGGTGATCAGGATATTGATCCATACAGACACTATACTAGTAATGGCGGTGATCAGGATATTGATCCATACAGACACTATACTAGTAATGTTGGTGATCAGGATATTGATCCATACAGACACTATACTAGTAATGGTGGTGATCAGGTTATTGATCCATACAGACACTATACTAGTAATGGCGGTGATCAGGATATTGATCCATACAGACACTATACTAGTAATGTTGATGATCAGGATCCTATAGTGTGAGTGCGATAGTGTGCGGACAATCTAATGCTAGCTGACCCTGGCACTATCTGATGTAACAAGTGACCCTAATACAGCGATTGGTGAAAAATACTGTACACTGACGCTGTACTAATGGCACTGGTTGGGTGAAGGGGGGGGGGGATCAAAGGGTGAATGAGGGCAATCAATGGGGTTAAATGTGCCAATCTAAGGTGTGTGGGTGTAAAGTGTGGTGATTATACTCACAGTGTGGTGTTCTCTCCTCTTCCTGAACAGAAAAGGACTCGGGAAGAGAAGAAATCACAAGATAGCTCCCCGTGTTTACAAAATAAAACACAGGAGTGATTTGTCATTGGCTGCAGGTGATCAGCAGGGTACGGGGCAAAATCATTGGCTGGGACCTGCTGACACTTGTCCTACAGCCAATGACAGTGGAGGTTTCTGGGTGTGCGCGTGCATGGCTGCGGACCTGGAATAAAGCCATGACATAAAAGTACATTACCAGACCTGTATGAGCCGCCCATCCATTGTATTTTTACAACACTTCATCCATGTCTTTGGTGATCTCTGATCTCCTTATCAACTGTTTCTTCCATGATGAAGATCAGCCATGGAGTATATCTGAGGTGTATATCAGGGTGTGCTTCTTCCCCACATGAGAGCTCTGATGTCCAGCAACATTCATATAGAAGACATTTCCCGCACTCAAGGCACTAATACACCTCGAGGGTTGTGTGGGATCCCTGATGTACAGGAAGACAGGACTTCAGTGAGGAGCAATTCCCTCACTCAGGACAGGAATACGGCTTCTCCCCCGTGTGAGATCTCTGATGTTTGGAAAGATCGGACTTCAGTGAAAAACATTTCCCACACACAGGACAGGAATACGGCTTCTCCCCCGTGTGAAATCTCTGATGTGTGTAAAGATTGGACATCGCTGAAAAACATTTCCCACACTCAGGACAGGAATACGGCTTCTCCCCTGTGTGAGATCTCTGATGTGTGGAAAGATGAGACTTCTGTGAAAAACATTTCCCGCACTCAGGACAGGAAAACGGCTTCTCCCCCGTGTGAGATCTCTGATGTGTGGAAAGACTGGACTTCTCTGAAAAACATTTCCCACACTCAGGACAGGAATACAGCTTCTCCCCCGTGTGAAATCTCCGATGTGTGGAAAGACTGGACTTCTCTGAAAAACATTTCCCGCACTCAGGACAGGAATACAGCTTCTCCCCCGTGTGAAATCTCTGATGTGTGGAAAGACTGGACTTCACTGAAAAACATTTGCCGCACTCAGGACAGGAAAACGGCTTCTCCCCCGTGTGAGATCTCTGATGTGTGGAAAGACTGGACTTCACTGAAAAACATTTGCCGCACTCAGGACAGGAATACGGCTTCTCCCCCGTGTGAGATCTCTGATGTCTGTAAAGACTGGACTTCTCTGAAAAACATTTCCCGCACTCAGGACAGGAATACGGCTTCTCCCCCGTATGAAATCTTATATGTACAATAAGATGGTATTTAGAGCTGAAACACTTCCCGCACTCAGTACAGGAAAAGCTCTTCTCTGTTGGAAGGACGGCACCGTCCCTCACAGTCTGAGGTTCCTCAGGATAAGAGGAATACGATGGTCCATCTACACTGTGTGGTGCCGGATGGACATTTGAGGTAGTCGGGTTTTCTCCTGGACTATACTGTGTGATGTCCTCATCTTCTACTTTACAGTCTGGAGACAAAGTGAGACAATCCTCTGAGGTTTTCCTCATCTCCTGTCCATCTACTAAAATAGAAATACAAAGATTATTACTAGACATCAGCTGATTGGTTCCCCTAAACCAGGACTCCGCCCACATCAGGCAGCTTTGTCTCTGAGGATCTTACAATTCCCCCCTCAAGGTAACTAGTAAATGGGTCCTCTGATCTCCTACCAGATCATTTCTTTATTCATGGACCTTAGTCAGAGAGGGAGGAAACAACGAGAACTGTCTTCTATAGGAGTGACAGTGATGAGGGGATTATAGGACGAGTGTCCCCTCCCCCTCTAACACTCATTGCCATCTTCCCAACACAAGAAGTCCTGCACTTCCTTATTTAGTCCATGATTTAGTCATGAATAACAGCGGGACTGAGCCCCACCAGAGGTCAGAGAGTGAGGATGGGGGGAGAACAACCAAGATGAAGACTGAACTGATCCTGAAGACCCCCATCATTGGGTTATTGACTCCTCCCTCATTATCACTTTCTGTTTAAGGTTCCAAAGTCTGACACATCACATCACATCTATCACATTATTATCAACATGTAAAAGTCTGTGCTCCAATCACATCATCCGATATAAAATGTCCAGCTGGTAGGAAATGGGTGCAAAAGAAGTCAGGACTATGTAATGTACAACATATTGTATAAGATACAACAGATAGGACTATATAGTATCAGAATGATGTAATGTACAATATAGAGTATATAGTGCAGGGGTCAGGAGTATGTAATGTAGAATATAAAGTATACAGTGTAAGGGTCAGGAGTATGTAATGTAGAATATAAAGTATACAGTGTAAGGGTCAGGACTCATAATATTGGTATTCAGTAATCAGTGGAAGATGAAATGATTACATGAGACAAGTTGCAGAGGTCCCACACCGCTGCCTCCCATCTCCTGAGACTGCACTCAGTGACTTGGGTCTGAGACTATACAGACATATCCCTCCACCCGGCACAGCCAGCAGACAACACAACAAGTAATCCTGGGGGGATTGTTCTGCCAGAGATCTTGTTATACCCGGGTATGGGGCAGAAGACCCAAATCACATACCCTAGGTGCCTAGATCTAGTAACATCTATGGGGAAAATGAATATTTTGCTGCCAGCTGATCCCCAGAATCTCCATAAATCCAGTCTAGATACATAAATTGTGTCGGCAGCACAGAGAAGGAAGATTATCGGAGAGAAATCCAGGAATACAGGATGGGGAACACAGCTCAGGAAAGTGACCAGGGGATTACAGGCTGATATCACCCAGCCCCCGCCCTACTCTGGACCAATCAGTGAGCAGTATGGGTGGAGGAATGTATTTAGTGTTAATGACCCACCTGTGCTGATCTCTGTAGGAGTGTCCTCCTCTATAAATGTCCCCGTTATTCCATCCTCCTCCATAGACTGCTGATCATCCCTCACATACCTCTCTTCTTCTTCTGATTTCACCTCAAATTCTATATCCATTGGATCTCCACTCTAAACCAAGAAAATGAGAGAGAATATCATCTGTAAGATAGAAGATTTATTATTGTGACATCACATAGAAAATCCACACATTGGGGCTGATTTACTAAGATGAATGCGCTGCGCTGGTTCATACCGCCATTTGTGAACCAGATAAATGATCAACTGAGTGTATGAAGCGGCACACGCATAAGCGCAACACATAATATGCCGGCGCAATTCATAATAGCGCGCCGTATCATTAACGGTCCATTCACACAGGGACAACACGACTTCCAGAGTGACTTTGGGAGGCAACTTGGACATGACTTGAGTGTGAATCACAGCGCAACTTGGGGCGACTTACAACATGAGCTTAAGTTGCCCCCAGGCCAGGCGACTTTAATTGAAAAAAAAAAAAAAAAATGGCATGGGTTCGGTTCCCCTCCAAGAGCATACCAGGCCCTTCAGGTCTGGTACGGATATTAAAGGGAACCCCACACCCCAAAAAATTAAAAATGGTGTGGGGTCCCCCTCAAAACCCATACCAGACCCTTATCCGAGCACACTAACTGGCAGGCCATAGGAAAAGTGGGGGGGACAAGAGAGCGCCCCCCCTCTTGAACCGTACCAGGCCACATGCCCTCAACATTGGGAGGATGCACCTTGTCCCCATGTTGATGAGGACAAAGGCCTCATCCCCACAACCCTGGCCGGTGGTTGTGGGGGTCTGCGTGCGGGGGGCTTATCGGAATCTAGAAGCCCCCTTTAACAAGGGGACCCCCAGATCCCGGCCTCCCCCCATGTGAAATGGTAAGGGTACCCTACCATTTCACCCAAAAAGTGACAAAAGTGTTAAAAATGACAAGAGACAGTTTTTGACAATTCCTTTATTAAAGTCTTCTTTCAAATTCTTTCTTCTGGTCTTCTTCCTTTCTTCCTCCTTCGGTTCCTTCTTCCATCTTCTTCTTCCTCCGATCCTCTTCTTCTTGCTCCAGTGTTCTCGTCCGGCATCTTCCTCCACGGTGTCTCTTCGTTCTCCGCGCAATGGGAGGCTCCCGTGTGTGACGCTTTTCTTCTGACAGGTCTTATATAATGGAGGGCGGGGTCACCCGGTGACCCTGCCCCCTGTAATGCACCGAGCCTCCCATTGCGCGGAGTGGCCCGAGAACGAAGAGAGACGCCGTGGAGGAAGATGCCGGACGAGAACACCGGAGTAAGAAGAAGAGGATCGGAGGAAGAAGAAGATGGAGGAAGAAGAAGATGAAGGAAGAAACCCGAAGGATGAAGAAAGAAAGAAGGAAGAAGACCAGAAGAATACATTAAAATGTTTGTTCGCCAATGCCAGAAGTCTGCCAAGCAAAATAGGCGAGTTGGAAGCTCTGGTGCATCAGGAGAGCTATGATGTAATCGGTATTGCTGAAACTTGGCTTCATTCCTCACATGACTGGGCTATTAATATTCCTGGCTGTGCACTCTTTCGGAAAGACAGAGTAAAAAGGAAAGGTGGAGGGTCTGTCTGTATGTGAGAAGTGATCTCAAAGCGAGTGAGAAAGAGGACCTGGTGGATAGAGAGTGTGATGAGTCTGAAGCATTATGGGTGGAACTGCATACAGATGTGCATAGTTCAAAGTTAATCATTGGAGTTTGTTATAGACCACCCAATGTTAATGAGGAGGTGGAGACTCAGCTCCTTGCACACATAGAAAGGGCTGCAAGGGCTGAGACAGTGATAATAATGGGGGATTTTAACTACCTAGAAATTGACTGGGGTAATGGCACTGCTGGGACAGTTAAAGGGCAAAAATTTGTAAACCTATTACAGGACAATTTTATGGCCCAGTTTATTGAGGCCCCAACTAGGAATGATGCTCTGTTGGACCTGGTAATCTCAAACCATGCAGAACGTATTACTAATGTTCAGATAAAGGAACACCTGGGTAGCAGTGACCATAACATGATTTCATTTGATGTTAGCTGTAAGCAAAAATCACATACGGGAAAGATAAAAACACTTAATTTCAAGAGAGCAAATTTTCCAAGGATGAGGGCTGCTCTCCAGGACCTAGACTGGGAGAGAATATTGGCACCAATGGGCACAGAACAGAAATGGGAATTCTTCAAAAAGCTTGTTTGTGATCTCACGGCAAAGTATATTCCCATGGGCAATAAGTTTAAAAGGTTAAAAATAAAGCCGATGTGGCTCACGGCCAAATTTAAAAAAGCTATAAACTATAAAAAAAGAGCTTTCAAAAAATATAAAAATGAAGGAACACTAGTGTCATTTAAATGTTACAAGGAATATAACAGAATATGTAAAAAGGAAATCAAGGATGCAAAAATTCAAAATGAAAGACAGATTGCAAAAGATAGTAAGACAAACCCCCAAAAATTCTTCAAATATATTAATAGTATAAAGGTTAAGCCTGAGCATGTAGGCCCTTTGCAAAATAATCTGTAGTGGGTGACTGGGGACAAAGAGAAGGCTAACTTATTAAATACTTTCTTCAGCTCTGTGTATACAAAGGAGCATGGGGGAGCTCATGTCCACAATGGGGGTGGTACTGACGCATCCCCAAATACACAATGGCTCAAAAGTGATATGGTCCAGAAATGTTTGGACAGAATAAAGGTGGATAAAGCACCTGGACCTGATGGCATCCACCCACGGATCCTAAAAGAATTGAGCTCTGTAATTTCAAAGCCATTGTATCTAATTTTTAGGGACTCATTAATGACAGGAATAGTACCACTGGATTGGCGCAGGGCCAATGTGGTGCCTATATTTAAAAAGGGAACAAAGTCTTTACCAAGTAATTATAGACCCGTTAGTTTAACTTCTATAGTTGGGAAGATACTGGAGGGATTAATAAAAGACCACATAGACGAGTTCTTGCAGGAAAAAAATATTTTAAGCAACAGACAGCATGGATTCATGAAAGACAGAAATTGTCAGACAAACCTGATTTCTTTTTATGAGATGGTAAGTAAAACCTTGGACAGAGGGGTGGCAGTGGACGTGGTATACTTGGACAGAGGGGTGGCGGTGGACGTGGTATACTTGGACAGAGGGGTGGCGGTGGACGTGGTGTACTTGAACAGAGGGGTGGCGGTGGATGTGATATATTTGGATTTTGCAAAAGCGTTGGATACAGTTCCGCACACACGGCTCATGTGTAAGGTAAAGTCTACAGTGTTTGGAAACATCTGTTTGTAGATGGATAGAAAACTGGCTAAAAGACAGAATTCAGAGAGTCGTGGTTAATGATTCTTACTCTGAATGGTCTAAGGTTATCAGTGGTGTACCCCGAGGTTCAGTGCTGGGACCCTTACTTTTTAATATCTTTATAAATGATATTGGGTCTGGGATCAAAAGTAACATTTCCGTCTTTGCAGATGACACCAAGCTATGCAGTGGAATAACCTCCTTACAGGATGTCTCCAATTTACAAGCCGACCTCAATGCTCTGTCTAATTAGGCGACTGTGGCAGATGAGGTTTAATGTTGAGAAATGTAAAGTTATGCACTTGGGGGCTAAGAATATGCATGCATCATACATGCTAGGGGGAGTACAACTGGGTGAATCCATAGTGGAGAAGGATCTGGGGGTTTTGGTAGATCATAAGCTCAATAATAACATGCAATGCCAAGCTGCGATTTCCAAAGCGAGCAAAGTCCTTTCTTGTATTAAGAGAGGTATGTACTCCAGAGAGAGAGATATCATTTTGCCCCTGTTCAAATCATTAGTAAGAACTCATCTGGAATATGCCGTTCAGTTTTGGGCCCCAGTTCTCAAAAAGGATATCGGGGAACTGGAGAAAGTGCAGAGAAGGGCAACCAAACTGATAAGAGGCATGGAGGAACTCAGCTATGAGGAAAGATTAGAGGAACTGAATTTATTCACTCTTGATAAGAGGAGATTAAGGGGGGATTTGATCAACATGTACAAATATATAAGGGGTCCATATAGGGAACTTGGTGTCGAGTTATTCACTTTACAGTCAACAAAGAGGACAAGGGGGCACTCTTTACGTCTAGAGGAGAAGAGATTTCATCTCCAAATACGGAAAGGTTTCTTCACAGTAAGAGTTGTGAAAATGTGGAATAGACTCCCTGCAGAGGTGGTTATGGCCAGCTCAGTGGATTGCTTTAAGGCTGCGTACACACGGGCGGATTGTCTGGCCAACTAAGTTCGTCAGACAATCCGACAGACATTCAATTCAAAATTTGAATGAACGGACTTGACCACACACGATGAACAGGCAGTCCGCTGAAAGCTTGCGCGATGATGTGTACAGCACGTACGACGGGATGAGAAATTCGACGTCCAATACACTGCAATGCAACCTTCGCCGTGTAAATCCTTTCTGAGCATGCGCCAAACTTAGTCTGTCGAACTAGCCTACTCACGAGTGGATTGTCCGCTGAAACCAAGTTTGGACGGACTGTCTTACGGAAATTCCGTAAGACTTTGTTCGTCAGACAATCCGCTGAAAAAGTCCGCTGAAGCCCACACACGAGCGGATTGTCCGCTGAAACACGGTTCAGCGGACTAAGTTGGGCAGACAATCCGCCCGTGTGTATGCGGCCTTAGAAAGGCCTGGATTATTTCTTAAGTGTACAGAATATAACTGGGTACTAAAATTTATAGGTAAAGTTGATCCGGGGAAAATCCGATTGCCTCTCGGGGGATCAGGAAGGAATTTTTTCCCCTGCTTTAGCAAATTGGATCATGCTCTGCTGGGGTTTTTTGCCTTCCTCTGGATCAACTGTGGGTATAGAATTGGGTATATGGGCTGGTATGATATTTATTAAATATTTTTTTTTTTTTTTGGTTGAACTGGATGGACTTGTGTCTTTTTTCAACCTGACTAACTATGTAACTATGTAAGAAAGAAGATGAAAGAAGACTTTAATAAAGGAATTGTCAAAGACTGTCTCTTGTCATTTTTAATACTTTTGTCACTTTTTTGGTGAATTGGTAGGGGTAAAGTACACCCTTACCATTTCACACGGGCGGGCGGGATCTGGGGGTCCCCTTGTTAAAGGGGGCTTCCAGATTCCGATAACCCCTCCACCCACAGACCCCCACAACCACCGGCCAGGGTTGTGGGGACGAGGCCCTTGTCCTCATCAACATGGGGACAAGGTGCTTTTGGGGGAACCCAAAGCATCCTCCCAATGTTGAGGGCATGTGGCCTGGTACGGTTCAGGAGGGGGGTGCTCTCTCAACTCCCCTCTTTTCCTGCGGCTTGCCAGATTGCGTGCTCGGATAAGGGTCTGGTATGGATTTTGAGGGGGATCCCACACCTTTTTTTTGGCGCGGGGTTCCCCTTAATATCCACACCAGACCTGAAGGGCCTGGTATGGAATTTCGGGGAACTCCCACGCATTTTTTTTCTCTTAATGCTAACATGACCTGTGTGCAAATAGCCTTAAAAAAACCCATAGAAGTGAACCAGCGTAAAAAAAAAAAAAAAGTTGAGAGGTGCGCCTGGTCAACTTATGCAAATTAATCTACGTGGCTTGACATTTACTAAGATTTTTCTGGCGCAGTGAACCAGAGCACTTGAACGTGTGCAAATGCCGCTTGCGCATGCGCAGTGCATAAATTGACCTAGCGCAGTTCCAAGTCTATTTGCAGGCGCAGCAAGCTTGCTCAGAGAAAGTTACTTTTCCGTTCTATTTTGGGCATATTTGTTACTTGGACAGTCATATCTATACTTCCTCACATCACCCCCATAATATTCCCACTTCCAGCTTCTTTTAATTCTGAGTTGAAGATGCCGTGCGCCAGGTCTATAGCGGTGCACAGATCGCACCCTCCCGTGAGCCGGCATGCTCATAGTAAATGGGGAATTGCTCTGTGTTACAGGTGCAAATGCTTTGTGATTACGAAAACACCCGCTGCACGTCGGCGTGCGCCGCAACTCATGGCGCAAATGCTTTGTAAATCAGCCCCATTGTCTCTATAAGTGTGTTTGATAACCTCCATCCCACCAACCTTGAGGTAACAGTGAGGGATGGTGTGATCTTCCTGTGTGGAATCCCGGGAATACAGAGGACGGGGACATCTCTCTGGTGGGTTCCTGGTATTTGGTGGCTCCATCATATCCTTGTGTCCTTCTGAAAACTCCTCCATCACTCCATACTCCTCATCCTCCTCTTTATACTCTTCTTTAACATCAATATTATCATCCCCGAGGTTTCCACTCTGAATATATAATAAAACATTCATTGTAACAATCATGCTGTGTATAAATCAGAACTACCAATAATTGTCACTCATCTACCTGATGATGGTGGGGGATGGTGCGATCTTCCTGTGTGGAATCCCGGGAATACAGAGGACGGGGACATCTCTCTGGTGGGTTTCTGTAGCTGGATGACTCCACCATGGTGTCCTGGTACTGATATTTGTGTTCCTTTACAGACTCCTCCATTACCCCATCCTCATCATCCTCCTCTTTTATCTCTTCTTTAACCTCAACTTTAGAATCTCTCAGGTTTCCACTCTGAATATATAATAAAAATGACATCAATGGTAACAATGCAGATAATGTACAGATCCTAATGATACTATCAGTGATTGTTCCTCATCTACCTGATGATGGTGGGGGATGGTGTGATCTTCCTGTGTGGAATCCCGGGAATACAGAGGACGGGGACATCTCTCTGGTGGGTTCCCATTACTGGATCCATCTGTAGGAAACACACACACTGACTGAATACATTGTTTCTATGTGTTTATCAGATGATGGGGGATCTAGGTGGAGCCTCCGTACTGCTCTCTCCTTTACAATAAAGTCTCCTCTTACCCGGTGATGTGAGGGGCGGCTGATTGTCCATCATGACGTCCTTGTACAGATCCTTGTGTCCTTCTAAATACTCCCACTCCTCCATGGAGAAATAGACAGTGACATCCTGACACCTTATAGGAACCTGACACACACAATGATACAGTCACCATCCAGACACATCCCTTGTCTGTTACTGGATAATGTCCCAGAATTCCCAGAATCCTCCTCACCTCTCCTCCATCATCTCTCTGGTGACTTCTAGAATCTTCTTTGCATTTCTCTATTCTATCAGGGAGGGAGGTGGAGGCAATGTGATGGTCATATGATCTCCAGACTTCACAGGAGGAAAACTCTAGATCTGAACACAAATAGTAAAATCAAATGATATTCCCAGAATCCTCCTCACCTCACCATTCAGGTCTCCATTTTATTAAAGTTCCATTTCAGACTGAGATATGATTTACCCCCACAGAACCCCCACACTATGCAGGATAAATCCTTGTTGCAGGCATTCTGACATCATTATATACAATGCAGGACCAACAGTCCCACTTTGCTAGTGAGGATGCCAAGACTCCGCCCACATCCTAATGCCCCGTACACACAATCAGAAATTCTGCCAGCAAAAGTCGGATGTGAGCTTTTGCTCAGAAATTCTGACCGTGTGTACGCTCCATCAGACTTTTGCTGGCAGAATTCCAGCCAGCAAAAGATTGAGAGCAATTCGGATGCGCAAAAAATCACGCATGCTCGGAAACAATTTGATGCATGCTCAGAAGCATTGAACTTTCTCAGCTCGTCGTAGTGTTGTACGTCACCGTATTCTTGATGGTCGAAAGTTCAGAGAACTTTTGTGTGACCGTGTGTATTCCAGGCAAGCTTAAAGAGGAAGTAAACCCTGATGGGTTTACTTCCTCTTTGTCTCCCTGCAAAGGTAAAGCATAATGGACTTCTATGCATCGCATCGCATCACATAGCATTGCATTGCATAGTAGCCCATTATGTGTCACTTACCTGACACAGGAGCCAGCGATGTCACTGCCATCCCCTGTAGCACGGAGCATCCTTCTTCCTGGTATCGCTGCTCCGGGCACTCACAGTGATGACGTCAATCCCACGCATGCACACGGGAGCCGTCACTAAAGGCATATCGCCGTTAGCAGCGGCATGCCCAGTGCGCCTGTTAATGCGCCTTCGAAAGCGGTGACTGTCTTTTTGTAAATATCTCCTAAACCATGTAGGTTTAGGATATCTTTCTTGGACCTACACATAAGCCTTAATCTAGGCTCACATGTAGGCCAAAGTGGTTTGTAAGGGTTTACAACCACTTTAAGCAGAATTCCATCATAAAAACCATCCAAGTTTTTTTCTGACGGAATTTCTGATTGTGTCTATGGGGAATAAGAGCATCAGAGAAAAAAAATAATTGGATTGAGGGACATTGGGAGGAGGAGCTGTGAGGTCAGTGTGATGTCATAGGACAGGGGTTGACAAATTTGCTTGGAATCTAGGAGCCAGCTAAAAAAGTTAGGAGCCAGGTCCGTGACGGCGATCCGGACCTGTCCCTGGCCTGACATGGAGACGAGTGATGGGAAGATAGCCGCCCCCCCACCTGTCTCCAAGTCATTGCCCATAGCTCTTAGAGGGACATTTTATTTGTTTTATTTTTTTCAAATGACGATTTTTTTTTAAATTGCATTTTAGTGTAAATATGAGATGTGAGGTCTCTCTGACCCCAGATCTTATATATAAGAGGACCTGTCATGCTTTTTTCTATTACAAGGGATTTTTACATTCCTTGTAATAGGAATAAAAGTGATACACTTTTTTTTAAAAGAACAGTGAAAAAATAAAAGTTTAAAATAAAGAAAAAAAATTTTTTAAATGCGCCCTGTCCCGCCAAGCTTGCATGCAGAAGCGAACGCATATATGAAAGCAATGTTCAAACCACACATGTGAGGTATCGCTGCGATCGGTAGAGTAAGAGCAATAATTCTAGCCCCAGACCTCCTCTGTAACTCAAAACGTGCAACCTGTAGAATTTTTTAAACGTCGACTATGGAGATTTTAAAGGGTAAAAGTTTGTCGCCATTCCATGAGCGGGCGCAATTTTAAAGCATGACATGTTGGGTATCAATTTACTCAGCGTAACATTATCTTTCACAATATAAAAAAAAAATTGGGCTGACTTTACTGTTGTCTTATTTTTTTTTTATTAAATAAATTATTTTTCCCCAAAAAAAGTGCGCTTGTAAGTCCGCTGTGCAAATATGGTGTGACATTATTGTAACGACCACCATTTTACTCTAGGGTGTTAGTATAAAAAAAAAAGTGTGTGTGTGTATATATATATACACACATACATACATACATACATACATACATACATACACACATATATATACATATGTGTGTTTAGGTGTTCTAAGTAAATGAAAGGAGATATCTCCATTAGCATTGCTGGTTGTAATTCCAATGGCCACCACAAGAGGGCGCCAGATTCCAGAAGGAATAGGATCACAGAAGGCCTCAAAGCCGGGGGCTCAATTACCGGCCGCCGGCGGCGCGGCCCAACGCAATCACGCCGGGGGGTCCACGGACACAGGATACCCCCAGCTGTGCTGCCCGAGGCGCCAATCGCTAATTCTAGTCGCCAATGCGACCTGGCGCCCAGGTTTTGTCGAGCCCTGTCATAGGACATATAGACTCTGGATGGAGGGACATTGGGAGGAGGAGCTGAGAGGTCAGTGTGATGTCATAGGACATATAGACTCTGGATGGAGAGACATTGGAGGAGGAGCTGTGAGATCAGTGTGATGTCATAGGACATATAGACTCTGGATGGAGGGACATTGGGAGGAGGAGCTGCGAGGTCAGTGTGATGTCACAGGACATATAGACTCTGGATGGAGGGACATTTGGATGGGGAGATTTGAGGGGTCCTCTATATGAGGCTCCTGTGAAAACCAAATCATTGCTCCTGGGTGTGTCCTTTCTCTCCTAAACTAAAGAGTGAACTTTGACCTTTACCATACAGAAATCTGTCAGGAATGTGTGAAAGTAAGCTCTCATGTGATCAGGTGACGTGCGGAGGAACGGAGTGTAAATAGCAGACAATTTTCTCCAGAGCTCCTAATGGTGGGGATGGATTTTGCTGAGTGCTGGTGCCAAGTTTCCACCCCCCAGGATCACTGCAGGTGTGGAGAAAAGCTGCGTAAGAGGATATGGAGGAGAGATGAGGAGGAGATCCAGAAATCAGGATAAAGGTCAGGACAAGCAACAGACGAGCGCATCCAAGAGATGAAGCCGGGGTCACTACACAGAAAATCAATCCAAGGAAACAACAAGGCAGGACGAGGAATAGCAAGAAGGAACTCAGGGACAAATGAGAATATTGTTCAGCCAATGGGAGATGATCTCAGCATGACTTACATAATGAAGGAGATGAGGGGGAGGGGAGGAAGTCACTTATGGTGACCATAGAGACATGGAAATTCAGCTGGTTCAGCAGGGATCGGTCACATTTCCATCCATGTGTGGTCACTGCCGTATAAAAGTCACTCCATCAGCGGCTGCAGCCAATAGCTTCATCACTGATCTGTGTATTCTGAGAGCAGAGGAGCGCCCCCCATTGTCAGAATACAATAGTGCAGCGGGGAGGATTCCCCCACCCCCCTCCAATGTGTGGATGGGGGAATCACTTCCGGTTTTTCCTCTCATCCCGCTGGATGAACGATAAAACTGAACCATGTATGGCCAGATTTGGAAGGAAGATATGAGACATTTCCTGATCTGTACTGCTGAGGACCAGGAAATGTCTCACTGTCTGTGATTAGCGCTGTGCAGTGTCGGCTTCCTGGCGGGATCGGGAATGTGGGATTTCCAACACACCGGAGCCCATCACTATTCATCATCAACTGATCCCCCTGAAGGGGTTAATCTAGGTCTCGACATTATATATGTGTGTATCATCATCTGCTGGAGATAAAAGACATCACAGTGACTATGGAGGAAGAGGACGGACATAACGGGGGTTACTGGGTGTAAATAGAAAATAAGATCTTATTACCTCCTCTGCTGCATCTTACAGTAATGGCTTCTCTCTACTTCCTCCCGACTCACCTCTCACCCGGAACTTCCTGTCTGTACCTGACATCACTTCCTGTCTGTATCTGACATCACTTCCTGTCTTCTGAGATCCACCGTTGACAGGAAGCATGTGGCCTCCACTCCACTTTTTTTCTTACTTTTATTACCTGAACTTCATTGTGAATCTCGGCAGCTAGAGCTCCACTGTCACAGGAAACATGTGGCCTCCATAACTCCACTTTTTTTTTATTTTCAGATGATCTTTAATGTAACAACCAATAAATAGAGGATACTACAGGAAGTGGAGGTCACATGATTTCTGTGTAGAGTGGAGCTCCAGTAACTGCAGTCTGCGGATGTACTGATCTATTCTGTTGTTCTTACTCATTGAGCCGGGGATTTTCAGAAATACAAGAAGATATTTTTGGCAGGTTTTGTACTTTCTGTTAAAGTGCTGTCCTTAACCCCTTCAATACCGGGCACTTCCACCCCCTTCCCACTCTCACACTTTGAATGACAATTGCGCGGTCATGCAACACTGTAACCATAAGAATTTTTAATCATTTTCTTCACACAAATAGAGCTTTCCTGATAGGCTCCATAGCAGCATATGTGTGGGTTAGCCCCGCCTCCATAACTACCCAATAGGACCCTTCTCCCATAAATCTTTGCTCCCGGCTGCTATCCGTGTTCCTTTTTTGTCCTCCTCCGTAGGACCAAGTGGTTCTCCTACCTGAACATGACTTCATAGCGATCGATTGGCCGAATGACGAGGTTTGTTCCTCCGATAGGCCCTGACTGTTAAGCAGGGTATGGAGTATAAATGCAGAGTAGCGCTGAAGAAATGGTTTGACTTACCTAAAATGCGCACGGCCTGTTTGCCTGTTGCTGTAGGTGGGCATTATCTGCTGGGAGGTCTGGTGTGTGTGTTTCTGGGATCATTCAGCCAGCTGATCATTGGTGAAGTGGTGAGTCTGTATATTTCCATGGCAGCAGTGTTTTTGTGTTGTGCCTGTATCTGTATTTCTCCTGTGTTGTTTGCGCCGTTCCCATGCTGTTTGATGGCGCTTCCACTTTTCAGCAAACTACTGTCTCCAATTTACAGGCATCGCAGGCATTATGCGCACGTGGGAACCCGATGTGAGTGCAAGGCTTGGTTTCGCGCATACGCGCCTGACGTCGACAATGACGTCATGGGCGCCACTTTTAAATTCGTTTGAGAGCTGTCAGAGCCCCGGGAATGATTGCAGAGGACACAGCGACTTCCCGGGGCTGACAGCACAGCGGTTTAAGGTAGGGGCAATCCCTTATGATAGGGATATTCATATTTTCTTTATTTAAGGCTGAAACTGTATTTTTTGTTTGTCTGCTGCAGTATCAAGTACTGGTGTTATGGATGCTTTACTGCCCCCTAGTGGCCAGCCCACTCATGTTAGGTAGGTCGCTGTGTTTTGTGTTTTTAAAATATTGGAGGGAGTTGAGCATAGGTAGCAAGAGTGGTATTAGGTAAGGGTCCCAGCACTGAACCTTGGGGTACACCACTGATAACCTTAGACCATTCAAATTAAGAATCATTAACCACTACTCTCTGAATTCTGTCTTTTAGCCAGTTTTCTATCCATTTACAAACTGATATTTCCAAACTGTAGACTTTACCTTGCACATGAGCCGTGTGTGTGGAACTGTATCAAACGCTTTTGCAAAATCCAAGTATACCACATCCACCACCACGCCTCTGTTCAAGTACACCACGTCCACCGCCACCTCTCTGTCCAAGTATACCACATTCACAGTCACCCCTCTGTCCAAGTATACCACGTCCACCGCCACCCCTCTGTCCAAGTATACCACGTCCACTGCCACCCCTCTGTCCAAGTATACCACGTCCACTGCCACCCCTCTATCCAAGTATACCACGTCCACCGCCACACCTCTGTCCAAGTATACCACGTCCACTGCCACCCCTCTGTCCAAGTATACCACGTCCACTGGCACCCCTCTGTCCAAGTATACCACGTCCACTGCCACCCCTCTGTCCAAGTATACCACGTCCACCGCCACCCCTCTGTCCAAGTATACCATGTCCACTGCCACCCCTCTGTCTGAGGTTTTATTTACCACCTCATAAAAAGAAATCAGGTTTGTCTGACAACTTCTGTCTTTCATGAATCCATGCTGTCTGTTGCTTAAAATATTTTTATCCTGCAAGAACTCTTCTATGTGGTCTTTTATTAATCTCTCCAGTATCTTCCCAACTATAGAAGTTAAACTAACAAGTCTATAGTTACTTGGCAAAGACTTTGTTCCCTTTTTAAATATAGGCACCACATTGGCCCTGCGCCAATCCAGTGGTACTATTCCTGTCATTAATGAGTCCCTAAAAATTAGATACAATGGCTTTGAAATTACAGAGCTCAATTCTTTTAGGATCCGTGGGTGGATGCCATTAGGTCCAGGTGCTTTATCCACCTTTATTCTGTCTAAATATTTCTGGACCTTATCACTTTTGAGCCATTGTGGATTTGGGGCTGTGTCACTACCACCCTCATTATGGACCTGAGCTCCCCCATGCTCCTTTGTTTACACAGAGCTGAAGAAAGTATTTTATAAATTAGCCTTCTCTTTGTTCCTAGTCACCCACTCTAGATTCGCAGAACTACGTGCACTCACAATACACAAGTGTCATGGTTATGCAGTGATCTTCCTGTGTTTGCTTACCTCCCCTCACGTGTTCAGACTAAGAGGCCAGCCACTTCCACCTGGTGGTTTTTACAACCTCTCCTCTAAGCATGGCACCACCCCAGGCCCTATCAGGGAACCCTATATTAACCTGTGCACTGCAAGCCATCTGGACTGATCAACCATTGTGTATTCATTGTGTGTTTGGTGTCCTGGTTCCTGCTTGCCATGTGCTCTACGTTTGACTCTGTTACCGACCTTGGCATGTTCTCAACGATTCCTGTCTGCTTGTGACCTTGACCTTTTGCATGTCCCTGACCATCCCTGTCTGCCTGTGACCCTGAACACTTGGTGTGTACTCTGTTGTTCCTGTCTGCTAGTTGCCCTGACCCCTACTGTATCCCCTTACAATCCTTGTCGTTCCAGCCTGTTGCTTCCTTCTCCAGTAGTCTACTGTTAGCGTGAGCTGTGAGACCCTAGGGGCCGCGACCTGGAGCCAGACTGCAGCGTAGTCCATCCTCACCACTGGATGCTCTGGCGAACACCCGCTGGCTCTTAGACTCCGAGCCCTGGGGAATCTATGCTCCAGCTTCCGTTAGGATCTGTGTTAGTGATCCTGTAGACCTGTGTCCTGAATTTCCCTGGGTACAATCCGCAGCAGTCAGTCCTAAGGTCCACTACCTAGCGGTGCACTTCCGACTCCTACGGAGTGCATCTGTCACCTGGTCTCAGGTGACCTGACAACAAGTAGTAATAATCCACACACACTACTCTTTTTTTTTGTGGTTGAACTGGATGCACTTGTGTCTTTTTTCAACCTGACTAACTATGTAACTACTCAAACACTCAGGTACTCACACTACACAGGTACTATGACCCCCATTATAACCTCCTGTTTTAAACTGTGTTTTTTAACTCACCACTTAGTCCAGTTCTACTAACTCCGGTTTTTAACTCACCACTTAGTCCAGTTCTATTAACTCTGGTTTTTAACTCACCACTTAGCCCAGTTCCACTTGGACAGAGTTTCAGCAAACTCAAAGGTGAGCCTGCGAGTTCTACAGAAGATTATATAGGCCTCAAGCACCTGTCACCAATTAACCACTCCCCTTAATTAGTAGGCTGAAGGAAGCAAAGAAAAAAAAAAGCTGTTTAAAAAGTGTCAGAAAGGGGTGTTAAAAAGATATATGGAAAAGCCCCAAAAAGAACCTAAAAATGCAGCCCAGCGATCAAAAAGCAAAACTTGTTCAATCTCCACTCAAGGTCCCCACTGTTTAGCTTCCAACCAGCAGTCCTGTATGGTCTTGACCACCATGCTGCAGCTCAGTTTCAGGGTCTTGGCAAACTTCTTATAGCCTAGGCCAGGGATCCTCAAACTACAGCCCTCCTGCTGTTGCGAAACTACACATCCCATGAGTCATTGTAAAACTCTGACATTCACAGACATGACTAGGCATGATGGGAATTTTAGTTCCCGAACAACTGGAGGGCCATAGTTTGAAGACCCATGGCCTAGGCCATCTTTATGTAGAGCAACAATTCTTTTTTTCAGATCCACAGAGAGTTCTTTGCCATGATGTGCCATGTTGGAGTTCCAGTGACCAGTATGAGAGAGTTAGAGCGATAACACCAAATTTAACACACCTGCTCCCCATTCACACCTGAGACTTTGTATCACTAACGAGTCACATGACACCAGGGAGGGAAAATGGCTAATTGGGCCCAATGTGGACATTTTTACTTAGGGGTGTACTCACTTTTGTTGCCAGCAGTTTAGACATTAATGGCTGTTTTTTTAGTTATTTTGATGGGACAGCAAATTTACACTGTTATACAAGCTGTACATTCACTACTTTACATTGTAGACAAGTGTCATTTCTTCAGTGTTGTCACATGAAAAGATAGAATAAAATAGTTACAAAAATGTGACGGAGGGGTGTACTTACTTTTGTGAGACACTATATAGGAACAAGATGTTTCCTAGGTTGCATTTGAAACCACAAAACATGTAAAAAAAATAATATGATTTTGGCCTTCTAGATTAATTCTTTTAACCTCCATAGTTCTGACAAAAAAATAATAAATCTGAGCCCCCACCCCCACATATACACATGATAAACTCACACATTGGGGATGCCTGAAAACATTGATTGTGATACACAGGTTACATATTGCCGGAATGAGAGCAATAATTCTATCACCAGACCTCCCCTGTAACACTAAACTGATGACCTATAGGGGGCTTTTAAAGCCTTGCCTATAGAAAATATAGGGCACTGAAATCTGTCACCATTTCACAGGTGCACACAGATTTAAGGATTGACATGTTGGGTATCTATTTAGTCGGCGCAACCTCGGCTTTTGTATTTTACCAAAAAACTGGGTAATTTATTGTGCTTTTGTTCCCTCTGAAATGGACTTTAGTGTGTTTTTTACTGAAATTTTGCATTTCTTAGACTTTTGCAATAATGTCATGTGACTAAAAAAATGAAACTTCCACTATATTATTCTCTAGGGTGTCTACTTTCAGAAAATATATCATGTTTTGGGGTTTTATATAATCTTCAGGCCTAAAATTTTTTTTTTAACTCCTTCCCGCCCAGCCCATTGCAGAATGATGGCCAGGTGGTGGTATCATTATCCTGATGGGACGTCATATTGCGTCCAGAAGAATAAGCCGATCAGGCGCACGGCGATCGTTGGTGTGTCACTCTGACACATGACATCTCCAATCTCGGTAAAGAGCCTATGATGTAGGCTCTTTACCATGTGATCAGCTGTGTCCAATCAAAACTAATCACATCGTAACCATGAAGTGTCGGTTATCGGCTTTCCTTTATTCACGCTGAGAAGGTGCGAGTAGAGGAGAGCCAATCAGCGGTTCTCCTGACGGGGGGATCTGCACTGATATTCAGCATTGATTATCAGTACAAGCCCATCAGTGATGATCACAAGTGATGACTACCAGTGCCCCACCAGTGATGCCAATCAGGGATGCTTATCAGTGCTGTATATTAGTGCCTTCTCATCAGTGAAGGAGAAAACTTACTTTTTTTTATTTGTTTATTTTTTAACATAAAATATAGAATTTTTTTCAGATTTTTTGTCTTTTTTAATTTGTAACACAAGAAATAAAAACACCAGAGGTGATCAAATACCACCAAAAGAAAGCTCTATTTGTGGGAAAAAAAGGTAAAAATGTCATATGGGTACAGTGTTACATAACCACGCAATTCTCATCCAAAGTGTGAGAGCGCTGACAGATGAAAATTGGCCTGGGCAGGAAAGGGGTGAAAGTGTCCATTATTGAAGGGGTTAAACATTTGGGCAAAAAAAAAAATTAGGGATGAGCCCAATGTTCGAACATCGGGTGTTTGCCAAACAGCGAACAATATGTGGTGTTCGGCAAATTCAAAAGCTGCCGGAACACAGTTAAAGTCTATGGGGCTTATATGCAAGTTAGGGTTTGGGGACCCGAGTCCTGCCCCGGGGGACATGTATCAATGCAATTTTTTTTTTTTTTTAATGGGCGTTTTTTCGGGAGCAGTGATTTTTTTCAATGCTTAAAGTGAAATAAAAACGGAAAATTTATGTCAAAATACTTACCGTAATTTTCCTTTCCTGATGGACTCCATTGCAGCCAATGTGTGGGTTTAGTCTCGCCTCCATTACCCTATAGGACGATACTCCCATAAATCTTTGCTCCCTGCCAGAGGCCGTGTTCGGTAACTATCCTACTCCAGCCATTTGGGAGGGAACTCCTGCTGCCATGGAGTCCATCAGGAAAGGAAAATTACGGTAAGTATTTTGACATCAATTTTCAGTTTTCCTGACAGACCTCATGGCAGCCAACGTGTGGGAAATAACTCGCCAAAACACACCCGGGTGGGAAAAATGCTGAATAAACAAAGATTTATTTGACACCGTCAACCGACAAAACTTTAACACCAAAGTCAACTGAGGATAGAGCCACCGGCTCAACACAATAATGAGTCATAAAGGTGTTGATTGAAGACCACGAAGCCACCCTGCAGATAACGTCCAGGGCCACATGGCGAGAGGACACCCATGAGGTAGAAAGTCTTCTGGTTGAATGCGCCGTTACCGCCTGAGGAGGAGCCAAGCCCTTTTCTCTGTATGCCCACTGGATTGCTTGAACTACCCATGCCGCAATTGATGTGACTGACGCCCTGGTGCCCTTGTTCTTCCCACAGAATAGAACGAACAGGAAATCCAACTGACGACATGGAGCTGTAGCTTCCAGGTATAGCTTTAATGAGCGACCAACAGCAAGCGGATGAACATCCGAGGAACCGAGGACCTGAATGTGGACAGGGAGATCTCCTGATTCTTGTGAAAAACCGAGGTGACCTTAGGGTTTGACCCCAACATTGGAACTAGGACCACCCTGTCCGGAAAAAATGTTAGAAAAGGTTCTTTGACTCCTAGAACCTGGATCTCTGATACCCTCTTTGCCGAGGTGACCGCCACCAGAAAGGCAGTTTTCATGGTGAGTTCTCTGATGGAAAGAGACTTATCAAAATGGGAAAAAAAGTCCAAAACTAGTGGTAGGTCCCATTTAGGGGACCTGGGTTTCCTCTGGGGTCTCAATCTCACTGCGCCTTTGAAGAACTGTTACAGAGGAAAGCATAACTCGAGCCACCAGCCGGATAATATCAATCGAGGCCTCCCCCAAGAAAGCCGAAGCCAGCCTCAGTTCCTGAATGGGAGAACCCTTGGCAAGGTCTTCCGAGACGTTTCTAAGTGTCTCATCAACACTCTCAGACCAAACTTCCATTGCTCTAGATAGAGCCGCTAAGGCCAGAGCTGGTTTATAGGCCATGCCAGCCGTAAGATAGATCCTCTTCAGGTCAGAATCAATTCTACTATCCAGAGCGTCCTTGAAAGAGATTGTATCCTCTAGAGGAAGGGTCACGTGTCTGACCAGTCTCATTACTGCTGCGTCCACCAGAGGGGAAGACTCCAAATGTTTAACTTCTTCCTCTTTGAAAGGGTAAAGCCTCTGAATCTTGGATAGAAGAGAATTTTTTTTCTCTACTTTGCTCCACTCATCCGAGATCACTTCCCCCTAATCTGAGAGAAAGGGAAAGCTAATACGCTCCTTCTTTAGTTGTTTAAAAAATGTCTTTGCTTTGCCGGAGCCACTAACGGCTCTTCCCAGTTCAGCATTTCCTTTATGGCTTTGACCAAAGGAAGGAGCAAAGAAAAGTCAAAATCAGAACCAGTCTCTTCTTCCTCGGATTCACTATCTGAGAGGACAGCAGACGGATGGCTAGGCAAAGAGGAATCCCACATGTCCTGGGCCTGAACATCCCTCCCTGGAGACCTTGGAGACTCTATGGGAGACAAATGGGGGGCTTCAAATTTCTTTAAACTGTCCTTGACTAACTTCTCAACCAGAGACTTCAGTTGCTGGTCAGAGTCACTCCTTTCACCCGTCGCCTTGACATAGCAGGCATCACAAAGGGACTTGTCAGCAGGAATATGCGTCCTACACCCCCAACATAATTCTTCAGCTGCATGACTGGAGCAAGCCGTGGAAGGGCGGGATGGTTCCCAGCTACGGTGACTAGTTCTCGCAGGAGAACCATGACGTCTGGATCTGGAAGAGGAATGCTGGCGGTGGAACTTAGACGAATCACTTCCTCGGTGAGAACTCCGGCGTTCGGTAGACCTAGAAGGGCTGAAAAGGAAAAAACCAACTGTGTTAGCGGAACATACACTAATGTTCCCCTGTCCCCCCCCCCGGCAGGTAAACCCAGGAACAAAATACCTGCTACGAGAGGGCTGGCCACTAGCAGGCGGCGAGGAATCCAAAATTCTGGAAGGGTCCATTAGGGCTGGAATAAAACAACCCCAATTAAACACAGAGAACAGCTAGGGAGAAAAAACAGATAGTATGTCCTTCCCCCACAGACACATACCTATTGCTGAAGTAATCAGGACTCAGGAATGGCACTGCAGGCTTTACAAGCATCCCAGAAGCTCTGCAAGCTGTTCTCTATTTTTAAAACTGCCACCTAAATGACGTCATCAATTATGCCATGAAAATGCTAGTGCGCGAATGCGCGAAGCCCGCAATGCACGTGCGTGAACCAAGCCTCGTCCTCGCATGCACAGAACGACCGAGCGGCGAACGAGGAAGTAGCTGGGCGGCTGGAACGCAAAGAAACCAGCTGCCCAGCTTGCTAGACACACCGCACGAACGGTGTATGGGGAAATACAGGGAAACAACAACAGGCACAGAACAACAGAGAACGGCTGCCATGGAAAGAGAAATAAAACTCCCCACTCCTGTACACGGACACCAGCCGAGGTAGGTCCCCAAACATAGGCCAGACTTCTGGGGGGGGCGATAGTCACCTGCTAGTAGCTAGGGTCACGACTAGAAAGCGGTTTAACCTGTCAGTGACCAGGAATACACCTCTTCAGCGCCTCTTCCATATGCCCCTTTCCAGACTCCGCTAGTAGCTAGAGCTTATTGGAAATATGCGACTTCAAGTCGCTCGGCCGGTCCGCATCGCAGGAAAATATGCAATTCTTCAGGGTACAAAAAGACACATGCTAGGTCCTTTGGAAGAGGACAAAAAAAGAACACAGCCTCTGGCAGGGAGCAAAGATTTATGGGAGTATCGTCCTATAGGGTAATGGAGGCGGGACTAAACCCACACATTGGCTGCCATGGAGTCTGTCAGGTAAGTGAAATATTCCTTTAAATATTGTGCCTGGGCTTTGTCTATAGTATGCTTCTAAAGCACAGTTTTCCCGTGTTTAGTACAATACCACAGCAAAATGACTCCCGCCATTTCACAAAAAAGTGTCAAAATGGTAAAAAAGACAAGAGACAGCTTGGGACAAGTCCTTTTATAAAAAAAAAAATATTCCATGATGTCCTTTTATCTTCTATCACGCTGTCGATGAGCCGAAATCAGAGAAAAACCGAACCAAAGCCCCCGTGGCGTCAGAGGGGGGTGGGGTCACCCGGTTACGTCACGGGTGGCCCCACCCTCAGTTATAGAAAAGCTATCACAGACAAGATGCGTCAGTCAGCGGGAGCTTCTCATGATCCACTTTACAAGCATACTATAGACACCCCCAGGCACGATATTTAATAGAATATTTCATTTTTATTGTTTCACATTAAGCATTAAAAAATCACTGCTCCCAGAAAAACAGTTTGGATTGATACATGTCCCCTGGGACAGGACCCGGGTCCCCAAACACTTTTTATTGGAACTTGCATATAAACCTTTAAAATAAGCACTTTTGATTATTCATGTTCGTGTCTCATAGACTTTAACGGGGTTTGTTAGTTCTGCAAAATTTTTTGCCTGTTCGCATGTTCTGCTACGAATCGAACTGGACGGTGTTCGGCTCATCCCTAAAAATAATAATGCAAAAACATCTATGGCATTGAAAGGGTTAAAGGAAACGTGCACCTCCGGGAAAATGTTACATGTTCCTGTTCCTGCAGTGGCTCAGCGATCCGAGTCCTCTGTGTGACAGCAGTGCCATTCATTTCACAGAGTTCTGTCCTTTGTCGATGCCAGCTTGTAGTTTTCAATGAACTCCCACACCGCTGCTGAGCTCCCTGGTAGATGAGAAACAAGGAGATTGTCATAAGGGACAAGGAGATTGTCATAAGGGACAAGGAGATTTAGACCCCGATTTAGTCCCTTCAACAAGTTGTTTTTCTCGTACTCGTGCAAATGCTCCGATACCCAAAACCGATACCTTCGGGCTCTGTACTTTCCATATGTCAGCAGGAATTCCCTGCTAACAGCTAAGAAGTAAAGAAAAAATGCTGGCAATTATTGGTTGTTAAGGAACGGGGCCGCCGAGTCCTTAACAACCAATCACGTGTCCTCAGGATTTCCTTCCCCATCTCCTCCTCCCCTCTCACCAGCTATTACCAGGCTCGGGATCACAGGTCTTTGGAAACTTCCTGCATTAGAGGTGAGCAAGCCCAGCCCCCCATCCCACTGTCTTCCCCCTCCTGACGGGTGAAGCTCTCACAATTAGCTCTGCTCATTGCGGCTCCGCTATTTCTGTCACAGTCCGGTGAGCAGGAGTGAGTTCTGTGTGACCTCCGCACAGATCTGTACTTTCCCTATCATCTGCACGGCTCTGCACACATCGAGATTTATCACTGTGCCCTGTGTGTCCATACTCAGCCTGGTGGAGCCCCCCTCTCCAGCAAGCAGAGGCACAGACATATGGCCAGCACCACAGCAGCAAGTCAGTGTGTGATTATATCCCCCTATGTGTCAAATTGCACTCTTATCATCTGGCCAGCTCTCTCCTCTCTCTTCCCCTCCGTGAGCATTGGCAAAAGGACTCACCGGCCAGCAGTGCTCACCCCCCTCGCTCCCAGACAGCTCTTCCTCGCCAGCCCTCAAAATTCACTCACAAAATGCGAGCAGGCGAGTATACATTTTGAGGGCTGTATATAATATATATATATATATATATATATATATATATATATATATATATATATATATATATATATATATATATGCTAATTTTCAGATTATTAGCACACCAAGATATATTTAGGCATCAATATTCACTTTTCTTTGCCAGTAATTTTTGTTTTATGTTATTAAAACGATATAATTGGAATTGGACACAGCAGCGCAGCACATATATTTATACTTCTATTTGGTGGGGAGCATACACTGGGTGTTTGCACCAGCTGAATGTTTTCAATCATGTTTATTTACGTGGCAGCACATACATTTTGTTTTATTTTATTTGAATAGAAAGCAGTAGCCAAGATTGTGACTCACCTCCCCACTTTATCAGCCCTTCTTTTTTTCTCATCTAGCACATCTTCACCCTAGCCTCACCCAACTCCCACCAAACCACCCCTTTACCTACTCTTTGTAGGTGATAGGTATCGGTAATCGGTTTCAGCGAGTACTTAAAAAAAAAGTATCGGTACTCGTACTCGGTGTCAAAAAAATGGTATCGGTGCAACCCTAGTAACTAGTAAATTGGTCCTCTGTAGGGTGGCAAACTAATGATTACTTTCAGAATTGAATAGTTGGCCGATTATTGTTTCGCTTAATCGATTACTTGGATAAAAACCTCAAAAAAAGTTGGTGTATAATTTAGTTAATATTCTTGAATATCTATATACAGCGATAAATATAAATATCCAGATATATAGTTGGATATTTAATCCACTCTGAGAATAACAGTCAGATAGATGTATTATTAGAGGGAGAATCTGCTATATATCAGAATCAGAGATCAACATTATTAAAATGTAAAAAAGAGGTAAAACGCCTTTTTTTTCAGATGATCAGACAGGAGTGTAATATAATGATATGGATGACAGACTCCCTTGTCATAGACGGATAGGTGGGTACAAGCACCTTGCCCCTGATGTCACTTATGTTGTTTGTACACAAACTCATTTTTCTTTCAAAAAAAGTCATCCAATTTTCTAATCATTAGTGGGTCAAATCAACGTTCATTTTCCACCACAGTGACAGGAAAATTCGAATGAGCAGAACAGAAAACTTTTCTCCATTGAACAAATTTTCACATTGTGTATGTGGTTTTTACTCAGAAGTTACATTCATTTTATAATTGAATTTTAAAAGCAAGTGGAATTTTCAAACTACACTCATCCATGCATTGAATGTACAAATAATTTTCATACAAATATTTGTGGGAATTCTCTCGTCCAAAAATTGATCCGTCTATGGCCAGCATAGGACATTTAGTAGCAGCAGCATGATTTTGTTTAATCATCTGTTATGATGGGGTTAAAAAAATTATAATATAATAGTAATGTCTTCTATCACCTCCAGTCTATCAACCTCCACCTTCTCTGGGGTCAGATGCTGATCTTCCCTGCACAGAGACCTTAACGTCATTGTAAATGTTGGATTTGTTTTTTAAACAAACTTGTCATACTTAACTCTATGGATGCAGAGAAACTTTGGCGGCTGAAAAAAAAATGCCGAAAATTGTGTTTTCAGCACATTGCCGAAAGGAAAATATTGCTGATAATGGAGTGGAAAATGGGGCGACCCATTGCAGGGGTGTCATCCTGGAGGGCCTCAGTCCTCCCCTCCCTCTTCTTCTCTCTCCCACAAAGCGGCGATCTCTGTGTGTCACGGAGCTGAATTGCCTGGATCTCAGTATGTCCCGCCTTCTGTGATGGACGGCACACAGATCCAATAGTGGGACATTGAATCTGTGATGTGATCACAGGAGGCAGGACATTGTTACCGTGACCCGGGCAAATCAAATACAGCTCTGTGACACACAGAGATCGCTACTTTAATCTGGGCACCAGCAGGCTGCATGACGGGCACTGGTGAGGCTAAATTGACCCCCTGCATCATGTCTACAGTCTCTGGCCATCTCCTGTATCATGTCTGCAGTCTCTGACCATCTCCTGTATCATGTCTGCAGTCTCTGGCCATCTCCTGTATCATGTCTGCAGTCTCTGGCCATCTCCTGTATCATGTCTGCAGTCTCTGGCCATCTCCTGTATCATGTCTGCAGTCTCTGACCATCTCCTGTATGATGTCTGCTAGAGGTGCCTTGAATGGAAATTTTGCTAATACTATAGGAGTGTGTTTAAGTAAGAGATTGCAGACATAATACAAGGGATGGTTAGAGACTGGGGACATGATACAAGAGATTGTTAGAGACTGGGGACATGATACAGGAGATGATCAGAGACTGCAGACATGATACAAGAGATGGTTAGAGACTGGCGACATGATACAAGAGATGATCGGAGACTGCAGACATGATACAAGAGATGGTTAGAGATTGGAGACATGATACAAGAGATGGCTAGAGACTGAGGACATGATATAAGAGATGGTTAGAGACTGATAATATGATACAAGAGATGGTTATATATAAATGGTGGCTGTATATAAAAATATAAATATTTTTTAAAAACTGTCATTTTCGGTATCTGTTTTCAGCCTAGTGCGTCCTTCATTTTTGGTTTCGGCACCAAAATTTCCATTTGGTGCACCCCTACTTACCTCCTCCATGTAATGGTTTTGAACAGAGCAGCCCTGATTTTCCTCTTCCGGATTCCCCCCCCCCCCCCAGGACTTTTGGCTCCCCCTGCCTTCAGAGTTCCCCTATAGAAAGTATAGTATAGAGTTTCCCTATAGGAAGACACATATTATAGTATAGAGTTCCCCTATAAGTATAGTATAAATGTAGCACCCTCTACCAGTAGGGAGGTGCTAGTAAGGGTTATATTACTAGGGTTTGTTCAGCACAGGCAAAATTAGGCAGGCTTATGCTGCAAGCTAGGCCTGTCTGTTTTAAACTGGGGGCTGGGAGTGATCAGAGTAGCAGTGAGTGTGACCACCTGCACATCAGTTCTGGGGCTCTTCTCCTGTTCGGAGGAGAATGTTCTAGAAAAGGGGCTTGGTCTGGAACTGGAGTGGCAGACAGCTTGTGTGTGAGCCCTGACCAATCCCCATCGGTATTGGCAGGGGGCAGGCCTCATATATAAGCTGAGGTCACATGTCACTGGGGAGAAGTCTACTGGGTGAGGTGAGGACTGGAGTGCTAGACAGCCGCTGGAGGACACCCCCGTCTGGGGGGGTGTACCGATCACAGGAGGAGGCCCGGGAGAGCTGTGAAGGAACATTGCCTCTACACAATCATTGGCAATGTCTCTGTCACCACACGGTATGTGGCAGGGAACTCCTGGAGCAGAAGAAGCTGCACACGGTGGATGGTGGAGTCCTGGATCAGAAAAGAGACTGTGGGAATCTGTGTCAAATCAGTGTGGTCGGAGGGCACATGGATTGCAAGTTGGGCTGGCTGGGAGCAGTAGTCCATTTCCTAGAAGACAGGCTTTTAACCTACTAGGCCTCCGGGGAGAGATTCTGCAGGCCTCAGGCCTAGTAGCAGCAATCCACCAGAGGGGCTTATTCAGGGAGGGAGTTCATACTACCCAATAGAAGAGGATGTATCATACTTCAATTAGCAACTACATGTTTGTGCAGGAAGAAGCAAGTTTTGGGCAGGAGGTGAAGAGATCTAAGACCATTGCTTTTACATTGTCAAAAGTGATGTTTCTGTCCCTCACACAATGATGGGTGGAGAACTCTTAGAAACAGTAGTCTGCATGGAGATGCAGGGGAAGATTTATATCTAGTCTATTATGCACATTCAATCTTCAGGCTCTAACTTTATTCAAATTGTATTGGAATCTTTAAATATGATGGCAATGATGAATTCTAATGGCATCTCATATCCCTATTCAAGATGTACCCCTAATAAAACAACAAAAAACAAAGCTTGCAAAAGATTGTTCATTGTCTCTGGAAAGGATGCATGAAGTATGGCAGTGGGTTGATTTGGCAGATTGTTTGTCAGTAATGCTAACACCATGGCTACATAGTGTTCACCTATAGGAAGCCACAGATTATAGTATAGAGTTCCCCTATAGGAAGCCACAAAGTATAGCATAGAATTCCCCTATAGGAAGCCACAAAGTATACTATAGGGTTCCCCTATAGGAAGCCACAAAGTATAGTATAGTTCCCCTACAGGAAGCCACAAAATATAGTATAGAGTTCCCCTATAGGAAGGTACAAAGTATAGTATAGCGTTTGCCGATAGGAAGGTACAAAGTATAGTATAGAGTTCACCTCTAGGAAGGTACAAAGTATAGTATAGAGTTCACCTATAGGAAGGTACAAGGTATAGTATAGAGTTCTCCTATAGAAAGCTACAAAGTATAGTATAGAGTTCTCCTATAGAAAGCTACAAAGTATAGTATAGAGTTTCCCTATAGAAAGCTGCAAAGTATAGTATAGAGCTCTCCTATAGGAAGTCACAGAGTATAGTATAGAGTTCACCTATAGGAAGCCACACAGTAACATATAGAGTCCCCCTATTGAAAGACACAAAGTATAGTATAGAGTTCCCTATAGGAAGATAAAAAAAGTCTGCCTTTAGAATCACTTGCTTCCTTCTCTTGCCCAGGATTACATGTCCCATGAGACATTGCTCCTCACACATTCAAGTTCTCAAGCATTTAGAAAACTAAAATCCATAGTATTGAAATTTATTTGGGTACGTAAACGCCCTTGCATCGTGTATAATACAATAGTCAGATAAAAAGATAGAGGAGGATTAGCAGCGCTAGAAAAAATATTATGAAGCAATTGTGAACTCCAGAGTAGTAGATTGGTTACACAATAAGAAAGTTGGGCTGACTTAGAAATTACACTAAGTAGAACAGACATAGGGAAAATGATATGGATACCATCACAACACTGAGATTTAGGACCCAACAAATATTTTGACAAACACACACTAAAGATTTAGGATGGAATACGCAGGAGACACAATTGGGACCATAATTCACCATTAATGTCACTTTTAGACACAATTTTTTTTACCAGGGAAGGAGGACTTATATTTTATTAGGTGGGCTAAAAAGGAGGATATAGCGCTACAGGATGTGATGTAAGGGAATAGAATATACACTTATATGGAAATCACTTGGGATTGGGGACATAAACCACTAGATAAATGGAGGCACACTCAAATACAACAATTTGCACAAGCTTTACCACAACCATTATGAGGAAGGAGACAACTGAGACCTCTAGAGAAGCTATTGAGGCCCCCCTAAGTGAGAAGGATATCAAAAAATAGGATTTTTAAAACAGCTTACCTGTAAAATCATTTTCTATGATGTACATCAGGGGACACAGAGCCATAGTAATAACTATGTGGGTTATATTGGCATATCAGGTGCTGGACACTGGCACGTCCCTTAAGGTGTGAACTTCCTCCATATAACCCCTCCCATTTCTGGGAGTCCTCAGTCCTCAGATTTGTAGCCAAGCAATCAAAGTGTATAAGAAGAAGAAGGGAGGGACCTCTGTGTCCCCTGATGTACATCAAAGAAAAGGATTTTATAGATGAGCTGTTTTAAAAATCCTATTTTATTTTCTTACATCAGGGGACACAGAGCCATAGTAATAACTATGTGGGATGTCCCATAGCAATGGCAACTGAAGGGGGGGACAGAATCAAGGAAACTGGAGGCCAGAGGACTCATACTGTAGCCTGCATTGTATGCTGTGCCCAAAGGCAATATCCTCATGACCTTTAATATTGATTCAAAAAAAATAAAATCGGATAAATGTCTGAACCAAAGACCAATGTTGTGGTCTTACAGATCTGAGCCATAGAGGCCTGAGGATGCACCACACAAGAGGCACTAATTGCCCTGGATGAATGTGCTCTTAATATGAGAAGGAAGAATTTTCTTCTTTAAGCTGAAGCTTGATCAATCACTTGACAAATCCATTTGGAAAATAGTGGATCTTGATGCTGCTTCTCCATATCTTGGACCTTCTGGCAGTACAAACAAAACCTGTGTTTTGCAAACTTGAGTGGTTGCCCTTAACCACTTTCAGACCGGACCATTTTGCTGGTCAAAGTCCAGACCACTTTTTGCGATTCGGCACTGCGTCGCTTTAACTGACAATTGCGCAGTCGTGCGACGTGGCTCCCAAACAAAATTGACGTCCTTTTTTCCCACAAATAGAGCTTTCTTTTGGTGGTATTTGATCACCCCTGTGGTTTTTATTTTTTGCGCTATAAACAAAAATAAAGCGACAATTTTGAAAAAAACGCATTATTTTTTACGTTTTGTTATAATAAATATCCCCCAAAAATATATAAAAAAACATTTTTTCCCTCAGTTTAGGCCGATATGTATTCTTCTACATATTTTTGGTAAAAAAATCGCAATAAGCGATTATTGATTGGTTTGCGCAAAAGTTATAGCATTTACAAAATAGGGATAGTTTTATAGCATTTTTATTGATAATTTTTTATTATTTTTTTTTACTAGTAATGGCGGCGATCAGCGATTTTTATTGTGACTGCGACATTATGGCGGACACATCTGACATTTTTGACACATTTTTGGGACCATTGTCATTTATACAGTAATCACTGCTATATAAATGCAGTGATTCCTGTGTAAATGACACTGGCAGTGAAGGGGTTAACCAGGGGGTGGCAGTGTAGGGGTTAAGTGTTCCTAGGAGTGTGTTACTAACTGTGGGGGGGTTGGGCTTTCGTTTTGTGAACACTGATCTCTGCTCCAATCACATGGAGCAGTGATCAGCGTCACTAGTTGCTAGGCAGAACGGAGAAATGCTGTTTACACGGCATTTCCTCCATTCAGCCATTCCGTGAGATGATCGCGGGTATGCCCGCGGCGATCTAGTCCGCGGATCCCGTGACCGGACTCACAGGGGTCCCGACCAGGGCGGCATTGAAGATTGGATGTACATGTACGCCAATATGCCTGCCCGTGCCATTTTGTCGACGTACATCATCGTGCGCTGGTCGGGAACTGGTTAAATAGATTCTGATCGCTCTTACTACATCAAGAGACTGTAGTGCTTTCTCTTCCCCAGATTAAGGCTTCTGGGGAGAAAAAAGGAAGAATAATATCTTGGCTTAAATGATATTACCACCTTTGGTAAAAATTCAGGATGAGGACATCAAACCACCTCGTCCTTATGCATGATGAAATATGACTCTTACAAAACAGAGCCGTTCCAATACTCTTCTAGCAGAAGTAATGGCAAGCAAAAGGTTCAAATGGCTGATTTAACAAAGCAGACAAGACCAATTTTAAATCCTAAGGATTTAGAGGTGCCTTGATAGGGGGAATAAACCATGTTAACCCCTGAATAAGCTACGCACCAAGAGTGGGTAGCAAGAGGCCATAGGAAAAGACATCGTCATGGCCTGGATCTGGCTCTTGATAAAAGACAAGGCCAGCTTCATATCAGATCCCATATGCAGGAATCCTGCCTATTGACATACTTCCTGGGGCTAGTCAAAGTAGACACTACTGAAGGAGATCACCCACAATCTTTTATAGAGTGGGATTCAACAGTCAAACCTGTTAAACTCCTTGTCCGTAAAGTAGCAGGAAATACCGGACCCTGTGCAAGAAGGTCTGGCTATAATGGCAGCGTCCAAAGGACTTCAACTGCCTTCTTTATGATCTCGATAAATTAAGATCTGGGACCTGCTGGGGTCACCAGAATCACCTCCTTCTGTGCATATTGGAAACAAACAAGGTCTGAATCCTCTTTATTCCAGACTAAGAGGATGGCGTCTTGAAGCAGTCTTTGAATAAAACTGCACGTAAGGGACGGCCTTGAAGGAGGTCACCATTTCCCCCAAAAATCTCCTGCAGCCAAAATTAAGGAATTTTCCTTTCCTGATAAGTTGAATTAGTCCTACAATGGAACTGATTCATATCTGGGGTAAGAATACCTTCTTCTATATGGTATCTATAACCAGCTCCCACGTAACCTCCTTGATAGTTTTAAGGAGAATCTTCCTAGGCAGAGAATCCAACCTAGAGATTTCAGCTATCTACAGATGAGATCAGATTCTGGTTTTAGACCTGCGACTGAATGCCCTATTCAAAGTAGATCTTCTAAGGACCGCTATGCCTTGAGCCTTTAACCTGGCTAAAGGAGGTCCCAGAATCTTTAAGAACACTCGTAGTGCTGTAGCTAAGCCGAATGGCAGTGCCACGATTGATAAAAATAATTTTATATTTCAAACCGCAGAGATTTCTGGTAAGTGGGAAACTTTGGCACATGGAGATATGCATCTCCCCTCTTTGCAGGATAGACACAGCCAATCGAATTATGAAAGGATCGGATGTTTAAGTGCCAATTCAGATCTCCAAGCTCTAGAGTGGGTCTTACCTCTTTGCTTGGCTCTGAGGCCTTAAAAGGTTTGAGCCAAAAACCCCTGTTACACTAAGGGAATCTCTGATATCACCAACTGGGATAACAGCTGATCCAGAGACAAGAAAGAGACACTTCTCTTCTTTCTTCTCTGGAACGTTAGGAGCATTCTTTGAGGAGACTGACACTCTTGCATAAAGACTGCCGCATCAGCAGCCCCAAGGACCCCACAGGCAGCACCCAAACCCCTGCTTCTCAGATCGAAAGCTGACTGGGCCATCCGGGCTCTTGAAACTCTAGATGTTACTCAAAGAAAAAAAGCTCCAAGATGGACGTGTGATCTAGGAGCTCCGTTCGACCACCGGAGAGAACCGACTAACCTTGCAACCATCGGCAGCTTCAAACAGAACGGACTCGTTCGCTAATCTACGCTGACACCGAATATTCTGTCAGCCATGCCAAAAAACAAGAAACACCCGCAGACTCCGCGGAAACTTCCGAGCTTCTTCGGAACGCGCGGACCGCCACAAAATGGCGCCGGAACACCAGACGATCGCTCCGCTCTCCCGCCTGCGATGCTCAGTCAGAACCCGCCGAATCACCTGCATACCGGAGCAGCCTCTTTTAGCGAATCCTCATCGGGGACTGCTAGCCCCTCCACAAGGAGTCCAGTGAAACAAAAGCTGCGGATCTCCTCACCAGAAGGCCGCGACATGGAGGTAAGCGGGCCCTCTGCCATAGGCCTCACTCCTCAGTCACACATCGCTGACCCCATTGCGGCCTACCCCACCTCGGACAGGCCGATCTCTGACACACTATTGAAGGAGATGTTGCTATCCCTCAAAATTTCCATACAAACTGATATTACTGCTGAAATCACTAAATGTCATAGAGAAGTTATGGCTCTGGGCAATAGAGTGGATCAAGTGGAAAACTCATTAGGGACATACACTAATTCCTTCAATGGCTTAGTAGAAGCCCATAAATCACACGGAGAAGAAATTGCTTGGCTGAAAAACAAGGTAGCTGACCTTGAAGACCGCTCCAGAAGGTCAAATATAAAAATCAGAGGTATCCCCGAGGTCATACCTCCCACCCAACTATTACAGTACGTGCATACACTGTTCTCCACCATTATTCCTACGCTATCCCCTCAGGACTTAACTATCGATAGGATCCATAGACTACCTAAGCCAGCGTTCCTGCCTGACAACTCTCCCAGAGATGTGTTACTAAAGATGCACTACTACCATGTTAAAGAACAAATCTTAATTGCCTCACGCAAATCCGACAATAAACATCCACAATATGCAGAAATAATTCTTCTCCCTGACCTGTCACGGCACACTCTCCAGCAACGCCGCAATCTAGCCACCATAACGAAAGCTCTGAGGAATCACAGTATTCCCCATAAATGGAGACACCCGGCGAAACTGGTCATTTCCCATGAAGGAACCACTCACAGCGTTTCTACCCTGGCTGAAGGGATTGCGCTCTTGCGACAATGGGGCATAATACCCCCACAAGACACATCTGGTCCGCACATACCGCCACTGACCAACACTCCAGACGAGTGGCAAGTGGTGTCTCGCAAAAGGGCTCCTAAAAAAGTTGCTGATGGTTCTACTTAATCCTCACTACAACGTATAAGGTTCTCTCCTGGGTCACAAGGGTTGTTCATTTTATTGCAACCTTTGGTTGTATCCCCCGGATTAATATCCTACCTATGCAGTTACGTCTGCACATGAATCGTTTCTCAGATTCTATTTTGCTTATTTTTGTTGGTTATTGTTCTGTTTTTTGTTATGTTCTCAGTTCCTTCCTAATTAGCACAGACTCTGCATGCCCTTACTGGTTACCTCCTGACCTTGTACATTCCCAGAGATGTTGGATACTTATTCTGACTCGGCTTTGCTCCCACCACTCATCGACTGACACAGTGAGTACGATCCCTCCCAGCGTACTTTACTCCTGCTAAATGACTATTACATGTGTATCTATTAACGCTAGGGGCCTTAATCACCCTGCAAAGCGCCACTCTCTGTGGTCCGAAGCCCTGAGGCGAAAAGCTGATGTTCTGTGTGTGCAGGAGACTCATTTCCAACTCAACAATCATCCTTCATGCACACACAGAAACTACCCACATATATTTCTAGCACCTAATCCGGAAAAGAAAAAAGGCGGAGTTCTCCTAGCAATCCGAGATACAGTCTCCTTTAACCTCCGCAACTCCTGGATAGATGAAAATGGCAGATATATTATCATCCAAGGTGACATTAATTCTAAACCTTACACCATCGTGTCAGTGTATTCTCCCAACACACACCAGATCAGATTTCTCAACAGATTACTCCGAAAGGTAAAGTCTGTCCAATACGGGAACCTTATTCTGGGAGGTGACTTCAACCTAATTGTGGATCCCAAATTAGACACCTCTTCCACTGCTCAACACGGCAAGACTTACCTACACAGAACCCTTCATGTTGCAGACTTATATGATGTGTGGAGATGCACTCACGGTAACGAACGGTCTTATACCTTTTTCTCCCACAGACACCTCTCTTATTCAAGAATTGACATGTTCTTAACTGATAAATGGACTCTGCAAAATGTCTCCTCCTCATGTATTCATGACATCACGTGGTCAGACCACGCTGTTATTTCATTATCCCTCCATGAAAAGGGTGTCTCCCCCTCTCCACCCATCTGGCGTAGTAATGTTAGACTGCTACAAGACCCCTGCACTAACCAATTGATCTCCCAGCACATTCATGAATTCTTCCAACATAATGAACACTCTGTAGAGAGCCCCTTTACACTATGGAATGCCCACAAGGCTTCAGTAAGAGGTCTTTTAATTCAACTAGGAGCTAGAGCAAAGAAACGATACACAGCAACCTTAGACTCTATTACCTCTGACATACATAGGTTAGAAGCGTTGAATATGGCGTCTCCATCACAATCTCTAACTGATCAGCTCTCTGCACTTAGAGAGAAGCTGAGGGAGCATCTCACCCAAAAATATGACACATACTTTCGCCGTCTACAGCTGTCCTCTTATGCCAACGCGAATAGGGCGGGTAAATACCTAGCCAACAGAATCAAGACAACACGTACTAAAACTAAAATCTCCCACTTACTTCACCCTGTATCACATCACAAAATTCTTAATCCTCAAGATATTGCTAATCAATTTTCACAGTATTACAGTGCATTATATAACCTTAAATCTGATCCACATACTGTACAGCCCACCTTACCGGCCATACAACGTTTCTTGAAGGATTTGAACCTCCCTCTGCTATCGGGTACTCATTTAGCTTCCCTGAACTCCCCATTCACCACAGGTGAAATAGAATCTGTTATCACCACACTTCCGAATGGGAAATCCCCAGGCCCTGATGGGTTTTCTAATGAGTATTTCAAAACCTTCACTAAACTTCTTTCCCCGTACTTACAACAGGTCTTTACCCAAGCGGCGGAACAGGCATCATTTCCCCAGGAAATGCTGACAGCATATGTTGCTACAATCCCCAAACCAGGAAAAGACCACACCACCCCAAGTAACTTTAGGCCCATTTCTTTACTAAACTCAGACATCAAAATCTACGCCAAACTCTTAGCTAAGCGCCTGGAAGAATTCATACCGTCCCTAATAAAAAACGACCAGATGGGTTTCATAAGGGGGAGACAAACTTCTGACGCAACGAGACGTATCATAAATGTTGTTCATCACGCTGCTCTGTCTAAAACGCCTTCTCTGCTGCTCTCCATTGACGCAGAGAAGGCGTTTGATAGAGTAGACTGGAGTTACATGAGAGAGGTACTCTGTAAGTTCGGCTTTCAGGGCACTATATTCAATGCAATGTTGGCCTTGTATTCCTGTCCCTCTGCTCAGGTGCTAACGGCTGGTATGCTGTCCCATACTTTTTTGATTACGAATGGTACCCGTCAGGGGTGCCCATTGTCCCCTACTATATTTAACCTGATGATAGAACCCCTGGCGGAGACCATCAGGTCTAATGTCAACATATCTGGCTTCAAAATAGGTTCCCGTAACCATGTTATCAATTTATTTGCAGATGATGTCATCCTAATGCTAACAAATCCATCCAGATCACTACCGTTAGTCCATGACACTCTGTTGAAATTTGGTGATATTTCCTATTACAAAGTCAACTTTGCTAAATCATTGATATTAAACCTGGGTATGGACAGGCGTATACAAGACCAACTTAAAAGAGACCTCCCATACAAATGGCAAGATGATGGTTTACCATACTTGGGTATTACGATAACTAATTCCACTCGCACCATCGTTACCTCAAACTTTAGACCACTGCTTGCCAAAATTGAAGAAACCCTTAAACACATAGCTAAAACTGAACTTGCGTGGTTGGGCAAACTAGCTGCTTGTAAGATGTTAGTGCTCCCTCACATACTCTATTTGTTTAGGACTATTCCATTACACATTCCCATTTATTTTCTTAAAGCTATCTCCAAGCTCATATGGAACTTCTTGTGGAATGGGAAAAAGGCACGGTGTAATCCCCGTAGCCTAATTCCCCATAGGCTGGTGGGAGGGGCAGGAATGATAGATGTTTATGACTACCTGTGGTCCACTAGACTAGACCAACTCCGACAGTGGTTTAGAACCACTAATACTCCTCTTTGGGTTGAATTAGAACGAGCCATGGCTCCAGTTCCTGATCTCGTAGCTTTCCTTATGGGCGACATTTGGAAGCCTTGGGACTTACGCCAACTCTCCCCCATAATACAAACCTCCATACAAGCATGGAGATTCCTCCTTAATCAAGATCACCGCACTCTCCAAACTATCAATTATCAATTTCCCCTGAGTCTTCTAGCAGCTCGTATCCCGATGCTGTCTTTGAAACAGTTTCCGAGCTATGGTATACACACTATCCAAAATTTCTTTATTGACCACAAGGCCCTTGATAGTGATCAAATAATGGCAAAGTTTGATCTCCCTCGCCATCATTTCTTCACGTGTATCCAAATCTCCCAATTCCTGAAGAAAAATCCTCTTCCTACAATTAAACTACCACCTTCTGTTTGGCACTATCTTTCATGCGAATCTTCAAGAAACAAAGGCATTTCGATCTTTTATGCTCTTCTACAGGATAAAAAATCCTTCACGAAGACAAAACAGATCAATGCTTGGGAAGCTGACTTGGGACTCACATTTCCAGAAGATCAGTGGACCACAGCATTTCGTGAGATCCAAAAAGCCTCTCATTCCATTAGTTACTGGGCAATGTCTATCAGAATCATCAATAGATGGCAATACACGCCTTGTAGATTGTCGAAAATTTTTCCGCACACTTCCTCACTTTGCTGGAGGAACTGCGGGCAATTAGGTCACTTACTACACATGTTCTGGGAATGCCCCAACCTGATAAGTTTTTGGAATCAAATATTCCAACTCATAACTTCCATTACGGGTATAATTACTCTCCCCAACCCTGCTTTAGCGATCCTACATATTGGTATCGAACAATTCCCTTACAACATGAGGGTAGTTGTTTCTAATATTCTCCTGGCAGCAAGATCCTTGGTTTTATTACATTGGAAATCAACCACGACCTTAAACATTACGGATCTGACCAACACAGTTCATCATCACTACACCCTAGAACGAGCGTTAGCTATCAACACTTTAAAATGCAAGCAATTTGATAATACGTGGAGTATATGGAGTGCTCGATATCAGAGGTCTTAAGTTTTGTTGACATTCCGTTCTCTGTTTATTTCTGTACATCTCTATGTTCATTTTGAGATTGTATTGTATTCTACTGCATGATGACTCTTAATCGATACAGTAGTGTGTGCTAATGTTTTTTTTTGTTTTTTTTTCTCTTCTTCCCCCCATAATTTGTATTATTTCATGTCCTTTTTTTTTTTTTTTTCTGTATCATCAAAACTTCAATAAAAATTGAATGTTCAAAAAAAAAAAAGAAAAAAAATCACAGAAATCACTCTGCTCTTAACATTGTTCCTGCCAGACTTTGAGAATTGCAGGACCTTTCCCATCACTGAAACGAGGGTGGGGGGGCTCCTTCATGAGAAGGCCTTAGCATTCTGCTTCATGGGCTCTCTGCCCCAAGGTCCTGGTGGTGCTTCTGTCGAGACCGACTAAAGGCAGATACCCCAGGCATTAGGAGAGGCTGCATGATTAAAGGAGAACTGTTTGAACCTCCTTTATTGGTAAAGAGAGCTTTACCCATTTTGGATGTACTAATACACTCTATATAGTCGTACCCCAGGAAGGGACACAGACTGGCTCAGGGTTTTCACCTGGTGCTTCGGCTGATCAATATCTCAGCCATGGACCTCTGCAAAAATGCACTAGTCCAAGTATAAGCCATAGGGCTTAAACGATCGAGTCCTTCATAGCATCTGTGAGACACAGTGTGTCAAATACACTGGCCCCTTGCTGGGCCTGCTAATCAGGCAGAACTTTCAGGCATCTCACACCTGTTCCCTAACCCCTTGGAGTCCATATCCCAATGCATTGGCGTGATTCATAATGTGCTCCACCAAAATAGTGGAGCAGGTGTTAAAGGGTTAATGGACTGAGCTACTCCAATTGCATCCAGAACTGCAAAAGACATCTTGTCTTTAAAAGGAAAATCCAACCTTGCTGGATCCTTTAACATCAGTGCATTATCAACTGGACATGTGAGACTCTGCTCACTGAGGTGATTGCAGCATTAATAGCTGGAACCCCCCATTGCTTTCATTGAAATGTTCCCATTCAGAACACATAGCTATGCACGAATAGGAAAAACATCCCCAGGTGGGGGAGGTTCAAATGCCTGTGCTGCAGGCAACAAAAGGGTTAAGTAAGGGAGTAGACAAACACCTGACTTGTGCGGCTACTCCCTCCTGTTAGGATCCTCCGAAGAGGAAAAATAATTATCTTCCAATATTTGGGAAGATCTACCTGATCCCCAGCCTTCTGCACCTCAACAAAAGGGCCCTGAGGACTAGATAGGAATCTGCTATGTTTAGTCCTACTATGGAGAGACATCATAGCAATAATCTTTTAAATGGTAGAAGAAAAAACCTGGTTGTATGAAATACACAGGGACAGAAGTGTTCTACCCTTGACGGCTCATCTGACTGGCCATATTTTCTTTTTACCTCTCGGGGAGGAAGACATTCTTTTGGAAGGGTTTTTAGTTTGTTGTATAACATTAACCCCTTAGAACCCTTAGAGGAGTTCCTGGTCCCTTTGTCACTCATAGCTTACAGTACAAAGCAGAGGCAGTACCAGCAAAAGAATGTAATACTTGCTAGGCTATAGTACAGTATAATAACTGCTATTAATCCTAGCTATACAGTACAATGTTGTCAAAAGGGAAATGCCTGTGTCACCAAACCTGACTAGCAATCACTCTGCTCTGTCCCTCCACCGTCCAGGCAGCAGCTTCTCTTGCAGAGCTCTAAACTACTTCCTTCACGTGTGGCCGGTGTCTGACACCGTTTAGCCAGGCCCCCGTGCACAAACAGTCCCCCCTTCCTCTTTCAAACAGGGAAGTGAAGTGCCGGCATCATGGCGGGCGGTGGTGGGGGGGGCGGGTAAATCCTCCGCTCGACGAGCGGCCGCGACTTTCCCCAAAAAAAGAAAAAGAGGCAGCTGGCTGGCATTCAAATAGATCAAAATCGCCAATTTGGGGGCCCAGGAATGATCAGACCCCCTTCTTACCTGAGGGTCTGAGCTGGCTTTAACGGAGAGGAGAGTGTAGCTTATGCTGTTTCCAGCATCAGAATGGTGAGTGCTCAATACAGCCCCCAGTGGTGACACATAGACATGACATGACAACACAATATATAGGAGAGATTCCTGAGAAAATCTCCCCTACCTTCTCCTCGCAGCAGGGTTTATCAGAGATAAAAAACCCAATCTTCACCCTTCATGGTAGGCTCCGAGACCTTTAATGGGTAACCTTCAGGAACCGGGGAACACTCAGGTTATCCCACAATCCTGGACCTGTGAGAAGACCCTGGCAGTAAACTTTTATTGGCCTTACTACCAAAAAGTACTGGATCCCAGTGTCCAACTGGGGCATTCACAAGCAAAACCTCGTGTCTTCAGATGAAGAGGCCTGGGTACCATTAATTTAGTCCATTATGGAGACATCAGAACAGATGCAGTCAGGATGGCTGGCTCTCATCAAAGGACTACTGCCCGTGGAGCTCAGTACACACATCCCTACACATGCCCAACCTTATAAGCCATAGGCTTATTAGACACTGCCAAAAAAACTGAGGACTCCCAGTAGTGGGAGGGGTTATATGGGGGAAGTTCACGCCTTAAGGGGCATGCCAGTGTCCAGCACCTGATACGCTGATATAACCCACATAGTTATTACTATGGCTCTGTGTCCCCTGATGTAAGAAATTAAAGACATTTTTTGCAGATTTCTTTTTTACCTTTCAAATCTCCCTCCACACACTGTGCAGCCAGACACAGACTGAGCTAACAGTGAAGAGTAAGGTATGTGCATAGACTCCATTTGTGGAGATTTCAAGGCATGACAACATTTTATCCTTTAATGGAAGAAATACATAGATGTTTTTAATACCTAAGTTTCTTCCCTTACCTCATCCTTGCTGCAGGATTTTGCTTAATTAACAGAAAATCCAACCTTCACCCATCACGGCAGGCTGCATTTAGCTGTCTTCTTTTTATGGAGGTATTTAAATCCAGCATGGGAGGGAAATAAGGGTGAGAATGCGCTATGGAATGGTACTGAAATAATAATGAAATGATATTGAAATATTGTAAGGTAAGAGCTGCCTCTACTTGGTATGCCCCCCCCCCCAAAAGTGAGTGGGGCTTATTAGAATATGAAATGAAAATCAGGTAGAGTTGGCGCTATACCTTTAAATTTACTATATGTATGCAAAAGTTTGTTAATAAATTATTCATTATCCATGGCTCTTGATGACGTCTGCGTGACGAAACCGGTAGGCGTGGCCATAAGGACGTGACCTCTCTCGAGTATACCGCAGCAGCTGGCAGTGTGAGGATTTTATATAGCGAATTCAGTTTTGATGATATGTGAGTAGTTTTCTGTTTCTAATAAACACCTTTTAAAGACATACTACACTATGGGCTTCCTTCCTCTTTCTATGCAATATACGAATGAGAACTTCACCCATGGATGAATAACCAGATTCCCAGGGAGACGCCCGAGAGTGACACAGGGGCTAAACACTATGAAGGCGGTTTCCCCCCAGTAGGGGCAAGGATCTGGTGAATGCAACATAATTTATTTTCACCAAAGCGCACCGGGGATTCTCTTTGGATACTTGCACAAGTCACCACTTGGAGATGATATATTGGTTATGAACTGTTAATACACTATAAAGGACTTGTTGGCACTTTATGTCCATAGGATAAAAGGATTTGAATTCTACTTTTCATTTATTTCAGTTCTTTGGATCTTTCACCAGTTTTACAGCTTTTTGGATTTTTCAGTTTTTTTTTGCCTGCTAGTTTTAACAAAAATTCTGTGGTTTTTGATAGCACCACGGGGTATTATTGTCAATTTAAAGTTTGGGTATACTCACCCATTACAGAATAATATATTCATTTTTTTTTTAGCACTTTTGTGTATTATAGGGGCAGGAGGCCCCCGCTATTGGGCACATAATTTACAATAATAATAATTTTCTAGCTAAATGCACGGATGAATAATTATTCAGTTGATTGCACAGATAAGGAATAATTTATTAACACTGATGAACAAAGTTTTGCATATTGACACATATAGTAAATTTAAAAGTATAGCGCCAACTCTACCCGATTTTCCTTTCATAAATCCAGCATGGATCCCTCCTGGAGCTCCTCCGTCACTTGTGACCAACACCTTAGACACTGGTGAAAAAACTGATGTGCTCCTGGAAGGAGGAGGGGTTATATAGGGAGTGAACTTCCTTTGATTAGATTTACTAGTGTCAACACCTGAAAGTGGCCTATAACCCATTAAGTAATTACTTAAGGCTCTGTGTCCCGTGATGTATGATAAAGAAATCTTTTTTTTAAATGTGTGCAAAAAAATTCAAAAATGTCTCTGGTAGTGAAAGGGTTAAAGGAAATATTCCCCTTTGGGAAGATGTTACATGTTCCTGTTCCTGCAGCAGCTCAGCGATCCGAGTCCTCTGTGTGACAGCAGTGTGGGGAGAAGTTCCCTGTACCGGCTGTCACTTTATGAAAAGAGCGCGGCCGTGCCATTTATTCACAGAGTTCTGTCCTTTGCCGATGTCGGCTTGTAGTTTTCAATGAACTCCCACACCGCTGCTGAGCTCTCTGGTAGATGATTGGTTCTTCCTGTCACTGTAACTGCCTTCCCGTATAATGTACAGGCAGACAGATTACACGGACAGTCTGCAGGAGTCCTGCATAGCACCAGCCATCACCACATCATGGCTGCAATGCTTTCCAGGCTCCTAAAAAAATAGAAAATTCAAATTTCTTTACCTGAAGAAAATGTGCATTTATAATATTTTATAAAAGGTGAACTTTTCCTTTAATGAAGAGGACACCGGAGCGTGATTTGTCTGCTCAGCATGCGCTTGTACTGAACACCCAAGATATACAATTCCCCGACATTCCTAAAAGCACCTCAGATTTATATACAGTTTTGGTTAAAATTATTTTTTATTTCATCATGACAAGGAGATTGTCATAAGAGACGAGGAAATTGTCATAAGAGACGAGGAGATTATCATAAGAGACGAGGAGATTGTCATAAGAGATGAGAAGATTGGGACCCCAATTTAGTCCCTTAAACAAATAGTTTTGTTTTTAATTTTAAAAATAGCCCTTTAAGTGTTTGTGAAATTTTACACCACAAAATGTACTCAATCAATGAAAAGTAATGACTCCATTTTTATTTTTCTCCTGCTATCAATGGTCAACACAGTACAACACTTCATCCATGTCTTTGGTGATCTCTGATCTCCTTATCAACTGTTTCTTCCATGATGAAGATCAGTCATGGAGTATATCCGAGGTGTATATCAGGGTGTGCTTCTTCCCCACATGAGAGCTGTGATGTCCAGCAACATTCATATAGAAGACATTTCCCGCACTCAAGGCACTAATACACCTCTAGGGTTGTGTGGGATCCCTGATGTACAGGAAGACAGGACTTCAGTGAGGAACAATTCCCTCACTCGGGACAGGAATACGGCTTCTCCCCGTGTGAGATCTCTGATGTGTGGAAAGATGGGACTTCCGTGAAAAACATTTCCCGCACTCAGGACAGGAATACGGCTTCTCCCCCGTGTGAGATCTCTGATGTGAGTAAAGCTGGGACTGCTGTGAAAAACATTTCCCGCACTCAGGACAGGAATACGGCTTCTCCCCGGTGTGAGATCTCAGATGTGTGTAAAGATTGGACTTCAGTGAAAAACATTTCCCACACTCAGGGCAGGAATGCGGCTTTTCCCCTGTGTGAGATCTCTGATGTGTGTAAAGATGGGACTTTCGTGAAAAACATTTCCCGCACTCAGAACAAGAATACGGCTTCTCCCCTGTGTGAGATCTCTGATGTCTGTAAAGATGGGACTTTCTTGAAAAACATTTCCTGCACTCAGGACAGGAAAACGGCTTCTCCCCTGTGTGATATCTCTGATGTGTTGTAAGATTGGACTTCTGTGAAAAACATTTCCCGCACTCAGGACAGGAATACGGCTTCTCCCCTGTGTGAGATTTCTGATGTATGCCAAGAGTGGACTTCTGTGAAAAACATTTCCCGCACTCAGGACAGGAATACGGCTTCTCCCCCGTGTGAGATCTTTTATGCTCATTAAGTTTGGATTTAGAAGGGAAACACTTCCCGCACTCAGTACAGGAATACGGCTTCTCTCCTGTGTGAGATCTTATATGCACATTAAGACTGTATTTAGAACGGAAACACTTCCCGCACTCAGTACAGGAACGCCTCTTCTCTGTTGGAAGGACGGCACCGTCCCTCACAGTCTGAGGTTCCTCAGGATAAGAGGAATACGATGGTCCATCTACACTGTGTGGTGCCGGATGGACATTTGAGGTAGTCGGGTTTTCTCCTGGACTATACTGTGTGATGTCCTCATCTTCTACTTTACAGTCTGGAGACAAAGTGAGACAATCCTCTGAGGTTTTCCTCATCTCCCGTCCATCTACTAAAATAGAAATACAAAGATTATCACTAGACATGAGCTGATTGGTTCCTGCTGTGCTCCAATCAGATCATCAGATATAAAATGTCCAGCTGGTAGGAAATGGGTGTAACAAAAGAGAATACATATTATGTGTATATATAGCAGTGGGGGGAGGGGAGAGAGCAGAAGTCAGGACTATGTAATGTACAAGATATTGTATAAGATACAACAGATAGGACTATATAGTATCAGAATGATGTAATGTACAACATAGAGTATATAGTGCAGGGGTCAGGAGTATGTAATGTAGAATATAAAGTATACAGTGTAAGGGTCAGGACTCATAATATTGGTATTCAGTAATCAGTGGAAGATGAAATGATTACATGAGACAAGTTGCAGAGGTCCCACACCGCTGCCTCCCATCTCCTGAGACTGCACTCAGTGACTTGGGTCTGAGACTATACAGACATATCCCTCCACCCGGCACAGCCAGCAGACAACACAACAAGTAATCCTGGGGGGATTGTTCTGTCAGAGATCTTGTCATACCCGGGTATGGGGCAGAAGTCCCAAATCACATACCCCAGGTGCCTAGATCTAGTAACATCTATGGGGAAAATGAATTTTGCTGCCAGCTGATCCCCAGAATCTCCATAAATCCAGTCTAGATACATAAATTGTGTCGGCAGCACAGAGAAGGAAGATTATCGGAGAGAAATCCAGGAATACAGGACGGGGAACACAGCTCAGGAAAGTGACCAGGGGATTACAGGCTGATATCACCCAGCCCCCGCCCTACTCTGGACCAATCAGTGAGCAGTATGGGTGGAGGAATGTATTTAGTGTTAATGACCCACCTGTGCTGATCTCTGTAGGAGTGTCCTCCTCTATAAATGTCCCCGTTATTCCATCCTCCTCCATAGACTGCTGATCATCCCTCACATACCTCTCTTCTTCTTCTGATTTCACCTCAAATTCTATATCCATTGGATCTCCACTCTAAACCAAGAAAATGAGAGAGAATATCATCTGTAAGATAGAAGATTTATTATTGTGACATCACATAGAAAATACACACATTGGGGCTGATTTACTAAGATGAATGCGCTGCGCCGGTTCATACCGCCATTTGTGCGCCAGATAAATGATCAACTGAGCGTATGAAGCGGCGCACGCATAAGCGCAACATATAATATGCCGGTGCAATTCATAATAGCGCACGCCGTATCATTAACAGTCCATTCACACAGGGGCAACACGACTTCCAGAGCGACTTTGGGAGGCAACTTGGACACGACATCAGTGTGAATCACAGGGCGACTTGGGGCAACAACATGACTTTAAGTCACCCCCAGGCCAGGCAACTTTAATATAAAAAAAACAGCACGGGTTCCCCTCCAAGAGCATACCAGGCACTTCAGGTCTGGCATGGATATTAAAGGGAACCCCACACACAAAAAAAAAAAGGGTGTGGGGGTTCCCCTCAAAATCCATACCAGACCCTTATCTGAGCACGCAACCTGGCAGGCCGCAGGAAAAGAGGGGGGGATGAGAGAGCGCCCCCCCTCCTGAACCGTACCAGGCCACATGCCCTCAACATTGGGAGGATACTTTGGGGTCCTCCCCAAAGCACCTTGTCCCCATGTTGATGAGGACAAGGACCTCATCCCCACAACCCTTGCTTATCGGAATCTGGAAGCCCCCTTTAACAAGGAGACCCCCAGATCCCGGCCTCACCCCGTGTGAAATGGGAAGGGTACTCTACCATTTCACCAAAAAAGTGACAAAAGTGTTATAAATGACAAGAGACAGTTTTTGACAATTCCTTTATTAAAGTCTTCTTTCAGAAGAGGGAGGTGGAGTCCCCGGATGGCACCGCCCTCCGTTATATAAGACCTGTCAGAAGAAGAGAAGCGTCACACAGCGGGAGCCTCCCATTGCACGGAGCGGCCCGAGAGCGAAGAGAGACGCTGTGGAGGAAGATGCCGGACGAGAACACCAGAGCAAGAAGAAGAGGATCGGAGGAAGAAACCGAAGGATGAAGAAAGGAAGAAGGGAGACCAGAAGAAAGAAGATGAAAGAAGACTTTAATAAAGGAATTGTCAAAAACTGTCTCTTGTCATTTTTACACTTTTGTCACTTTTTTGGTGAAATGGTAGGGGTACCCCCCTTACCATTTCACACAGAGAGGAAGCCGGGATCTGGGGGTCCCCTTGTTAAAGGGGGCTTCCAGATTCCGATAAGCCCCCCGCCCGCAGATCCCCACAACCACCGGCCAGGGTTGTGGAGGATGAGGCCCTTTTCCTCATTAACATGGGGACAAGGTGATTTGGGGGGGACCCCAAAGCATCCTCCCAATGTTGAGGGCATGTGGCCTGGTACGGTTCAGGAGGGGGGGGTGCTCTCTCGCCCCCCCCTCTTTTCCTGCGGCCTGCCAGGTTGCGTACTCGGATAAGGATCTGGTATGGATTTTGAGGGGGACCCCCATGTCATTTTTTTGGGGCACGGGGTTCCCCTTAATATCCATATCAGACCTGAAGGGCCTGGTATGAAATTTCAGGGGACCCCCACGCATTTTTTTTTCTTATTTTTTTCTCTTAATCCTAACATGAGTTGTGTGCAAATAGCCATAAAAAAACATAGAAGTGAACCAGCGCAAAAAAAAAAAAAGTCAAGTTGAGAGGTGCGCCTTTTCAGCTTATGCAAATGAACCTACGTGGCTTGACATTTACTAAGATTTTGCCGGCGCAGTGAACCAGAGCACTTGAACGGGTGCAAATGCCTTCTTGCGCATGCGCAGTGCATAAATTGACCTAGCGCAGTTCCAAGTGTATTTGCAGGCGCAGCAAGCTTGTTCAGAGGAAGTTACTTTTCCGTTCTATTTTGGGCATATTTGTTACTTGGACAGTCATATCTATACTTCCTCACATCACCCCATAATATTCACACTTCCAGCTTCTTTTAATTCTGAGTTGAAGATGCCGTGCGCCAGGTCTATAGCGCCGCACCAATCGCGGCCGCCTGTGCGCCGGCATGCTCATAGTAAATGGGGAATTGCGCTGTGTTACAGGTGAAAATGCTTTGTGAATACGAAAACGGCTGTTGCGCGTCGGTGTGCGCCGCAACTCATAGCGCAAATGCTTTGTAAATCAGCCCCATTGTCTCTATAAGTGTGTTTGATAACCTCCATCCCACCAACCTTGTAACAGTGGGGGATGGTGTGACCTTCCTGTGTGGAATCCCGGGAATACAGAGGACGGGGACATCTCTCTGGTGGGTTCCTGGTATTTGGTGGCTCCATCTTATCCTTGTGTCCTTCTGAAAACTCCTCCATCACTCCATACTCCTCATCCTCCTCTTTATACTCTTCTTTAACATCAATATGATCATCCCCGAGGTTTCCACTCTGAATATATAATAAAACATTCATTGTAACAATCATGCTGTGTATAAATCAGAACTACCAATAATTGTCACTCATCTACCTGATGATGGTGGGGGATGGTGTGACCTTCCTGTGTGGAATCCCGGGAATACAGAGGACGGGGACATCTCTCTGCTGGGTTCCCATTACTGGATCCATCTGTAGGAAACACACACACTGACTGAATACATTGTTTCTATGTGTTTATCAGATGATGGGGGATCTAGGTGGAGCCTCCGTACTGCTCTCTCCTTTACAATAAAGTCTCCTCTTACCCGGTGATGTGAGGGGCGGCTGATTGTCCATCATGACGTCCTTGTAGAGATCCTTGTGTCCTAAATACTCCCACTCCTCCATGGAGAAATAGACAGTGACATCCTGACACCTTATAGGAACCTGACACACACAATGATACAGTCACCATCCAGACACATCCCTTGTCTGTTACTGGATAATGTCCCAGAATTCCCAGAATCCTCCTCACCTCTCCTCCATCATCTCTCTGGTGACTTCTAGAATCTTCTTTGTATTTCTCTATTCTATCAGGGAGGGAGGTGGAGGCAATGTGATGGTCATATGATCTCCAGACTTCACAGGAGGAAAACTCTAGATCTGAACACAAATAGTAAAATCAAATGATATTCCCAGAATCCTCCTCACCTCTCCATTCAGGTCTCCATTTTATTAAAGCCCACCTAAGGCTGATGTATAATTTTCCCACACAGAACCCCCACACTATGCATGAAAAAAAATTGTAGCAGGTATTCTGATGTTATTACATAAAATGCCGGAACAATAGTCCCACTTTGCTAGTGAGGATGCCAAGAGTCCGCCCACATCCTAAGAGCATCAGAAAAAAAGCAAGATGGAGGGACATTGGGAGGAGGAGCTGTGAGGTCAGTGTGATGTCATAGGACATATAGACTCTGGATGGAGGGACATTTGAAGGGTCCTCTATATGAGGCTCCTGTGCAAACCAAATCATTGTTCCTGGGTGTGTCCTACTTCTCCGGTCAGGTCTGTGTTTTATTAATAGAGATAAGAGTGATGTCATGTGACCTCCCAGAATCCTCCTCACCTCTCCAGGGAATCAGTTCAGTTTTTTCAGTCAGCCCTAGGGTTGCCACCTCATCCCTTTAAACCCGAACACATATGAATTACTTGGGTTCTGAGGCTAATTTAATGCAGATAAGGCACCAAGTGAGTTTAATTACCACCTTAATCAGCCACAGAGCCCGTGTAATTCATATGTGTTCAGGATTAAAGGGATAAGGTGACAACCTGACTCATCCCGCTGGCTGAACGATAAAACTGAACCATGTATGGCCAGCTTCGGAAGCAAGATATATTCATCATCAACTGATCCCCTGAAGGGGTTAATCTACATATTACCTCCTCTGCCTCCAGATCCAGCAACATCTCCTCTCTACATCCTTCCAAATGGAATGTCTGCCAGTACCTGGCATCACTTCCTGTGTGTACCTGACATCACTTCCTGTGTGTACCTGACATCACTTCCTGTCTGTATTCCATAGAGTCTTCCTATCTGGGTAGAAGTGAGATCACCACCTTGTGGAGATCAGAGGAACTGCAGCCCCAAGAAACATCTGGTAGTGTGAACACGCCTTGTGCTGTGTGTATGTACTGTATATCCTTCCCCTTTCTCTCCTCCCTGAGTGTGTATGAAGAGGAGGAGCTCTGAGTGTGTATGAAGAGGAGGAGCTCTGAATGTGTATGAAGAGGAGGAGCTCTGAATGTGTATGAAGAGGAGGAGCTCTGAATGTGTATGAAGAGGTGGAGCTCTGAGTGTGTATTAACAGGCAGAGCTCTGAGTTTGTATGAAGAGGAGGAGCTCTGAGTGTGTATGAAGAGGAGGAGCTCTGAGTGTGTATGAAGAGGCAGAGCTCTGAGTGTGTATGAAGAGGAGGAGTTCTGAATGTGTATGAAGAGGAGGAGCTCTGAATGTATATGAAGAGGTGGAGCTCTGAGTGTGTATTAACAGGCAGAGCTCTGAGTGTGTATGAAGAGGAGGAGCTCTTAGTGTGTATAAAGATGCAGAGCCCTGAGTGTGTATGAAGTGGTAGAGCTCTGAGTGTGTATGAAGAGACGGAGCTCTGAGTGTGTATGAAGAGGTGAAGCTCTGAGCGTGTATTAAGAGGCAGAGCCCTGAGTGTGTATGATGAGGAGGAGCTCTGAGTGTGTATGAAGATACGGAGCCCTGAGTGTGTATGAAGAGGCGGAGCTCTGAGTGTCTATGAAGAGGAGGCAGTCTGAGTGTGTATGAAGAGGTGGAGCTCTGAGTGTGTATGACAAGGCGGAGCTCTGAGTGTGTATGAAGAGGAGGAGCTATGAGTGTGTATAAAGAGGCGGAGCCCTGAGTGTGTATGAAGTGGCAGAGCTCTGAGTGTGTATGAAGAGGAGGAGCTCTGAGTGTGTATGAAGAGGTGGAGCTCTGAGTGTGTATTAAGAGGCGGAGCCCTGAGTGTGTATGAAGAGGAGGAGCTCTGAATGTGTATGAAGAGGCGGAGCCCTGAGTGTGTATGAAGAGGAGGAGCTCTGAATGTGTATGAAGAGGAGGAGCTCTGAGTGTGTATAAAGAGGCGGAGCCCTGAGTGTGTATGTAGTGGTAGAGCTCTGAGTGTGTATGAAGAGACGGAGCTCTGAGTGTGTATGAAGAGGTGAAGCTCTGAGTGTGTATTAAGAGGCGGAGCCCTGAGTGTGTATGATGAGGAGGAGCTCTGAGTGTGTATGAAGATACGGAGCTCTAAGTGTGTATGAAGAGGCGGAGCTCTAAGTGTGTATGAAGAGGAGGCACTCTGAGTGTGTATGAAGAGGTGGAGCTCTGAGTGTGTATGACAAGGCAGAGCTCTGAGTGTGTATGAAGAGGAGGAGCTATGAGTGTGTATAAAGAGGCGGAGCCCTGAGTGTGTATGAAGTGGCAGAGCTCTGAGTGTGTATGAAGAGGAGGAGCTCTGAGTGTGTATGAAGAGGTGGAGCTCTGAGTGTGTATTAAGAGGCGGAGCCCTGAGTGTGTATGACGAGGAGGAGCTCTGAGTGTGTATGAAGAGACGGAGCCCTGAGTGTATATAAAGAGGCGGAGCTCTGAGTGTATATGAAGGGGAGGAGCTCTGAATGTGTATTAAGAGGCAGAGCTCTGAGTGTGTATGAAGAGGAGGAGCTCTGAATGTGTATGAAGAGGTGGAGCTCTGAGTGTGTATGAAGAGGCGGAGCTCTGAGTGTGTATTAAGAGGCGGAGCTCTGAGTGTGTATGAAGAGGTGGAGCTCTGTGTGTGTATGAAGAGGCGGAGCTCTGAGTGTGTATGAACAGGTGGAGCTCTGAGTGTGTATGAAGAGGCGGAGCTCTGAGTGTGTATGAAGAGGAGGAGCTCTGAATGTATATGAAGAGGCGGAGCTCTGAGTGTATATGAAGGGGTGGAGCTCTGAGTGTGTATGAATGGGTGGAGCTCTGAGTGTGTATGAAGAGGCAGAGCTCTGAGTGTGTATGAAGAGGCGGAGCTCTTAGTGTGTATGAAGAGGAGGAGCTCTGAATGTGTATGAAGAGGCGGAGCTCTGAGTGTATATGAAGGGATGGAGCTCTGAGTGTGTATGAAGGGGTGGAGCTCTGAGTGTGTATGAAGAGGCGGAGCTCTGAGTGTGTATGAAGAGGCGGAGCTCTGAGTGTGTATGAAGAGGTGGAGCTCTGTGTGTGTATGAAGAGGCGGAGCTCTGAGTGTGTATGAACAGGTGGAGCTCTGAGTGTGTATGAAGAGGCGGAGCTCTGAGTGTGTATGAAGAGGAGGAGCTCTGAATGTATATGAAGAGGCGGAGCTCTGAGTGTATATGAAGGGGTGGAGCTCTGAGTGTGTATGAATGGGTGGAGCTCTGAGTGTGTATGAAGAGGCAGAGCTCTGAGTGTGTATGAAGAGGCGGAGCTCTTAGTGTGTATGAAGAGGAGGAGCTCTGAATGTGTATGAAGAGGCGGAGCTCTGAGTGTATATGAAGGGATGGAGCTCTGAGTGTGTATGAAGGGGTGGAGCTCTGAGTGTGTATGAAGAGGCGGAGCTCTGAGTGTGTATGAAGAGGCGGAGCTCTGAGTATGTATGTAGAGGAGGCACTCTGAGCGTGTATGAAGAGGTGGAGCTCTCAGTGTGTATGAAGAAACAAAAGAGAGGGTATGACAGGGTCACGTAAATATGTTGTGCCACATCCTAAAACATCACAACAAAGAAGAGGGGGTCCCCTGGTGGTGGACTTTTAAGGCATGTACAAATTATAATAGTAAATTGGTGGACGAATTTTTAAAACCATTTGTTCTGTCCCTCCCCTCTTTTGTTAAGGATACCCTGCACTTTTTGCAAATCATAGATACTCTAACCATCTCTGATCATGCTGTCTTTGTTACGGTAGATGCGGAATCCCTCTATAATACTATCCCCCATGATAAAGGGATATCTGTTCATCAACATTTCCTATGTAAGAACTCTGGAGTCGACCCCAAATATGGGGAATTTATCGTCTCATTATTGGACTTTATTCTACAGCATAACGTGTTTTCTTTTAATGGCTCCCATTTCCTCCAGATGCAGGGGGTGGCAATGGGGACATGCTGTGCCCCGTCCTATGCCAACCTGTATCTGGGGGAATGGGAGGCAAGTGTCCTGGATGATGAAGACTTGTTGATGTACTCGGACCACATTATATGTTGGTACCGGTACATCGACGACATCTTCATCATCTGGGATGGTCCCCAAGATCTGCTGGAACAGTGGCTTTTGAGAATCAACAAGAATAATTTCAACTTACAGTTCACTATAAATTTTGACCAGAATCAAATTACTTTTCTCGATGTGGAGATCTATAGGGGGGAGTCAGGCACTGTGCTAAGCAAACTTTTCAGAAAGCCCACTGCGGGTAATTCTATTCTGTTTGCATCAAGTTTTCATCCAAAGCCGTTACTTGACTCTATTCCATATAGCCAATACCTGCGGGTAAGGCGCAATTGCTCCGAGGAGGCCATATTCCGGGAGGAGGCCAATCAGCTCTGTTGTAGATTACTCTAGCGTGGCTACTCTCACACCTCCCTGAAGCGAGCCTTCAAACGAGCTAACTCATATACGAGAGAGGACCTGATCTACCGCAAAAAAACAAAAAAGGAAACTGACCAGGTTAGAATTATTACCAAATATAGCACCCAGCATCAACAGGTCAAAAAAATAATTGCCAAATACTGGCATTTACTTACGTGTGACCCTATTTTGGGAAAAATAGTGACTGCCCAACCCTCATACACCTTTAAACGTGCCACTTCCCTTAGGGACACTCTTATGCAAAGTGAATTCCGTGATGCCACTCTTCCTGCACATTGTAAATACAAAGGTACCTACATGTGTGGCAAATGCCACTGCTGTAGATATATGATGATACAAAAGAACCCACTTTTACCTAATGGCAAAATATTTCATCCCAAACACTTTGCGAATTGTCACACCAGCGGGGTAATCTACCTGCTATTGTGTGAATGGGGTTGTTTTTATGTCGGTAAAACAAAACAGGAGTTCTGGAAACGGGCATATAGACACATCAATAGCATGCGTACATGCGACCCAGATCTTCCTCTGGGCCGCCATACTATATTAGTTCATGGGGGGAAATTTCCAAAAATTAAATTTCTTATTTTAGACAGGGTTCATCCTAACCCCAGAGGTGGTGATTGGAATAAAAATCTCTTGCAGATTGAATCAAGATGGATTCATTATCTAAAAGCTACTCAGGCCCCTGGCCTCAATGACGTCATCTGGTTCAAACCCTTCCTGGAGGGCTTTGTATCAGGGGGGAGGGAACAATAATATATAGGCCATTAAATAAATATTTCTTGTTATACCTCTTTATTTAGAGGGTACCTTTGTGTTTCTACAAAACTTTGTATTCTCCTATTCTGGTCCACTAAATTTGAAGTAGTGGATTCTGTATATTTAATGTTATAATTTCTATTGTTTATTGTTTTCAAAAAAATGTTCATCTCCTTTCTGATTGTACTTGACCCTGCCTATGCCCATGGTTACTACCCTTTGTCTTAAGCTATTATACTAGCTTTTATAAATATTACCATTACCATCAGTAAAATTTACCTTTTTTTTTGCTCCATGGTGGTTGTGCAATCAGCATCAGCTGTTGATAGTTAAAGGGGCCTTTATTATCAATGCCGCTATGACCGGTGTCTGCAGACCTTATTGGCAAGACGCCGGCTGGACGGACCTCTCATCCTCTCCCATAACTCCATATGGTGAAGTAAGTTATCAAAGTGCGGTTCACCCTGCGTTTTTTTACTCCTATGCAATATTGATCACAGCAGGTATAGTTTTTCCCTGTTGTTCTATACTTCTAAGGTGAATTCTGCTTGTGCTATTCAGTGTATATTTGTTTATTTATACAGATGATATCTGATATCTCAATACTCTTTACTCCATTACATAATAAGCAGATTTGTCTGATACACATAATATATAGGGAGGTCCCTTTTGCAGCACTGTCAGTGCCAAACCTTTTGTTACTACATTGCTGGCTGTCATCTTTTAATTTATTCAGATGCAACCTATACTTTAATTAATTTTTTTATTTGTACTTTTCTGCCCTGCACTGTAATTGTCAGTCCCAGTGTTTCCCCACTTGCACCGCTCACCCGGTGGGGGTCAAACCTTTTACTTTTTATTTATTTTCTATTTATTTATTATTTTTTATTTCATATTATATATATTTTTTTATTTTTTTTGTTAGCATTGTTTAATGTTTAACTTTCAGGCTTTATTTATATATATTTATTCTTACCCCATTCAAATTACTATCATTACTTTTTATTTCTAATTTTTTCCTATCCAGGTGTTATTCTGGGTAAAACAGCTATAAAAGTCCCAGTTCATATGAAAAAAAATCTTCTTCCCCCAATAGGGGACTGCAGACCTGTTTTCACACCACTCCTGCAGGATCTCTACAACACTTTATTGAATAGAGATAGACTGGGGCATATACCTCGAGCATTGACGGAGTCAAATATACCCATATGGTCCTGTACAATTGTTTGTTCTTTTATAAAATGGTGCCCAGCGGCTATTGTCATATATGTTAACAGTATTGTAAGTATTTTGAAATTGTGTCTGTTTAACTATTTTTTGTTCCCGTGTGTCACCACCTGTTTAGATACTATATAACTGTGCTACCCTGTTCCTTGCCATTTATTAGATTCTACAGAAACATTGTATCCACACAGCCCTGAAGGACACGCTTTTCCAAGCTCCAAAACGCGTAGGGTGTTTCTATTCAAATGAATGATACGACATAGCATCAATACTGGTTGTATATATACCTGTTGGTGTACTTTTTAATGTATACTGTATATTCAATTACCTTTTGTTGGTTTTATGTAATAAAATAATTTGTATACTATTATAATTTGTACGTGCCTTAAAAGTCCACCCCCAGGGGACCCCCTCTTCTTTGTTGTTTCTGCCTACCAGGGAGCAGGATCTATTGGTAGGGTCTGCTCATGGTGCGTAGGTGCAGCTCGGCTTGTCTGAATGCCCCACACATTGGACAGTGGGAGGGTACCTGACAAGTGAGGGCACAGACATTATTACAGCCCTGGCAATTGGCAAAAGAAAGTGCCTCATTGCATGCTGGGTAACTGTATAAATGCTAAGGGCACATGTGCTTGGGGTCTTTTAGCTGGAGAACTTAGGGCCTAAAAGCTACAGAAGAGCTGAACCCAGAGGTCCTGCAAAGCTGACTGGAAGGGAGACCCCAGCAAGAATCTGATTCTGCCTACTGGGAGTACAGATCTGTGTCATGGGCTTGTCCTTTGAGGGCCATCCCCTCAGCTAGAATAGTCAGTGGATGGGTGTCAGTCAAGGGGATGTTAGAGAATATACTGAAGATAAAGTAGTTGCGTCAAGTCTGCTGCTAGAGAAAGAAGACCTAAATCCTCCATACTTGTGGCTGTATGCTTAAAGCAATGTGTCTGCTTCCACAAATAAGGCCAAGTGAGGCCAAGTGAGAGTTGTCCTTATCTACTGTGAATAGTTCAGTTGGAGTATCCCACTAATCCCTTCTCCCATCCAAGTTTCACAATAAATTTAAAAAATCAAGCACTCTGAACTGTTTATTGAGTAACGAGCAATCGGGATTAAGGAGGGATATGTGAAAACCCCCAGCAATGGTCTGCAGGCAATCAGAGGGAGGCCTAAGAAGTCAACACACAGTAAGCCCTACGGGGACAGCACTACAGATGTAATCATTATGTTTGGATCAGACATCCCAACCTGCAAAAACTAATTTCAGGGAGAAGGCAAACTCATTTCTGGCAGGGGGAAAACTCATGGCAGGGAGGTGGCGCTCCGCACCCCACTACCACCAATTTAATATAACTAGGGGATGGTCAAATGAATTGGAATCACTATACAGAGGTTTACTTCTTCTGAGAAATATTAAAAGAAAACTCCAACCCCCATGACAACTTCAGTGATTTGAAGTGGTCATGGAGGTAGAAGTCAGGGTGTGCAGTGTTTCTGCTTGAAACAGGTAGGAGGGCTGAAAGAGAGTGAGAAGTGGGGCTGAGAGAGTGGGGGAGGGTTTAGAGAGGGGGGGGAAGCAACTGACAGAGGTGGGAAGCAACTGACAGAGAGGTGGGAGGCTGAGAGAGAGAGATAGGGACTCCACGAGAGAGTGGTGGACAGATGGGGCTGAGAGGGAGAGGCTGGGCTGATAGAGTGGTTGAAAGAGAGAGGGGGGCTGACAGAGAAATTGGCTGAGAGAGGGGGGCTGAAAGAGAGAGGGAGCTATGAGAGGGGCCCAGAAAGAGAGTGGTGGACAGAGAGGGGGCTGAGAGGGAGGGGAGGCTGAGAGAGATATGGTGGTTGAGAGATGGTGGTTGAGAGAGAGGGGGACTGACAGGTGGCTGAGGGAGAGGGAGGGTGAGAAGGGGCAACTGACAGAGATAGAGAAGGGGCTGATAGAGAGAGAGAGAGAGAGGGGGGCTGAGAGAGGGGGCTGACAGAGAGGGAGGTAGAGAGAGAGAGGGTCGTTAAGATAGAGGGGGCAGATGGAGAGGGAGGGAGGCTGAGAGGGAGAGAGGTTGAGAGAGAGGGGGAGAGAGAGAGGGAAAAGGGCTGAGTGAGAGGGAGGGTGGACTGACAAAGAGAGGGGGATGGATAGAGAGAGGGGGCTCAGAGAGAGAGAGGGGCTGAGAGAGGGGGGTTGAGGGGGTGCTGAGAGAAGGGGGCTAAGAGGGAAGGGCTAAAAGAGAGAGGGGGTTGAGAGAGTATGGGCTGAAAGAGAGGGGGTGTGGAGAGAGGAGAGGGTTGAGAGAGAGGAGATGAGAGAGACCCCTAGCCCTGTCCCTATCTGCAGTACCTCCTTTGTGACATTGTACTAGATCTGCAGCCTGCAGGTCTGTGTGTGAATGATGATGATGTGGTGGTACGGTACCTTCCATTCCATGCCAGTCTGTCTTCTTTTGAAGATCTGCTTTGATCCTTTCAGCCAGTCAGCTGCTTCCAGCTGTCCTCTGTGTCCCAAATCAGCATGTCCTTAGAGGACAGTCCTCACTCAGGGCTTCACGTGATGTTAGAGAGCGGAGGACATTGGAGCAATCCATGCTGCTCTGGAAGCACGGGGTATGGTACACTGCGCCTGCCCAGCTGTTCTTGCATCTTTAGGAGGAAGAAGCGTGCCGGAGGAGCTCTTCTGAGTCCTGAGCTCTCTCAGGTCCCCCCACCTATCTGCCCTTGGATTGCTGATCACTGCTGTGTGTGGTGATGGATGTCCACCTGCACCCCAAGGGTGATGCAGATTGCTCCTGTAGTGCCACTAGCACTTCGCCTAATTGCCCCCGCTAAACGGCCATCACACTGGGGACAGTACAACAGCGCTCCTTTACATTCTGCACCTGGCCCCAGGGAGGCGCCCCGCCTGCCTCCCCCCCATGCTATGCCACTGGTCACATAGCCGCTGAGTAGGGGAGGGTAGAGGATGAGGCACAGCCGCACAGGCACTCACAAGCACCAGGTGCCCTCTCTTCTCCCAATGGAGAGTAGGTAAGCCAGCCGTTGTGGCTGCATCCTTAGTGACTGCCTAGTTTTGACTAGCAGTATCACCGGCCCTGCAGCCGGGATATTGGGCGGCACTTGCGGGTGTCAGGGAGCCACAGCCGAAATGTGGGAGAGTTGGGATGTCTGTTGGATCTCACCAGTCATGAGCCTTTCCTGTCATCCTACATGATCCCTTCTGAGGATTGTTCTATCCTTCACAACAAATGTATGAAATCACAGATGTATAGCTGCCAACTGTTCCTGATTTTGAGGGACTGTCCCTGATTTGGAACAATGCCCCTCTGTCCCTCTTTCCTCCTCATTTGTCCCTCATTTTGGTCTGATCTATATAATTGTATATAAAATGTACTTTTTATCTTTCAAAAATTGTTTCCCAGTGCTAAACCTTTCATCCAATTTCTAAATTGCTGCATTTGTAAATTTTTGCAGCCAGTGTAAAGAAATAGTAGTGGTAAAAAAGCACTTGTGGGTTTAACCAATAATTTTTTTGTATGATTCTCCTTTAAGGGGACGTGGCAGGGGGTGTGTCTGATGCCTACATACTTTTGCTAATAGGTGTCCTGCATTCCCATCTCAAAAAGTTGGGACGTATGTTGATGAGTCCTCCTATGTGATCTAGAAGATCTGGAATCACAATGCCTTTATAGATGAAGTGGGTGACTCAGTCTATAGATTTTTTATTGTTTTACAGCTTTTTTCACATTAATTATTTTATTTATATACCAGAAAGTGTTCTTAGTTGGAGAGATCTCAACCACCATTCCTATGTAAACATTACATCCTTGCAATTTATGTTTAACATATTCATTATGAGTGGACCGATATATATATATATATATATATATATATATATATATATATATATATATATATATTTATGCTTTTTGATATATTTTTCAATTTTCTTCATCAAAAAGTTCAATTTAGTTGTTGAGTTATGTTTTTAACTTTGCCCTGTTATACATGGTTATAATGAGTCCTTACCTGGGGCTGCAGTTCCTCTGAACTCCACAAGATGGTGATCTTACTTTTACCCAGACAGGAAGTCTCTATGGAATACAGACAGGAAGTGATGTCAGGTACACACAGGAACTTCCGGTTGAGAGGTGAGTCAGGAAGTAGCAAGGAGACGTTGCTGGAAGTGGCAGAAGTCGAGGTAATAAGATCTTATTTTCTTTTTACACCCAGTAACCCCCCGTTATGTCCGTCCTCTTCCTCCATAGTCACTGTGATGTCTTTTATCTCCAGCAGATGATGATACACACATATATAGTGTGGAAACCTAGATTAACCCCTTCAGGGGCAGAACATTCCCCCACTTACAGGGCCGGAACGTTCTCTTCATTTCAGAGATAAATTCTAGTAATATGTTCCTCTAAACAAACATCACTGACAATAAATAGACAAGACAATGACCATCCTGACCATACATGGCCTACAAAGGGCAATTATTACACTACACAGGCTGTTGGTCTCTGATGCTCCTCTCACCCACCTGCACATACTTTTCTGACCTCCATAAAGGAGAAGTCCAGCCTGAGATGGCTTGGCTGGGCTTCTCCTATGGGTTACAGGAGTGCAGGTCGTTTTGCACTCTTGTGACCCGTTTTCAGCAGAGATCGGGCTGAAGTCGGCTCTCTGGTGACATCACTGGAATCAGTCCAGGCACCGCATCATCACGACAATGAAGTCTGGATCTTCCAGGTGCCTGGACTGATGGCCATCTCAGCCTCTCAGCGAGCCACTGAGAGACTGAGACGGGCTCTCCCCGCCCCTCCACAGCTCCAATGAGCGCGGGGGAGCGGAGCTGGGAGAACCGAGCCATCGCAGATGTTAGATCGCTCAGTTCTCAGTGAAGAGGCGCCGGGGGACCGATGCTCCATCCACCTAGGTAAGTATGAATCTGAAAGAAAAATAAATCATACTTCTCTTTTAAAGACCTTCTGCCAGCAAGTGAAGGAAGCCTTCACCTCACCATTTCACCGTACTAGAAATATGTTACAGGATACAAAATAGACCAAGAGAACAAACCCCTCCCCCCTGCTGTCCTCCTACCAGCACTGAAATAAAACACGCACACCAGTAATGTGCACTACAAGGTCCAGCTCAACAGACAGCAGTCTATGGTAACAGCATGATGAGGACAAATGTTCATTCCAACATACAAGGGTCCTGCAGCTTGTCAGATAAAGATCCGGGAAGATCCAAGGAGCTCAAACAACAAAGAAATGACAGCGCGAGATCCTCATTAGAATGATGAAGTCATTTATTCCATAAAAACAAATAGTACACTTACATGTTAAAATCTTCATAATCAGCATAGATGGCAGACGGGTTGCTATTGGAGAGAACAAAACCGACTCCTCCCCCACAGTTCTGTACTCCACCAGCAGCATCCTCCTGCTATCCAATCAGATCCCTTCTCTTACTGCAGAGAGTGACATCACTCCGATCAGTCAGCAGGCTGCCGGAGATTGGAGCCTTGCAGCCGGAGTTCTGGCAATTATCCTGATTAGCCGACAACTCCGACCAAAAGTCAGCAAGTTCCCCTTCCTGGACATCATGATGACCCGACATTGTCCTCACAGCACTGCCTCAGAGCAAACAAGTCAAAGGAAGGATCGTATTTATCATTCCTTGTCTGCAGATATAAAACCAATCATATCCAGTTCAGAAACTAAACAAACCCAACAGAGAAAAGGGAATATCTGATCCAGCAGCCAAGAGGGTCCCGCACCTCAAACATGTAGCAAACAATCCAAACTAAATGTGTTCCCATGGGGGGAGTAGTTGTTAAATGTACATCAACCCTCCTACTACCCCCCTCACATCCACATCCTATTATTGTGTGACCAACACCATCCAAATAATTCTTACTTTCATTTCCCAAAGTTATCCGTCTACAAGGAGACCTGTATAGATCAAATGACGGCACCAATGAGGATGGAGGAGGACTGGAGTAACATGACTGAGAGGATACTAAACCTCACCCTGGAGATCATCTACCTGCTGACCAGAGAGGTGAGGAGGATTCTGGGAGGTCACATGACACCACTCTTATCTCTATTAATAAAACACAGACCTGACCGGAGAGGTGAGGAGGATTCTGGGAGGTCACATGATATCACTCTTATCTCTATTAATAAAACACAGACCTGACCGGAGAGGTGAGGAGGATTCTGGGAGGTCACATGACATCACTCTTATCTTTATTAATAAAACACAGACCTGACCGGAGAGGTGAGGAGGATTCTGGGAGGTCACATGACATCACTCTTATCTCTATTAATAAAACACAGACCTGACCGGAGAGGTGAGGAGGATTCTGGGAGGTCACATGACATCACTCTTATCTCTATTATCTCTATTAATAAAACACAGACCTGACCGGAGAGGTGAGGAGGATTCTGGGAGGTGTGCATAAGTCTGTTTTTAAGCCATGTATTTTAATTATTTTTGTAATAATATAAAATAAAATAAAAATCTTATACTGAGATTGTCATCCCAAGTTTTTGTATGGTACCAATAAAGTCCATTTCAGCCTCCCCCAAACTTCCTTTCCACTTTGTTGGGAAGAAGGTACTGTTTAATATTGCATTATGCAGTGGTGGCCGATGGTTATTTTCTTTGGGGGGGCTGCAGACAGTAACACCCCTCCCCATCGATCGGCTGGTGGGTCTGACTGGTGCAGTGACTCACTCCATACAATCAGCGCTTCTGCTTTCTTTCGGCGGTGGCGGCTCTCCCTCAGTTTCCTCCGTCCTGGCTCTGGCCTCCGTTTCCTCCCTCCTTCCCCTGCTCTCCACAGGCGGCCAATCGGGAGCCTTCTCTTTTTAGCCAATTAGAAAACGGACCTCAGACCTGCTTCTTATTGGCCGGATTGAGGATCAGTGTTACGACAGCAAATATTCATTTGCTGTTGTAACATCTGGGTGTGCTCGTAGCGCAATGCTCTGAGCCACAAGTCCACCTTTTTTGAAGCCTATTAGAGCCTATGTGCAAAAATACACCGCCTGAATAGGGAGTGGCAGTGGTGGCCTTGGATCGATTCCTGCTATACATGAACCTATTCATTGGTCATATAGGGGGTGGCTGGAAAAAGGGGGCGGCGCCCCTAATGGATGACCTGCCACTGGTATTATGTTTGCTGACACTCCTTTGGTGATGATAATATTGATGTTAAAGAAGAGTATAAAGAGGAAGATGAAGAATATGGAGGAGTTATCAGAAGGACACAAGGATATGATGGAGCCACCAAATACCAGGAACCCACCAGAGAGATGTCCCCGTCCTCTGTATTCCCGGGATTCCACACAGGAAGGTCACACCACCCCCCACTGTTACAAGGTTGGTGGGATGGAGCATCTAGAACATGGACTCCTAGAGATGATGTGTGTATTTTCTATGTGATGTCACAATAATAAATCTTCTATCTTACAGATGATATTCTCTCTCATTTTCTTGGTTTAGAGTGGAGATCCAATGGATATAGAATTTGAGGTGAAATCAGAAGAAGAAGAGAGGTATGTGAGGGATGATCAGCAGTCTATGGAGGAGGATGGAATAACGGGGACATTTATAGAGGAGGACACTCCTACAGAGATCAGCACAGGTGGGTCATTAACACTAAAAAACGTTAAACAGACATCTACAAGATGAATGGATAAATCAATTCACCCGTAGAAACAACAGCGCATAATACTCTATAGAAAAAAAGAAATTAAATGTTATTTGTTCTAGTGCAAACTATTGTTCTACGGAAAACATGTATATCTTCCCAAATATAGTCATACAAAATAGATATTGTCCATGGTAACTGTCCATATATCCAGATTATACTGAGTAATCAAGATGGTTTCAGGGAAAGAGGAACTGAAACAGAATATCTATTTCAGTCCATAAACAAAAATAAAAAGCAAAACTGAAACAAAGTGTCCTGGTACAGATCATAAGGAGTATACGATGCAATCCTTCCTTAACGTGATTAAACTTCCAACAGTGAAATGTAGTGTTCCCAAATTTGCTGGGGTGCAATCTCAAGCGTGAGGTGACCCCCCTTAGTTATATTCTTACCAGATGTGCCTGGTTACACGGGCTCTCAGATATTACTCCTCATCGGCTGGATCTCAACCGCTTCATAAGTGCCGGGGAATACAAGATCAGATGTGCCTGGTTACACGGGCTCTCGGATATTACTCCTCATCGGCTGGATCTCATCTGCTTCATGAATGCCGGGTAATTCAAGATCTCCGAAAAAAGCAATTGTGGGAAACAAACATAGCGTAATACTGTCTTGTAAAAACACAATTTATTTCAATAAAAATTTTGCACTGACAAAAACACAATCCTTTAAAACATTGGTTCACTCAACGTGCATAGATCTTTATCACAGTCAGGTCTGGGGAGAAGTATTAGCATCAGCCGCCAATGGCCGTCACCGCATAATAGCTCACGGTTAAAGCTGTGCGTCTCTTCCTCCCTCCTGTCAGTTCCTCTATGCTGCTAACGTGTGCTACCACCCTGACGCGTTTCGTCGTATTGACACCCTCAGATGATGTCAATACGACGAAACGCGTCAGGGTGGTAGCACACGTTAGCAGCATAGAGGAACTGACAGGAGGGAGGAAGAGACGCACAGCTTTAACCGTGAGCTATTATGCGGTGACGGCCATTGGCGACTGATGCTAATACTTCTCCCCAGACCTGACTGTGATAAAGATCTATGCACGTTGAGTGAACCAATGTTTTAAAGGATTGTGTTTTTGTCAGTGCAAAATTTTTATTGAAATAAATTGTGTTTTTACAAGACAGTATTACGCTATGTTTGTTTCCCACAATTGCTTTTTTCGGAGATCTTGAATTACCCGGCATTCATGAAGCAGATGAGATCCAGCCGATGAGGAGTAATATCCGAGAGCCCGTGTAACCAGGCACATCTGATCTTGTATTCCCCGGCACTTATGAAGCGGTTGAGATCCAGCCGATGAGGAGTAATATCTGAGAGCCCGTGTAACCAGGCACATCTGGTAAGAATATAACTAAGGGGGGTCACCTCACGCTTGAGATTGCACCCCAGCAAATTTGGGAACACTACATTTCACTGTTGGAAGTTTAATCACGTTAAGGAAGGATTGCATCGTATACTCCTTATGATCTGTACCAGGACACTTTGTTTCAGTTTTGCTTTTTATTTTTGTTTATGGACTGAAATAGATATTCTGTTTCAGTTCCTCTTTCCCTGAAACCATCTTGATTACTCAGTATAATCTGGATATATGGACAGTTATTATGGACAATATTTATTTTGTATGACTATATTTGGGAAGATATACATGTTTTCCGTAGAACAATAGTTTGCACTAGAACAAATAACATTTAATTTCTTTTTTTCTATAGAGTATTATGCGCTGTTGTTTCTACGGGTGAATTGATTTATCCATTCATCTTGTAGATGTCTGTTTAACGTTTTCTAGTGGTTTTATTTGATTTAATGCCTTTTAAAACAGCTGCTTAAATTCCACAGCTCCCAGGTAGAAAGCATATCATTTGATGCTGAGCGCCTTTTATTTGCGTGGCTAACGGGCGGAGGTTATCCTAAGCAAAGGTGCATATTGGGTCATTAACACTAAATACATTCCTCCACCCATGCTGCTCACTGATTGGTCCAGAGTAGGGCGGGGGCTGGGTGATATCAGCCTGTAATCCCCTGGTCACTTTCCTGAGCTGTGTTCCCCGTCCTGTATTCCTGGATTTCTCTCCGATAATCTTCCTTCTCTGTGCTGCCGACACAATTTATGTCTCTAGACTGGATTTATGGAGATTCTGGGGATCAGCTGGCAGCAAAATGTTCATTTTCCCCATAGATGTTGCTAGATCTAGGCACCTGGGGTATGTGATTTGGGTCTTCTGCCCCATACCCGGGTATGACAAGATCTCTGACAGAACAATCCCCCCAGGATTACTTGTTGTGTTGTCTGCTGGCTGTGCCGGGTGGAGGGATATGTCTGTATAGTCTCAGACCCAAGTCACTGAGTGCAGTCTCAGGAGATGGGAGGCAGCGGTGTGGGACCTCTGCAACTTGTCTCATGTAAACATTTCATCTTCCACTGATTACTGAATACCAATATTATGAGTCCCCACCCTTACACTGTATACTTTATATTCTACATTACATACTCCTGACCCCTGCACTATATACTCTATGTTGTACATTACATCATTCTGATACTATATAGTCCTATCTGTTGTATCTTATACAATATGTTGTACATTACATAGTCCTGACTTCTGCTCTCTCCCCTCCCCCCACTGCTATATATACACAGAATATGTATTCTCTTTTGTTACACCCATTTCCTACCAGCTGGACATTTTATATCTGATGATCTGATTGGAGCACAGCAGGAACCAATCAGCTCATGTCTAGTAATAATCTTTGTATTTCTATTTTAGTAGATGGACGGGAGATGAGGAAAACCTCAGAGGATTGTCTCACTTTGTCTCCAGACTGTAAAGTAGAAGATGAGGACATCACACAGTATAGTCCAGGAGAAAACCCGACTACCTCAAATGTCCATCCGGCACCACACAGTGTAGATGGACCATCGTATTCCTCTTATCCTGAGGAACCTCAGACTGTGCGGGATGGTGCCGGACCATCGTATTCCTCTTATCCCGAGGAACCTCAGACTGTGCGGGATGGTGCAGGACCATCATATTCCTCTTATCCTGAGGAACCTCAGACTGTGAGGGACGGGGCCGTCCTTCCAACAGAGAAGAGATTTTCCTGTACTGAGTGCGGGAAGTGTTTCCGTTTTAAATCCAAACTTAATGAGCATATAAGATCTCACACAGGAGAGAAGCCGTATTCCTGTCCTGAGTGCGGGAAATGTTTTTCATACAAGTCCCATCTTTCCACACATCAGAGATCTCACACGGGGGAGAAGCCGTATTCCTGTCCTGAGTGCGGGAAATGTTTTTCAGAGAAGTCCTATCTTTCCACACATCAGAGATCTCACACCAGGGAGAAGCCGTATTCCTGTCCTGAGTGCGGGAAATGTTTTTCACAGAAGTCCCATCTTTCCACACATCAGAGATCTCACACGGGGAGAAGCCGTATTCCTGTCCTGAGTGCGGGAAATGTTTTTCAGATAAGTCCCATCTTTACACACATCAGAGATCTCACACAGGAGAGAAGCCGTATTCCTGTCCTGAGTGCGGGAAATGTTTTTCAGATAAGTCCCATCTTCACACACATCAGAGATCTCACACGCGGAGAAGCCATATTCCTGTCCTGAGTGAGGGAATTGTTCCTCAGTGAAGTCCTGTCTTCCTGTACATCAGGGATCCCACACAACCCTTGAGGTGTATTAGTGCCTTGAGTGCGGGAAATGTCTTCTATATGAATGTTGCTGGACATCACAGCTCTCATGTGGGAAAGAAGCACACCCTGATATACACCTCAGATATACTCCATGGCTGATCTTCATCATGAAAGAAACAGTTCCAGGGGTGTGGGTATTTTTTGAAAAAATGACTTGTCCGAGGGACTAAATCGGGGTCCCAATCTCCTTGTCTCTTATGACAATCTCCTTCTTCCTCATCTACCAGAGAGCTCAGCAGCGGTGTGGGAGTTCATTGAAAACTACAAGCCGACATCGGCAAAGGACAGAACTCTGTGAATGAATGGCACGGCTGCGCTCTTCTCATAAAGTGACAGCCGGTACAGGGAACTTCTCCCCGCACTGCTGTCACACAGAGGACTCGGATCGCTGAGCCGCTGCAGGAACAGGAACATGTAACATCTTCCCGAAGGTGAACTTTTCCTTTAACCCTTTCACTGCCAGAGATGGTTTTGTGGGGTTTTTTTGCCCTCATGTTTAACCCCTTCAATACCGAACACTTTCACCTCCTTCCTGCCCACACCAGTTGATAGCTGTCAGAGTTGTCACACTTTGAATGACAATTACTCAGTCATGCAACACTGTAGCAAAAAATTTCATTTTTATATTTTTCCCCACAAATAGAGCTTTGGTCGTATTTGATCACCACTGGGGGGTTTTTATTTATTGTGCTACAAATAAAAAAAAAAATTTTTTTGAAAAAAAAAGTTTTTCTTTGTTTCTGTTATAACATTTTGTAAAGTAAGTTTTCTCCTTCACTGATGGGCACTGATGAGGAGGTACTGATATACATTACTTATGGGCACTGATTGGCATCACTGATGGGCACTGATGAGGGGGTACTGACAGGCATTACTTATGGGCACTGATTGGCATCACTGATGGGCACTGATGAGGAGGTACTGACAGGCATTACTTATGGGCACTGATTGGCATCACTGATGGGCACTGATGAGGAGGTACTGACAGGCATTACTTATGGGCACTGATTGGCATCACTGATGGGCACTGATGAGGAGGTACTGACAGGCATTACTTATGGGCACTGATTGGCATCACTGGTGGTCATCCCTGACGATCATAGAAACTACAAAGCAGCGCTCTATGGGTTAAATCCAGAAAGTCCATGTGAAATCCATGAGGTGAATAAAAAGAATAGTTTATTGCACGGTGGATTGGGAAAACAAAGAATGCCGGGAACTGTGAGATCTTCAGATGTCACAATAAACAGTCATGCAGATATCTTATCAGATTGGTATTGTTAAAAAAAAACATTAAAATCAAACGATACCACTGGTGACATCCGGGTGGAGAAGGGTTAATGCCACCCAAGGACTTGCTGGTCAGACATGGTAAGGGGCGCCTTACGCTATGTGGAGATGGATGAAAAGCCCGGTGAAGAGAATGGCAGTCCGCTGCCTGAAACCTTATGATGGAACTTTCCCTGCGTCCAGGAAGAATGGGACGGCGGAGTGCAGGGGAACACTGTGCCCACCATTGTGAGGACCTGAGATGGTGGCCCGAGGAAACCAAACTGGGCTGTGAGCGGTGGGGTATGACAGCTGCCGTGGGATAGAAAAATCCGGGAGAGCCGAAGGAACCTGGCATACTGAATGACGTCAGCCCCACACCGGAAACCAGGAAGTATGTGATGCACAGTGGAGCGCAAGCTGCTGGGTTCCTGTGACTACATGTCTCAAACGCCTGTGCTTTTTCCAAGTCATGGAAGAAAAGGCAACAGCAGTATTTAAGCCCGATGTGAGGGGTGGGGAGGGGCGGGAGTATCTAGCTCAAGTATAGCCAATAACCCATCTCAACCCTATCATTTATGAAAGAAAGAGAGAGCGTGTGGAATCCATATTACACTCATGGAAATACATTCATCGTAAAATTCATAGAGCCTCTCAAAAACAATGTTATAAAAAATATATAAAATACAGTATATATCTGTGTATATACTGATAAAAATCCATAATAATAATGTTGAATCCATGAATAAATAACGAAAAGATAATAAATAATGAAAACTGATATATATTGATGATGTCCGGCTCATTTGGAGTGGGGCCCAGGCGTGTTCTCTTCCTTTGTAGCCCATTACAATACCAATGAATTAGGGTTGTCTTTCACACATGTATTAGACCCCACTGAACTAGTCTTCCTAGATTTGGTTCTGTCTCACGACAAACAAGATATCATCACCAGAAATCACACCAAACCTACAAGTGACAACTCCTACCTTCATTCTGACAGTTGTCATCACTCCACCCGGCAGATGAACATCCCCAATGGGCAGTTTCATGGGTTGAGGAGGAACTATTCCAGGTTGGTAGACTATACTACACAAGACAAGCGCATGCAGAGAAAATGTGAAGAGAAGAACTACCCCAGAGATCTGGTCCAGGATGCTTTTGTTTCTCATATGGATATGCCACCAAAACCCAAAGACACTACTGATAGACAACCAGATAATACAGCTAGATTTGTGTCCACTTCCAACTCTAAATATAGGACTATTTCAAAGATCATCAATAAACATTACAAAATATTATTGCTCTTAATCATAAATAATTTTGCTCCAAGTAAGTTACAAAGTTCCAATAAAAGACTTCTGTTTGACATTAATGCCCATTTTGATACTAGGACGGGCATTTTTCAATGTCGCAAAAGAGGTTGCCTCACCTGCCAGTTTATCACTCATGGTCACCCTGAGATTGCCACCAATAAGGGTACCACTTTCCAGATTAGTCAGTTTATTACTTGCTCAATGGATTTTGTTACTTACTGTATATCCTGTGGTGCCCTTGTAACCTCTTGTACGTAGGCCGTACGATACGTACCTTGTGTACGAGGGTTGGAGAGCACCGGAGGTTTATTAAACAGGGGATTTCACAAACACAGCGTCCCGCGCCATTTTCTCCAGATACATAACAAATATATAAAATGTATAAAATATATAAAATCAAATCCATTCCTAAAGGTACACTTACTGACAGCGAGAGGTTTTCCTTCCTGTGCAGGAGGGAAAACGTTCAGATCTATATGTTAGGATCTCTCTCACCTGAAGGCCTCAATGAAGAACTTGATATTCATAGCATTGTGTAACATTCATACAGCTAGTTCACGTCTAACTGGGTCAGGTGTTTTAAGAAATAGGTTTGTCCCAGTTCTATATATACTTTTTATAGGTATTGGTAGGTTCATGGTTATACATGTATACACTATTACTATTACATGTAGATTTACCCTCACATTCACAAGTGATTGAAAAAATGACAAAAAATAAATAAATACACAAAGTTGTCACTAAATGATATATTGCTCACACATGACATGGGTATATGTGGAATTACACCCCAAAATAAATTCAGCTGCTTCTCCTGAGTACGGGGATACCACATGTGTGAGACTTTTTGGGAGCCTAGCCGCGTACAGGACCCCGAAAACCAATCACCGCCTTCAGGATTTCTAAGGGCGTAAAATGGTGATTTCACTTCCTCACTACCTATCACAGCTTCGGAAGCCATAAAATGTCCAGATAGCACAAAACCCCCCAAATTCCCCCATTTTGGAAAGTAGACACCCCAAACTATCTGCTGAGAGGCATGGGGAGTATTTTGCAGATCTCACTTTTTGTCACAAATTTTTGAAATTTGAAAACAAAAATTTCCTTTTCTTTCTTAATTTTCATGCCTCTTAGCAAATACCTTGGGGTGTTTACTTTCCAAAATGGGGGAATTTGGGGGGTTTTGTGCTATCTGGACATTTTATGGCCTCCGAAGCTGTGATAGGTAGTGAGGAAGTGAAATCACTATTTTACGCCCTTAGAAATCCTGAAGGCGGTGATTGGTTTTCGGGGTCCTGTATGCGGCTAGGCTCCCAAAAAGTCTCACACATGAGGTATCCCCGTACTCAGGAGAAGAAGCAGAATGTATTTTGGGGTGTAGGAGACAAGAGACACTTTGGGACAAGTCCTTTATTACAAAATAAAAAAGTCCCGTGGTGTAGATCCATCTCACGCCGCCCGATGAGCCAAATTTTTTTAAAGAAAAGCCGCAACAGCTCCGCCTACCATGGGAAGCTCCAGTTGAGTGACACTTCTTCTCGATGACAGATGTTATATAGCTGAGGGTGGGGCCACTCAGTGACGTAAACGGGTGACCCCACCTTCCTCTGATGCCACGTTCATCGGGCGGCGTGAGATGCTTCTACATCGTGGGACATTTTTAAGGACTTGTCCCATAGTGTCTCCTGACATTTTTACTATTTTTAGCTCTTTTTTCGGTGAATGGGTAGGGGTACAATGTAACTGCTACCAATTCACAGGGGGGGAGGCCAGGATCTTTGGGTCTTCCAGATTCTGATAAGCCCCATGATCCCCACAACAACCGGGCAAGGGTTGTGGGGATGAGGCCCTTGTCCCCATCAACCAGGGGACAAGATGATTTGGGGGGCTACTCCGAAGCACCCTCCCCATGTTGAGGGCATGTGGCCTGGTACAGTTCAGGAGGGGGGCTCTCTCTTCGTCCCCCCTCTTTCCCTGTGTCCTGCCAGGTTGCGTCCTTGTCAGGTCACCTTGAGGCGGGGTGACAGATGCACACCGTAGGGATCAGGAGTGCACCGCAAGGTTGTGGACCCTAAGGCTGACTGCTGCGGACGGGAGACAGATCCCACCGAGGTTAGAGCATAAGATTCCCTGGAGCGCGGAGTCTAAGAGCCAGCAGGTGTTCACCAGAGCCTCTAGTGGTGAGGATGGACTTGGCTGCAACTGGCTCCAGGTCGCGACCCCCAGGGTCCCCCAGCTCACACACACAGTAGGCAACAGGAGGATAGGGATAGTGAGGGATAAAGCCAAGGTCGGGGCCACAAGCAGACAGGAATAGTCAGGGACACGCCAATAGGTCAGGATCACAGGCAAACAGGGATAGTCAAGGACACGCCAAAGTCGGTAACGGAACAACAGAAGAGCACACGGCAGGTAAAGGAAGCTAAACACACAAAGGAATACACAATGGTTGATCAGCAGGGTTGGCCTGCAGTGCACAGGTTAATATAGAGTTCTCTGATAGGAGCTAGGGTGGAGTCATGCCAGAGGATGGATTACAAAAGCAGTCAGGTGAGGGTCGGCTGGTTTCTAGAGATGAACACATGGAAACAGGTAAGCAGACAAACTATTGCATAACCATGACAGTCCTCGGATAAGGGTTTGGTATGGATTTTGGGGGGGGCCCTACGTCATTTTTTTTTTATTTGGCGCAGGGTTCCCCTTAATATCCATACCAGACCTGAAGGGCCTGGTAATGGCCTGGGGGGAACCCATGGCATTTTTGTTCAATGATTTTTATCTATATTGCCGAGACCTGACAATTCATTACAGCCACGATCAATTTAAATGACTTTTTTTTCCTTTAGAAATGTCATTTTGCTCTCTGACTATTCTAAACATGGGAAAAATGCGCCCCTTTACAGGCATACTATAAACACCCCCCAGGTACGAAATTTAAAGGAATATTACACTTTTATTGTTTCACTTTAAGCATTATTAAAATCAATGCTCCTAAAAAAACTTCAGTTTTTAATACTTTTTTTGCATTGATACATGTCCACTGGGGCAGGACCTGGGTCCCCAAACACTCCCCTGGGGCAGGACCCGGGGGAGTGCATATAAGACTTTAAAATTAAGACTTTTGGTTTTTCATGTACGTGTCCCATAGACTTTAACGGTGTCCACGTGTTCAAACAAATTTTTTTGCCTGTTCGCAAGTTCTGGTGTGAACCAAACCAGGGGGTGTTTGGCTCATCCGTAATTATCAAAAGTATTGGGATGCCTGTCTTTACACACACACACATGAACTTTAATGACATCCCAGTCTTAGTCCGTAGGGTTCAATATTGAGTTGGTCCACCCTTTGCAGCTATAACAGCTTCAACTCTTCTGGGAAGGCCGTCCACAAAGTTTAGGAGATGTGTCTATGGGAATGTTAGACCATTCTTCCAGAAGTGCATTTGTGAGGTCAGGCACTAATGTTGAATGACAAGGCCTGTCTTGCAGTCTCCACTCCATTCATCCCAAAGGTGTTCTATCGGGTTGAGGTCAGAACTTTGTGCAGACAAGTCAAGTTTCTCCCCCCCCCAATCTTGCTCATCCATGTCTTTATGGACCTTGCTTTGTGCATCATTATTAATATTTTCACCGGAATACTGAGATATCACCTCAGAGTGTTCTATTGGATAGCACAGTAATTTTAAAAAAAAAAGAGATTGATTGGTGGGTATTCCCACCATTAAAATACCTCCCTTCATCCACTCACTTCTAATGATGGGCATACATGCACCATTATGTTTTTAACTATGGTGGTGAAGTCACCTCCTACAGCGCTAAAGTCAGGGCTTTATGTATCGTGGGAGGGCACACTGTTGCTGTCAACATAAATAAATCAGTGCTGCAGCTGAATGGCCTAAAAAATATAGGCCGAAGCATGGGGGCATCCGTCCCAAAAGTTAGGAGCAAATCGCTCCTATGCCGCTGCTGCCCCCCATGCTTCAGCATATATGCTCTTTTTTTAACTGTGGTGCTGAAATCACCTCCGACAGTGCTGGAGTCACGGCTTTATGTATCGTGGGAGCAAACGCTGTTGCTGTCAAGATAAATAAATTTGCGCTGCAGCTGAATGGCGCACCTGAAAACAAAAAAATGGTTAACAATAAAACACAGTAAACAGTAAAGTATAAAAAAAGACATACCTGAAAAGCAAACATGATAAAACATAACAATAAAACAATTCAGAATAGAATACAGTAAAAAAGAGCAGAACAATAGAGAGAGAATAGAGATAACAATAAAGTAACTATTTTTTTTTTTTTTGTGTTTTTTTAACACTTTTTTTTTGTAACTATAACTGTTGTAACTGTAAGGGTTCCAGGTTATTGGGAGACCCTGTGAAAGTGTGTCCTAGTCTGTGCAGTGCTGTACCCTACGCTAATACTCAGCTAGTATATGGTAGCATTCAAAACATTCACCAATGCAAAGACCAGGATTGTCAGGACAGGAGGGACAATAATAGTGGGTGCCACGCCTATATCCATGCTTGCTGCAGACACAAAATTTTCTTTGGGGGGTTTGTTGGGTAGGGGTACTTGGGAGGATATACGGAAAATGTCTCTCATGCAGCCGGCTTACTGCATTTGGATTAGGAAGGTGAGGTGGAACTATAAAACTACATGTATAGCCTGTGGCCCTGTCACAGAGCTTATACATCTTGACCCCGTATCTGGCATGCTTGCTGGGAAGATACTGTTTGAAAGACAAACTTAATCAGGGACTCATCAAAACAGACAACTTCATAGGGAATTAAACAAGTCTGCAAAAAGTTGGTTGAAGTGGTTTATGAGGGGCCGAATTTTGTAGAGCTGATCGTATTCAGGGTCTCCACGAGGACGACCGAGTTCATTGTTGTTGAAGTGCATGAACCGCAAAATCTGCTCGTATTGTGCCCTGGTCATGGAGGCAGAGAACACGGGCATATGGTAAATTGGGTCAGTGGACCAATATGACTGCAACATACTCATTTTAACTATGTCCATGTCGAGGGATAGGCCCTGAAAGGTCTTAAATTCGGAAAACGTAACTGGTTTCCAATCTGTGGCAAGGAAGGACTGGGGATTAGCGGCGAGGTATTGACCAGCATACAAATGACTTTGGTCCACAATAGATCTCTAGAGATAGAGAGCCCTAACACTTATAACAGTCACAAATGACACCAATGCAGTGATCAGTAAAAAAAATAAAAAAAACTGCTATTGGTGTCATTGTGACAGGGGGTGCAGGGGGGTGATGGGGGGGGTTATGTGTCTATGTGTGCTAGTGTTAGCGTAGTGTTGGTACAGACTCACTGTGATGTCTTCTCTCCGCACGAGCAAGAATGAAAAGGCTCCACGAGGAGAGATGACATCACTTCTGCTTCTGTTTACAGTTCAGGAGCAGAGGAAGCTTCAAATTCACCAGGAGCGATCGTGAGGGTGTGATCATGAATTAGTGGCCTCCCCCTCAGGATGGATCGCTCCTGGAATGAAGCCAACCGTCTCGGGTGCCGAGGGGGCACAATCGCGCCCCCCACCCGTGGGAGGGGAGTAACATACCCATATGTTATTCTGTCACAGTATATCTGCGTGAGGCAGTCAGCAAGTGGTTAATCAATAGTTTTTTTCTCTGAAAACTTTTTTCTGCCCCCTTTTATGTGTTTTAGAATGACCACGTGTAATAACACACATTTTCTGTTTTTCAGGGCTTAAATATTCATAAACATTTACATGCAGCATTAAACTTCATTTCCTTATTAAATCATTTATTTACACTCTGGCATTAATTAATTACCTTATTACTCCATGTATTCCTGTATTCCATATATATGGAATGTATCAATTCTCCATAGTACAGGGACAAACTTCTGAGCCTTGAGATGTTAACCATCCCATGTTATCCTTTTATATAAACAAACACACTCACTCCTTGTTTAGTATGATAGTCTTGTGTACACTTAAAAAAAAAAAAAAACAAGAGATGAATAATGGCTTTTAACTTTGTTGTTTGTTGCCTTTTCTTTCGTTTGTTGCTTTTTCTTTCATTCATTGCTTTTTCTTGGAAGAATATTGTCCTTATCTTTTTTTTCTTTGAAGAATAATTTTCTTGTAGATTTTGCCTTGTTCCTTGAATTGTGTGCTGTAGTGTTTGCCTATTGATCTTTCTTTGCCTTTGTCCTTGGAGCGTCCATCTTCAAACATCAAAATCCGACTTTCAAATGATCTCACCCAAAGTAGTACATCTGCCCGTTGTACCTACAATGGTGGCTTTTTTAAATAACGTGAAGTCTTAGTTCCGGTTTAAACACTTATTTTTCTTCTTGGGCAAAAGCCCAATATTTTCTTATGTGAGACTTTCTCCCCTTCTTAGGAACCAACCTTGGCAGAAATCCTCACGTACGTAACATTACGTTTACACAAAGTCCTGGATTTCCAAAATAACTTGAAGCATACCGTCCAATTGGCCTTGTCAATCATCTTTGTAGGCTGGCTCTTTTTTTATTTTCTTCGTACAAAGTTACAAGAGGTGAGAAAAACAGACAGAAAAAAAAACTCACCCTCGTCTTTTACTGGACTGTTGTCCACATCGGCACAAACACAAACTCCTCCTTCTAGGTTCTTTGTTTTTTTCCCGAGACTTGGTCAATCACGGAATTGTGTTAGTGTCCCCCCTTTGTCAAGGAGTGGGAAAAAAATGAGCACTGTGATTGGCTCACCAAAATGAAGAAAGTAGAAATCTACTATTCTTGTATCTCAGAGGCATTTCTGAATGAATAGCCAAGTCTTTGTGTAAATATGTCTGTGTCCTCTCTCCTAGAGGGAGTGTGAAGGAGAAGTGTGTCTGTCTTCATCCAAGGCCACATCTCCATCAATATGGAAGGAATTTGTTTCATAATAGAAATTGTAGAATCCTTAGTTTGTAAAATACTTCAAGAAAAGTTGTTTAATCTTCAGAAAGATAATCAAAGGCAAGACTTACATAATGACATCTGGTAACATATGGTATGGTGATGGCTTCAGAATGAGGAAGACATATCAGATGTTACATTCTCCAAAGTGTAGGGTTCCTTCCCTCTCTTCACAAATAGCCATTCAACCCTATTCAAGTCTTATGCCCCATACACACGGTCGGGTATTCTGATGGAGAAAGTCCTATCGGATTATGGTCGGAAAATCCGATCATGTGTGGGCTCTAGCGGGCTTTTTCCGTCTGAATTTCCGGCGGAAAAAATTTGAGAGAAGGATTTAAAATTTTCCGACAACAAAATCCGATCTGACTTTTTCCGATCATGTGTAGAGAATTCCGACGCACAAAGTGCCACGCATGTTCTGCAGTCTCTGACCATCTCCTGTACTATGTCTGCAGTCTCTGACCATCTCCTGTATTATGTCTGCAGTCTCTGACAGCCTCATTATTATAACAAAGTTTTGAAGAAAAGATCACACCATAGAAAATGGGGAAAGTAGAAAATAAACCCGGATATGAAGGTGAAATTTGTATACGAGGAACACCTTTACAATTACCACCGTTTTATTCTCCAGGGCCTCTGCTTTCAGAAAATATATGTTTGGGGGTTTTATCTAATCTTCAGGCCCAAAATCTTAATTTTACCATGTGTGCAAAAATAATGGAAAACCAGCTCTGGCAGTGAAAGGGTTAATGTGAGCTAGATGGGATCACTCTGCTGTGGTCACACTCTAATCATTAGAGCTCCCCCTAGCTGCAGCCTGGTAATAACATTGCTAGGAGGTCTATTCATTTATCTGCTACATTCTTCCCATCTTTATATAAACATCTCCTGACATTTAGGGGTCTGTTCATAAATAATGTGCATATCAATTCTTCCAGTAAAAATACATGTACATCCCTTCTGTGTGAATGGGGGTAAAAAACAAATGTTATTAGGCGATTTGCTGTGCTGGTCAAATGTTTGACATTGATTTAAAATGGAAAATATAAATTCAGCCACTAGAGTTTCTTCTGTTATAAATCAATGGTTGGTTTCATTAATTTACATTCTTAGATATGTACTGTACTCATGTAACCATGTCTAACAAAGGAAATTAAATGGTCTATTTATAAAACAAATGCTGAAAGAATGTGACATGGATTTGCCCACCAAGTATCACACATTTCTTGCCATATTTAAGTTAATACCGTGATTCCTATGATCATCAGATCCATCGAGGGGCCATAATGTGACATTTTTCCTGAAATGCCTAAAAAAAGAATGAATAGTACAATACTGCACTATGGGCACTAGAGGGAGAAAAAGATCCTAGGAAAGTACTGTATGAAGGAAAATACAACCAACATTTGTCAAGACTGGATTGATCGCTTCTCACATTTGTCCTCTGCCTTTTGGCTAAAATCAAGTGTAGTATCTGTTCTTATCAGTTACCAGGAGGTGGCGCTTGCTTCTGTCCCTGTTCTACGGCGAGGTGGAGCAGGGGTGGCGGTTGCTATGCAAAACCTGCTGGTGTGAAGGTAACCCGGAGAGGTTCGTAGCCGAAAAGGGAAGCCTTCTGATGAGGATGGAGAACCACTGGTCAGCGCCAGGGGAGGGGACCCTGGCCTTCTGGCCTGGATTGGGGCAGCTCTAGCTCGGGTCAGTTTTTCGGGAGGGAACGTTGGTTCCCCTTTCTCCCACTGGGGGAACGGCCAGTATTTCCCGAATGTAATTAGGTAGGAGTGATGGGAGCGAGGGTGAGGCCTGATGGCAAAGGGCTCTCACTAAGCTCCTGGATCTCCATGCCTTTCTGGCTGGGGGTGGGGGCTGCTGTAGTCTGGGCTGGGGGGTCGGGGATGCTTTTGTTGAAAAGCCTATGGTGATGTGCCCCTGAAGTGGCAGTTCAGGGGTGCCTTACGTTCACTGTGATTTAATCACTTTGATGTCTGGCACCTTGGTCACGTCACTATAACACATCTTTTCACACCTGCCTCTAGGGCTGGGCCTTTTGGCTAGGACCAGAGGAATTTTTGATTCCTGGCCGGAAGGGCCTGGTCATTGTTTTACACAACGGCCACTTTTTCACTCTCCCTCTTCACTATCCCTTCCCCACTTTATTTATTTATTTTATTTCTGTGTGGTTTGTCACGTTTTATGTTGTCACTTGCACGTTTGATGAGTAGGGTGTCAATCCTCGGGACAACCATGAAAGTCTTGTGGGAGGGTGGACATAGGCCTTCTGGCTTGGTTTGCCCTCTCTTTGGGGGGGGTCTCCCTTCGGGGGAGCCCCTACCCTAGTACCTGGGTGGGTCTGTTTTGGCAGAACTTCAGGGGAAAGGCGGTCGTCTGGCTTCGGTCAGATGGGCCATGTATTGGTACCTCAGTCCCCGTCTGGAGCCTAACGTCCCGGGGGATCAGGGTAAGGTCCTTCCTTGTGGAGGACAGCAGACACCTGTTGCACATTTTTGTGTTCACTCTTGATGTGTGGGCACTTTTTTTGGCACCGGGTGTGTGTTTTGCACGCCATAGGCTTTTATTAAAAAACAAATTTGTCCAAAAATGATTTTAAAAACAAATCTCTAAGTGTTTGTGAAATCTTCCACCACAAAATGTACTCAGCCAATGAGAGGTAATGACTCCATTTTTATTTTTCTCCTGCTATCAATGGCCGACACGGTACAACACTTCATCCATGTCTTTGGTGATCCCTGATCCACCACGTCTACGGGCCTTCCCTTATCTGGATGGCAACTCACCTCCTCTTAGAAGGTTAATAGATGGTATGGCAAGAACGATTCATCATGAATTCATGCTGATTACTGCTGATGGTAACAATGGCCAACACGGTACAACACTTCATCCATGTCTTTGGTGATCTCTGATCTCCTTATCAACTGTTTCTTCCATGATGAAGATCAGCCATGGAGTATATCTGAGGTGTATATCAGGGTGTGCTTCTTCCCCACATGAGAGCTGTGATGTTCAGCAACATTCATATAGAAGACATTTCCCGCACTCAAGGCACTAATACACCTCGAGGGTTGTGTGGGATCCCTGATGTACAGGAAGACAGGACTTCAGTGAGGAACAATTCCCTCACTCAGGACAGGAATACGGCTTCTCCCCCGTGTGAGATCTCCGATGTCTGGAAAGACTGAACTTCTGTGAAAAACATTTCCCGCACTCAGGACAGGAACACGGCTTCTCCCCTGTGTGAGATCTCTGATGTCTGTAAAGATTGTACTTCTGTGAAAAACATTTCCCGCACGCAGGACAGGAATACGGCTTCTCTCCTGTGTGAGATCTCTGATGTTTGTAAAGGTAGGACTTATATGAAAAATATTTCCCACACTCAGAACAGGAATACAGCTTCTGCCCCGTGTGAGATCTCTGATGTCTGGAAAGATGGGACTTCACTAAAAAAAATTTCCCACACTCAGGACATGAATGCAGCTTCTCCCCCATGTGGGATCTCTGATCTCTGTAAAGATTGCACTTCAGCGAAAAACATTTTCCATAATCAGGACAGGAATACGGCTTCTCCTCAGTGTGAGATCTCTGATGTGCAGAAAGAGTGGACTTCTCTGAAAAACATTTCCCGCACTCAGGACAGGAATGTGGCTTCTCCCCCGTGTGAGATCTCTGATGTGCGGAAAGACTGGACTTCTCTGAAAAACATTTCCCACACTCAGGACACGAATGCAGCTTCTCCCCCGTATGAGATCTCTGATGTCTGTAAAGACTGCTTTTCAGCGAAAAACATTTCCCACACTCAGGACAGGAATAAGGCTTCTCCCCCGTGTGAGATCTCTGATGTATGGAAAGAGTGAACTTATCAGAAAAACATTTCCCACACTCAGGACAGGAATACGGCTTCTCCCCCGTGTGAGATCTCTGATGTTTGGAAAAACTGGACTTCTGTGAAAAACATTTCCCGCACTCAGGACAGGAATACGGCTTCTCTCCTGTGTGAGATCTTATGTGCACAATAAGATTGTATTTAGAATGGAAACACTTCCCGCACTCAGTACAGGAAAGCCTCTTCTCTGTTGGAAGGACGGCCCCGTCCCTCACAGTCTGAGGTTCCTCGGGATAAGAGGAATACGATGGTCCGGCACCGTCCCGCACAGTCTGAGGTTCCTCAGGATAAGAGGAATACGATGGTCCATCTACACTGTGTGGTGCCGGATGGACATTTGAGGTAGTCGGGTTTTCTCCTGGACTATACTGTGTGATGTCCTCATCTTCTACTTTACAGTCTGGAGACAAAGTGAGACAATCCTCTGAGGTTTTCCTCATCTCCCGTCCATCTACTAAAATAGAAATACAAAGATTATTACTAGACATGAGCTGATTGGTTCCTGCTGTGCTCCAATCAAATCATCAGATATAAAATGTCCAGCTGGTAGGAAAAGCGTGTAACAAAAGAGAATACATATTATGTGTATATATAGCAGTGGGGGGAGGGGAGAGAGCAGAAGTCAGGACTATGTAATATACAACATATTGTATAAGATACAACAGATAGGACTATATAGTATCAGAATGATGTAATGTACAACATAGAGTATACAGTGCAGGGGTCAGGAGTATGTAATGTAGAATATAAAGTATACAGTGTAGGGGTCAGGACTCATAATATTGGTATTCAGTAATCAGTGGAAGATGAAATGATTACATGAGACAAGTTGCAGAGGTCCCACACCGCTGCCTCCCATCTCCTGAGACTGCACTCAGTGACTTGGGTCTGAGACTATACAGACATATCCCTCCACCCGGCACAGCCAGCAGACAACACAACAAGTAATCCTGGGGGGATTGTTACATAGTACGTGAGGTCGAAAAAAGACACAAGTCCATAAAGTCCAACCGATGTGCACCCTCATATGCCAACCTGTATCTGGGGGGTTGGGAACACAATCTGTTCCATCAAGAAGATATTCAGACTTTTCCTGAGTCTATACCAGTCTGGCGCCGATTTATAGATGATATTTTCTTTATTTGGTCAGGCACTAAGGATTCTCTTCTATTATTTTTAGAAAGCTTAAAGGTCAACAGTTACAATTTAAAGTTCACTTATGAACTTAATCAACACGTTCTTACTTTTTTAGATATCCAAATTGTTGTAAATCAGGATGACGGTATTGGAACGACCCTGTATATAGAAAACCTTCTGCGGGGAATTTCTAGATTTTTTATATCCAGTGCCTAATACCAAATCATTTTTGTTGAATTGATTGATGATGATGGATCCCTTTGCATGGTGAGCCCATTATCCATCTTTTGTTTTGATGGAGGACCACATGGGCGCCCCGGGGCATAGTGGGATTGGGACAAGAAATCAGTTGTGCTGTGCCCCCTGTGCCCTTTATAACAGGTTTTGTGGCACGTCTATAACCATATCCATATTATGTATATTCTTATCAACAACATTGCACCATATTTTTTAGACCTTGGGTATAGATAATGTTATTTTCCAGTACTCAAGATGGTGCGAGTGGATATGTACACTCTTGACTTTTGTTTATCTTCCTTTACTATGAGCGTCGCATGTGTGTCTTCCGGGTAGTGGGGATGCTATGAGCGTCGCGTGTGCGTCTTCCGGGTATTGGTGACGCTGGATGCGTCATCCTCGGAGAATCTCTCTCATTGTCTGTTGACTGAATGAGCGCATGTGCGATTGTCTCTAGGCGTGACGCTGTTTACGTCATGCACTTTGAATGAGTGGATTGGTTGTTCAAGCGAGCTTATGCCTGTAATGCGCCCGCAGCCCGGTAGTGACGTCAGACGCCACCGGTCTGGGATGGCTACTTAAGCGCCGGTATTTTACCACTTTGGTTCTGGCGGGCTCCAGGCGTACACTAGAGTGGATTGATTGATTATCCGTCTCTGTTTTAGCCCTAATTGTGCATCGGTAAAGGTATGTGTTTTACAACCTGTAGCAAATGAAATAATGGGACTTTAATTAAATCTCTGATACAGGACGGCATCGCTGCCTGATTTATGAAATATATATCTTTTTTATTCCCAGATTTTTCCTGTTGGTGGATTAGTTTCACCCTCATGTATCGGTTATGATACCAGCCCAATTTTCATCTACAGTTTGATGACTTCTGTCTTGAATGTAGGATTCCTCTGATTCAATTCCAGTAATTATCAACTTGAGGTATAAATAACATATTAATACCCTATTTTCATGATCAGCCCTGTTGGCTCCTCTATGATTCTCTACATATTCTTTTAATTCATGTCCCATTATTATGATCATTTATTGTCTTCTGATAGGTTCAGTATCTATGCTAGCAGCCCTCCAGTGCTCCACTTATATGAGCTCACACTATTGCCTGGGGATTCTGAATCTAATATTCAGTTTGCTGGCCAGCATTGGGACCGGTCCACATATGTTATTTATTTTTTGGCACGTTTTTGGTAAGATTCTATGCAGACCTATTAAATCAATTATACTATTTACAATAGTAATTAAATTTAAACATTCAACATCATTATCTATCATGTATGTATGTAATAAATGATTGGAGTTGTTTCAATTATAGTTACATTGTGGAGCGGAATATTTTATGAATTTATTGATATATGTATGCATAATTATATGTGTTGTATATATTTTTCTTTGATTGTGTTTTTTTTGTGTATCTATTTCTTAGTTCATTCATATACCGTAACACTCCTGAGGAAGCTCAACGAGCGAAACATGTCGAGTGGTATATTGTGTAATGACCAGCTTTTTGTGCATTGTTGTTTGCTGTAATATACTGAATGCACTATTATTGAAAATGTCAATCATTGTTTTATTGTCTGTAAATAAAAATACCTATTTTATGTTATATGCTCCTTTTTGATTTGATCGAATTTATTATAATTTACCTAGCACCTTTGAAAGGCCCGGGGTTCTGTGGACCCCACTGTCCCCTTTTTCTGTTTGTATATTCACACTCCAGGGATGTGGTGCTAATCTTGTCTGGGTTTACCTTTGCTATGTTTTTTCCAACCTATGTGTATTACATTGTATATCCTGTATGTTGTGGTCATTCAGGTGATTATCAAATAGTTTCTTGAAACTATCGATGCCACCCGCTAAGACCACCGCCTGTGGAAGGGAATTCCACATCCTTGCCGTTCTTACTGTAAAGAACCCTCTACATAGTTTAAGGTTAAACCTCTTTTCTTCTCATTTTAATGAGCGGCCACGTGTCTTACTACACTCCCTTCTGTGAAAAAGTTTTGTCCCTATTGTGGGGTCACCAGCCTGGTATTTATATATTGTGGGGTCACCAGTCCGGTATTTATATATTGTGGGGTCACCAGTCTGGTATTTGTATAATGAAATCATATCCCCTCTCAAGCATCTCTTCTCCAGAGAGAATAAGTCAGAGCTCACAACCTTTCCTCATAACTAATATCCTCCAGACCCTTTATTAGCTTTGTTGCCCTTCTTTGTAGTCGCTCCATTTCCAGTACATCCTTCCTGGGGACTGGTGCCCAGAACTGGACAGTATACTCCAGGTGCGGCCGGACCAGAGTCTTGTAGAGCCGGAGAATTATCATTTTCATGATCCCCTTTTTAATGCCAATATTCTATTTGCTTGGTTAGCAGCAGCTTGCCATTGCTGATCATCTACTAGGACTCCCAGGTTCTTCTCCATCCTAGATTCCCCCAGAGGTTCTCCCCCCAGTCTATAGATTGCATTCATATTTTTGTCACCTAAATGCATTATTTTACTTTTATTTACATTGAACCTCATTTGGCATGTAGTTGCCCCTCCCCCATTCATTGTTCTGTCAGAGATCATGCTATACCTGGGCATGAGGTAGAAGACCCAAAGCACATGCCCAAGGTGTCTAGGTAGAGCAACATCTATGGTGAAAAATCAACCTTTTGCTGCCAGCTGAACCCCAGAATCTCCATAAATGCAGTGTCAGGTCACCTTGAGGCCAGGTGACAGATGCACACCGTAGGGATCAGAAGTTCCCCGCAAGGTTGTGGACCCTACGGCTGACTGCTGCGGACAGGGCTCAAGGTGGAAAAACATTAGAGACACACAGCAGGTAACAGGAAGCTAAACAGACAAAGGTTGATCAGCAGGGTTGGCCTGCAGTGCACAGGTTAATATAGAGTTCTCTGATAGGAGCTAGGGTGGAGCCATGCCAGAGGATGGATTACAAAAGCAGTCAGGTGAGGGTTGGCTGGTCTCTAGAGATGAACACATTGAGACAGGTAAGCAGACGAACTCTATTGCATAACCATGACAGTACCCCCCCTCTTACGAGGCCTCCCCCTTCCCCGCCTGGGACCAGGTTTAGAGGGGAACTGCAAATGAAACTTCCTCAACAGACGAAGTGCAAAGACCTTGGAAGCCGAAATCTATGACCTCTCCTCAGGACCAAAACCTTTTCAGTGCACAAGGTACTGGAGAATGCCTACAGAGTCGGGAATACAAAATTTGGCTAACCTTGTACTCCCAATCATCCTCAGAGACCGGTGCTATGGTAGAGAGAGGACGAGAGGACTTATTGAGGACTAAAGGCTTCAGAAGGGCAATATGGAAGGAGTTTGAGATTTTGAGGCTTTTGGGAATCTGGAGCTTGAAACAAACCGGATTCAGTTTAGAAATTATGGTGTATGGACCAATGAATCTTGGAGAAAATTTGAGAGAAGGAACCCGGAGTTTGATGTTCCTGGTGAAGAGCCAGACTTTGTCTGCTGGCTGAAGAGAAGGTGGCTTACGCCTGCGACGGTCAGCGAAACTCTTGAATTTGTTGGCAGCTTTCTGAAGGGAATCATGAACGTCAGTCCACATGGAATTGAATGATTCCTGAACAGTAGCCAAAGCTGGAATGTCAGAAGAAGAAGTCATAGGAAGAGGGAGTTGAGGATGTCTTCCATAAACAGTGACAAAGGGTGTTTTCTGAGAACTGACGTTGACATGATTATTGTGGGAGAACTCAGCCCACGGTAATAGTGATGCCCAATCATCATGATGGGCAGAGACCAAGGTACGGAGAAAGAACTCCAACTCCTGGTTAACTTTCTCAGTCTGGCCATTGGATTGGGGATGATAAGAAGAGGTAAAATCCAAGGTAATTTTGAGGGATTTGCAAAATACTCTCCAAAAAGGAGAAGTAAAGTGCACACCCCTGTCTGAAATAACATGAGAAGGAACACCATGAAGGCGGAAAAGCTCTCATACAAAATTGGGAACCAAGGCAGGGGCAGAAGGGAGACCAGGAAGAGGAACAAAATGAGCCATCTTGGAGAACTGATTGATTACTACCCAAATGGCCGTATTATTCTCCGACAGTGGAAGATCAGTGATAAAATCCATGGCGATATGAGACCAGGGCTCCTTAGGAATGGACAAGGGCATGAGATGACCAGCAGGGGCTTGAGTGGAAGATTTAGACTGAGCACAGACGTGACAAGCCTTAACGTAGTCTTTAACATCCAAGCAGAGATTAGGCCACCAGTGACGACTGATGAGCAGGAAGGATCGGAGAAACCCAGCATGACCTGCCACCTTAGAATCATGTCCCCAATGAAGGATCTCAGCTCTTAGCTCCGTGGGAACAAAGGTCTTACCAGGAGGAATTTTAGATTCCAGGGTGGTAGAATGGGCAACAATGCATGAGGTAGGAATGATCGGCTCAGGATCAGGGGTGGACTCCTCGTCCAAAGTGTCAAATGACTTAGAGAGTGCATCAGCTCGACCATTGCAGGAACCAGGTTTGTACGTAATCGTGAATTTAAAATGGGGAAAGAAGAGACTCCACCTGGCCTGTCTGGGGTTTAGACGTTTAGCATTCTGTAGGTACTGTAGATTCTTATGATCAGTAAAGATCGTTATGGAGTGAGGGGAACCTTCCAAGAGATGACGCCACTCCAACGCCAATTTAATTGCGAGAAGTTCCCGATCACCAATGGCATAATTTCTCTCTGCCTGAGAATTTTTTTTGGAGAAGAACGCACATGGTTGACATTTCTTCTCAAAGAACTGAAGAAGCACAGCTCCCACCCCCATCGAATAAGTGTCTACTGAAGAGAGGTCCAGAGACAAAAGCCTGTTTCAGATCGTGAAATGCAGAGACAGCCTCGGCAGGCCAGTCTTTGGCATTCGCACCCTTCTTGGTCAAAGCGATAATGGGAGCGGCAATGGAAGAGTAATTCCTTATGAACTGCCTATAATAATTTGTGAAGCCAAGAAAACGCTGTGTGGCCTTGAGGCTAGCGGGAAGGGGTCAGTTGGTAATGGCAGAGACCTTCCCGGGATCCATGCGAAGACCTGCACTAGAAACAAAACATCCCAGAAACAGGACCCCGGAACATTCAAAGGAACATTTCTCCATCTTGGCATAGAGATTGTTCTCTCTAAGGCGCTGAAGTACGGTGCGTACATGGTTTGAGATGAGTTAACCATGGTTAAGATGAGAATATAATCCAGATAGATGACAACAAACTGGTACAGTAGGTCCCTGAATATTTAATTGACAAAGTTCTGGAACACAGCTGGAGCATTATACAAACCAAAAGGCATAACCAGGTATTCGTAATGCCCGTCCCTAGTGTTAAACACGGTCTTCCATTCGTCACCTTCCCATATTCGAATGAGATTGTATGCACCTCTGAGATCCAACTTAGTGAAAATGGAAGCCCCCTTCAACCTGTCGAATAGCTCAGATATTAGGAGGTAAGGGGTATCGGTTTTTGATAGTCACTGCGTTTAAACCTCTATAGTCGATGCAGGGTCTGAGGGTACCATCCTTTTTGGCAACGAAAAAGAACCCTGCTCCTGCAGGTGATGAGGATTTCTGGATGAAACCTCTCTCCAGATTCTTGGTAACATACTCAGATATGGCCTGGGTCTCTGGAATAGACAAAGGGTAGGTACAACCCTTGGGCAGTGTTGCTCCAGGAAGAAGGTCAATAGCACAGTCAAAAGATCTGTGGGGAGGAAGCACCTCAGCAGACTTCTTACAGAACACATCCCGGAAATCGCTATATGCCGCAGTAAGATCAGACGATACGGATGTGGTAGCAATGGGAAGTTTCCCCTTGGGGGTTACCTTGAGAAGACAGGATGAGAAACAGGAAGGACCCCAAACCAGGATCTGCCCAGAGACCCAGTCCACATGTGGCGAGTGGAGCTGTAGCCAAGGAAGGCCCAATACAATGGGGGTAGAGGTCTTGGGTAGGATGAGGAAGGAGATCCACTCCTGGTGGAGTATCCCTACCGACATCCTAATAGGTAGCGTCTGGAAATGGATAGGGCCCCCTGGGAGCACAGTGCCATCAATTGCCGAGACTACCAGTGGAGTAGCGAGGGGAGAAAGGGTAAGCTTAATAGAAGAAGCAGTTCTCCAGTCCATAAAATTGCTGGCAGCCCCGGAGTCCAGATATGCTAGGACCGATTGGGGAGAAGTGCCTACATGGCGGAACACCGGAAGAAGAAGACGAGAAGGTGATGTTTCCGGGTCCAATACTCCACCTTCCAAATGTATTAGACCCGAGCGTTTCCCAGACGAAGTGAGCAGGAGTCACGAAAATGACCCTTGCCCCCACAATAAAGACACAAGCCCAGAGTTCTGCGTCTAGCACATTCTTCGGGGGTTAGTCTGGTCTGGCCCAGCTGCATGGGTTCCTCAGCAGACAGAGGATGCTCCACAGGACGACGGGGAAAAAGCTCAGGCTGACTAGGACCTAGGGGGTGCTGGCGTCTTTTTTCTAAGGACCTCTCCTGGAAACGAATGTCAATCTGATTGCATAAGGAAATTACATCGTCCAGACTGGCGGGGATAGCTCTTCCTGCTAATTTGTCCTTCACTCGGTCAGAGAGGCCATGTAAAAAGGTTGCGACCAGGGCCTCATTGTTCCAGCTCAATTCCGCTGTGAGGATACGGAACTAAAGTGCATATTGTCCCACTGAACAAGATTCTTGGCGAAGGCGTAAAAGGGCACTAGCCGCAGAAGAAACCCGAGCTGGGTCCTCAAAGATATTATGAAAGTGCTTCAAGAAGTTGGACAGGCTGGAAACCACCAGATCATTTTTCTCCCACAGGGGAGCAGCCCAGGCTAAAGCTTCACCGAAGAGGAGGGAAATTATATAGGCTACCTTTGCCCGATCAGATAGAAAGTTGAGGCTGGAGCGCAAAATGAATGGTGCATTGGCTGAGGAAGCCCCTGCAGTCCTTGGAGTCCTCAGAAAAATGGGACGGAGCTGGCAGTAATAATGAATGCGTGGATGCGACTGGTGCGATAGGTGCAGTCGCAGACTGTACTTGAGGCTGCAGGTTCGGGGTTCCCAAGGAAGCCTGTAGCAGCTCAAATGCGGGAAGCCAGATCTTGAAGCAATCGCATCACCTGAGTCTGATTAGATTCCTGGGTCTCGAGTCTCCGAACTATGCCCTGCAAAGGATCGACTGCAGGAAGCGGCACATCAGCCGGGTCCATGGCTGATCAAACTGTCAGGTCACCTTGAGGCCAGGTGACAGATGCACACTGTAGGGATCAGGAGTGCACCGCAAGGTTGTGGATCCTATGGTTGACTGCTGCGGATGGGGGTCAAGGTGATAAGGAAGGCAGGGCTGCCAGAACACCAAGACGGATCCCACCGGGGTTAGAGCGTAAGATTCCCTGGGGCGCGGAGTCTAAGAGCCAGCAGGTGTTCACCAGAGCCTCTAGTGGTGAGGATGGACTTGGCTGCAACTGGCTCCAGGTTGCGACCCCCAGGGTCCCCCAGCTCACACCCACAGTAGGCAACAGGAGGATAGGGATAGTGAGGGATAAAGCCAAGGTTGGGCCACAAGCAGACAGGAATAGTCAGGGACACGCCAAAAGGTCAGGATCACAGGCAAACAGGGATAGTCAAGGACACGCCAAAGTCGGTAACGGAACAACAGAAGAGCATATGGCAGGTAATAGGACACACAAAGGTTGATCAGCAGGGTTGGCCTGCAGTGCACAGGTAAATATAGAGTTCTCTGATAGGAGCTAGGGCGGAGTCATGCCAGAGGATGGATTATAAAAGCAGTCAGGTGAGGGTCGGCTGGTCTCTAGAGATGAACACATGGAGACAGGTAAGCAGACAAACTCTATTGCATAACCATGACATGCAGTCTAGATCCATACATTGTGTCTGCAGCACAGAGAAGGAAGATTATCACCCAGTCCCCACCCTACTCTGGACCAATCAGTGAGCAGTATGGGTGGAGAAATGTATTAATGTTAATGACCCACCTGTGCTGATCTCTGTAAGAGTGCCGTCCTCTAGAATTAGCCTCATTATTCCATCCTCCTCCATAGACTGCTGATCATCCCTCACATATGACTCTTCTTCTTCTGCTTTAACCTCAAATTCTAAATCGATTGGATCTCCACTCTAAATCAAGAAAATGAAAGTGAATATCCTCCATAAACAATTTATAAATTAGTATTATATATACATTTATAAAACAATACATTTATTATTGTGACATTACATAGAAAATACACACATCATCTCTAGGAGTCCATGTTCTAGATGCTCCATCCCACCAACCTTGTAACAGTGGGGGATGGTGTGATCTTCCTGTGTGGAATCCCGGGAATACAGAGGACGGGGACATCTCTCTGGTGGGTTCCTGGTATTTGGTGGCTCCATCATATCCTTGTGTCCTTCTGAAAACTCCTCCATCACTCCATACTCCTCATCCTCCTCTTTATACTCTTCTTTAACATCAATATTATCACCCCCGAGGTTTCCACTCTGAATATATAATAAAACATTCATTGTAACAATCATGCTGTGTATAAATCAGAACTACAAATAATTCTCAATCATCTACCTGATGATGGTGGGGGATGGTGTGACCTTCCTGTGTGGAATCCCGGGAATACAGAGGACGGGGACATCTCTCTGGTGGGTTCCCATTACTGGATCCATCTGTAGGAAACACACACACTGACTGAATACATTGTTTCTATGTGTTTATCAGATGATGGGGGATCTAGGTGGAGCCTCCGTACTGCTCTCTCCTTTACAATAAAGTCTCCTCTTACCCGGTGATGTGAGGGGCGGCTGATTGTCCATCATGACGTCCTTGTAGAGATCCTTGTGTCCTTCTAAATACTCCCACTCCTCCATGGAGAAATAGACAGTGACATCCTGACACCTTATAGGAACCTGACACACACAATGATACAGTCACCATCCAGACACATCCCTTGTCTGTTACTGGATAATGTCCCAGAATTCCCAGAATCCTCCTCACCTCTCCTCCATCATCTCTCTGGTGACTTCTAGAATCTTCTTTGTATTTCTCTATTCTATCAGGGAGGGAGGTGGAGGCAATGTGATGGTCATATGATCTCCAGACTTCACAGGAGGAAAACTCTAGATCTGAACACAAATAGAGCAATCAAATGATATTCCCAGAATCCTCCTCACCTCTCCATTCAGGTCTCCATTTTATTAAAGCCCCACTTCAGAATGAGATATAATTTTCCCACACAGGACCCCCACACTATGCAGGATAAATCCTTGTTGCAATCATTCTGACATCATTATATACAATGCAGGACCAACAGTCACACTTTGCTAGCGAGGATGCCAAGGGTCCGCCCACATCCTAAGAGCATCAGAAAAAAAGCCAAATAGAGGAAAATTGGGAAGAGGAGCTGTGAGGTCAGTGTGATGTCATAGGACATATAGACTCTGGATGGAGGGACATTGGGAGGAGGAGCTGTGAGATCAGTGTGATGTCATAGGACATATAGACTCTGGATGGAGGGACATTGGGAGGAGGAGCTGTGAGGTCAGGGTGATGTCATAGGACATATAGACTCTGGATGGAGGGACATTGGGAGGAGGAGCTGTGAGGTCAGGGTGATGTCATAGGATATATAAACTCTGGATGGAGGGACATTGGGAGGAGGAGCTGTGAGGTCAGTGTGATGTCATAGGACATATAGACTCTGGATGGAGGGACATTTGAATGGGAGATTTGAGGGGTCCTCTATATGAGGCTCCTGTGCAAACCAAATCATTGTTCCTGGGTGTGTCCTTCCTCTCCTAAACTGAAGAGTGAACTTTGACCTTTACCATACAGAAATCTGTCAGGAATCTGTGAAAGTAAGCTCTCATGTGATCAGGTGACGTGCGGAGGAACGGAGTGTAAATAGCAGACAATTTTCTCCAGAGCTCCTAATGGTGGGGATGGATTTTGCCGAGTGCTGGTACCAAGTTTCCACCCCCCAGGGTCACTGCAGGTGTGGAGAAAAGCTGTGTAAGAGGATATGGAGGAGAGATGAGGAGGAGATCCGGGAATCAGGATAAAGGTCAGGACAAGCAACAGACGAGCGCATCCAAGAGATGAAGCCGGGGTCACTACACAGAAAATCAATCCAAGGAAACAACAGGCAGGACGAGGAATAGCAAGAAGGAGCTCAGAGACAAATGAGAATATTGCTCAGCCAATGGGAGATGATCTCAGCATGACTTACATAATGAAGGAGATGAGGGGGAGGGGAGGACGTCACTTAAGATGGGGCTTCACAAGTTTGCTTTGAATCTAGGAGCCAGCTAAAAAAGTTAGGAGACATTTTTTTGGGGCACTGTGGGTTGTCAGCGCCCGGGGCAAGGCAAGTAATTTGTAAGTACTTTGTGAGGTGCACATTGCAGGACATGGGATGCAGAAAATGGGCTTCATGGTGCAGAACACTGAGTGCAATATGCAGGAGAAGGGTGCAGGACATGTTGTGCTGTGTGTAGAATGCAGGATTCGGACTGCAAGACATGAGGTGCAGGGTGCAGAATGCAGAGCATGGGTTGCAGAGTGAAGAACACAGGACATCGGGTGCAGGGTGTAGAATAGGAGGTGTGGGATGCAGAACACAGGACATGGGGTGCAGAACACAGGACATGGGGTGCAGGGTGTAGAATAGGAGGTGCGGGGTGCAGAACACAGGACATTGGGTGCAGGGTGTAGAATAGGAGGTGTGGGGTGCAGAACACAGGACATCGGGTGCAGGGTGTAGAATAGGAGGTGTGGGGTGCAGAACACAGGACATGTAGTGCAGGGTGTAGAATAGGAGGTGTGGGATGCAGAACACAGGACATGGGGTGCAGAACACAGGACATGGGGTGCAGGGTGTAGAATAGGAGGTGCGGGGTGTAGAACACAGGACATCAGGTGCAGGGTGTAGAATAGGAGGTGCGGGGTGCAGAACACAGGACATCGGGTGCAGGGTGTAGAATAGGAGGTGTGGGGTGCAGAACACAGGACATGTAGTGCAGGGTGTAGAATAGGAGGTGTGGGTTGCAGAACACAGGACATGGGGTGCAGGGTGTAGAATAGGAGGTGCGGGGTGTAGAACACAGGACATGGGGTGCAGGGTGTAGAATAGGAGGTGCGGGGTGCAGAACAAAGGACATCGGGTGCAGGGTGTAGAATAGGAGGTGCGGGGTGCAGAACACAGGACATCGGGTGCAGGGTGTAGAATAGGAGGTGCAGGGTGCAGAACACAGGACATTGGGTGCAGGGTGTAAAACAGGAGGTGCGGGGTGCAGAACACAGGACATGGGGTGCAGGGTGTAGAATAGGAGGTGCGGGGTGCAGAACACAGGACATGGGGTACAGGGTGTACAATAGGAGGTGCGGGTGCAGAACACAGGACATGGGGTGCAGGGTGTAGAATAGGAGGTGCAGGGTGCAGAACACAGGACATGGGGTGCAGGGTGTAGAATAGGAGGTGCGAGGTGCAGAACACAGGACATCGGGTACAGGGTGTAGAATAGGAGGTGCGGGGTGCAGAACACAGGAGATGGTATGCAGGGTGTACAATAGGAGGTGTGGGGTGCAGAACACAGGACATGGGGTGCAGGGTGTAGAATAGGAGGTGCGGGGTGCAGAACACAGGACATGGGGTGCAGGGTGTAGAATAGGAGGTGTGGGGTGCAGAACACAGGACATGGGGTGCAGGGTGTAGAATAGGAGGTGCGGGGTGCAGAACACAGGACATGGGGTGCAGGGTGTAGAATAGGAGGTGCGGGGTGCAGAACACAGGACATGGGGTGCAGGGTGTAGAATAGGAAGTGCGGGGTGCAGAACATAGGACATCAGGTGCAGGGTGTAGAATAGGAGGTGCGGGGTGCAGAACACAGGACATGGGGTGCAGGGTATACAATAGGAGGTGCGGGGTGCAGAACACAGGACATGGGATGCAGGGTGTAGAATAGGAGGTGCGGGGTGCAGAACACAGGACATGGGGTGCAGGGTGTAGAATAGGAGGTGCAGAACACAGGACATGGGGTGCAGGGTGTAGAACAGGAGGTGCGGGGTGCAGAACACAGGACATGGGGTACAGGGTGTAGAATAGGAGGTGCAGAACACAGGACATGGGGTGCAGGGTGTAGAATAGGAGGTGCGGGGTGCAGAACACAGGACATGGGGTGCAGGGAGTAGAATAGGAGGTACGGGGTGCAGAACACAGGACATGGGGTGCAGGGTGTAGAATAGGAGGTGCGGGGTGCAGAACACAGGACATGGGGTGCAGGGAGTAGAATAGGAGGTACGGGGTGCAGAACACAGGACATGGGGTGCAGGGTGTAGAATAGGAGGTGCGGGGTGCAGAACACAGGACATGGGGTGCAGGGTGTAGAATAGGAGGTGCGGGGTGCAGAACACAGGACATGGGGTGCAGGGTGTAGAACAGGAGGTGCGAGGTGCAGAACACAGGACATGGGGTGCAGGGTGAAGAACACAGGACATGGGGTGCAGGGTGTAGAATAGGAGGTGCGGGGTGCAGAACACAGGACATGGGGTGCAGGGTGAGGAATGCAAGACATGGGGTGAAGGGTGCAGGTCACTGCAGGACATGGGGTGCAGGAGAAGGGTGCAGAAGGCAGGACATGGAGTGCAGGGAGCAGAACGTGGGGTGAAGGTTGCAGGTCACTGAAGGACATGGGGTGCAGGATGCAGGACAGTACTACAATCCCCCTCCCTCTGTGTCCTCCTGCATGTCCTGTACATCCCCCCAGCAGTGTGTGAGAGCAGAGTGGATGGAGAGGACATCTTGTGTACATAAAGCAGCATGTCCCTCCCTGGCTGGTCTCTTAGCTGGCTGCTTTGCAGGCTTGTCCTGGTTTCTCCTGTAAGGACTCTGTAGTCCTGTTTCTCAGCACCTTGTGGGGATCTTTGTGGCAGTGCCGAGGTGGCGCCATGTCGGAGATTCGGTCCCGCTCCTTCCTCTCTGTTCTGGCGGAGGGCTCTGTGGGTGGCAGCAGGAGCCGATGGGGACAGTAATGCGGTTGCGGAAAGGAGAAAGATCGGCAGCGGGAGCTCAGTGAGATGAGTCCTCTCATGCCGCTGTCCTGTCCAGTCCACCCCTCACTTCACAGGTCGGGTGCCATCATCTCCTCCTCCTCCCCTCCCCCTCCCGCCTGGCCCCGCTCCTGTCTGAATAATGTGTCCGGGTTTCAGGCAGAAACATTATTCAGACCAACAGTGAGAATGGGCTGACAAGAGCCCAGGGGCCAGGACGCCATTTCTAGTCACCATGGTGACCTGGGGTTTGTTGAGCCCTGACTTATGGTGACCATAGAGACATGGAAATTCAGCTGGTTCAGCAGGGATCGGTCACATTTCCATCCATGTGTGGTCACTGCCGGATAAAAGTCACTCCATCAGCGGCTGCAGCCAATAGCTTCATCACTGATCTGTGTATTCTGAGAGCGGAGGAGCGCCCCCATTGTCAGAATACAATAGTGCAGCAGGGAGGATTCCCCCATCCCCCTCCAATGTGTGGATGGGGGAATCACTTCCGTTTTTTTCCTCTCATCCTGCTGGATGAACGATAAAACTGAACCATGTATGGCCAGCTTTGAAAGCGAGATATATTAATCATCAACTGATCCCCCTGAAGGGGTTAATCTACATATTACCTCCTCTGCCTCCAGATCCAGCAATGTCTCCTCTCTACATCCTTCCAAATGGTTGCAGCTCCTTCCTATCCTGCAGATTGCTCTGTGATGTCACAGGAAACATGTGACCAGGAAGAAGGAAATAAAGGGCGGGAAAGTGAGGTGAATAGGAGGCTGCAAACAGATCACATGTTATTATCCTGAAGAGATCTCTCCCTCCATCTGTCCATCTTCTTTCATATTATATCCTCTTTGTATATATGTCTGTATACCTCTCTGTATACAGTATATGTCTGTATACCCCTCTCTGTATACCTCTCTGTATATATGTCTGTATACCTCTCTGTATACAGTATATGTCTGTGTACCTCTCTGTATATATGGCTGTATACCCCTCTCTGTATATATGTCTGCATACCTCTCGGTATATATGTCTGTATACCCCTCTCGGTATATATGTCTGTATACCCCTCTCTGTATATATGTCTGTATATGTCTGTATATCCTTCTCTGTATATATGTCTGTATACCCTTCTCTGTATATATGTCTGTATACCCTTCTCTGTATATATGTCTGTATACCCTTCTCTGTATATATGTCTGTATACCCTTCTCTGTATATATGTCTGTATACCTCTCCACCTCTCGCTCTGTATATCTGTCTGTATGTCCCCTCTCTCTGTATATATGTCTGTATACCCCTCTCTGTATATATGTCTGTATACCTCTCTCTGTATATATGTCTGTATATCCCTCTGTATTTATGTCTATATACCCCTCTCTGTATATATGTCTGTAAACTTCTCTATATATATGTCTTTATACCTCTCTGTATATATGTCTGTATACCCCTCTCTGTATATATGTCTGTATACCTCTCTGTATATATGTCTGTAAACTTCTCTATATATATGTCTGTATACCTCTCTCTGTATATATGTCTGTATACCTCTCTGTATATATGTCTGTAAACTTCTCTATATATATGTCTGTATACCTCTCTCTGTATATATGTCTGTATACCTCTCCACCTCTCTCTCTGTATATCTCCCTGTATACCTCTCTGTATATCTCCCTGTATACCCCTCTCTGTATATATGTCTGTATACCCCTCTCTGTATATATGTCTGTACACCCCTCTCTGTATATATGTCTGTACACCCCTCTCTGTATATATGTCTGTATACCTTTCTCTGTATATATGTCTGTATACCCTTCTCTGTATATATGTCTGTATACCCTTCTCTGTATATATGTCTGTATACCCCTCTCGGTATATATGTCTGTATACCTCTCTCTCTGTATATCTGTCTGTATACCTCTCTCTCTGTATATCTGTCTGTATACCTCTCTCTCTCTCTCTCTCTCTCTCTCTCTGTATATCTGTCTGTATACCTCTCTCTCTCTCTCTCTCTCTCTCTCTCTCTCTCTCTCTCTCTCTCTCTCTCTCTGTATACCCCTCTCTCTCTCTGTATACCCCTCTCTCTCTCTCTCTCTCTCTGTATACCTCTCTCTCTCTCTCTCTCTCTCTCTCTCTGTATACTCTCTCTCTCTCTCTCTCTCTCTCTCTCTCTCTCTCTCTCTCTCTCTCTCTCTCTCTCTCTCTCTCTCTCTCTCTCTCTCTCTCTCTCTGTATATCTGTCTGTATATCTCTCTCTCTCTCTCTCTGTATATCTGTCTGTATACCTCTCTCTCTCTCTCTCTGTATATCTGTCTGTATACCTCTCTCTCTCTGTATACCTCTCTCTCTCTATACCTCTCTCTCTCTCTCTCTCTGTATACCTCTCTCTCTCTATACCTCTCTCTCTCTCTCTCTATACCTCTCTCTCTCTCTCTATACCTCTCTCTCTCTCTCTATACCTCTCTCTCTCTCTCTATACCTCTCTCTCTCTCTCTATACCTCTCTCTCCCTCTCTATACCTCTCTCTCCCTCTCTGTATACCTCTCTCTCTCTCTCTATACCTCTCTCTCCCTCTCTGTATACCTCTCTGTCTCTCTCTCTCTCTCTCTCTCTCTATACCTCTCTCTCTCTGTATACCTCTCTGTCTGTATACCTCTCTCTCTCTCTCTCTCTGTATATCTCTCTCTCTCTCTCTCTGTATACCTCTCTCTCTCTCTGTCTGTATACCTCTCTCTCTCTGTCTGTATACCTCTCTCTCTCTCTATATCTGTCTGTATACCTCTCTCTCTGTATACAGTGGTGTGAAAAAGTGTTTGCCCCCTTCCTCATTTCCTGTTCCTTTGCATGTTTGTCACACTTAAAGGGGTTGTAAAGGTAATTTTTTTATTTTCTACATAGTTTCCTTTAAGCTAGTGCATTGCTGGTTCACTTACCTTTTCCTTTGATTTCCCTTCTAAATGTTTTTTTGCTTTGTCTGAATATCTCACTTCCTGTTTCTCCTCAGTAAACTTCTCACCATCATCCGAGCTGGTGGTTAGTCAGCCAGAATAGCTTACTGAACAGCTTACTGAGGAGGAACAGGAAGTGAGAAATTCAGACAAAGAAAACAAAGAAAAAAAAACATTTAGAAGGGAAATCGAAGGAAAAGATAAGTGAACCAACAATGCACTAGCTTAAAGGAACCCATGTAGAAAATAAAAAATTTACCTTTACAACCCCTTTAAGTGTTTCGGAACATCAAACCAATTTAAACAATAGTCAAGGACAACACAAGTAAACACAAAATGCAATTTGTAAATGAAGGTGTTTATTATTAAAGGTGAAAAAAAATCCAAACCATCATGGCCCTGTGTGAGAAAGTGATTGCCCCCCTTGTTAAAACATACTATAACTGTGGTTGTCCACACCTGAGTTCAATTTCTCTAGCCACACCCAGGCCTGATTATTGCCACACCTGTTCACAATCAAGGCATCACTTAAATAGGAGCTGCTTGACACAGTAAGGTCCACCAGAAGATCCTTAAAAGCTACACATCATGCCGAGACCCAAAGAAATTCAGGAACAATTGAGAAAGAAAGTAATTGAGATCTATCAGTCTGGAAAGGGTTATAAAGCCATTTCCAAAGCTTTGGGAATCCAGCGAACCACAGTGAGAGCCATTATCCACAAATGGCGAAGACATGGAACAGTGGTGAACCTTCCCAGGAGTGGCCGGCCGCCCAAAATTACCCCAAGAGCGCAGCGACGACTCATCCAAGAGGTCACAAAAGACCCCACAACAACGTCCAAGGAACTGCAGGCCTCACTTGCCTCAGTTAAGGTCAGCGTTCATGCCTCCACCATCAGGAAAAGACTGGGCAAAAATGGCCTGCATGGCAGAGTTCCAAGGAGAAAACCACTGCTGAGCAAAAAGAACATCAAAGCTCGTCTCAATTTCTCCACAACACATCTTGATGATCCCCAAGACTTTTGGGACAACATTCTGTGGAGCGATGAGACAAAAGTGGAACTCTTTGGAAGGTGTGTGTCCAAGTATATCTGGCGTAGAAGGAACACTGCATTTCATAAAAAGAACATTATACCAACAGTAAAATATGGTGGTGGTAGTGTGATGGTCTGGGGCTGTTTTGCTGCTTCAGGACCTGGAAGACTTGCCGTGATAAAAGGAACTATGAATTCTGCTGTCTACCAAGAGATCCTGAAGGAGAATGTCCGACTATCTGTTCGTGTACTCAAGCTGAAACGAACTTGGGTTCTGCAGCAGGACAATGATCCTAAACACACCAGCAAGTCCACCACCGAATGGCTGAAGAAAAACAAAATGAAGACTTTGGAGTGGCCTAGCCAAAGTCCTGACCTGAATCCTATTGAGATGTTGTGGTATGACCTTAAAAAGGCCGTTCATGCTCGAAAACCCTCTAATGTAACTGAATTAGGACAATTCTGCAAAGATGAGTGGGCCAAAATTCCTCCAGGACGCTGTAAAAGCCTCATTGCACGTTATTGCAAACGCTTGGTTGCAGTTGTTGCTGCTAAGGGTGGCCCAACCAGTAATTAGGTTTAGGGGGTAATCACTTTTTCACACAGGGCCATGATGGTTTGGATTTTTTTTCACCTTTAACAATAAACACTTTCATTTACAAATTGCATTTTGTGTTTACTTGTGTTGTCCTTGACTATTGTTTAAATTGGTTTGATGTTCCGAAACACTTAAGTGTGACAAACATGCAAAGGAACAGGAAATGAGGAAGGGGGCAAACACTTTTTCACACCACTGTATCTGTCTGTATACCTCTCTCTCTGTATATCTGTCTGTATACCTCTCTCTCTGTATATCTGTCTGTATACCTCTCTCTCTCTGTATATCTCCCTGTATACCCCTCTCTGTATATCTCCCTGTATACCCCTCTCTCTGTATATCTCCCTGTATACCCCTCTCTCTGTATATCTGTCTGTATTTCCTTCTCTCTGTATAACGGGAAATTGTTCTGAAATACTTGCTGTAATTTTCCTTTCCTGGCCCATCCTCACATCAGCACATAACGGGGTAACACCTCCTCCGGAGCCCCCCAAGACCCCCTGTACCTAGCTGAATAAAAGACAGACCCTCCCCCAACTAGGATGTTGGATAACGTTAGTCTGGGACAGACCACTAGGGGGAGTCCTGTGCTGATATGGGGGATGGGTCAGGAAAGGAAAATTACGGTAAGTATTTGATAACAATTTTCCATTTTCCTGGCCCATCCCCCGGTCAGCACATAACGGGATATACCAGAGATAATATAGGGTGGGAGAGAACACATGAAAAGACACTGAAAATAAAAGAAAAGCTGCGAAAGCCAGAAGGAATTGATCGCTCTTCTCCCAAACTTGCTGGTCACGTATTTAGATTGTAAGGTTGGATGAAGACCACACCAGACCTTTAAGCCTGAACTTACCTATATCTTCCAAGCAATCCTGGCATAACTGCCCCAAAAGGCTGCCACCCCTCTAGTGACATAGGCATAGAAAAGTGTACTTCCTGCATGCCAGTCTAATCACCCGGGTAACCCAAGACTGGAGGACTCCTAAGGGCCTGGTGACTAAATGAAAAGATTGTACACTTTCCTCTTTTCACCAAGTACACTGTCAGTAACTGGACCATGTGTAAGAAAACGGAAGTCTTCCTGCTGGGCACTCAGTGCCTCTCGGGTGACAACTCAGAGGGACGACTTCCCAGTTTTTCTGGAAATTGGATACCACTTTATAATTGAACTTTGGAGATAGACGTGGTATCCCTATCTCTGGTAAAAAAGAACAGAATAAAAAGACACCAAAGCGCCCCTTGCTGGAAAGTTTTGCAATCTTCAACATCCTTCTGTGTGAAGTAGTTGGTGTCAGGAGAAGGAGTTTTACCATGAGGTACTTCAATGGAAATGAAACCTATTGGAGCAAAGGGGGCTCTCAGATCCAAGCCCAAGTCCCACAGAGGGAGCCAGGATTTCCCTCAAGGTCATATATAGATTGTCACCTGGAAGAAGCACCCGGTCACTGGCTTTTGTACCCATCTGCAGCCTGTGAAAAGATAAAGTAGAGATCTGTACCTTAAATGGAGTTGTATGGCAGACCAACCTCTAGCGCTGACTGTAAAATGGCAAGGATATTGGCTAGAGCCGGGAACGCAGGAGAGAAAGCTTTTGCTAAGCAAACAAAACAAACTTCTTTCATATCCTCTCATATGTATGCTTCCCAGGCTAGAAGACCAACCTTAAAGCAGAGTTCCACCCGAAAGTGGAACTTCCGCTCACCTGATTCCTCCCCCCCCTCCAGTGCCACGAAAGGGCACCTTTCAGGGGGAGGGGGGACAGGATACCTGTCTTTGACAGGTATCTTTGCCCACTTCTGGGAGTCTCAGCCATGGATATTGACTTCACGGCTGGGGCTCCCTCCTCTGGGCCAGTAGAAGAGAGGAGTGGGCCTCACGCATGAGCAGTAGGGTTCCCGGCGTGAAGACGAAAGGCTACACTCCCATACCTGCAATGGCGGCGGCAGCACCCGACATCTGATAGAAACATCAGCTGCGGGTGCCAACATTGCTTGACTCCAGGACAGGTAAGTGTTCTATTATTAAAGGTTTTCATTTTTTTTTTTTTTTTTTGGTGGGACACCGCTTTAACTAAGTGGTTCTCTTCCTTCCATTCAAGATACTTAGGGAGTCTGTGATTCACAGCGCTCCAATGACCCGCACTTGTTTCTTCAGATTGTGGACTCCCCAGCCCCAGAGACTGGCATCAGAATCATCCGATCTCCTGGGCTGAGAGGCATGCCCCCGAAAGAAGCACAGTGCCGATGTCCAAAATTCCAGTTCTTGTTGAATTTGTATAGGCACAAAGATTTTATGATCCCTAGACGGCCCAGCTCATAGGTTAAAGAAGACAAATTGAAATGCCCTCATGTGCCACCTGACCCAAGGTAACACCACTGCCAACAAGATAATCAAAAGGTCTGTGCCAATTATGTAAAAGGCAGACATCTGAACTGGAAGTGACATCTGGCCACCGCAAATCTCATGTGCCTCTGGTGCTCAGCACAACGATTTACGCTCTATCATTGTGGAAAAGACCATCCTCCATCATCGAGTGATTTACACTCTATTGTTGTGGCAAAAGACCATCCTCCATCAACGAGTGATTTACGCTCTATCATTGTGAGGAAAGACCATCCTCCATCAACGAGTGATTTACGCTCTATCATTGTGAGGAAAGACCATCCTCCATCAACGAGTGATTTACGCTCTATCATTGTGGGGAAAGACCATCCTCCATCAACGAGTGATTTACGCTCTATCATTGTGAGGAAAGACCATCCTCCATCAACGAGTGATTTACGCTCTATCATTGTGGGGAAAGACCATCCTCCATCAACGAGTGATTTACGCTCTATCATTGTGGGAAAAGACCATCCTCCATCAACGAGTGATTTACGCTCTATCATTGTGGGGAAAGACCATCCTTCATGAACGAGTGATTTACGCTCTATCATTGTGAGGAAAGACCATCCTCCATCAACGAGTGATTTACGCTCTATCATTGTGGGGAAAGACCATCCTCCATCAACGAGTGATTTACGCTCTATCATTGTGAGGAAAGACCATCCTCCATCAACGAGTGATTTACGCTCTATCATTGTGGGGAAAGACCATCCTCCATCAACGAGTGATTTACGCTCTATCATTGTGGGGAAAGACCATCCTCCATCAACGAGTGATTTACGCTCTATCATTGTGGGGAAAGACCATCCTCCATCAACGAGTGATTTACGCTCTATCATTGTGAGGAAAGACCATCCTCCATCAACGAGTGATTTACGCTCTATCATTGTGGGGAAAGACCATCCTCCATCAACGAGTGATTTACGCTCTATCATTGTGGGGAAAGACCATCCTCCATCAACGAGTGATTTACGCTCTATCATTGTGGGAAAAGACCATCCTCCATCAACGAGTGATTTACGCTCTATCATTGTGGGGAAAGACCATCCTTCATGAACGAGTGATTTACGCTCTATCATTGTGAGGAAAGACCATCCTCCATCAACGAGTGATTTACGCTCTATCATTGTGGGGAAAGACCATCCTCCATCAACGAGTGATTTACGCTCTATCATTGTGAGGAAAGACCATCCTACATCAACAAGCGATTTACGCTCTATCATTGTGAGGAAAGACCATCCTCCATCAACGAGTGATTTACGCTCTATCATTGTGAGGAAAGACCATCCTCCATCAACGAGTGATTTACGCTCTATCATTGTGGGGAAAGACCATCCTTCATGAACGAGTGATTTACGCTCTATCATTGTGGGGAAAGATCATCCTCCATTAACGAGTGATTTACGCTCTATCGTTGTGGGAAAAGACCATCCTCCATCAACGAGTGATTTACGCTCTATCATTGTGAGGAAAGACCATCCTACATCAACAAGCGATTTACGCTCTATCATTGTGAGGAAAGACCATCCTCCATCAACGAGTGATTTACGCTCTATCATTGTGGGGAAAGACCATCCTCCATCAACGAGTGATTTACGCTCTATCATTGTGGGAAAAGACCATCCTCCATCAACGAGTGATTTACGTTCTATCATTGTGGGAAAAGACCATCCTCCATCAACGAGTGATTTACGCTCTATCATTGTGAGGAAAGACCATCCTACATCAACAAGCGATTTACGCTCTATCATTGTGAGGAAAGACCATCCTCCATCAACGAGTGATTTACGCTCTATCATTGTGAGGAAAGACCATCCTCCATCAACGAGTGATTTACGCTCTATCATTGTGGGGAAAGACCATCCTTCATGAACGAGTGATTTACGCTCTATCATTGTGGGAAAAGACCATCCTCCATCAACGAGTGATTTACGCTCTATCATTGTGAGGAAAGACCATCCTACATCAACGAGTGATTTACGCTCTATCATTGTGGGGAAAGACCATCCTCCATCAACGAGTGATTTACGCTCTATCATTGTGGGGAAAGACCATCCTCCATCAACGAGCGATTTACGCTCTATCATTGTGAGGAAAGACCATCCTCCATCAACGAGTGATTTACGCTCTATCATTGTGGGGAAAGACCATCCTACATCAACGAGTGATTTACGCTCTATCATTGTGAGGAAAGACCATCCTACATCAACGAGTGATTTACGCTCTATCATTGTGGGGAAAGACCATCCTCCATCAACGAGTGATTTACGCTCTATCATTGTGAGGAAAGACCATCCTCCATCAACGAGTGATTTACGCTCTATCATTGTGGGGAAAGACCATCCTTCATGAACGAGTGATTTACGCTCTATCATTGTGGGAAAAGACCATCCTCCATCAACGAGTGATTTACGCTCTATCATTGTGAGGAAAGACCATCCTCCATCAACGAGTGATTTACGCTCTATCATTGTGGGGAAAGACCATCCTTCATGAACGAGTGATTTACGCTCTATCATTGTGGGGAAAGATCATCCTCCATTAACGAGTGATTTACGCTCTATCATTGTGGGAAAAGACCATCCTCCATCAACGAGTGATTTACGCTCTATCATTGTGAGGAAAGACCATCCTACATCAACAAGCGATTTACGCTCTATCATTGTGAGGAAAGACCATCCTCCATCAACGAGTGATTTACGCTCTATCATTGTGGGGAAAGACCATCCTCCATCAACGAGTGATTTACGCTCTATCATTGTGGGAAAAGACCATCCTCCATCAACGAGTGATTTACGCTCTATCATTGTGGGAAAAGACCATCCTCCATCAACGAGTGATTTACGCTCTATCATTGTGAGGAAAGACCATCCTACATCAACAAGCGATTTACGCTCTATCATTGTGAGGAAAGACCATCCTCCATCAACGAGTGATTTACGCTCTATCATTGTGAGGAAAGACCATCCTCCATCAACGAGTGATTTACGCTCTATCATTGTGGGGAAAGACCATCCTTCATGAACGAGTGATTTATGCTCTATCATTGTGGGAAAAGACCATCCTCCATCAACGAGTGATTTACGCTCTATCATTGTGAGGAAAGACCATCCTACATCAACGAGTGATTTACGCTCTATCATTGTGGGGAAAGACCATCCTCCATCAACGAGTGATTTACGCTCTATCATTGTGGGGAAAGACCATCCTCCATCAACGAGCGATTTACGCTCTATCATTGTGAGGAAAGACCATCCTCCATCAACGAGTGATTTACGCTCTATCATTGTGGGGAAAGACCATCCTACATCAACGAGTGATTTACGCTCTATCATTGTGAGGAAAGACCATCCTACATCAACGAGTGATTTACGCTCTATCATTGTGGGGAAAGACCATCCTCCATCAACGAGTGATTTACGCTCTATCATTGTGAGGAAAGACCATCCTCCATCAACGAGTGATTTACGCTCTATCATTGTGGGGAAAGACCATCCTCCATCAACGAGTGATTTACGCTCTATCATTGTGGGAAAAGACCATCCTCCATCAACGAGTGATTTACGCTCTATCATTGTGAGGAAAGACCATCCTACATCAACGAGTGATTTACGCTCTATCATTGTGAGGAAAGACCATCCTACATCAACGAGTGATTTACGCTCTATCATTGTGGGAAAAGACCATCCTCCATCAACGAGTGATTTACGCTCTATCATTGTGAGGAAAGACCATCCTACATCAACGAGTGATTTACGCTCTATCATTGTGGGAAAAGACCATCCTCCATCAACGAGTGATTTACGCTCTATCATTGTGGGAAAAGACCATCCTCCATCAACGAGTGATTTACGCTCTATCATTGTGGGAAAAGACCATCCTCCATCAACGAGTGATTTACGCTCTATCATTGTGGCGTGGATATTTGCGGCGTACTTTCTGCTATAGCCGCCTTGATAGGACTTATAATTTTTCACAACCCCCATCCTTGTGAGGCAACCTGTGTAATTTCATTTCTTTGCCACTGCAGACTGCATGAAGGCCCAAAATGTACCCTGAGCTGGGCGAGACATTTCCTATCATGCTGGTATAAACGCATGTGCCAATCTCCTGGATCCTGCCCCTTTACAGGGTAAGTGGAAACAACTCCTTTAGAGTGTATTGACCACATGTGTAATGAATGTGACAACCTATTAGGTGTCGTCATCCTGGTCAGGATAAGATTATCGTTGGCGGGTCTTATGTTATTTGGAGCGTTTGTGTTCAGAGTTTCTGCTCCTAAAATAATGCAAAACACCTAATTTGCATATTTTCCTTGGGCTCTCTTTTAAGAACCATGTCCCACGTCGCCCCTCCTACGTTTGCTAATCTTCTGTGCCACTAACAGGTGTGGCAAGCTCATATTTGTACAAAATATATAGAGAAAAGCATCTTACCTCTCACCAAAAAACAGGTACACTGTCTCTTTAAGAGCCCTCTGTTTTCATCCCCTCACTTTAGAGCATCATCAGGTGAGGTCAGGCAGCATTTCCAAAGGCAGACAGCCGACACAGTCAGAGTCTGAGATAAAACCAGTCAGACCGTCAAACCCACAGAATTGCACAGCATAGCAGGGGAGCCAGGACAAACATCCAGAGACAGACAGGAGACTCAGAATCTGAGGGAAGTCCTTTACCTGGCAGGACTGCAGAGAAAGAGAGAGGGGGAGAGAACACCTCCCAACTGCAGACCTCCAAGATCATATACACCACTGCATGGTGTCTGGTGGTTCCCATCCCATTCTGCCCATCTCCCTGCCCCCTGTGACACCATTCACACCCGCTCTCAGACTAACAATAAAGCCAGGAGAGCAGTGCGGTGCGCTGCATATAAAGACAGGGGAAAAAACCCAAAAGGGAGAGGCAATGATGACATTGCAGAGCTCTTATAATACTACACCTGTACAATATCAATGCTGTTTAAGCATCATTTTGCCCACGGCCTTGGCACAAGTCATCCAGTTTTTAGAAGGATTTACCTTCAGCATTCTGGGTCTTCCAACTCCATGAGAGGCTGAACATGGAGGGGGAGGTTCAGCAGGGGGGGTGCAGCAAACAAATTATTTACCAATGGCAATCAATAGGTGGCCTGGAGCAGACAAAAAAATAAGAACATCCTAGTTAGGGGAGGGGCTGTCTTTTATTCAGCTAGGTACAGGTGGTCATGTGGGGCATTGGAGGAGGTGTTAACCCATTATGTGCTGACGTGAGGTAGGCCAGGAACGAATGATACAGACTCTCCTCTCTAAATACAGTATACATCATCCATGTATACATTATCAATATGGAGACTACACAATATACAGACTTCTGATCTATGGTATCAGTGGGGGGGTGTTATACACAGGGATATATAGAATGATACAGACTCTCCTCTCTCTATATACAGTATACATCATCCATTTATACATTATCTATATGGAGACTACACAATATACAGACTTCTGATCTATGGTATCAGTGGGGGGATGTTATACACAGGGATATATAGAATAATACAGACTCTCCTCTCTATATACAGTATACATCATCCATTATCTATATGGAGACTACACAATATACAGACTTCGGATCTATGATATCAGTGGGGGAATGTTATACACAAAGATATATAGAATTATACAGACTCTGCTCTCTATATACAGTATACATCATCCATTTATACATTATCTATATGGAGAATACACAATATATAGACTTCTGATCTATGGTATCAGTGGGGGGATGTTATACACAGAGATATATAGAATGATACAGACTCTCCTCTCTATATACAGTATACATCATCCATGTATACATTATCTATATAGAGACTACACAATATACAGACTTCTGATCTATGGTATCAGTGGGGGGATGTTATACACAGAGATATATAGAATAATACAGACTCTCCTCTCTATATACAGTATTCATCATCCATGTATACATTATCTATATGGAGACTACAGAATATACAGACTTCTGATCTATGGTATCAGTGGGGGATATTATACACAGAGATATATAGAATAATACAGACTCTCCTCTCTATATACAGTATACATCATCCATTTATACATTATCTATATGGATATAGACTTTGTTTAGAACAGTCAGAAGAATGATCGGTGGGGTCTCACCTTGTTAGATCTGCCCATACATCCTCCAATCAGATTGTCTGTACTTCCCGACAATGAAGAGACCTGAAGATAGTTCTAGAAAGGTGAAGAGTCCAATCACAGAAGATTCTGGAAGATAAAACCCGGAACCACGGCACCAAGAGAGTACAACTTCTTGTACGGTATGAAGATGGAATGTGTGTGAGTAAGAAGTTGATCTGAATGTTACGTACAATGACTTCCTAATGCAGGAAGAGGAGGCGGGGGAGGGGGGTTTCTTCTACTTCCTCTATCGGAGTCTTCTTACACAACTCATTGCTCGGAGCTTCCAAATTCCTCTTTCTATACAGAGATCAGAACAAGTCTAAACCTTCCTCAGGCTGGGTGTATGGGGGAGGGGGGTGTAAATGTGGAGCGATATGATTGGAGGATTTCTGAGGGGACAATATGTTGGTATTCAGAAGAATCAACAGAAAATGTCTAAAAATAAATTTTATTTACAACTCCAATAAAATCTCATTATATAAGAATAAAAAGACGTTCCAGTAAAAACATTCCTCAGACTTTGATGTGATAATTCATCCTCTCCATGTATTCATCCACCATACACATACCGACTGGGATTCCCAATCTGAGGAGACCTAAACCATCTACCACAGATTCCACCAACAGATTGTACAGACAGACCACGGACAGACCTCCACCTTCCACACAAGACTTCTCCTTCTTCACACTGAGATGGAGGATCTACAATTCTATAAATCCCCATTAATAAGATCTGATCATACAGATTGATGATTATACAGAAGATACGTATGGAGTGAATCACTCAAGTGTAGCTCCTTCCATGAACTCCAGGCCAGCCAGCAAGCCAGTGAAGGGCATTTCAGGGATTTCTACCCACCAGCTGCACAACATGGTCTGTACAGGAACCTGACTGATCACACGCAGTCTCTTAGTACCTCTCTCGGGTGATGACCTGGTCAGACCTGATCTTCTCTCCTTGAGATCAGAATGGAACTCCCCCAGTGTTTCTTCACACTAGGGATGAGCTTGGTGCTCGAGTCAAACGCATGTTCGACTCAACACCGGCTGTTCGCCCGTTCGGCGAAGCCAGAACTCTGTGGGCCGTTCGCACCAAATTCGTGTGGCGCTCACAGCCCACAATGCACTGCGCCATCGCAGTGCATTGCTGGCTTATGATTGACCAAGAATGCACTGTGACCCCACATGCTTGGCCAATCACAGCGCCGGCAGCGAGGAGAGCCATGATTGGCCACAGGCAGGATGCCTGTGGCCAATCATAGCTCAGGCTCTGTAGTACACACCCCACACTATATAAGGCCGCAAGTGTGGCCGCCCTGTGTAGTGTGTTGGCATCTGCAGGAGTTAGTGGGTGTTCTCTGTGTACCTTCAACACAGTATACACCGTCCGTTATGCAACTATTTAGCATTCTTGCTCTTCTGTAATTGAGCTTTCAGCCATCTGCAGGAGTTTCTGGGTGTTGTCTATGTGCCCTGAGTGCAGTATACACCATTATCCACCTATATAGCTATATTGCTCTTCTGTAATTGAGCTATCAGCCATCTGCAGGAGATTCTGGGTGTTGTCTGTGTGCTCTGACCGCAGTATACACCATTATCCACCTATATAGCTATATTGCTCTTCTGTAATTGAGCTTTCAGCCATCTGCAGGAGTTTCTGGGTGTTGTCTGTATGTTCTGAGCGCAGTATACACCATTATCCACCTATATAGCTATATTGCTCTTCTGTAATTGAGCTTTCAGCCATCTGCAGGAGTTTCTGGGTGTTGTCTGTGTGCCCTGAGCGCAGTATACACCTGTATCTACCTATTTTGCTCTTTTCTAATTGAGCCATCTGCTATCTGCATGAGTTAGTTGGTGTTGTGTGCCTCGAGCACAGCACAGTATACACCGGTATCTACCCTTTAATTCCTGTTGTTCTATAATAAAGGCATCTGCAGGAGTTAGTGGGTGTTGTGTGCCTCCGGCACAATATACACTACCCAATTGCTGGTTTTCCCATCTCCCTTCAGGCCATTACCATGTCTGGAAGGCCAACAAGGAGAGGCAGACAGGCACGAGCCGATAAAAGATGGCAAGCAGGCTCTGTGTCTAGAGACAACAGTGCTGGTCGTGGACGTGGTGCATCGTCATCAGCACGTGGCCATGGGACACGCTTGTCCTTATTTTCAGCAGCTGGACATGTTGAGCCGCATCATGCCGAAGACTTGGTAGAGTGGACGACCAAGCCCTCTTCATCCTCCTCATCCTCTCTCACCCAGGCTCAGGGTACTAGCAAAGCAGCTGCCAACGCATCCTCTTTCCTTGTCTCAATGTCATCATCAGTGACTCCTTCCCTAGACCCACCACGTCCTCCTGAGGAGTCCCCTCAACTCTTTGAGCACAGTGTTGGGTACATGCTCCAGGAGGATGCCCAGTGTTTTGTAGGCTCTGATGATGATACTCAGCTAGAGGAAGGTAGTAGCGTGAGTGCAGAGAGAGGGGATGCTCAAGAAGGACAGCAATCTGGCAGTCATGTTCCACAAGCTGCAGCATACTGCCAGGTTTGCTCCAGCGATGAAGAGGGAGGGGGGGCGATGAGGGCACTGACTCCACGTGGGTGCCTGGTAGGAGGGAGGAGGAGGAGACACATCTCCAACGAGGCAGGATGCCCTCAGGGGGCCAGCTTAGGGGCAGCACACTGACTGAATCACACCGCAGAGCTCTGCCTGTGCAGGGCGCCGCCTCTGCGCTTTATTCTAAAAGTTCTTTGGTGTGGGCCTTTTTTGAGACGAGTGCATCAGATCGCACCACTGCTATTTGCAACATATGTCTCAAGCGTATCTCGCGTGGCCAAAACATCAGCTGCTTGGGCACCACATGCTTGAACAGACATATCTTGACCTGCCATGCAGCTCGTTGGCAAGCGTACCACAAAGACCCACATCAAAGAACAAAGCGGACCTCTCCTTGTTCCTCATCAGCTGGGATCTCCAACCCCACTAAACCTTCAGTCCTCTCTGAAACCTGCTCTGAGAGGAATAAAGGTGTAGAATTAGGTGTGTCACAGCCAAGTGCTTCCGGGCACTCTGCTAGCAGTACACCCACGTCCGATTATAGCAGGCAAATTTCCCTGCCCCAGCTGCTGGACCGTCGAAAGAAGTTCACTCCCAGCCATCCACATGCCCAGCGGTTGAATGCTAGCTTGGCTAAATTGCTAGCACTTCAACTGCTGCCTTTTCAGTTGGTAGAATCAGCCCCCTTCCGTGAGTTTGTGCAATGTGCAGTTCCTCAGTGGCAGGTCCCCAAACGCCACTTTTTCTCATGGAAGGCGATTGCCCTCTCTACCGGCATGTGGAAGGCAATGTCCTTGCCTCGCTGGACAGGGCGGTCAGTGGTAAGGTGCATATTACCACTGACTCATGGTCCAGCAGGCATGGACAGGGACGTTGCCTGTCTTTCACGGCCCATTGGGTCACTCTTCTGCCAGCTGGGAAGGATGCAGGACAGGTAGCTAAGGTGCACAAGAGGCAACTGGCCCAGACACAAAGAATTTTTGAGCAGGGGGAAAAGACTGGGAGACTGCTGGCCTGGTTAGCTCGGGAACAGTCCCCCCTCTCCACTATACCTAGGATACAGTCCAACGATGGGACCGTTATTACAGATCCAGCAGGCATTAATAAGTGCTTTAAGGACTTTTACACTAGGCTGTACTCCTCTAGGGTTGCCTACTCTACTGAACAGCTGCACAATTTTATAGATGGAGTACAGTTTCCAACCCTGTCCCCTGAGGCTCAGCGGGCCCTAGATGGCCCCATTACAATTGAAGAGGTGCGGGTGGCGCTGGGCTCTCTTCAGTCGGGTAAGACCCCAGGTACGGATGGGCTTCCACCTGAATTCTTTAAACAATATGTAGAAGATTTGGCGCCCAGACTTCATGACATGTTTACAAAGACGTTGACTGACGGTGAGCTTCCCCACTCTATGGATCAAGCCATTATTGTGGTCATACCTAAGCCAGGGAAGGACCCCCAGCTCTGCTCCTCCTATAGGCCTATCTCCCTTCTTAATTCTGACGCAAAGGTTTTGACTAAAATCCTGGCCAGGCGTCTCAATGAGGTGATACTTACCCTAATCCATGAAGATCAGTCGGGCTTTATGCCTGGGAAGGGGACGGACATCAATCTTCGGAGACTGTATGCGGTCTTGTCCTCGGGGGTCGGGGACGTTGACAAAGCGGTGGTGGCCTTCCTTGATGCGGAAAAGGCCTTTGATTCAGTGGAGTGGATCTATCTATGGGAGGTCCTCCGCAGGTTTGGCTTTGGTCCCGTCTTCGTCTCCTGGGTTGAGGCTGTGTACAGATCTCCGACTGCTAGGGTGCGCATGGGGACGTTCCTCTCTCCACCCTTCCCCCTGCGGAGGGGGACGAGACAGGGTTGCCCTCTGTCGCCGGGGCTGTTCGCCTTGGCGATAGAACCTATAGCTATTCTTCTCAGATCTGAGACTCGGGTGAGGGGCATAGACATAGGTCCCCAGCAGGAAAAGGTGTCGCTCTATGCAGACGACACTCTGTTGTATCTTAGAGACGATGGTTCCTCCTTGCAACGGGCCCTTGAAGTTATTGATGGATTTGGGAGATACTCGGGGGTCTGTATAAACTGGGGCAAGTCAGTATTATTTCTTCTTCATTCAAAGGTGGGCCCATTAGATTTCGACGGACAGCTAAAGCGGGTTTCCCGGTTTAGATACCTGGGAGTGGAGATTGATGGCGATCTTGGGAACTTCGTTGTTCTTAACCTTGCCCCAGTGGTGTCTCGGGTTGCCCAGCGATGTGCGGTCTGGAGATCTCTCCCCCTTTCCCCGGTGGGTAGAGTCAATTTAATTAAAATGTCCATCCTACCCCGTCTCCTCTATCTCTTTAGGCAGACCCCCATCAACATACCTATGTCCTTCTTTAGGAGATTGGACAGTGTGATGGTGTCCTTTATTTGGAATGGGAGAGCACCTAGGATAGCGAAAACTACGTTACAACTACCGGTCACGCTGGGGAGTCTTGCCCTCCCGTGCTTCCTTAAATATTACTGGGCGGCGGTTCTAGTGACAATCAAGTGGTGGTTAGCCCGGGAACGTGTGAATCCGGCATCGGCGGTGGAGGCGGCGTTACTGGGGTCGGGCAAGGCACTCCGGAATCTAATATTTACTGGGCCGAGAGCTAATCCGGGGCTGACGACACCTATGAGGACGACTGTTCAGGTTTGGGACACGGTGGCCAGGAAGTTGGGGGAACCTGACACATGGTCTCCGGAGACGCCGTTATGGGGTAACCCGAGACTCCCCCACTTTCACTCGATCCCGGACCCAGTGGTATGGACAAGGTATGGGATTGTCACTCTGGGGGATATAGTGTCCCAGGGACACCTCATTACGTTTGATGCTCTGAAGGCCCTTAGGGGTCTTCCGAACCGGATGTTTTTTAGGTTCCTACAGGTGCGCCACGCATATAGATCCCAATTTCCCCAACCGATCACCCTACAGATGTCGACTTTGGAATCAGAGCTTCGATCCCCAGAGCAACGTAAAACACTCTCGACCATTTACAACATGCTGACTCTACTAGACACCTCTAAGGTCTCTCAGCTGAGACTTGGAGACGGGACATATCGGACCTGAGGGGGGAGGAGTGGGAGGAAGGGATTCAGCAGTACCTGACCTTGGCTATATCCTTGAGGGATAGATTTGGCCAACTCAAGTTCCTTCACCGGGCCTACTTTTCCCCGCTGAGGTTGGCCAAGATCTATCCAGACAGATCGGCGGCGTGCCCCAAATGCGGAGTGGGGGAGGCAGATTTCTTCCACACGGTTTGGTCATGTCCGCCGATCAGAGAGTTCTGGTTGGAGGTCCTGGATGACATCAATTCTATAGGGCAATTGAATGTACCCAGCAGTCCAATCCCCCTCCTCCTGGGTATCTGCTCCTTCATCGAGGCTCCCCAGCGGAAAAAGCTATTTGTCTTTTACACCTCTATGTATGCTAGAAAGGCTATTCTTTTGAAATGGAATCAGGCTCAACCCCCCACCAAGCAGCTCTGGCTGCAACTTATCAATAATGCGCTGCCTTTATATAAATTAACTTACATGGGGAGGAATTGCCCAGGGAAGTTTGATAGAATATGGGCGGAATGGGTAGAGGCTAAACAACTGACTATTGGGTAGCCGGGTGCTCTTCTCCGGATTAACCGGGCCTGATGTGGGCCTGGGGCTGTTGGGTGGCGGTTGGGGAGCGGGGGGGCAGGGGGGGACATGGCGGGCTTTTGCCCCTCTCCCCCCCTCCCCTTCCCCCCCTCTGGTGGTGTATTTCAATCAATTGTTATATTTGCACGCTAGATGCTGACGGGTTGCAAGGGCTGAGAGTGGGCTATGCCCCACAGTAATACCCCGGTTGATTATGTATGTATTTGATAAAGAACAGGGTTATTGATTGTGCTACAATGTCTGGCTAAACTGTACTGATTCTGCATTGTATTAATTGTGTTTTTTTATGGTTAAATAAACTTTATGTTAAAAAAGGATGCAGGACAAGGTGCAGTAGTGTTGGAGGTTGCACACGCAGCAGAGGGCCATCAATGAGTACCTGTGCAACTATGGCACCAGGACAGGGTCAGGGGAGCTCGGTTTTTTCTCACCACGCCAGTGGGGCATGATCAGGGATGTCCTGTTACCATTTGAGGAGGCCACAAGGATGGTGAGCAGTGACAGTGCATGCATCAGTGACACTGTACCTCTTGTCCACCTGTTGGAGCATATGCTGCGTGGAATATTGGACAGGGCACTTGAGGCAGAACAGAGGCAGGAAGAGGAGGACTTCCTTGCCTCTCAAGGCCCCCTTTATCCGGACAGTGTTCCTGCTGCCCCACCTATCACACAGGAAGAGGACGAGGAGGAGGAGGATTGTGTCAGCATGGAGGTGGATCCTGGCACTCAGCATCAGCAGCAGCAGCAGTCTTGTAGGGATGATTTACAGTTCCAACAAACCCGTGGACTTGTACGTGGCTGGGAGGAGGTGGCTGCGGATCATGTTGTCCTTAGTGACCCAGAGGACTCCGGACCGAATGCCTCAGCTAACCTACACTGCATGGCCTCCCTGATCCTGTAAAGCCTGCGGAGGGATCCTCGTTTTCATCGGATCAAGGAGAGGGACCATTACTGGCTGGCCACTCTCCTTGATCCACGGTACAAGAGTAAGGTTGCGGACCTTAACTTGCCATCGCAGAGGGAGCAGAGGATGAGACATCTCCGGGAGGCCTTGCAGAAAGGTCTGTGCAATGCGTTCCCAGAGTCTGGGAGGTTACAAACTCCTGGTCCTGGACAACGTGTTGCTGAAGCTTCGGTCAGAAGGAGCGGTGGAGAAGGTGGCCATCTGACCGATGCATTCAGACAATTTTTTAGTCCGCAGCCCCAAGGTATGATCAGTTCCAGCAACCATCGCCAGTGTCTGATTTACATGGTGCAGGAATACCTAGGGGCAAGGTCAGACTTGGCCACCCTTCCCACCGAAAATCCTCTGGCTTACTGGGTCTTGAGGATGGATCACTGACCAGAGCTTGCACGGTATGCAATTGAGCTACTGGCCTGTCCTGCATCCAGTGTTCTTTTGGAATGCACCTTCAGTGCTGCTGGTGGCTTTGTAACCGATCACAGGGTGTGCCTGTCCACCGACTTGGTTGATCGACTGACCTTCATAAAGATGAATCAGTCTTGGATCACCACCAGCTACCAAACACCTGAAGCTGATGTAACCAAATAATTTTTTATGAAATGTCACATCCCTTCAAGACTGCCTATGCTGATGCTGAGTTGTTATGTTATGTTGACTGACTATCCTCTTCCTCCTCAATGATCCCGCTGATATCTTGGAAGAACATTTTTGGTTCTGGGTGATGCCACCAGCCCAATTTTTCAGCCCCTGTTTAACAGGGGCGTGTAATTACAATTTTTGATGCAATGCTTTGCAGCAGGGCTCATTCCTGCACTCCAAATAGAGTACATGGGAGAGGTTTCAGTGTCGTGCATCAGTGCCTAAGGCCCAATTTTTCAGCCCCTGTTTAACAGGGGTATGTATTACAATTTTTGATGCAATGCTTTGCAGCAGGGCTCATTCCTGCACTCCAACTAGAGTATCTGGGAGAGGTTGCAGTTTTGTGGCACCAGCATGCAGTGCCTAAGGCCCAATTTTTCAGCCACTGTTTAACAGGGGCATGTAATTACAATTATTGATATAGTATTTCACAGCAGGGCCAGTTCCTGTGCCCACCAAGAGTAATTGTGAGGACTTATAGTGTTGTGGCACCAGCACCACAACCACCAAAGGCCCAATTTTTCTACCACTGTTTAACAATGGCATGTAATTACAATTCTTGATATAATCGTTCGCAGCAGGGCGCTCCAGCGCCCACCAAGAGTCACTTTGAGGGCTTACAACGTTGTGGCAACACCAACACCTTGTTCCGCCATTTCTGCAGAGCAAATAGTGGAGGCCCCTACTTTCAAACATCCAACTTACAAACGTCTGCTACTTGCAAACGGAAGGAGACAACAGGAAGTGAGATGAAAAAAGACGGACGGCAAAACAAATTATACAGGGGTGATAACCCTTCCCTATGTTTTCCAAAAAGCTTAAAAATATATTTTTTGACTAGAGTTTCACCTTAATATCTGTATAAGACCCAAAGGGGCTGGTAATGGGCAGGGGGGGCTACCCATGCCTTTTTACTCAATGATTTTCATCCATATTGCCGGAACCAGATATTACATTAAAACCGCAAGCAGTTTTAAATGACTTTTTTTCCGTTAAATGTCATTTTGTGCAGGGACTGTTCTAAACACGGGAAACACGTGGCACTTCACAGGCATACTATAGACACCCCCCAGGCACGATATTTAAAGGAATATTTCACTTTTTTTTCACTTTAATGTCATTAAAATCAGTGCTCCCGCAAAAATGGCCCTTTTTAAAAACATTTTAGTCATTGACCCATGTTCCCTGGGGCAGGAGCCAGGTCCCCAAACCCTTTTTAGGACAGTATCTTGCATATTAGCCATTAAAATTAGCACTTTTTATTTCGAACGTTCGAGTCCCATAAACTTCAATGGGGTTCTAAAGTTCGTACGAATTTGCGGTCCGTTCGAAAGTTCTGATGCGAACCGAACCGGGGGGTGTTCGGCTCATCCCTACCCTCCACACTCTCCTTCAGACTGGGACAGAGCCTGATATTACCCTTGGTTCAGACTGCATCAGGAGCTTGTGTTTCCCTTGGTTCAGACTGCGACAGGAGCTGGTGTCTCTTTGTTCAGACTGGTCCAGTAGCTGGTGTTTCCAATGATTAAGACATTGGGGCAGAGGCTAATTTTACCATTGTCTCAGACTGGGCCCAGTTGGTGATTCCTCTTGTTCAGGCTGAGTCGGGATCTGGTGTTTCCTTTGGTTCAGACTCTCCTACAATTTTGTGTTTCCTTTGATTTCAGACAGGGCCAGGAATTGGTGTTTCCCTTGGTTCAGAATGAGCAAGGAGCTGGTGTTTCCCTTGGTTGAAACTGGACGAGGAGCTGGTGTTTGCCTTGGTTCAGACTGGGCAAGGAGCTTGTGTTTCCCTTGGTTCAGACTGGGCCAGGAGCTTGTGTTTCCCTTGGTTCATAACGGGATAGAGGCTGATATTACCCTTGGTTTAGATAGGGCCAGGAGCTGGTGTTTTCCTTGGTTCAGACTGGGCCAGGAGCTTGTGTTTCCCTTGGTTCATACTGGAATAGAGGCTGATATTACCGTTAGTTCATGCTGGGATGGGAGATGATGTTTCTATTTGTTCAGACTGGACCAGCAGCTGGTGTTTCCCTTGGTTGAAACTGGACCAGGAGCTGGTGTTTCCCTTGGCCCTACAGCTGATGTTTCTCTTGGTTTTCCCCTCCAGAGACAGGTGAATAGTGAAGCGACATATAGAGAGCAAAGTAAGAATCAGACTAATTATTCACTAGATGTGCAAGGTTCTCCAGCATAAAGTAACTATTTACTATATCTGCCATAATTTGGACAGAGGCTGATATTACCTTTGGTCCAGACAAGGCCAGAAGTAGTTGTTGTTGTTTCCCCTTGTTCAAGCTGAGCCAGAAGCTGGTATTTCCCTTGATTCAGACTGGACCAGGAACTAGTGTTTCCCTTGGTTCAGACTGGACCAGGAACTAGTGTTTCCCTTGGTTCAGACTGGACCAGGAACTAGTGTTTGCCTTGGTTCAGACTGGACCAGGAACTAGTGTTTGCCTTGCTTCAGACTGGACCAGGAGCTTGTGTTTCCCTTGGTTCAGACTGGGCCAGGAGCTCATGTTTCCCTTGGTTCAGACTGGGTAAAAAGTTGGTGTTTCTCTCGGTGCAGACTGGGCCAGGAGCTGGTGTTTCCTCTGGTTCATACTGGGATAGAGACTATTATTACCCTTGATTCATTCTGGGCAGGTTGATGGTGTTTTTCCTGGTTCAGATTTGACCAGGAGCTGGTATTTCTCTTGCTCCAAACTGGGTCAGGAGCTCATGTTTCCCTTGGCTCAGACTGGGTAAAAAGTTGGTGTTTCTCTTGGTGCAGACTGGACCAGGAGCTGGTGTTTCCTTGGTTTTCACCTCCAGGGAAAGGTGAATAGTGAAGCTAGTGGACATATGGAGAGCAGAAGAAGAATCAGAGAGCCCGGAATAAAAGTAATAAAAATAATTAAACGAAGGGCGGGCATGACAGGGTTAACAGGGGCAGCCTGGAAGGAAAAGAATTTGTAAAAGGAGGTAGGATTGGTCAGGAAGGAGTGGGGGCGGAGCAATGAGGAACTTAGAGGAAGCAGGGTCCCTCCCCAGCTCAGTTGGCAGTGGGAGGAACGATCTTTCCACCCTCCCTCCCTTATATTGGTGAGTATGGTGTGTGGTTTTGCATCTACAGAGCAGTAGATGTCATGGCAGTGGCGGGGTGTTGGTCTTTGCGGGTGAAAGAAGAAACCCCGGATATGGAAGAGTTTGGGAACCCTCGGTGGTATCGGGTCCCGTTGGTGGTATTCCAGCTAATGGTGGTTTAGCTGGAATTTGGTTAATGGGGGCACTGTGGTCAGTGGTTTGTTGTCTCCAAGCTAGTATGTCAGCTGGAGGCCTTAGTTCAGTTTAAGTTATCGCAGAGCAGGAGGGGATCGAGTGGCAAGATTGGGGGGTTTTTCCTGCAAAGACCAACGTGAGTAGCTAACTGATGGGGGTTTTGTTTTATAACAGATGTTATACAGTTTATGTTCATTTTATTTGTGTTTTTAATAAAAAGAAGATGGCTGCTATGGCCAATGTTTACTCCAGCTTGGTGTGGTCTCAGTTATTGGTAATAGTATGGGGGAATGGTGGCTGGAGGGTTGGCTGGTAGTGGATGGTAAATAGGTTACATCTGCTATACAATAGTCAAGACTAATTGTTCACTAGACATACAACGTTCTCCAGGATGAAGTAATTATGTACGATCTCGGCCATGAGTTGGGCAGTTACTTTCTATGCCAATATATTGATTGTTATGTATCAGCTAGTGCTTGAGACAGTTGTAAAAGAGATGAATTGATCTCCTCAGCTCATACCAGTAGCTGTCTGTGAAACCACAAGTTCCTGTTTACGTCTTCACCGCTTCCTGCTGCTTCTGAGATCCTTGAATATTTCCTTTTAGGGTAGTAAACCTGAATTTCCTCTCTAGCAGTCTATATAATGATTTGTGAGACAGAGAACGGAAGGAGACTACAGACATCGATGTGTGTCTGTGGGGTACTATTCACACAATAAGATCTTATAAAACACAGTAAAGAAAGTTTTCTGTAAGATCTGACCTCGGTGTGAATACTTAGGAGAGAAGTGCCGACCATTACAGCCAGTGCCTGGAGGGGAAAGAAGAGACGTGAGGGTTGGTGGAACCCTGACTGCAGAGTCCTGGAAGCCGGTGCTTGGATTTAATGTGTGAGTACTCCTGGGAGAGAAGGGCTCAACCATACACAGTCCTGAGGATGGGAAGGATAGGCCACCATTCATGTAGGGGGCTGAGAACCTCAGGGGTCCCTGGAACCTGTATGTTAGGTGGTCACCCAACTGATAAAAATGGCAAGACAGCCCGGGTACTGCCCACATGGGTATCATCACTCCGATGTCCCAATTACATGAAACATAAAGAGAAGACAAAGGTTGGATTTAGGAGCCATCTTATCATCTTTGTAACATCATTAGGAGTGAACATACTGTATATCTTCATATCTTCTCATCTAAGTATGTATGAGTGTATATGTGTATGCATATGGAGAACTACAGGTCCCAGCATGTCCCGTATACATTGTATATTATACACTGGAGGACCACAAGTCCCAGCATGTCCTGTAGTCCTCCGGTGTATAATATACAATGTATACAGGACATGCTGGGACTTGTAGTCCTCCGGTGTATAATATACACTGTAAACATGTCCCAGCGTGTCCTGTATACATTGTATATTATACACCAGAGGACTACAAGTCCCAGCATGTCCTGTATACATTATACACCGGAGGACTACAAGTCCTAGCATGTCCTGTATACATTGTATATTATACACCGGAGGACTACATGTCTATGTAGAGTCTTCCATGTCTCGTGTCTCCTCAAGTCTATGGAGAGCCCCAGCATGTCCTCTATACATTCTATATTATACACAGGGGGACTACAAGTTCCAGCATGTCCTGTATACTTTTTATATTATACACAGGGGGACTACAAGTTCCAGCATGTCCTTTATACATTGTATATTATGCACAGGGGGACTAAAAGTTCCAGCATGTCCTGTATATATTGTATATTATACACAGGAGGCCTACAAGTTCCAGCATGTCCTGTATACATTGTATATTATACACCAGAGGACTAAAAGTCCCAGCATGTCCTGTATACATTGTATATTATACACCAGAGGACTACAAGTCCCAGCATGTCCCATAGGGTTGCCACCTGTCCAGGATTCACCTGGACAGTTCAGGTTTGGAATCATGCATCCAGGTTTCAGAGTGACTGATACCCTGCTGACTGCCAAAGGGTGAGTGAGCTCACCATCCATCCCTGTCTGTGACTGAAGTCTCCCTCCCCTCTCCAGCCCCTGAGTGAGTACACTAAGGTAATTCAGGGTTCTCAGAGCACCCCTTACATCAGAGCTCCCCTTTACACCAAAGGCCACAGTATTTCCCCCTTACATCAGAGTCCTCTCCATACATCAGAGTTCCCCCTTAAATCAGGGTTCCTAGAGCATCCCTTATGTCAGAGTCCCCAAAGTTCCCCCTTACATCAGAGTCTGCAGAGTACCCCCTTACAGTACAAGGAACTCTGCAGATTCAGATGTAAAAGGGGAACTCTGTGGACTCTGATGTAAAGGGGAACTTTTGTTATTAACTTCATTTTATTAGAAATGTTATTTAATAGCAAAATATATATATAGTTTATACTATAAGGCCTCATGCACACGAGACGCAGTTAAACGCGCGTTCAGATGCAGTTGGACAGTTTTTTCAACTGCACCTGAACTCATTCAATTTTATCCTATGTGTCCATGCACACAGTCTCGTTTTTTTCCGTTTATATGCAGTTGCGTTTAATCTCGTTTTTCCAGAAGCAAAAAAATGCGTTCAGAAACAAAAATATCTGCGTTTCAGACGCAAAACGCGGCAAAACGCGGTAAAACGCGGCAAAACGCCGCTACCGCGTTTAGCCGCGTTTGCGTTTATATGCGTTTTTAAAGGTGACCTTTTTTTTTACATTAAAAATCTCAAAAATGATTGCAAATGATGAAAAACCATTAGAAAAATATTTTAAACAATTGCAATTGCAAGTGGACAATCCACAACTTGTGGCAAGTGGACAATCCACAACTTGTGGCAAGTGACATGGCAGGTGGCAAGTGATGTGGCAAGTGGACAATCCACAACTTGTGGCAAGTGACGTGGCAGGTGAAGTGGCAAGTGACGTGGAAAGTGGACAATAGACAACTTGTGGCAGGTGACGTGGCAAGTGACCTGGCAGGTGACGCGGCAAGTGACTTGGCAGGTGACGTGGCAAGTGGAAAATCAACAACTTGTGGCAGTTGACTGGCATGTGACGTGGCAAGTGGACAATAGACAACTTGTGGCAAGTGACGTGGCAAGTGACCTGGCAGGTGACGCGGCAAGTGACTTGGCAGGTGACGTGGCAAGTGGAAAATCAACAACTTGTGGCAGGTGACTGGCATGTGACGTGGCAAGTGGACAATCCATAACTTGTGGCAGGTGACGTGGCAAGTGACGTGGCAAGTGGACAATCCACTTGTGGCAGGTGATGTGGCAAGTGACGTGGCGAGAGGACAATCCACAACTTGTGTCAGGTGACGTGGCAAGTGACGTGGCAAGTGGACAATCCACTTGTGGCAGGTGATGTGGCAAGTGACGTGGCGAGAGGACAATCCACAACTTGTGTCAGGTGACGTGGCAAGTGGACAATCCACAACTTGTGGCAGGTGATGGGGCAAGTGATGTGGCAAGTGGACAATCCACTTGTGGCAGGGGATGTGGCAAGTGACGTGGTGAGTGGACAATCCACAACTTGTGTCAGGTGACGTGGCAAGTGGACAATCCACAACTTGTGGCAGGTGATGTGGCAAGTGATGTGGCAAGTGGACAATCCACTTGTGGCAGGTGACGTGGCAGGGGACGTGGCAAGGGACGTGGCAAGTGGACAATCCACAACTTGTGGCAGGTGATGTGGCTGGTGACGTGGCAAGTGGACAATCCACATCTTGTGGCAGGTGACGTGGCAGGTGACGTGGAAAGTGGTGTGGCAAGTGGACAATCCACAACTTGTGGCAGGTGATGTGGCTGGTGATGTGGTAAGTGGACAATCCACAACTTGTGGCAGATGGCATGGCAGGTGACGTGGAAAGTGGACAATCCACATCTTGTGGCAAGTGACGTGGCAGGTGATGTGGCAAGTGACGTGGCAAGTGGACAATCCACAACTTGTGGCAGGTGATGTGGCAAGTGATGTGGCAGGTGATGTGACAAGTGGACAATCCACATCTTGTGGCAAGTGACGTGGCAGCTGACGTGGCAAGTGACGTGGCAGGTGACGTGGCAAGTGACATGGCAAGTGGACAATCCACATCTCGTGGCAAGTGACGTGGCAGGTGATGTGGCAAGTGACGTGGCAAGTGGACAATCCACAACTTGTGGCAGGTGACGTGGCAGGTGATGTGGCAAGTGACGTGGCAGGTGATGTGGCAAGTGATGTGGCAGGTGATGTGACAAGTGGACAATCCACATCTTGTGGCAAGTGACGTGGCAGCTGACGTGGCAAGTGACGTGGCAGGTGACGTGGCAAGTGACATGGCAAGTGGACAAGCCACATCTCGTGGCAAGTGACGTGGCAGGTGATGTGGCAAGTGACGTGGCAAGTGGACAATCCACAACTTGTGGCAGGTGACGTGGCAGGTGATGTGGCAAGTGACGTGGCAGCTGACGTGGCAAGTGGACAATCCAAAACTTGTGGCAGGTGACGTGGCAAGTGACGTGGCAGGTGACGTGGCAAGTGATGTGGCAAGTGGACAATCCACAGCTTGTGGCAAGTGACGTGGCAAGTGGACAATCCACAACTTGTGGCAGGTGACGTGGCAAGTGAATAATCCACAACTTGTGGCAGGTGACGTGGCAAGTGACGTGGCAGGTGAAGTGGCAAGTGACGCGGCAAGTAGACAATCCACAACTTGTGGCAGGTGATGTGGCAAGTGACGTGGCAGGTGATGTGGCAAGTCACGTGGCAAGTGGACAATCCACAACTTGTGGCAGGTGATGTGGCTGGTGACGTGGCAAGTGGACAATCCACAGCTTGTGGCAGGTGTCATGGCAGATGACGTGGAAAGTGGACAATCCACATCTCGTGGCAAGTGACGTGGCAGGTGATGTGGCAAGTGACGTGGCAAGTGGACAATCCACAATTTGTGGCAGGTGACGTGGCAGGTGATGTGGCAAGTGGACAATCCCCAACTTGTGGCAAGTGACGTGGCAAGTGGACAATCCACAACTTGTGGCAGGTGCCGTGGCAAGTGACACGGCAAATGCAAGTGTACAACTGCTCTCTATGCTGCTGCTGCTCACTCTGATCAAAATAGCAGAAATAGTTAAAAAAAATGCTTTGAGAGCTTGGGGAGGGTCTACATGATGTTATCTTTATAAACGCGTTTAAACGCAAACGCGTCTAAACGCGTCTAAACGCGGCATGCAAACGCGGCAAAACGCGCGTTTCTAAACGCGCGTTTCAGCTTTTTTTTAACAGAGGTTTCATCTGCGTCTCGTGTGCATGAAAGGCCTAAAAAACAAAGAACAATTGCTGTGCACCGCTAAAGTGTACAGGTTTGACTTGAAGAAAAGGTGGCAACCTGTTAGGTGTGACTACAGCAAGTCACCTACTCATCAAGTTATGTTACCGTTTCCCAATTATTATTAGAGTTCTTATCTAAGCAAAGAGACACGGAAAGAAGTTCTCAGTATTTCTGCTCAGAAGACTGCACCCAACTCTGAGACTCTTTATTAACACAGGTCTTTATATACACAAAAGACAGGCTTCAGGAATGTTGAAACACAACAACAAGTTTCCATAAAAGGCAATTCTCTAGGCGTCTTCTGCTTTTAGAGCTGATGTGGCAGATGGTCCTTAAGATAAGGTTTCCTCTTATGTGTACGTGACTGCACCCACCCGGACTTAAGGATGAGGTGTCTTTAAGATACTAAGAATGAAACAGACAAGATAAGCATTTAGTGAAACATACTGTCAACCATCTTGGTTTCTTATACTTTGATCCTCACAATTTCCCCCTTTGACATCACCCTTCCCTCTTACCCTGGGTCCACCTGAACAAGTTCTAGTCGGCCTATGTCCAAAGTACTCTCCCTGACCGCGAGTTGTCAGAGGGGTATACACCCATCCCCCTGGATAGTACCAACATCTAAAATTCAGGAAGAGTGGCCTTTCTGAAAGATGGGTGATGTCAAGAAACTAAATCCACCCATCTTATCCAACTTATCAACTTATAAAAGTTCCATCTTTTCTACAGCATTTACCTTGGCTTTCTTGCAAAAACACATAAACAACTTAAAACACAAATAAATGAGAAATATGAATATAAGCACTACTATAATCATCATTGCTGCCTTCTTGAACCAAGAAAATAACCCTGAGAAACTAAAAGTTCCACCAAAAGGATCCCAGTCACGGCCAATATTACGGGCCTTCTCCTGTAGATCCTTTACTTCCGTGCGGTGTTGTGCAATGATGTCATAATAATCGGGTACTTCGATGCTGGTGTTATGTATCCAAGTACAACATTCATAGTCTTCTGTGGTCTCACAGAGTCCTGTTAATGCTGCACTCATACTTTCAATCGCTAACTCATGTAATTCTATTTGTTTTGTGATGGCTCTGGTCTCTAGATTTAACTTAGTAATGTCATCAGAGTTTTTCTCCAAAATATCATTAATTATTCCAGTATAGTTATTTAGTCGCTTCATTAAGTCTATACCCCATCCTGTCCAGGACGGGAACCAAGCCCATGCCATGTCCTGCTCTAAAAATATTTCTCTTTTGTTACGATATCTGAGGGGATATCTGGGGTGCATACTAGCTTCTAGTAGGTGATCACCTCGTTCATCACCTACTACTCCCATTACTGGTACCAAACTTGCGAGGTAGCACCATCCCTGAGCCCTTCTAGGTATCCAAGTATAACATTTATCCTCACAACAGATGTATATATTGTTTCCTAAGGCTACTGGACTTGAACTGATATTACGTCTATAACGAGAGGTGTATCCATAGAGGGAAAGGTTGGACACTAACCACCTAACATTATTATCCACAATGTTAGTGAGGAAGTCAGATAATGTCTGGTGTGTACTGGTATTACTGGGGTAGAAGCTTCCATTTAATACGACAATGGACAAATTAAACTTGCTGTCTTGGCATTCTCCATTTCCTCCCGTTGTGTTTCCTAGGTTGAAACACCAATCAGGGGGAAAGGCGAGACCATTTGATTTAAACATTACTGTCTTGCTGGTATTTGTTCCAATTATGTTAATGCTACTGTTAGCAAGATCAGTATAATTTATAGGAACTGCCATCAGTGGTATGTTTGCTGTACTGGGGTGTAATTTACTGCAAATCCAACATTTCTCATATCCTGACTTCCGAGCATAAGCATATTTAAACTTCAGTAATAACATTTTTTTAGAAAATCCTTCATCCTTGTGAATTTCATTCTGTGAGGTAACCAAACTATTGGTCAGGATTACTGAAACAAAAAGAATAAAAAGATACATGTTGTCATTTGCCAACTGGCTCCTTTTTACAGTGTGAAGCGTGGATCCAGGTAGGTTTCCCTTCCAATTTCACTGAGGTTGCTGTAGTCAGTAGCACCTGGAAAGGACCCTCGAACCTTGGTTCCAGTGTCTTCCTGGTATGTTTCTTTACATACACATAGTCTCCCGGTTGTAAGTCGTGAGTACCTGTGACAGAATTAGGGTCTGGAAGAGAAGAATACACACTTTTGTGGATTTTAGTTAGACGCTGTTGCAATTGTATCACATATGTAGTTAAACTATCACATTGTAATTGCATACTTTGAGGAAAATATAAACCTAATCTAGGTGCACTTCCAAAAAGTATTTCATATGGGGATAACCCGGTTTTTCCTGTTGGAGTGTACCTAATAGAGAACAAAGCTAAAGGCAGACATTCTGGCCAAGGTTTATTTAACTCTTACATAGCTTTTTGTATTTTTAACTTTATTGTCCCATTTACTCTTTCTACTGATCCTGAACTCTGTGGGTGGTAAGGGGTGTGGAAACTTTGTTGAACCCCTAACATAGCCATTACATTCTGCATGATTTCTCCTGTAAAGTGTGTTCCCCTATCTGATTCTATGGTTTCAGGAAGACCAAACCTAGGTATTAACTCTGTGATCAGTTTCTTCGCTGTGGCTTTCGCTGTAGCTGATTTCACTGGATAACTTTTTGGCCAGCCTGAAAATAAGCAGATGCACACGAGACAAAATTCAAATGGGCCGCTCTTAGGCATTTGGATATAGTCAATTTGCAGTCTCTGAAAGGGATACTGGGCCCCAACCTGATGTTTACGTGGGGTTTTCACTCTCTGTCCTGGGTTATTTAACAGACAGATTTGGCAGGCAGCACAGTAGTTCCTTGCAGTACTACTGAATCCAGGGGCTAGCCATCCTTGGCTTACAATCCTATACATAGAATTGGAGCTGACATGAGTGGGCAAGTGGACAGCCGCTGCCATTGCGGGGTATAGAGAGGCAGGTAGGCATATTCTGCCTCCTTCCCTCCATATATTGTCAAGGCCTGGTGCTGCTCCCATTTTTACCCATCTATCTTTCTCGCTCTCTCCTGCTTGCTCCTGTAGTTTACTCATCTGCTGCCATGTCGGTTCTGGGATGCTCACCTTTACCGTAGCTAAGGTCTCAGGGCTTACTTCCCCTAGAGCTGCTTGTTTTGCAGTTAAATCTGCAAATGCATTTCCTTTTGCCTCAATTGTTTTTGCGCTCGTGTGTGCCGCTATCTTCATAATGGCTACTCTTCTAACTTTTTGAAGATTGTTCAGGACTCTTTTGATTCCTTCACCATGTTTAACAGGTGTGCCTGCTGCTGTAAGGTAACCTCTAGCTTTCCATATGTGGCCATAATCATGTGCAACACCATAAGCATAGGCAGAGTCAGTGTAAATGTTCCCTTCTTGTCCCTCTAAGTGTTCTAAGGCTTTTTCTAAGGCCGTTAGTTCCGCTTCTTGTGCCGACATGTGTGCTGGTAATGACTTTGCCTCAATTACCTGTGTGTCCGTTACCACAGCATAACCTGTGTGATATTTACCTTTGTCATCGGCAAATCTACTACCATCTATGTACAGTGTGTGTTCTGCATTTGCAATGGGTGTGTCTGTGACATGTGGGAACCCCGTGATCTCTTGTTCCATAAGTTGAAAACAATCGTGTTCATCAGATGTTATGTCATGAAATGAAAGTGTGTCAGAATCCTGAGTTTCTTGTGCTGTGCCTTCACCATTACTCCCCCCTGTCAAATCTGTCTGTAAGGGTAGAAGTTGTGCTAAGTTAAAGGAAGTGCATCGCTGGAAGGTAACATTGGGAGGTAGGAGCAAGGTGCATTGCAGACGCAGCTGCCTCGCCATTGATATGTGCTTTGGCTGAACTTGTGACAAGATGGCGTGTATGTCATGTGTGGTATGTACCACTACAGGATTGTCTAAGACAATTTCTGAGGATTTGTCAATGATAATTGACACTGCTGCAACTGCTCGTACACAGGACGGTGATCCTCTAGAGACAGGATCGAGAGCCGCTGAGAAATATGCTACCGGCCTTTGTTTGATGTGTTGTTGTGTCAACACCCCTGTTGCGTGTTCCGTGATTTCAGCAATGTACAAATGAAATGTTTTGGTATAGTCAGGGATCCCGATCGCAGGTGCCAAAATTAGTAACTTTCTTAAGGTGCTAAAAGACTTATGACCTGCTTCTGTGAGTACATAGGGTACTATTTTCAAGCAATCATATAATGGCTGCATCAGAGAACTGGCATGTGGTATCCATTGTCTACAATATGATACCATTCCCAGAAACATACAAAGTTGCTTAAAGTTGCGTGGGACATTCATTTGTCTTATGGCCTGGACTCGGTCTTCAGTGAGGTGTCGAGTACCCTGGGATATACAGTGGCCCAAAAAGACAACCTTTTTCTGGCATACCTGTAACTTAGTTCTATTCACTTTGCACCCTTTTTCAGCCAGGAATTGTAACAATGATAGAGTGGCTTTTAAACAAGTATCGTTATCCGGACAACATAACAATAGGTCATCTACATATTGCAACAATACACAAGTGTCAGGTGGTTGCCATTCCCTATTTTTACTTTTAAAGGTTTAGTCAGTGGGGCATCGGACAAAAGACCGTCATAACCACTTATGGGTATGGTGTCACGGGATGCCATGTGTGGAGGGACTACTGAATCAGATAATAAGCTGCGTGATGCTCCTGTGTCAACTAAACAAGGAATATGTTTACCTTCCACCTTCATCAACATGTGGAGCATTTTATTCTCTGATTCAGCTAGGACTGGGGCAAGTCATGCGGTCGGATCGTCCCTATCGTTGGTACGCCTCTGTCTGTAGTCCCTCGTGTCTCTGTCCGTGTTTCCTTCCTGTTCGTCTTTTATTCTTTTCCTACAGTCTCTTTTTATATGTCCCACCTTGTTGCAGTAATAACAGGTAAGAGGTTTACGGGAGGAATTCCCTCCTTCATTGACCCGGGCAACAGTGTTAACTCCCGGTGTCCTTCTGGGTTTAGCTTCTGCTAAATCAGCCTCTATGCCTTGTGTTTTCTGCAACAATGTTCCTCTGTCCCGTATGGCTCTCCATTCGGGAGTACATGCCTTCAGTTTGTCACCTATTTGGGGTACTAGTCCTTCCATAAACTGTCGATTGAAAGCCCTAATGGTGACGGGTAAGGCTAAATCTAGACCTTCGTCAGCCATCATGCTTTCCATGTTGAGGTAAAATTCTGTAACAGTCTGACCTGGGGCCTGTTTTATGGGCGCTGTCGAACCCCTTTCCTGCTGTTTCCCTTGGCAAAATTCTCGTAACTGATTAATAAACAGGGGTCTAGAGTCTATATGACGGGGGTGTATTCCTGGTGGATCTGCCGCTGGATCCCCTTGTGGTCTATGTGGAGCAATTTCATTCATAAATTGATTAAACATCGTTAGTGTCATTTTATGTCTACACAAATCTTCCCCATCTTGCCAAGTTGCTTCATGTGTGTCTAGTAATTGTGTCACGAATCTACAGAATGCGGCAGGTTTTGCTACGGGATCAGGAGCATTCTGTATTAATGCCATAAGAGTGTCAGCCGACCAAGGTGTCCATGTCCTCAGAACGACTTGTCGAGTCACTGTAGGTGGCTGTCCTGCTTGACCCGCATTTGGATTATTTACTTGTATTACCCTAGTCCGACTGTGGACTGAAGCTACGGACTCTGGTCTTTGAGCTCCGCAATGTACACATTCCTGTGCCCAGTCTGTATTCTGGGTACCGCATACTCGGCATACCCATCCTCTTCCTCTTAAGGAAGGATAAAGTTTTGGTCTTTCGCTACCTGGTGTGGTAGTGGTATAAGGAGGTGGAGTACCTTCCGTTTTTACTCCATCCTCGGGAGCAGAAGGGAGACTCTTGCGTCGGACCTTCATATCCCATCCACCCTGTTCATGACAATACTTCCATCCCTCCTCTTTAGCCCTGTTGGAAACCTTAATTAAACATTGTATTTGTGATACCCATCTGTTCTGCAGGACCTCCCCCTGTCTGTCTCTCTTTATATTCTCCCAACCTTCTACACTTAGCCCATTTTCTCCATCCATTCCAAATTTCTTGAGAACCCTATTCGTGCCCTGTGCCTTGTCCTTCCCATACAACATTGTAATTATGTCTTTAACAGCATAACATTTCTGAGATTCCTCCTGGGGTTTACCATGTGTCTGGCCCATTTTGACAGTCCTGCCTAGGTGGCGTTTGGATCACTTACTAAGTGTCTTGTTGCCTTCTCCTCCTAGGGTGCCAAAATACTAAAAAACCTCTCCTGGATGAGATTTCTGAAATCGAATTACTTTATATGCTAGCCAACTGACAAATATTATGACCAGACTGACAGCTACAACATATACAAGCATTCCTTTTGGTGGCCAAACACATATAACTAGATCTCCGGGACTTTGTGGAGACCTTATTCCCTTCCCATTACCATGGAATCTCTCAGCAATCGTTTCTTATTCCTGCTTTATTGAGGCAGTCAGGACTTATACTTTCAACCCGTTTTTAGGCTCATGAATCAAAAAGCGTATATCAAACTTAAGTGTCGGACCCCCAAGTACTCTTACGAGTTAAGGGCGCATTCCGTTACCCATTGGGATGATATATGTTTCAATTCACACCATACAAACAGGGCTTATCTCAGTCACAACAGACAGATGACAAGGAGACAGACAAGAAACAACGGTAACATAAGTCAAATATTAAATTCAAGACTCGCTTACTACAGAGGTTGGTTTTACCTGAAGAACAATACAGACAGATCGGGTGGGCACAAATCTAAGAAGCACAGAGTTTATAAGAAAATAAAGCTTTTCTTACCTGCGCAGGATTTGTCTGTGGTTCCTGATGTGCCCGACCTCTTTGTTCCGTCCTTATGTTCGTTCGCCTCTTGTAGTTTCTTTAGCGAAGTCCCTTGTTCGTGCACCAAAAATGTTAGGTGTGACTACTGCAAGTCACCTATTCATAAGTTATGTTACCGTTTCCCAATTATTATTAGAGTCTTATCTAAGCAAGGAGACACGGAAAAACTTCTCAGTATGTCTGCTCAGACGGTCGCACTCGCTCACTCTGAGTCTCTTTATTATCACAGGTCTTATATACACAAAGGAAAGACAGGCGTTAAAAATGTTGAAACAAAACAACTTCTATAAAAGGCAATTTCTAAGTGTCTTCTGCTTTTAGAGCTGATGCAGCAGTTGACCCTTATGACATGGCTTCCTCTTTGTGTGTACGTGACTGGATGTGACTGCACCCATCCGGCCTTTAAGAATGATGTCTTTAAAACAACTGAAAACAGACGAGATAAGCATTAATAAGAAATATACTGTCAACCATTTTTATTCTTATACCTTGATCCTCACAACATGATCGGATTAGGTCCGACCGGCCCAGTTGGTCGGGAAATATTTCCAACATGTTGGAAAATTGGGTCGGACGGAGATTCGGACGGAATCAGTCAGATGCATACCACACACAGTCAGATTATCTGACGACACGGTCCAATAAGACGCATTCCGACAGATTCTCCGACCGTGTGTACAAGGCATAAGAGATACCTCCATTCTTCTAAGGCAATCTTAATGGCCAATAGCTCTCGGTCACTGACATCATAATTCTTTTCCGGAGGATTTAGCTTTCGAGAGGCAAAAGCTACTGGATGCAAAAGGGCCTTGGGGTCCCGTCTTTGTGAAAGAATGGCTCCAGTGGCGGTTTCAGAAGCGTCAACTTCCAACACAAATGGCAAAAGCGGGTCTGGATGCTGTAGAATGGGTGCTGAAGTGAACAAAGATTTCAGTTTAATGAAGGCTTCCTGAGCTTCCTGGGACCACTGGAAGCGTCCATGTTGACGGGTCAGCTGCGTAATCGGAGAAACAATGGATGAGAAGCCGGCAATGAATCTTCGATAGAAGTTAGCAAAGCCTATGAATCTTTGCACAGCTTTTTTGTCCCCTGGAGCTGGCCAATCAAGAATCGCCTTGACCTTTTGGGGGTCCATGGCGATCCCCTGAGTGGAAATGATGAATCCAAGAAATTGGACAACAGTCTTCTCGAATTCGCATTTTTCTGTCTTAAGGTATAGTTTATGTTTCCTAAGGATGGTAAGGACCTTTCTTACATGGTCTCAGTGTAGTTCGATAGTGGCAGAAAAAATGAGAATGTCGTCTAAATATACGACTACAAAGTCGTCAAGGTAGTCTCTGAAAATGTCATTCACCAGGTGTTGAAAGGTGGCCGGGGCGTTGCACAGACCGAAGGGCATCACTAAATACTCAAAATGCCCAAACCTGGACCTGAAGGCTGTTTTCCATTTGTCTTTGGTATGAATCCGGACAAGGTTATAAGCGCCTCGTAGGTCAAGTTTGGTGAAGATCTTGGCAGTACGGAAGCGCTGAAATAGTTGTGGGATGAGCGGGAGTGGGTATCGGTTTTTGACAGTTATTTTATTGAGTTCTCTATAATCGATGCAGGGTCTGAGGGAGCCATCTTTTTTCTCAACAAAGAAAATACCCGCCCCGGCTGGAGATGAAGAGGGCTGAATGAAGCCTTTTTCCAGATTCTCATCGATGTAGGCTTTGAGAGCCTTTAGTTCAGTCTTGGCTAGAGGGAATATGCATCCGAAAGGAATTTCCAATCCAGGTAACAATTCAATGGGGCACTCGTAAAGACCAATGAGGTGGTAGACAATCGGCCTTCTTCTTATCAAAAACATCCTTAAACTCAAGATATACTGGAAGGACATGCTGAAGACTGTCGGATGCAGGAACGACTGCCATACAAGTAGCTGGAACTGGAGGAAAACAGTGTTGAGAACAGTAAGAGGATGTAAAAGAGACCTTCTTTCTGCCCCAGTTAACTTGGGGGTCATGGGCCTGCAACCAAGGTAGTCCTAAAATAATAGGGAACATGGGAGAAGAAATTAAATCAAAGCGTAGGAACTCCTGGTGGCCCAATTCCGTGATGGTGAGAATTGGCTGGGTCTCTTGTGTAACTGGTCCGGAGCGAGGTAAAGACCCATCAGCCAAGTGGACAAGAAGATTTTGTTTTTTGTCTTGGAGAGGGATGTGAAGTTTTTGAGCCACAGAGATGTCCAGGAAACAACTGCATGCTCCGGAGTCAATTACAGCCGGTAGTTGAATCCTCTCTTCCGCCAGCTGCAGAGAAACAGAAAGAGTAACATAAGACTGGGTGAGGTTTGTGGCTTGATAGTTCATAACAAATTGCAGAGGTGGCTTACAGGGTCTCACTGGGCAGTTGCAAAGGTAATGGCCAACCCCTCCGCAGTACAGACATAGGTTGGCCTGTCGTCTTCGTTGCCTTTCATCTGGGGTGAGACGAGGGCGAACAAGTCCTAGCTGCATGGGTTCCCCTTCTGCGGCCAAGGGGCCGGCAGGGACCGGAATTGGAGGGTAAGGAGTAGTTGACTTGGGGAGCATCCAGCTGGGCCGAGGGGTCTGAAGGCGCTCAGAGCGATGCTCTCGCATGCGCCTGTCCAGCTTGGTGGCTAATTGAATCAGGTCCACCAAAGAGGCGGGGGTCTCCACTCTAGCTAATTCATCCTTCAAAATTTTGGAAAGGCCTTGTCGGTATTGGTACCTGAGGGCGGCCTCATTCCAGCCGGTGTCAGCTGACCACTTACGGAACTCGACGGTATAGTCCTCCACTGGTCTCTTTCCTTGTGTTAAGGTGTGCAGAGTGGCTTCAGCTGTAGCAGTATGTTGTGGGTCATCATATAACTGACCCATGGAGTTAAAGAAGGTTTCCACCGAGTTCAGGAGAGGACTTCTTTGTTCCATAAGGCTATGTGCCCATGCCTGGGGTTCTTTGGATAGTAAGGAGATGATAAATCCAACTTTCACTATTTCAGAAGAAAAAGTCCTTGGTTGCAGGGCCAGATATAAGGAGCAGGCATTTTTAAATACCCTGAATTTTTTCGGTCACCTGAAAATTGCTCGGGCGTAGGTACCCTTGGTTCAGGAATCGCCATCATCAGGGCAGGCGGTGAATGGGCCTGTGGTAGTGAGGCCCTGCCGGGGGGCGCTGGTGCTGCGTTAACTGGTGCAGGTGTTCCTGCTAATTGCTGAAGACAGCTGTCGATTTGGGTGTACCCTTCTTGCAATTTCTGCACAGCGTCTGCAAGGGCTGTAACTTGCTGGCACAACATCTCCAAAGGTGAACCCACTCTGTTGGCCTCTGACATGGCTTGTTTGTACTATCAGCAAAGAGGTACTCACCGAGGCCAAGATGCAGAGAGCGGTGGCTGTTGCGACTTAGCGCACACCACCCCTGGATGTGATACAGGGAATGGGTTGCACCAAGAGGCACAAGCCTCCAGTGGGATACCTGACTTGTGTGAAGGTCTGGAGGAAGGCTTGTGCAGGATGGACCGGACCAGAAGGTAAGCAGCCAGCAGGTCTGTAAAACAGGTAAAGAAAGTGCAGAAACAGGCCGAGGGTCAAACACCAGTAATCAGTCCTGGAGCCAGCAAGGCTGAGTGCAGAAGATAATCCAGAGGCAGGCCGAGGGTCAAACACAGGTAATCAGTCCTGGAGCCAGCAAGGCTAAGTGCAGCAGACAGAGTATAATCCAGAGGCAGGCCGGGGGTCAAACACAGGTATCAGTCCAGTGCGCAGCAAGGCTAAGAGCAGGAAGTCTGTTTAAACAAGCCAGGGGTCAGGTCAGGAGAGAATCAGCACAGTCTTCAGGCAATCCGGGTCACAACAGGAAGTGGCAAACAGGAACAGGAAGCAGAGAAACACAGGTGAGCTGAGACAAACCAGCAACTTGTCTGTGTGCTAAGGAACCTTTTATAGGCTGGTCAGGGAATTCACGTTATGCGTGTTCTTGTGCGCACTCGTGCACGCCTCTCAGTAGGGCTGCGAATGTGCGTGCGCCGGAGTGCCGATCCATGGCAAATTTGTGTGCGTCTTTGCGCAGGGAGATGGTGAGTTTTATACAAATTACTTCTCTGATACCCCCTTTGGATATATGCAAAAGGGCCCTTTAACTGGATTTAAATCCACCTCACTGAGACAGAGATAATAGATTTAAAGTTCATAACTCTCATCTTCCTCTCTTTTATCCACAAGAGAGGCCGACTACAAGGTTTCATTTGCTTGTAGCGCCCCCTGCAGTCTATGGGCGCTCACAGTGATAGTTACACACGAAATAGCAAATGTCCTTTTAGGTGGAAGTCCCTCTTCCAGGGCGCACTGCCTCACAGCTTCTGTTGAGAACAGCGACATGGTCGTTCCTTAATTTACTGATCCAAGATATTTATCTCAGCAGTGCCTCCAAATGTAGCACTATTCTTCTCTCTCTCTGTGGTACTGAGGTATGATGGCGTCACCTGTATAGTATTTAGGAGCAGAGTCTTCATAATCGGTGTGATCAGGACAGGATCTCTAACAAGCACAGTGCCTCCACTCAATTGGGGCTTGTGAATAGCAAGTGAAATCCCAATTGAGAAATATATCTCCACATAGACAGTAATCCACACAGCGTTGTATTTGGAAGTCCATGTATTGAAGAAATAACATTCAGTGAACCGTCCGACATAAAGTATTTTCCAAACAGGAACATGAAATCATTAACAGTCTCTATGTATGTCTCAGTGAGGTGAATCTTAGCAGGAATTCACTGTTCTCTCTCCACATGTCTCTCTCTCCACCCATTTACCCACAAAACCCCTCGCCATCCTTTGCTGTTCTTGATGACCTCATCCTTCGTGAGAGAGAGAGAGCATAGCAACCATATTGGAGAAGGGCAAACAAACACTGCATAATACAAGCATACACTTGGTATATGGGCAAATATATTATCACATCACTACATTAGCATATACGAGGAAGTGTTCTTGGAGAGATCTCCACCACCATTCCTATGTAAACATTACATACTTGCAATTTATGTTTAACATATTCATTATGAGTGGACTGATATATATATATATTTATGCTTTTTGATATATTTTTGCAATTTCTTCACCAAAAAGTTCAATTTTGGCAGTTATGTTTTTAACTTTGCCCTGTTATACAAAGCTGGTTATTCTGAGATGTTTCCTGGGGCTGCAGTTCCTCAGAACTCCACAAGGTGATGATCTTACTTCTACCCAGACAGGAAGTCTCTATGGAATACAGACAGGAAGTGATGTCAGGTACATACAGGAAGTTCCGGGTGAGAGGTGAGTCGGGAAGTAGCGAAGAGACGTTGCTGGAAGTGGCAGAAGGCAAGGTAATAAGATCTTATTTTCTATTTACACCCAGTAACCCCCCGTCATGTCCGTCCTCTTCCTCCATAGTCACTGTGATGTCTTTTATCTCCAGCAGATGATGATACACACATATATAGTGTGAAAACCTAGATTAACCCCTTCAGGGTCAGAACATTTCCCCACTTACAGGGCCGGAACATTCTCTTCATTTCGGAGATAAATTCTAGTAATTTGTTCCTCTAAACAAACATCACTGACAATAAATAGACAAGACAATGACCATCCTGACCATACATGGCCTACAAAGGACAATTATTACACTACACAGGCTGTTGGTCTCTGATGGTCCTCTCACGCACCTGCACATACTTTTCTGAGCTCCATAAAGGAGAAGTCCAGCCTGAGATGGCTTGGCTGGGCTTCTCCTATGGGTTACAGGAGTGCAGGTCGTTTTGCACTCTTGTGACCTGTTTTCAGCAGAGAGCGGGCTGAAGTCGGCTCTCTGGTGACATCCCTGGAATCCGTCCAGGCACCGCATCATCTGGTGACATCACTGGAATCAGTCCAGGCACCACATCATCGCGACAATGAAGTCTGGATCTTCCAGGTGCCTGGACTGATGGCCATCTCAGCCTCTCAGCGAGCCACTGAGAGACTGAGACGGGCTCCCCCCACCCCTCCACAGCTCCAGTGAGCGCGGGGGGGGGGCGGAGCTGTGAGAACCGAGCCATCGCAGATGTTAGATCGCTCGGTTCTCAGTGAAGAGGTGCCGGGGGACCGATGCTGCATCCACCTAGGTAAGTATGAATCTGAAAGAAAAATAAATCATACTTCTCTTTTAAAGACCTTCTGCCAGCAAGTGAAGGAAGCCTTCACCTCACCATTTCACCATTCTAGAAATATGTTACAGGATACAAAATAGACCAAGAGAACAAACCCCTCCCCCCTGCTGTCCTCCTACCAGCACTGAAATAAAACACACACACCAGTAATGTGCACTACAAGGTCCAGCCCAACAGACAGCAGTCTATGGTAACAGCATGATGAGGACAAATGTTCATTCCAACATACAAGGGTCCTGCAGCTTGTCAGATAAAGATCCGGGAAGATCCAAGGAGCTCAAACAACAAAGAAATGACAGCGCAAGATCCTCATTAGAATGATGAAGTCATTTATTCCATAAAAACAAATAGTACACTTACATGTTAATATCTTCATAATCAGCATAGATGGCAGATGGGTTGCTATTGGAGAGAACAAAACCGACTCCTCCCCCACAGTTCTGTACTCCACCAGCAGCATCTTCCTGCTATCCAATCCGATCCCTTCTCTTACTGCAGAGAGTGACAGTGACATCACTCCGATCAGTCAGCAGGCTGCCGGAGATTGGAGCCTTGCAGCCGGAGTTCTGGCAATTATCCTGATTAGCCGACAACTCCGACCAAAAGTCAGCAAGTTCCCCTTCCTGGACACCATGATGACCCGACATTGTCCTCACAGCACTGCCTCAGAGCAAACCAGTCAAAGGAAGGATTGTATTTATCATTCCTTGTCTGCAGATATAAAACTAAACAAATCCAGTTCAGGAACCAAACAAACCCAACAGAGAAAAGGGAATATCTGATCCAGCAGCCAAGAGGGTCCCGCACCTCAAAAATGTAGCAAACAGTCCAAACTAAATGTGTTCCCATGGGGGGAGTAGTTGTTAAATGTACAGCAACCCTCCTATTACCCCCTCACATCCACATCCTATTATTGTGTGACCAACATCATCCAAATAATTCTTACTTTCATTTCCCAAAGTTATCCGTCTACAAGGAGACCTGTATAGATCAAATGATCGCACCAATGAGGATGGAGGAGGACCGGAGTCACATGACTGAGAAGATACTAAACTTCACCCTGGAGATCATCTACCTGCTGACCGGAGAGGTGAGGAGGATTCTGGGAGGTCACATGACATCACTCTTACCTCTATTAATAAAACACGGACCTGACCGGAGAGGTGAGGAGGATTCTGGGAGGTCACATGACATCACTCTTATCTCTATTAATAAAACACAGACCTGACCGGAGAGGTGAGGAGGATTCTGGGAGGTCACATGACATCACTCTTATCTCTATTAATAAAACACAGACCTGACCGGAGAGGTGAGGAGGATTCTGGGAGGTCACATGACATCACTCTTATCTCTATTAATAAAACACAGACCTGACCGGAGAGGTGAGGAGGATTCTGGGAGGTCACATGACATCACTCTTATCTCTATTAATAAAACACAGACCTGACCGGAGAGGTGAGGAGGATTCACTCTTATCTCTATTAATAAAACAGACCTGACCGGAGAGGTGAGGAGGATTCTGGGAGGTCACATGACATCACTCTTATCTCTATTAATAAAACACAGACCTGACCGGAGAGGTGAGGAGGATTCTGGGAGGTCACATGACATCACTCTTATCTCTATTAATAAAACAGACCTGACCGGAGAGGTGAGGAGGATTCTGGGAGGTCACATGACATCACTCTTATCTCTATTAATAAAACACAGACCTGACCGGAGAGGTGAGGAGGATTCTGGGAGGTCACATGACATCACTCTAATCTCTATTAATAAAACACAGACCTGACCGGAGAGGTGAGGAGGATTCTGGGAGGTCACATGACATCACTCTTATCTCTATTAATAAAACACAGACCTGACCGGAGAGGTGAGAAGGATTCTGGGAGGTCACATGACATCACTCTTATTTCTATTAATCAAACAGACCTGACCGGAGAGGTGAGGAGGATTCTGGGAGGTCACATGACATCACTCTTATCTCTATTAATAAAACACAGACCTGACCGGAGAGGTGAGAAGGATTCTGGGAGGTCACATGACATCACTCTTATCTCTATTAATAAAACAGACCTGACCGGAGAGGTGAGGAGGATTCTGGGAGGTCACATGACATCACTCTTATCTCTATTAATAAAACACAGACCTGACCGGAGAGGTGAGGAGGATTCTGGGAGGTCACGTGACATCACTCTTATCTCTATTAATAAAACACAGACCTGACCGGAGAGGTGAGGAGGATTCTGGGAGGTCACATGACATCACTCTTATCTCTATTAATAAAACACAGACCTGACCGGAGAGGTGAGGAGGATTCTGGGAGGTCACATGACATCACTCTTATCTCTATTAATAAAACACAGACCTGACCGGAGAGGTGAGGAGGATTCTGGGATTCTAACTTGATGTTCCTATTGGTTCCTCAATACAGAGATTTCCTCTTGTGAAGTCCGGTGATCATATGACCATCACAGTGCCTCCATGTGACTCCCTAAAACCTGAGAGACACAACATGGAGAAGATTCTAGAAGTCACCAAGAAGATGATGGAGCTGCTGACAGGAGAGGTGAGGAGGATTCTGGGAATTGTGGGACATTATCCAGTAACAGACAAGAGATGTGTCTGGATGGTGACTGTATCATTGTGTGTGTCAGGTTCCTATAAGGTGTCAGGATGTCACTGTCTATTTCTCCATGGAGGAGTGGGAGTATTTAGAAGGACACAAGGATCTCTACAAGGACGTCATGATGGACAATCAGCCGCCCCTCACATCACCGGGTAAGAGGAGACTTTATTGTAAAGGAGAGAGCAGTACGGAGGCTCCACCTAGATCCCCCATCATCTGATAAACACATAGAAACAATGTATTCAGTCAGTGTGTGTGTTTCCTACAGATGGATCCAGTAATGGGAACCCACCAGAGAGATGTCCCCGTCCTCTGTATTCCCGGGATTCCACACAGGAAGATCACACCATCCCCCACTGTTACAAGGTTGGTGGGACGGAGCATCTAGAATATGGACTTGTGGAGATGAGATGTGGATTTTTTTGTGAGCTTATATTTTTCAGATGATGATGACGATATTTTCTCTCATTTTCTTGGTTCAGAGTGGAGATCCAATGGATATAGAATTTGAGGTGAAATCAGAAGAAGAAGAGAGGTATGTGAGGGATGATCAGCAGTCTATGGAGGAGGATGGAATAACGGGGACATTTATAGAGGAGGACACTCCTACAGAGATCAGCACAGGTGGGTCATTAACACTAAATACATTCCTCCACCCATACTGCTCACTGATTGGTCCAGAGTAGGGCGGGGGCTGGGTGATATCAGCCTGTAATCCCCTGGTCACTTTCCTGAGCTGTGTTCCTCGTCCTGTATTCCTGGATTTCTCTCCGATAATCTTCCTTCTCTGTGCTGCCGACACAATTTATGTATCTAGACTGGATTTATGGAGATTCTGGGGATCAGCTGGCAGCAAAATGTTCATTTTCCCCATAGATGTTACTAGATCTAGGCACCTGGGGTATGTGCTTTGGGTCTTCTGCCCCATACCCGGGTATGACAAGATCTCTGACAGAACAATCCCCCCAGGATTATGCCCCGTACACACGAGAGGGATTAAGTCTGACAGACCTCCAAAGGAGTTCCGCCGGAGTTCCGACGGAGTTCTGGCGGACTTTTCGACCGAACGGACTTGACCACACACCATCACACCAAACTCCGACGGAGTCGAACGTGATGACGTACGACTGGATTCGACGTAGGAAGTTCCTAGACAGTAGCCAATAGCTGCCCTAGCGTCGGTTTTAGTCCGTCGGAGTAGCACACACACGAGCGGATTTTTCAAAGGGGACCGGGTCCGGCGGAGTTCCGTCGGGAAAATTTAAAGCATGCTTCATTTCTAAAGTCCGTCAGACTTTAGCTTCGCTAAAGTCCGTTGCAGCCCACACACGATCGGATAGTCCGCCGGACTCAGTCCGTCGGAGTTTGGATGTCGAAAAGTCCGCTCGTGTGTACGGGGCATTACTTGTTGTGTTGTCTGCTGGCTGTGCCGGGTGGAGGGATATGTCTGTATAGTCTCAGACCCAAGTCACTGAGTGCAGTCTCAGGAGATGGGAGGAGCGGTGTGGGACCTCTGCAACTTGTCTCATGTAATCATTTCATCTTCCACTGATTACTGAATACCAATATTATGAGTCCTGACCCTTACACTGTATACTTTATATTCTACATTACATACTCCTGACCCCTGCACTATATACTCTATGTTGTACATTACATCATTCTGATACTATATAGTCCTATCTGTTGTATCTTATACAATATGTTGTACATTACATAGTCCTGACTTCTGCTCTCTCCCCTCCCCCCACTGCTATATATACACATAATATGTATTCTCTTTTGTTACACCCATTTCCTACCAGCTGGACATTTTATATTGGATGATGTGATTGGAGCACAGCGGGAACCAATCAGCTGATGTCTAGTAATAATCTTTGTATTCCTATTTTAGTAGATGGACGGGAGATGAGGAAAACCTCAGAGGATTGTCTCACTTTGTCTCCAGACTGTAAAGTAGAAGATGAGGACATCACACAGTATAGTCCAGGAGAAAACCCGACTACCTCAAATGTCCATCCGGCACCACACAGTGTAGATGGACCATCGAATTCCTCTTATCCTGAGGAACCTCAGACTGTGAGGGACGGGGCCGTCCTTCCAACAGAGAAGAGGTTTTCCTGTACTGAGTGCGGGAAGTGTTTCCCTTCTAAATACCATCTTAATGTGCATAAAAGATCTCACACAGGAGAGAAGCCGTATTCCTGCTCTGAGTGCGGGAAATGTTTTTCAGAGAAGTCCAGTCTTTACAAACATCAGAGATCTCACACGGGGGAGAAGCCGTATTCCTGTCCTGAGTGCGGGAAATGTTTTTCACAGACGTCCAGTCTTTCCGCACATCAGAGATCTCACACAGGGGACAAGCTGTATTCCTGTCCTGAGTGCGGGAAATGTTTTTTACTTAAGTCCCATCTTTACAGACATCAGAGATCTCACACGGTGGAGAAGCCGTATTCCTGTCCTGAGTGCGGGAAATGTTTTTCAGATAAGTCTTATTTTTACACACATCAGAGATCTCACACGGGGAGAAGCCGTATTCCTGTCCTGAGTGCGGGAAATGTTTTTCAGATAAGTCTTATTTTTACAGACATCAGAGATCTCACACGGGGAGAAGCCGTATTCCTGTCCTGAGTGAGTGAATTGTTCCTCACTGAAGTCCTGTCTTCCTGTACATCAGGGATCCCACACAACCCTCGAGGTGTATTGGTGCCTTGAGTGTGGGAAATGTCTTCTATATGAATGTTGCTGGACATCACAGCTCTCATGTGGGGAAGAAGCACACCCTGATATACACCTCAGATATACTCCATGGCTGATCTTCATCATGGAAGAAACAGTTGATAAGGAGATCAGAGATCACCAAAGACATGGATGAAGTGTTGTAAAAATACAATGGATGGGCAGCTCATACAGGTCTGGTAATGTACTTTTATGTCATGGCTTTATTCCAGGTCCACACCCATGCACGCGCACACCCAGAAACCTCCACTGTTATTGGCTGCAGGACAAGTTTGTCAGCAGGTCCCAGCCAATGATTTTGCCCGTACCCTGCTGATCACCTGCAGCCAATGAAAAATCACTCCTGTGTTTTATTTTGTAAACACGGGGAGCTATCTTGTGATTTCTTCTCTTCCCGAGTCCTTTTCTGTTCAGGAAGAGAAGAGAACACCACACTGTGAGTATAATCACCACACTTTACACCCACACAGCTTAGATTGGCACATTTAACCCCATTGATTGCCCTCATTCACCCTTTGATCCCCCCTGTCACCCGACCAGTGCCATTAGTACAGCGTCAGTGTACAGTATTTTTCACCAATCGCTGTATTAGGGTCACTTGTTACATCAGATAGTGCCAGGGTCAGCTAGCATTATATTGTCCGCACACTATCGCACTCACGCTGTAGGATCCTGATCACCAACATTACTAGTATAGTGTCTGTATGGATCAATATCCTGATCACCACCATTACTAGTATAGTGTCTGTATGGATCAATATCCTGATCACCAACATTACTAGTATAGTGTCTGTATGGATCAATATCCTGATCACCAACATTACTAGTATAGTGTCTGTATGGATCAATATCCTGATCACCAACATTACTAGTATAGTGTCTGTATGGATCAATATCCTGATCACCAACATTACTAGTATAGTGTCTATATAGATCAATATCCTGATCACCAACATTACTAGTATAGTGTCTGTATGGATCAATATCCTGATCACTGCCATTACTAGTATAGTGTCTGTATGGATCAATATCCTGGTCATGAACAGAACTATATTAGTGCCCCCCTTAGTATAGTGTTCCTAATAACGCAGTGTTAGCAGATCAGCCCTTCTGCCCCCCAACAAGTGCAGTGTCAGTAGATCACCGGCACCTCTGATACATTGCACACATAACCGCAGTGTTGGCAGAATCAGGCCTGATCTCTTCTAGCACTAGCAGGTAAGTTTTATTTGTGTAGCACCCTGGAGTTTAGTCAGGGAGCTCCTCACAAATCTACTTGCCAGGAGTAGTTATCCTGGTTGATTGTTAGAGATCTATTGATTTCTCCCTAAGTTTGGCCTTGTTGCACTTTTCTCTTCTACCACTAGGTGGCCTGGTACTTGGTGGTACTAGATATGAGAAAGATAACCCAAGGTCAGGTTATGGGTATATGGGGTATTTCAGCCAATGGGCAGGTGTTTTCTTGAATCCCTTGGCCTGCTGGGAGAACCTATACATTTGGTTGGAGTCAGGTGATTGATGTTCTGTGTCACCTGGGCATCTGTCTGTTGTATGCCCTGGGCTGCTTAAATGGAGATTGGGCCTATCCTGGGCACATATGGCTGCTTGGCTGTCTGAGGTCCTATCCAGAAGTAAGAGAGCAGCGCAGGGTTGGGACTGGAGCTTGCAGTCCAACCAAAAGTGACGGTTCTGCTGGCTGGAGAACCTGTCCTGGTCGGAGGTGAAGCTGATGCCGCTAAGGGGCCAACCACCTTATTACCAGGGACTGCAGTGAGTAACTGAAGCAAGTACCAGAGCAGTATTCTCACCAGATGGGCATGGTGGAGAATCAGGAAACTTAAAGCCAGGGACCCAACCAGTGGAGGCGATGCTTGTAGAGCAGCCTTGTGTATCAAGCCAGGGACCGTGCAGGCCAGTGGGGGGAAACTTGAGACGTATCTGGAGTGCCAAGCTAGGGTCCCAGCAAAGAGGCAGGGGTGACGCTTGAGGAAGATACCACCGTGAAGATTGGAGAAGCTCAAGGGATTCAGTCAGTGAATCAGAAGGTCTAGTTAGAGACTGGGAGCACAGTGGGCTGAAGAACTACAAGGAGAAGTTGTAAAAGTGAAAGAACTGTTATGCTTTGTGTTAGGAACTGGTAAAGACTGTTGCCATAGGAGACAGCATTCCTGCACGTGCAGATGTGGCTTCTTGCTGGAGGCCTTTCCCTGCACGGCTGATTTCCTATTGAAGTCTCAGAGTCTGCTAATTGAACTTGCAACTACATAAGGGTGTCCTGGCCCTTACTCTCTTTCCTCCAAAAAGTTTGTAAGAGAAATAAACATCTCTTTTGCATTCAAGAAGTGTCTGGCGCCCAATAACTTCCACCTTGCACCCACTATGCCTCACAACCAACCATATACAGAAGGATGTCAGCTATCTCTGACCCTGGAGGTTCTCATTAGACTGAACGAGGCCGGAGACCTTGCTACATTTGTAGTAGTTCAAGCAGTCCCTGACAGCCAGGAGCTCTTTTTCCCATGAGTCGCACTAGGTATCTGTGAATTTAGTGGCCAAAATGTCTCAACAAAGGTACTCTAGTGAAGAGGCCTACATGATTTTGAGTATGACAGCAGAGAGCGAAGGAGGAGTCCTCACTGACAGATTTAGGCTCCGAATATGAACCTGTAGAGAGTAGCGGCACCCTGACAGGGAGCTCAGAGGATGGAGGAGGGGTCCCTGCTAAGGTCAGGCATACCCGACCCCGGGTAGCTGAAGTGCTAGGAACACTTGATTTATCTTATAAGCAGCAGGATGCCAGTACTAGTGTTTAGGATCCCAGAAAAATGTCCGGCCGAGTTATCTGCACCTGGTCTAATGCAAATGTCCATGCATGCATGTTTAGAAGGAGTACGCTGACACACACTGTTCAGTGAAAAGCTTCCTTTATTGCTCTGGGCATATAGCCCCCTTTATAGTAGAAGATGACTCATTATTTGCAAAGCATCATCTCAGGTGTATTCTGTGCTGTCATCAGAGATTGGAGGACCCTTATCTAAGGGGTCGTCTGGCCAGTTTCATCCAGGTTTTCTGCTGATGGCTTGTGGACTCCTGGACTCACTCCAATGGGAGGGGGGTCTCTAGGTGAAGCATTTTGAGTAAGGACATTCAGCATATATCTTGTCATAATAGAAAATAGTAATTTAATCAAAGTATTAAACAATCCATAAGAGTCCCCCCTTGAAATGTCTATTTCCTATTCTGTCCCTAGTAGGTGGTCTAACTCATCTGTCCTCATGTGCCTTGGAACTTTTTTCTTGCTGTACGTTAGACGTGTGATGGCTGGCCCATCACCCCCCTTGCCACAGTCTTTGCACATGTGGAAGTCAGATGCTACCCCTATGGCTGAATGATCTTATAATTTATAGATATGGGGAGGGACTGTAATGGGGCATAGGGCTTCTCATAGTCCTCATCTTCTGCATCCTGGTGTATCATCACTGGGGTCGCTTGGTCGACTGTTTTGCCTTGGAATTTCTTTACACGTGGAATAACACAACATACTATAGTAGCTAGAAAGACCAGAATAACTAGTATTGCAGTACCTATCCGAGCCCAGGTCTTCTGCCAACCACCCAAACCACTGGTCCCATGGCTGATCTATACCCAAATTCTTCTTCAGCTCTACTGATAGGCTTTCCAACATTTGATGGCCAGAGTAACCTTACCATTTGGACTCGTGTTGTCAGGTATGTATGTATAGCATGTCCCTGTACCTTCTATCATTTTACAAACAACCCCCTTCTCCGCTAAAATCATGTCCAAGGCCATCCTATTCTGAAATGTCATGTAAGATGTGGGTGCTATTTGGTCAGCAATCTCCTGTAGGGCATCTCTGGTGTAATTTATCTATACATCTATTATTTTGATCATGTGTTGCTATGCATGTACTCTCCTACTTGTCATGCTTAGCTCCAGTGCACGCTCCTTGTATATATATGAAATTAATAAATGTTTCAATGTCTTGAGATCTATGAAATTATAATAAATACCTTTTACTGCAATCGACCTCCACTATTCAATTGCTTCATCTAAAGTCCCAACTCCCTTTTTTTTACTTCTAGTGTAATTTACAAACCACTGCTGGTTGTAATATATGTACATTTTTGTTGACAGTAATTAGGGGAATCCGACTCAAAACCTGCCTTTACTTGGTCTCTGGCGTTAAACTCATCCGGGACCCCTATGGCATCTATACACACGTGGGTCAAAACTTCCCTAAAGAGCACTCCTTTTAGTGATAGCCACCTGCTGGGCCCTCACCCGATTTCCATCCGATCACCAGGAAAAGGATATACAATGAAGACATCATGGTGCAATCAATGTCTTGTCCTCCAGAATTAGTGTTGTGATTAAAATGGTATTTCTATATACCTGACAAAGACCAGCTAGGTATAATTACGGCAATTACCACACTTACGAAACCCCTAGCACTGCAGTACTAAGGAGATAGCATTTTGCTGAACACAAGAAGAGATGAGTCAAGATTGGTGTTCAGGGGTTGTCTGGTTTATTCTGGGCGGGTCTACAATTTATATGCACCATTATCAGCCAATCATTGCATAGAACATGGGTGTGGTTAATACAGAGGTGTACATTACATATCATTAATTATGTCATCTGCTTTCATGAGTCACAGTCATGAGTCTTGTGTAGGGATGAGCCGAACACCCCCGGTTCGGTTTGCACCAGAACTTTCGAACGGACCCAAAATTCATACGAACTTTAGAACCCCATTGAAGTCTATGGGACTCGAACATTCGAAATTAAAAGTGCTAATTTTAATGGCTAATATGCAAGATACTATCCTAAAAAGGGTTTGGGGACCTGGCTCCTGCCCCAGGGGACATGGGTCAATGCCTAAAATGTTTTTAAAAATGGCCGTTTTGGCGGGAGCACTGATTTTGCTGACGATTAAAGTGAAAAAAAGTGAAATATTCCTTTAAATATGGTGCCTGGGGGGTGTCTATAGTATGCCTGTGAAGTGCTACGTGTTTCCCGTGTTTAGAACAGTCCCTGCACAAAATGACATTTAACGTAAATAACGTAATTTAAAACTGCTTGTGGTTTATCTGGTTACGGCAATATGGATGAAAATCATTGAGAAAAATGGCATGGGTAGCCCTCCCTGCCCATTACCAGCCCCTTTGGGTCTTGTACGGATATTAAGGGGAACCCCGTACCCATATTAAAAAAAGGAAATACGTGTGGCCCTCAGGCCCTATATACTCAGAACAGCAGTATACAGGCGGTGCAAACAAGACAGGGACTGTGTAGGTTTGTTGTGTTAAGTAGAATCTGTTTGTAATTTTTAACTGGTACATTTTTAAAGTGTAGCTCCAGTGAAAAAATCTATTTTTAAGCTTTTTGGAAAACATGGGGAAGGGTTATCACCCCTCTATAATTTGTTTTGCCGTCCGTCTTTTTTCATCTCACTTCCTGCTGTCTCCTTCCGTTTGCAAGTAGGAGATGTTTGTAAGTTGGATGTTTGAAAGTAGGGGTCTGCCCTATATGCTCTGCAGAAATGGTGGAACAAGCTGTTGGTGTTGTCACTACATTGTAAGCCCTCAAAGTGACTCTTGGTGGGCACTGGAGCGCCCTGCTGTGAACGATTATATCAAGAATTGTAATTACATGGCATTGTTGAACAGTGGTAGAAAAATTGGGCCTTTGATGGTTGTGGTGCTGGTTAGAGGTCGACCGATATGGGTTTTTCTCTGGCCGATGCCGATGCCGATATTTAGAAATCATGGAGGCCGATAGCCGATATATGATGCCGATTTTTTTTGGGCCGATATGTTAGGCCGATTTTATTTTATTTATTTATTTTTAATCCCCCTTGATCTAACACACCTTTCCCACTGGGGCGTTTTTTAAGGCGCTTTTGGGCTAAAAATAGCGCCTGTAAAGTGCCTGCAAAATGGCTCCCCTGCAGTCTGCGTGAAAGACAGAGTGCTTTCACACTGAGGCGATGCGCTGGCAGGATCTTAAAAAAAAAAGTCCTGCAAGCAGCACGTTTGGAGTGGTGTATACCGCTCCTCCACCACTCCTGCCCATTGATATGAATGGGCACCACTGCCGAAGCGCATGCAATGCGATTTGGCAGCGGTGCTTCATGGGCGCATTTAACCTCTTCCTTGGCCGCTAGCTGGGTTATATGTGCCCCACTAGCAGCCAAATAGCACCGCTAAAATGATGGTAAAGAGCCGCTAAAACTTGCGTTTTACCATCAACGTCTGCCCGCTCCAGTGTGAAAGCAGTCTTCATAAGTGATACAGAAAATTTCTTACGCTTAAAGCGGAGGTCCACCCTAAAATGGACCTTCCGCTCATCGGAACCCTCCCCCCCTCCGGCGCCACAATTGGCACCTTTCAGGGGGGAGGGGGGTGCAGTTACCTGGATAATCCAGGTAACTGCACCCAGTTCCGGGCTAGCTCTCTGCGGAAAGGGGCGTACATTACGCCCCTTTCCGCAAGTGCCCGCCCCCTTCCGCAAGTGCCCCGCTGCCTGCTGGGAAACACACAGATCCCAGAGGCAGCGGGGACCGTCCTCATTGCGCAGCGCGGCTCACGCGTGCGCAGTAGGGAACCGGGAAATTAAGCCGAAAGGCTCCATTTCCTGATTCCCATACCCAAGATGGCGGCGGCGGCAGCACTCGAGTGTCGATCTAGAGATCGGCTTCGGGTGCCGACATCGCGGGCGCGCTGGACAGGTAAGTGTCATTATTTTAAAAGTCAGCAGCTGCAGTATTTGTAGCTGCTGGCTTTTAAAAAAAAAAAAAAAAAAAACGCGGAATCCCGGCGGACTCCCGCTTTAAACATTTATTAAACAAAACAAACCTCCAATCAGTTTACTTGTATGTATGATCTAGATTAAAAAAAACAAAAAACCTATATATTAAATAAAAACAGGTAGTCAAAACTTTTGGACAAAAAAAAAAAAAAATGGGTTAACTTTACTGTTTTTATTTTATTTTTTAAATGGTGTATTTTTTTCCCAAAAAAATGCATTTGAAAGACCTCTGTGCAAATGCCGTGTGACATAAAATATTGCAACAACCGCTATTTTATTCCCTAGGATCTCTGCTAAAAAAATATATATATTTTTTTGGGGGGTCTAAGTGATTTTCTGGCAGAAAATACAGGATTTTTACTTGTAAGCAACAAGTGTCAGAAAAGATTTAGTCTTTAAATGGTTAAACTGAGAACTTCTACACAGAGATGACTTAGTCATTCAGAAGTGTAAACATTGTATCATTTAGTTCTTTTCTTGGCAGTCTGCCCAGAGTGGAGGAAAGTGTTGCTATGACGACTCAGACAACTCACACTGACTTCTTACAGAACTCATTTCAAAGTCCCGCTGTAGAATCGGCTTTTTATCAGCAGAATCGGCCGATGCCGATTATTTAAAAAACGGCAAATATCGGCCGATATATCGGTCGACCTCTAGTGCTGGTGCCACAACACTAACTCCTCACAGTTACTCTCGGTGGGCACAGGAACGGGCCCTGCTGTGAAATATTATATCAAGAATTGTAATTACATGCCCCTGTGGGTTGAAAAATTGGGCCTTAGGCACTGATGCTGGTGCCACGACACTGCAACCTCTCCCATATACTCTAGTTGTGGTGCAGGAATGAGCCCTGCTACAAAACATTGCATCAAAAATTTTAATTAAACGCCCCTGTTAAACAAGGGCTGAAAAATTGGGCCTTAGGCACTGGTGCTGGTGCCACGACACTGCAACCTCTCCCATATACTCTAGTTGTAGTGCAGGAATGAGCCCAGCTGCAAAGCATTGCATCAAAAATTTTAATTAAATGCCCCTGTTGAACAGGGGCTGAAAAATTGGGCCTTAGGCACTGGTGCCACGACACTGCAACCTCTCCCATATACCCTAGTTGTGGTGCAGGAATGAGCCCTGCTACAAAGCATTGCATCAAAAATTGTAATTAAACGCCCCTGTTAAACAAGGGTTGAAAAATTGGGCCTTAGGCACTGGCGCTGGTGCCACAACACTGCAACCTCTCCCATATACTCTAGTTGTGGTGCAGAAATGAGCCCTGCTGCAAAGCATTGCATCAAAAATTGTAATTAAACGCCCCTGTTAATCAGGGGCAGAAAAATTGGGCTGGTGACATCACCCAGATCCAAAAATGTTCTTCCAACATATCAGCGGAGGAGGAAGAGGATAGACAATCAACATAACAGGACAGTCACTCAGCATCAGCATAGGCAGTCTTGAAGGGATGTGATATTTCAAAAAAAATTATTCGGTTACATCAGCTTCAGGTGCTTGGTAGTCGGTGGACAGGCGCACACTGTGATCGGTAACAAAGCCACCAGCAGCACTGAAGGTGCGTTCCAAAAGAGCTTAGTGGGTGTTGTGTGACTCCATTACAGTATACCCCTTTATCTCTGGTGTTCCATAATAAAGGCATCTGCAGGAGTTAGTGGGTGTTGTGTGCCTCCAGCACAATATACACTACCCAACTCCCTTCAGGCCATTACCATGTCTGGAAGGCCAGCAAGGAGAGGCAGACAGGCGCGAGCCGATAAAAGAGGGCAAGCAGGCTCTGTGTCTAGAGACAACAGTGCTGGTCGTGGACGCGGTGCATTGTCATCAGCACGTGGCCATGGGACACGCTTGTCCTTCTTTTCGGCAGCTGGACATGTTGAACCACAACATGCCAACGACTTGGTAGAGTGGATGACCAAGCCCTCTTCATCCTCCTCATCCTCTCTCACTCAGTCTCAGGGTACTAGCAAAGCAGCTGCCAACGCATCGTCTTCCCTCCTCTCAATGTCATCATCAGTGACTCCTTCCCTAGACCCACCACGTCCTCCTGAGGAGTCTACTGAACTCTTTGAGCACAGTGTTGGGTACATGCTCCAGGAGGATGCCCAGTGTTTTGTAGGCTCTGATGACACTCAGCTAGAGGAAGGCAGTAGCGTGAATGCAGAGAGAGGGGATGCTCAAGAAGGACAGCAATCTGGCAGTCATGTTCCACAAGCTGCAGCATATTGCCAGGTTTGCTACAGCGATGAAGAGGGAGGGGATGATGAGGGCACTGACTCCACGTGGGTGCCTGGTAGGAGAGAGGAGGAGGAGGCACATGTCCAACGAGGCAGGATGCCATCCGGGGGCCAGCTTAGGGGCAGCACACCGACTGAATCACACCGCAGAGCTCCGCCTGTGCAAGGCGCTGCCTCTGCGCGTTATTCTAAAAGTTCTTTGGTGTGGGCCTTTTTTGAGACGAGTGCATCAGATCGCACCGCTGCTATTTGCAACATATGTCTCAAGCGTATCTCGCATGGCCAAAACATCAGCTGCTTGGGCACCACATGCTTGACCAGACATATGTTGACCTGCCATGCAGCTCGTTGGCAAGTGTACCTCAAAGACCCACACCAAAGAACAAAGCGGACCTCTCCTTGCTCCTCATCAGCTGGCATCTCCAACCCCACTAGACCTTCAGTCCTCTCTGAAACCTGCTCTGAGAGGAATGAAGGTGTAGAATTAGGTGTGTCACAGCCAAGTGCTTCCGGGCACTCTGCTAGCAGTACACCCACGTCCGATTATAGCAGGCAAATGTCCCTGCCCCAGCTGCTGGACCGTCGAAAGAAGTTCACTCCCAGCCATCCACATGCCCAGCGGTTGAATGCTAGCTTGGCTAAATTGCTAGCACTTCAACTGCTGCCTTTTCAGTTGGTAGACTCTGCCCCCTTCCGTGAGTTTGTACAATGTGCGGTTCCTCAGTGGCAGGTCCCCAAACGCCACTTTTTCTCATGGAAGGCGATTCCGGCTCTCTACCGGCATGTGGAAGGCAATGTCCCTGCCTCGCTGGACAGGACGGTCAGCGGTAAGGTGCATAATACCGCTGATTCATGGTCCAGCAGACAGGGACGTTACCTGTCTTTCACGGCCCATTGGGTCACTCTTCTGGCAGCTGGGAAGGATGCAGGACAAGGTGCAGTAGTGTTGGAGGTTGTTCCGCCACCACGCCTCCAAAATGCTACTATTGGTTGTGACACACCTCTCTCCTCCACCCCCTCCTCTTCTTCTTCCTCCATGGCCTCTTCCAGTGCTCTGTCCTCAGAACCAGCGGTGCTCCGTAGGCGTTCCAGGGGCTATGCAAGTACGCAGGCAAAACGATGCCATGCCGTGCTTGCGCTGGTTTGTTTGGGGGACAGGAGCCACACTGGGGCGGATGTTTTGTCAGCTCTGCAGGGGTAGGCCGAGAGGTGGTTGACACCACGCCAGCTTAAGCCAGGAATGGTGGTTTGCGACAATGGCACCAACCTCCTTTCCGCCCTCCGACAGGGACAACTGACCCATGTGCCCTGTGTAGCTCATGTCCTTAACCTGGTGGTGCAGCGGTTCTTGGGCAGGTACCCCGGCATACAGGATGTCCTGAAGCAGGCCAGGAAAGTCTGTGTGCATTTCCGCCGATCATTTAATGCCTGTGCTCGGCTGGCTGAGCTCCAAAAGGAGTTGAACCTGCCCAAGAACCGCCTTATATGTGACATGCCCACCAGATGGAACTCAACATTGGCCATGCTGCAGCGGGTGCACACGCAGCAGAGGGCCATAAATGAGTACCTGTGCGACTACGGCACCAGGACAGGGTCAGGGGAGCTTGGTTTTTTCTCACCACGCCAGTAGGGCATGATCAGGGATGCATGCACTGTCCTGTCACCGTTTGAGGAGGCCACAAGGATGGTGAGCAGTGACTGTGCATGCATCAGTGACACTGTACCTCTTGTCCACCTCTTGGAGCATACGCTGCGTGGAATAATGGACAGGGCACTTGAGGCAGAACAGAGGCAGGAAGAGGAGGACTTCCTTGCCTCTCAAGGCCCCCTTTATCCAGACAGTGTTCCTGCTGTGCCACCCATCACACAGGAAGAGGATGAGGAGGATGAAGAGGAGGAGGAGGATGATTGTGTCAGCATGGAGGTGGAGGCTGGCACTCAGCATTTGCAGCAGCAGCAGCAGTAGTCTTGTAGGGATGATTTACAGTCCCAAGAAACACGTGGACTTGTACGTGGCTGGGAGGAGGTAGCTGTGGATCATGTTGCCCTTAGTGACCCAGAGGACTCCGGACCGAATGCCTCAGCTAACCTACGCTGCATGGCCTCCCTGATCCTGCAAAGCCTGCGGAAGGATCCTCGTATTCTTCGGATCAAGGAGAGGGACCATTACTGGCTGGCCACTCTCCTTGATCCACGGTACAAGGGTAAGGTTGCCGACCTTATCTTGCCATCGCAGAGGGAGCAGAGGATGAGACATCTCCGGGAGGCCTTGCAGAAAGGTCTGTGCAACGCGTTCCCAGAGACTGGGAGGTTACAAACTCCTGGTCCTTGACAACGTGTTGCTGAGTCTTCGGTCAGAAGGAGCGGTGTAGAAGGTGGCCGTCTGACTGATGCTTTCAGACAATTTTTTAGTCCGCAGCCCCAAGGTATGATCGGTTCCAGCACCCATCGCCAGCGTCTGATTTACATGGTGCAGGAATACCTAGGGGCAAGGTCAGACTTGGACACCTTTCCCATCGAAAATCCTCTGGCTTACTGGGTCTTGAGGATGGATCACTGGCCAGAGCTTGCACAGTATGCAATTGAGCTACTGGCCTGTCCTGCATCCAGCGTTCTTTCGGAACGCACCTTCAGTGCTGCTGGTGGCTTTGTTACCGATCACAGGGTGCGCCTGTCCACCGAATCAATTGATCGACTGACCTTCATCAAGATGAATCAGTCTTGGATCACCCACAGCTACCAAGCACCTGAAGCTGATGTAACCGAATAATTTTTTTTCAAATACCACATCCCTTCAAGACTGCCTATGCTGATGCTGAGTGACTGTCCTGTTATGTTGATTGTCTATCCTCTTCCTCCTCCGCTGATATGTTGGAAGAACATTTCTGGTTCTGGTTGATGCCATCAGCCCAATTTTTCTGCCCCTGTTTAACAGGGGCGTTTAAGTACAATTTTTGATGCAATGCTTTGCAGCAGGGCTAATTCCTGCAATAAAACTAGAGTATATGGCAGAGGTTGCAGTGTGGTGGCACCAGCACCAGTACCTAAGGCCCAATTTTTCTGCCCCTGTTTAACAGGGGCGATTAAGTACAATTTTTGATGCAATGCTTTGCAGCAGGGCTAATTCCTGCAATAAAACTAGAGTATATGGAAGAGGTCGCAGTGTGGTGGCACCAGCAGCAGTGCCTAAGGCCACATTTTTCTGCCCCTGTTTAACAGGGACATGTAATTACAATTCTTGATATAATATTTCACAGGAGGGCCCCTTCCTGTGCCCACCCAGAGTAACTGTGAGGACTTATAGTGTTGTGGCACCAGCACCACAACCACCAAAGGTCAATTTTTCTACCACTGTTCAACAATGGCATGTAATTACAATTCTTGATATAATCATTCACAGCAGGGCGCTCCAGCGCCCACCGAGAGTCACTTTGAGGGCTTACAATGTTGTGGCAAAACCAACACCTTTTTCCGCCATTTCTGCAGAGCATATAGGGCAGGCCTCTACTTTCAAACATCCATCTTACAAACATCTCCTACTTGCAAACGGAAGGAGACAACAGCAAGTGAGATGAAAAAAGACGGACGGCAAAACAAATTATACAGGGGTGATAACCCTTCCCTATGTTTTCCAAAAAGCTTAAAAATAGTTTTTTTGACTGGAGCTACACTTTAAAAATGTACCAGTTGAAAATTAAAAACAGATTCAACTTAACACAACAAACCTACACAGTCCCTGTCTTGTTTGCACCGCCTGTATACTGCTGTTCTGAGTATATAGGGCCTGGGGGCCACACGCATTTCCTTTTTTTAATATGGGTACGGGGTTCCCCTTAATATGCGTACAAGACCCAAATAGGCTGGTAATGGGCAGGGAGGGCTACCCATGCCATTTTTCTGAATGATTTTCAACCATATTGCAGGAACCAGATATAACATTAAAACCGCAAGCAGTTTTAAATGGTGTTATTTCAGTTTAATGTCATTTTGTGCAGGGACTGTTCTAAACACGGGAAACACGTGGCACTTCACAGGCATACTACAGACACCCCCCAGGCACCATATTTACAGGAATATTTCACTTTTTTTTTCACTTTAATCGTCATTAAAATCAGTGCTCCCGCAAAAACGGCCATTTTTAAAAACATTTTAGGCATTGACCCATGTCCCCAAACCCTTTTTAGGACAGTATCTTGCATATTAGCCGTTAAAATTAGCACTTTTCATTTCGAACGTTTGAGTCCCATAGACTTCAATGGGGTTCTAACGTTCGTAACGAACGTGGGGTCCGTTCGAAAGTTCTGGTATGAACCGAACCGGGGGGTGTTCGGCTCATCCCTAATGTGGAGCAGTCCCTCTCTGTGAGGGAAATGTGGAGCAGTCTCTCTCGGAAATGTGGAGCAGTCTTTCTCTCTCTCTCAGGGAAATGTGGAACAGTCTCTCTCTCTCTCTCTCTCTCTCTCTCTCTCTCTCTCTCTCTCTCTCTCGTCTCTCCCTCTGTGCGGGCAATGTGGAGCAGTCTCTCTGTCTCTGTGAGGGAAATGTGGAGCAGTCTCTCTGTCTCTGTGTGGGCAATGTGGAGCAGTCTCTCTGTCTCTGTGAGGGCAATTTGGAGCAGTCTCTCTCTCTCTCTGTGAGGGCAATGTGGAGCAGCCTCTCTCTCGGTGCAGGCAATGTGGAGCAGTCTCTCTGTCTCTGGGCAATGTGGAGAAGTCTCTCTCTCTGTGAGGGCAATGTGGAGCAGTCTCTCTCTCTCTCTCTCTGAGGGCAATGGGGAGCAGTCTCTCTCTCTCTCTCTCTCTCTCTGTGAGGGAAATGTGGAGCAGTCTCTCTTCCTTTGAGGGCAATGTGGAGCAGACTCTCTGTCTCTCTCTATGAGGGCAATGTGGAGCAGTCTCTCTCTCTCTCTCTCTCTCTCTCTCTCTCTCTCTCTCTCGGCAATGTGGAGCAGCCGCTCTCTTGGTGCAGGCAATGTGGAGCAGTCTCTCTGTCTCTGGGCAATGTGGAGTAGTCTCTCTCTCTGTCTCTCTCTCTGAGGGCAATGTGGAGCAGTCTCTGTCTCTCTCTCTGAGGGCAATGTGGAGCAGTCTCTGTCTCTCTCTCTAAGGACAATGTGGAGCAGTCTCTCTCTCTGTGAGGGAAATGTGGAGCTGTATCTCTCCCTGTGAGGGAAATGTGGAGCAGTCTCTCTCTCTTTGAGGGCAATGTGGAGCAGCCTCTCTGTCTCTCTCTCTGAGGGCAATGTGGAGCAGTCTCGCTCTCTCTCTGAGGGGAATGTGGAGCAGTCTCTCTCTCTGTGAGGGCAATGTGGAACAGCCTCTTTGTTTCTCTCTGTGAGGGCAATGTGGAACAGCCTCTTTGTTTCTCTCTGTGAGGGCAATGTGGAGCAGTCTCTCTCTCTCTCTCTCTCTGTGAGTGCGGGCAATGTGGAGCAGTCTCTCTCTGTGAGGGATATTTGGAGCAGCCTCTTTCTCTCTCTCTGTGAGGGAAATGTGGAGCAGTCTCTCTCTCTTTCTCTGTGAGGTAAATGTGGAGCAGCCTTTTTCTTTCTGTGAGGGCAATGTGGAGCAGTCTCTCTCTGTCTGTGCGGGCAATGTGGAGCAGCCTCTCTGTCTCTCTCTCTGAGGGAAATGTGGAGCAGTCTCTCTCTCTCTTTCTCTGTGAGGGAAATGTGGAGTAGCCTCTCTGTCTCTCTCTCTGAGGGCAATGAGGGGGCAGTCTCTCTCTCTCTCTCTCTGTGAGGGAAATGTGGAGCAGTCTCTCTCTCTCTCTCTGTGAGGGCAATGTGGAGCAGTCTCTCTCACTCTCTTTCTCTGTGCGGGCATTGTGGAGCAGTCTCTCTCTCTCTCTCACTGAGGGCAATGTGGAGCAGTCTCGCGCTCTCTCTCTCTCTCTCTCTTTGTGAGGGAAATGTGGAGCAGTCTCTCTCTCTCGGCAATGTGGAGTAGCCTCTCTGTCTCTCTCTCTTAGGGCAATGTGGGGGCAGTCTCTCTCTCTCTCTCTCTCTCTCTCTCTCTCTCTCTCTCTCGGCAATGTGGAGCAGCCGCTCTCTTGGTGCAGGCAATGTGGAGCAGTCTCTCTGTCTCTGGGCAATGTGGAGTAGTCTCTCTCTCTGTCTCTCTCTCTGAGGGCAATGTGGAGCAGTCTCTGTCTCTCTCTCTGAGGGCAATGTGGAGCAGTCTCTGTCTCTCTCTCTAAGGACAATGTGGAGCAGTCTCTCTCTCTGTGAGGGAAATGTGGAGCTGTATCTCTCCCTGTGAGGGAAATGTGGAGCAGTCTCTCTCTCTTTGAGGGCAATGTGGAGCAGCCTCTCTGTCTCTCTCTCTGAGGGCAATGTGGAGCAGTCTCGCTCTCTCTCTGAGGGGAATGTGGAGCAGTCTCTCTCTCTGTGAGGGCAATGTGGAACAGCCTCTTTGTTTCTCTCTGTGAGGGCAATGTGGAACAGCCTCTTTGTTTCTCTCTGTGAGGGCAATGTGGAGCAGTCTCTCTCTCTCTCTCTCTGTGAGTGCGGGCAATGTGGAGCAGTCTCTCTCTGTGAGGGATATTTGGAGCAGCCTCTTTCTCTCTCTCTGTGAGGGAAATGTGGAGCAGTCTCTCTCTCTTTCTCTGTGAGGTAAATGTGGAGCAGCCTTTTTCTTTCTGTGAGGGCAATGTGGAGCAGTCTCTCTCTGTCTGTGCGGGCAATGTGGAGCAGCCTCTCTGTCTCTCTCTCTGAGGGAAATGTGGAGCAGTCTCTCTCTCTCTTTCTCTGTGAGGGAAATGTGGAGTAGCCTCTCTGTCTCTCTCTCTGAGGGCAATGAGGGGGCAGTCTCTCTCTCTCTCTCTCTGTGAGGGAAATGTGGAGCAGTCTCTCTCTCTCTCTCTGTGAGGGCAATGTGGAGCAGTCTCTCTCACTCTCTTTCTCTGTGCGGGCATTGTGGAGCAGTCTCTCTCTCTCTCTCACTGAGGGCAATGTGGAGCAGTCTCGCGCTCTCTCTCTCTCTCTCTCTTTGTGAGGGAAATGTGGAGCAGTCTCTCTCTCTCGGCAATGTGGAGTAGCCTCTCTGTCTCTCTCTCTTAGGGCAATGTGGGGGCAGTCTCTCTCTCTCTCTGAGGGAAATGTGGAGCAGTCTCTCTCTCTCTCTTTCTCTGTGAAGGAAATGTGGAGCAGTCTCTCTCTCTTTCTCTGTGAAGGAAATGTGGAGCAGTCTCTCTCTCTCTGAGGGCAATGTGGAGCAGTCTCGCTCTCTCTCTGTGAGGGAAATGTGGAGCAGTCTCGCTCTCTCTCTGTGAGGGAAATGTGGAGCAGTCTCTCTCTCTCTCTGTGTGAGGGAAATGTGGAAAAGACCCTCTGTCTCTTTCTCTGAGGGCAATGTGGAGCAGTCTCTCCCTCTGTCTCTCTCTGTGCAGGCAATGTGGAGCAGTCTGTCTATGTGAGGGAAATGTGGAGCAGTCTCTATGTCTCTGTGTGGGCAATGTGGAGCAGTCTCTCTGTCTCTGTGAGGGTAATTTGGAGCAGTCTCTCTCTATCTCTCTCTGTGAGGGCAATGTAGAGCAGCCTCTCTCTTGGTGCAGGCAATGTGGAGCAGTCTCTCTGTCTCTGGGCAATGTGGAGTAGTCTCTCTCTCTGTCTCTCTCTCTGAGGGCAATGTGGAGCAGTCTCTCTCTCTGTCTCTCTCTCTGAGGGCAATGTGGCGCAGTCTCTCTCTCTCTGTGAGGGAAATGTGGAGCTGTATCTCTCTCTCTGTGAGGGAAATGTGGAGCTGTATCTCTCTCTCTGTGAGGGAAATGTGGAGCAGTCTCTCTCTCTTTGAGGGCAATGTGGAGCAGACTCTGTCTCTCTCTCTGAGGGCAATGTGGAGCAGTCTCGCTCTCTCTCTCTCTGTGTGAGGGAAATGTGGAGCAGTCTCTCTCTCTCTTTCTCTGTGAGGTAAATGTGGAGCAGCCTTTTTCTTTCTGTGAGGGCAATGTGGAGCAGTCTCTCTCTGTCTGTGCGGGCAATGTGGAGCAGCCTCTCTGTCTCTCTCTCTGAGGGAAATGTGGAGCAGTCTCTCTCTCTCTCTCTCTTTCTCTGTGAGGGAAATGTGGAGCAGTCTCTCTCTCTTTCTCTGTGAGGGCAATGTGGGGGCAGTCTCTCTCTCTCTGATTGAAATGTGGAGCAGTCTCTCTCTCTCTCTTTCTCTGTCTCTCTCTGAGGGAAATGTGGAGCAGTCTCTCTCTCTCTCTTTCTCTGTGAAGGAAATGTGGAGCAGTCTCTCTCTCTCTGAGGACAATGTGGAGCAGTCTCGCTCTCTCTCTGTGAGGGAAATGTGGAGCAGTCTCTCTCTCTCTCTCTGTGAGGGAGATGTAGAGCAGTCTCTCTCTCTCTGTGTGAGGGAAATGTGGAAAAGACTCTCTGTCTCTTTCTCTGAGGGCAATGTGGAGCAGTCTCTCCCTCTGTCTCTCTCTGTGCAGGCAATGTGGAGCAGTCTCTCTGTCTATGTGAGGGAAATGTGGAGCAGTCTCTATGTCTCTGTGTGGGCAATGTGGAGCAGTCTCTCTGTCTCTGTGAGGGCAATGTGGAGCAGCCGTTCTCTTGGTGCAGGCAATGTGGAGCAGTCTCTCTGTCTCTGGGCAATGTGGAGTAGTCTCTCTCTCTGTCTCTCTCTCTGAGGACAATGTGGAGCAGTCTCTCTCTCTGTGAGGGAAATGTGGAGCTGTATCTCTCCCTGTGAGGGAAATGTGGAGCAGTCTCTCTCTCTTTGAGGGCAATGTGGAGCAGCCTCTCTGTCGCTCTCTCTGAGGGCAATGTGGAGCAGTCTCGCTCTCTCTCTCTGTGAGGGAAATGTGGAGCAGTCTCTCTCTCTCTCTCTCTGAGGGGAATGTGGAGCAGTCTCTCTCTCTGTGAGGGCAATGTGGAACAGCCTCTTTGCTTCTCTCTGTGAGGTCAATGTGGAACAGCCTCTTTGTTTCTCTCTGTGAGGGCAATGTGGAGCAGTCTCTCTCTCTCTCTCTCTGTGAGTGCGGGCAATGTGGAGCAGTCTCTCTCTGTGAGGGATATTTGGAGCAGCCTCTTTCTCTCTCTCTCTCTCTCTCTCTCTCTCTCTCTCTCTGTGAGGGAAATGTGGAGCAGTCTCTCTCTCTCTCTCTGTGAGGGAAATGTGGAGCAGTCTCTCTCTCTCTTTCTCTGTGAGGGAAATGTGGAGCAGTCTCTCTCTCTCTCTGTGAGGGAAATGTAGAGCAGTCTCTCTCTGTCAGTGAGGCCCGGAACGGAAAAGACAGAAAAGAAAAAGTAGTGCAGGGCCGGGCATGACCATGTGTTTAGGGGAGACAATGCATGGGTTAATATGAAGAGATTAGAGGGGAGGGGACAGTGAGAAAAGTCCAAGGGGGAGTGGTAATATATAAGGAGGAGGCGGGGCTGGGCTGGGAAACAGAAAGTTGTGGAGAAAGAAATGAGGAGGCAGTTTTTTTGCTCTGCTCCTCCAACATGGCTGAGATGTCACTCGGATGAGGGCCTTTATGGATGACCAGGTGAGCTGATCGTGGCTGGGAGGTGATGGTTGCTGTGCATGCAGAGTTTGCAGCCTCTGGCGCTCTGTTTTCACCAGGGCCCTCATCTGGGACCATGCGCCAGGCAAGGAGCCCTGTGGGGGGAACAATCCAGTCCCCCAGCAAAGAATAGCCAGCCGTCTGCCTGAACAGGGTCTGGGTGGACTCCACGCCACCAGCCCAGCTCGGTGGGCGGGGCCACGGGCCGTTATAGTGCCGCTTCCCCGCTTATGAATCGCAGGACTACTACCTCCTCTGCCTGCATCGCTGCGCGGGGAGGAAGGCTTAGGAGGGAGACTTATTAGTATGGCCATCAGGCTGCTTATACAAAAAAAAAAAAAAAAAAAGTTTTTTTTTTTTTTTAAAGGAGGCGGGGCTCCGCGGGGGGGCGAGGCCTATACCGGCGGCTCGAGATGGCACAAGTTGGCGGTGGAAGGACGAGGTTGACCTTCCAGGTCATAGTATGTGAGGGCATGTGTGGAACTGTGGCAGGAGGCGGAGCTTCAGGGGTGAGACAGGCAGTACTACGGAGGGACTCCACGGCCCCCAGGACCTCTTTGCCTGGGGGGCTTATGACACCACCGGTCCTGGTCTGGGACCACAGGTCGGAAGGCGAGCTGTCAGTGTGCAAGGAGGAGGAGCCGCAGGAATGCAAGCCAGCGATGGAGGCAAGCGAGGCGGCTGTTGGGGTTCCAGTCAGCCTGGTAAGTCAAATAATGTCTAAATGTTTTTTGTTTAAGTTGCATTGCAGGATTTGTTGGGGGGTTGGAAAAGGGGGTGCAATGTCGGCAGTAGTTGCTCCTCCTTGAACAGAGGTGGTGGATGCTGGCCCACAAGTGGCGGGCGGTGCACCTGCCAGTTTGGGGACAGTGGTGCAGTGGTGGGGTTGTCAGGTAATGGTAGGATGGAGATGGTAAGAATTGCAGATGCAAAATAAGTAAATAAATAAATATAAAATAAATAAAAATAAATAGATAAAAATGTGAGATGTACGGGTGCTTTGAGGGTCCCCTGGGAACAGGGTGCTTTGAGGGTCCCCTGGGAACACAATTAAATAGGGGGTCCGGGATACGATTTGAAAAGGCAAGTGTGTGGAGATCTTCTCGTTATGGCCACCTTTAAAAAAAAAAAAAAAAAGGGGTGAATTTACATTTTAAGTGTATAGGGTCAAGCAGGAAGATCAAGGGAAAGGGATGAAGGTAAGAGGAGGTACCGATCGCTTTTGCCGAAGGCAGTCGCCATTATGCGATTGTCATGGGGGGAAGAACCCGAACATGGTTCGGCGTTGTTCTGTTATATGTAGGCCATTGGTAGGTGCACATGTTAAAAAGGGGGATCTGATTGGCTACGGGATGATGAGCGGTTTAGACCGCGCAGGTCGGTATGGCCGTTTCTTAATGGGGATCAAAGGATAGCGGCTTCTGGATGCGGTTTCTGTAGTAGTAGAGGCAACTATACCCCCCTCGGCTGAAAAGAAAGGGTTGGGTTGGCAGTGCAATGTGAGCTTCTGTCAGTTGAGTTAAACACGAGTGTTAAAAGGGTGGGGGGACCCATCCATTGTATTGTGGCTTCATGTGAGGACAATGTACAGGCGAGCCTAGTCACACCAGGGATGACTTTTGGAAAGGGGTGCAAAGGTTGCAGCCTTTCGTAAGTAGATATGGAAATAGCAAGGCTGCTTGCCTCCGGGGTTTTTAGTGGGGGTGGTGCCTGAGAAGGAACCAGACACGTTTCGCCTTGTTTCCCCACTTATCTGTCAAAAAAAAAAAAAAAAAAAGAGTTCTGTCATAATCCGATGCGGTGCACTGTGTCCGATACTTCACATACACAGCTATAAGGTGGGTTAGGTGTGACGGAAAAGGGGCGCCTATGGCAAACTAGGAATCCGTGTTCCACTTGCTTCCAGTTTATTCGGAGAGCTTTGGCTGCTGGATAGATGCTGGCAAGAGGAGTTTTTTACTTGGAACGATGCCTGCCCATGGGTTTCTCAATTTAGTGGGCTATGATTAGATGTTTAGTTCTTTACCGGAGTGGGGGGGTAGAGACGTGTCGGTCCCTGATTCAATCATACATGGCTTGGACATTTGTGTGTTGGGCCGCCTTCCTCCGATGTGTGTGCGATTATACTTTATACGTTGCAGCACATTGCAGGTAGGTTCATTAGTGCCATTGGCTGCAAAACACAGGGGGCCGACGAGGGATATTGTACTATTTTGTTCTGGCATTGTGATTGTTTTAGGGGTTACGGAGGGTCATCTGTCAGTGACCAAGTTGGAGGTACTATAGAAGGGGGTGTGTAAGGCCCAGGGACGGCGTGAGGTACAGTTGAGGACTTTGCATTCATTGCTGGGTAAGTTCAATTTCACCTGCCGGTTTTATTCCAATGCGCGGGTTTTGGCCGACGGCTGCCGTCTGCTACAGTGGGGGTTTCAGGCCCTGGATAATTTAAACAGTTAAATGCGGAACACGGGGAGAGTTCGAAGGTTTGGTATGAGTTCTTGGCCACATATAACGGACGATGGGTGGATGCCGGGTCGATGGGAAAAGAGGTAACGAACACGGCGGGGTAAACAGGTTTGGGGGAAATTTCTCTTTCAGGGGCAATAGAGTGAGGAATTTGGCCCCAAGTTTGTTGGGTGGAAGTGGGGTGTTCATTCGTAAATTTGTGCTATTGGAATTTTTCCAGTGGTTCCGGCTATGGAGCTGGGGTAAGGGTCATGCAGGAACCTGACACGGAGTTGAATTGTGATTAGGTGTGTGTGGTTACGTGGTCAACCACATGTTCGCATTGTCACAACTGGTCATACTGTGGCTATGCCATTTTGTGTTGCGTTAGGTGCAGTTGAACATTTTCTATATGCTATTCATCTTGCAGGCTTCGGAAACACGGGGGGCTTACTCGTGCATCTGTTTTCGGTGGGATAGGTTCAGAGAGTTAGCCGGACACAGAGGGGGAGGGGTTCCCTACTCGGGCTGGATAGGGGAGATGGCATTGGAGTCACCACGGGAGGTAACAGGGCAGTCAGCCAGTGAGTCCACATGGGCAGCTTATGTAAAGGTATGAAAAGAAGGGTGGGTTGTTCAGTGCAGGAGTCTGAGGTCGAACATGGCTGTGTGGGGGGTAAAGTTGTTGGTGGTACTGTGGTTCCTGGAACTTAAACGGGGTTGGTATCTGCCATCGAGCAGAAACTGGTGGGTTTTTGGCTTTTGTTTAACCTGCTGTGCAGGGTGGATTGAAAAAAGGAGTTTGGGTTGGACAATAAAAAAAAAAAATGATCAAAGGGTTAGAGGGGTGGAGGTGCTGCTGTTTGTGTTACCAGGATTCGGAGTAATAAAAAATAAATAAAAATAAAATAAATAAATCATCAAATAATAAAAAAAAAAGAAAAAAAAAAAAAAAGGGATAAAACGTTTAGAGGGTTTCTAGGGTTTGGAACAGATGGCATGGGGGGCAGTTCATGTGGCACAAGGCTGGGAAGTATTGGTCGAGGTTCCAGTTTGGGTGGGTGTTCTGAAAATGCCACTGGGATGCAAGGTTGGATGGTGCAGAATACGCTTCACACTCCTTCCACATCGGGGCAGCTTTAGAAGCTGCCAGATATGGGTTGGATGAGGCGGCGGTAAGGAGGAATGGTAGGTGGGAAGCAAAGCGATTACGCATTTACCTATGCCTTCATGTGGTGGTGGAATAAATAATAATAATAAAAAAAAAAAAAAAAAAAAAAACACATGAGTGGGGGAGTAGTCTGTACATACGAGCTGTGTTTGTGGTATGGGGTTACATTGGTTTACTTTAAAGTTGGTGCTACCTTTGCCGTTTTTGTTTTGTTTTTGTCCAGATGGAGGACTTATACGCCTTGTCTGGATTTTCTTTGTTATCTGTATGTTTGTTGGGGGGGCCAGGAGAGCAGATGCAAGATCGGTTGGCAGACAGTTGGGTAGTTAGAGGAGGGAGGCATGTGTTCACTGGCTAGGTGTATGGGGGTTGAGGTGCGGCAAGGTGATATGGGAAGTGGAACGTTAGGCGCGGCGGGATAAACCGCCGGCCATTTGGGTTATGCATGCAAGGGGTAATGCTTTTGGGTTCGAATGATCAGGGAGCTGATCTCGGACGTTAAGTCAGATATTTTACGACTTCGTACAGTTGTCTAACGCTCAGGTGGTCGGGAGGTTGTGGCTCAGGATGGGGGGCCTGGTGATCAGGAAAGTAGAGGTGGAAACTAATGTGGGCCTGTAATTGGGGGTGTTAGAATACACCTCTAGGTAGTGGGGATTGTTTTCTGGGCTCTGGGACTCAAAGATGGGATCCAGCGGGCCCCGGGGGTGTGGGGGAGCCCTTAAGGGTAAGGTGTCATCCTTGCGGGCTGTGGCGATGTTTTGTTGGTCTTTGACGGTGGCAGTAAACATATATGATGGAAAGGGGTGGGGGGCTCATCGGTAGTATGTGCCCCTCCGGTGTATTCCAGCGAAAGGTTAGCTGGAATACTGTAATGGTTGCACTGCAGGAAGGGGGTTGTCTCCGAGCAGGTTATCCGCTGGAGGCCTATCGTGTGGAAAAAGGTCCCGCAGTGTATTGGTGGAATATGTGTTGGAGTTCCGGGGTGCCGTCAAAGACCAACAGACTGGAGTTGAACAAGTTGTTACGGAGGTGATATTTTGGTATATATTTGATATTGGAGTTATTTATATGGTGTGAATAATAAATAGGCTGCTATGGCCATTTATACTCCAAAATTAAGGTGTGGTTGTAACGATATCACGTCTGAGCCAGGATATATTGTAACTAGTTGCCATTTTGTGTGGAAAGCAGCCATGACAGTTTGGCTGACCTTAGAATAAACTTACAGAATAATCTAAACTCCCCCCCTCCCTTGTCTTAGGAATTCCAAAAGCTCTTAAAATCTTCAAAGGGAAGAAAGGTTATCTTAGCAGAGAAAACAAAGCTCATGTTGCCTGGCAAGATATTCCGGCCTGTCGTAAAACTGTCACCCTCTCCATGCAGAGAACAAACAGATCCCCGTCGTAAATACTTCCAACCACAGGCTGAAAAAAGATTAGTAAAGTGTTGAAAACTTTAACATTTTTTATAACTTTCAAAGCCATCATAGCACAGCCATAATATGGATATATTTGGTTTCCTCGGATCATTTCTAACATTTCAAGTCCAAACACCCCTATGCCAGGTCATATGGGAAGCCCCTGGGACCCCTTACTCCTCCTAGTTAACCCTGAAATGGGAAACCTGTCATGTGTGGACTCGTTTTGAAGCAAATATCATGCTGATCACTAAAATGGATATCTGCAGTCTATAAACAATAGAGAGGCAGAGATATGAATATGTATCATAAAGTGTACCTGGGACAGGGTCATGAGTGTAGACACCTCCCAGCAACCAACCCCTAAACAAGATGACCAGACGATTGGTCACTGGTCGCTGTCAACACCCCCTTTGATTTGACAGAAAAGAGGAGAGGCCAAGGCAATGGACAGTTCTCCTTTTACCATCCAAGCAGGAACATCTGCCAAGTTTGAGAACCGATTACCTTTGCTCATCGATTGAACTCTGATCAACTCTCGGACACTAATTGCAAGTATTCTTCCTTCTCGATTCTACCTTATTTCTTTGTGGCTGTATATTGTCTTTATTTTTTGAAACATCCTTTTTCTGTAAATGTTTTATTCGCACCAACCTTGACCTTTTCATAATAAATCCTTATGTTGAAAAGTGTTAACCTTGTCTTTAAAGCTCTTGATGCAAACTATAAACGAACCTGTCTCTTAAAAGGGCGCTACTGTGGTAGAGTAAGGCACTGAGCAGACCTGTCTGTGGTGGCAGTGTGTGTTGCAGGCGCTTATTCTAAACTTATAATTGGTATTGCTTAAATTACGAGTCCCCCCGGCTCTGTCTTTTAAACGGGGGTGGTGGCAGTTAAAGGGTTAATTGTGTAATTAGCCCAGTGACAATCGCTCTCAGGCTGCCTGCACCTAGATTGTGGTCCCGCAAGCTGGAAAATCTTTGTGCTGGGTGCAGCTGAGTGTGGCATTGTTACGTAAGTGACAGCGTGGTGTTAGGTTGGCCGGTCCTTTGTCGCCAGTTAGCGAGGAGGGCAGGGATCTGACACCAGCGTTCGTCACAGTGGTCTCATCATTTTAGAAGGGTAAGAAATGGGGATGGTGGAGTACAAGTGGTATAGCAGTAAGAGGCAAGTTGGGTACCTCTGAACTACACTGGTCATGTGCGGGCAATGTGGAGCAGCCTCTCTGTCTCTCTCTCTGAGGGAAATGTGGAGCAGTCTCTCTCTCTCTCTCTCTCTCTCTCTCTCTCTCTCTTTCTCTGTGAGGGCAATGTGGAGTAGCCTCTCTCTCTGAGGGCAATGTGGGGGCAGTCTCTCTCTCTGTGAGGGAAATTTGGAGCAGTCTCTCTCTCTCTCTCTCTCTCTCTCTCTCTCTCTCTCTGAGGGAAATGTGGAGCACACTCTCTCTCTCTGTGATGGAGATGTGGAGCAGTCTCTCTCTCTCTCTTTCTCTATGTGGGCATTGTGGAGCAGTCTCTCTCTCTCTCTTTCTGAGGGCAATGTGGAGCAGTCTCGCTCTCTCTCTGTCTGTGAGGGAAATGTGGAGCAGTCTCTCTCTCTCTCTGTGAGGGCAATGTGAAGCAGCCTCTCTGTCTCTCTCTCTGAGGGAAATGTGGAGCAGTCTCTCTCTCTCTCTCTCTCTCTCTCTCTCTCTCTCTCTTTCTCTGTGAGGGCAATGTGGAGTAGCCTCTCTCTCTGAGGGCAATGTGGGGGCAGTCTCTCTCTCTGTGAGGGAAATTTGGAGCAGTCTCTCTCTCTCTCTCTCTCTCTCTCTCTGAGGGAAATGTGGAGCACACTCTCTCTCTCTGTGATGGAGATGTGGAGCAGTCTCTCTCTCTCTCTTTCTCTATGTGGGCATTGTGGAGCAGTCTCTCTCTCTCTCTTTCTGAGGGCAATGTGGAGCAGTCTCGCTCTCTCTCTGTCTGTGAGGGAAATGTGGAGCAGTCTCTCTCTCTCTCTGTGAGGGCAATGTGAAGCAGCCTCTCTGTCTCTCTCTCTGAGGGAAATGTGGAGCAGTCTCTCTCTCTCTCTCTTTCTCTGTGAAGGAAATGTGGAGCAGTCTCTCTTTCTCTCTCTGTGAGGGAAATGTGGAGCAGTCTCTCTCGCTCTGTGAGGGAAATGTGGAGCAGTCTCTCTCGCTCTGTGAGGGAAATGTGAAGCAGTCTCTCTCTCCCTGTGAGGGCAATGTGGAGCAGTCTCTCTCTCTCTCTCTGAGGGAAATTTGGAGCAGCCTCTCTCTCTGTGAGGGAAATGTGGAGCAGTCTCTCTCTCTCTCTCTCCCCCTCTCTCTCTGTGAGGGAAATGTGGAGCAGTCTCTCTCTCTCTGTGAGGGCAATGTGGAGCAGTCTCTCTCTCTCTCTCTGTGAGGGCAATGTGGAGCAGTCTCTCTCTCTCTGTGAGTGAGGGCAATGTGGAGCAGACTCTCTCTCTCTCTCTCCCTGTGAGGGAAATGTGAAGCAGTCTCTCTCTCTCTCTCTCTCTCTCTCTCTCTCTCTCTCTCTCGGAGATGTGGAGCAGTCTCTCTCTCTCTGTGCAGGCAATGTGGAGCAGTCTCTCTCTCTCTGTGCAGGCAATGTGGAGCAGTCTCTCTCTCTCTGTGCAGGCAATGTGGAGCAGTCTCTCTCTCTCTGTGCAGGCAATGTGGAGCAGTCTCTCTCTCTCTGAGGGTAATGTGGACCAGCCTCTCTGTCACTCTCTGTGCGGCCAATGTGGAGCAGTTTCTATGTCTCTGTAAGGGAAATAAGGGAAATGTGGAGCAGTCTCTCTCTCTCTCTCTCTCTGAGTGAAATGGGGAGCAGTCTCTCTCTCTCTCTCTGAGTGAAATGGGGAGCAGTCTCTCTGTGAGGGCAATGTGGAGCAGTCTCTCTCTCTCTGTGCAGGCAATGTGGAACAGTCTCTCTCTCTTTGCAGGCAATGTGGAGCAGTCTCTCTCTCTTTGCAGGCAATGTGGAGCAGTCTCTCTCTCTCTCTCTCTCTCTCTCCCCCATTATGGAGCAGCCTCTTTGTCTCTATCTGTGAGGGCAATGTGGAGCAGTCTCTCTCTCTCTCTCTGTGCAGGCAATGTGGAGCAGTCTCTCTCTCTCTCTGTGCAGGCAATGTGGAGCAGTCTCTCTCTCTCTGAGGGTAATGTGGACCAGCCTCTCTGTCACTCTCTGTGCGGCCAATGTGGAGCAGTTTCTATGTCTCTGTAAGGGAAATAAGGGAAATGTGGAGCAGTCTCTCTCTCTCTGTCATATGTGGAGCAGTTTCTCCCTCTGTCTCTCTCTGTGCAAGCAATGAGGAGCAGTCTCTGTGAGGGAAATGCAGAGCAGCCTCTCTGTCTCTCTCTGTGCGGACAATGTGGAGCAGTCTCTCCCTCTCTCTGTGAGGGCAATGTGGGGCAGTCTCTCTCTCTCTCTCTCTCTCTCTCTCTCTCTGTGCGGGCAATGTGGAGCAGCCTCTCTGTCTCTCTCTGTGCGGGCAATGTGGAGCAGTCTATCTCTCTCTGTGTGAGGGCAATGTGGGGCAGCCTCTCTGTCTCTCTCTGTGAGGGCAATGTGGAGCAGTCTCTCTCTCTGTGAGGGCAATGTGGAGCAGTCTCTCTCTCTGTGAGGGCAATGTGGAGCAGTCTCTTTCTCTCTCTCTCTGTGAGGGAAATGTGGAGCAGTCTCTCTCTCTCTCTCTCTGTGAGGGAAATGTGGAGCAAACTCTCTGTCTCTCTCTCTCTGTGTGAGGGCAATGTGGAGCAGTCTCTCTCTCTCTCTATGAGGGAAATGTAAAGCAATCTCTCTCTCTCTCTCTCTCTCTCTGTGAGGGCAATGTGGAGCAGTCTCTCTCTCTCTCTCTCTCCCTGTGAGGGAAATGTGAAGCAGTCTCTCTCTCTCTCTCTCTCTCTCTCTCTCTCTCTCTCTCAGAGCAGTCTCTCTCTCTCTGTGTGAGGGAAATGGGGAGCAGTCTCTCTCTCTCTCTGAGTGAAATGTGGAGCAGTCTCTCTCTCTCTGTGCAGGCAATGTGGAACAGTCTCTCTCTCTTTGCAGGCAATGTGGAGCAGTCTCTCTCTCTCTCTGTGAGGGAAATGTGGAACAGTCTCTCTCTGTGAGGGAGATGTGGAGCAGTCTCTCCCCCTCTCTCTCTGTGAGGGAAATGTGGAGCAGTCTCTCTCTCTCTCTCTCTCTCTCCCCATTATGGAGCAGTCTCTCTCTCTCTCTCTCTGTGCGGGCAATGTGGGGCAGCCTCTCTGTCTCTCTCTGTGAGGGCAATGTGGAGCAGTCTCTCTCTCTCTTTGAGGGCAATGTGAAGCAGTCTCTCTCTCTCTCTGAGGGCAATGTGGAGCAGTCTCTCTCTCTCTGTGCAGGCAATGTGGAACAGTCTCTCTCTCTTTGCAGGCAATGTGGAGCAGTCTCTCTCTCTCTCTCTGTGAGGGAAATGTGGAACAGTCTCTCTCTGTGAGGGAGATGTGGAGCAGTCTCAGTCTCTCTCTCTCTCTCTCTCTCTGTGAGGGCAATGTGGAACAGCCTCTCTGTCTCTCTCTCTGAGGGCAATGTGGAGCAGTCTCTCTCTCTCTCTATGAGGGAAATGTAAAGCAATCTCTCTCTCTCTCTCTCTCTGTCTGTGTGAGGGAAATGTGGAGCAGTCTCTCTCTCTCTCTGTGAGTGAGGGCAATGTGGAGCAGTCTCTCTCTCTCTCCCTGTGAGGGAAATATAAAGCAATCTCTCTCTCTCTCTCTCTCTCTCTGTGTGAGGGCAATGTGGAGCAGTCTCTCTCTCTCTCTCTGTGAGTGAGGGCAATGTGGAGCAGTCTCTCTCTCTCCCTGTGAGGGAAATGTGAAGCAGTCTCTCTCTCTCTCTCTCTCTCTCTCAGATGT